>NC_141876.1:495189094-495814094 GCF_056163025.1 Triticum urartu | reverse complement strand
AGAGGCTATTCTAGGTGCTGTGTCATCTTATTTTTGGGTCAGTCCCATATAATTTCGAAATACTTGATTATAGGCTGTTTTTAGAGTCCGTATGTGTGGGGAAATAAGAGTTAGGGTTGGTTTCGGACCCCTCCTCCAAGGGCCACGAAATTCCCCCCTCTCTCCTCCATATGTACAACCCTTAGGGCATTGTTTAGACTTTATGTTTTGTTTAGATTAAAAGTTCGCCATAGCTGCAACTTCGCGTAATTCGTTTTTGTTCAACGACCAGACCAAGACGTCACAAAACCCCACCTTCATTAATAAAGTTTTTCTCTTATATTCGCAATATTGAGATTGCAATCTCATTTATTGCTTGTTCTTCGTTTGCTCGCAGGAAACAGACCTTCGTGGTCAGGTTGATCGTGCTCCGGCGTGGTCAATAACCCCTCGAAAGTTGGTTTAGCGATTGCTAAGGCGCGACGTCTCGCACGTTCGTAGTCAGATCGTCAAGATCGACTCCCACAAAAAATGATAGCCACCATCTTATCGAAACATCGGGACACCTTCGCCTCTATCAAGTTTGTAATTATAGATTAAAACACATGTGGCACAAAAAGTTATGCCACGTAAGCAGAAAACGGGCCCCATCTGTCATAAACGCGCTCAATAGAGTCATATCCGCCGATTAGTGGTTTTTGCAAAAATATTACGCTAGACATGGTGTCTTCTGCAAAAAAATGTAGTGTAGTGTTTTCTGCTAACCTAGCCATCAAAATGATGGTTTTCTGTAATTTACTCTATTCTAACCTGACTTGATTTACTCGATCAAGCGAACAATTTAAGCAGGCTTCTGAACACATTGACGGGCAAGAATGTTAATGATTTCATATCACGGGCAATCATTCGAGGTATTCAAGTTTAGTCAGTTTCTTGAAAACGGCAACGGCAGGAACGGAAATCCTCGGTTGGTGAATGGATCGCCGTCAGGCTGAAAACAAAGCGCCCAGATAAGCCTACTTTAACGATAAAGCCTGCTTGCCCTCTCGTCCTACATGCCCAACGAACGGCTCAAACCTCCACAAACCCAACCCTTCGGAGATTGCCACTCGCCAACTAATGCCTCACATCAACTCAGTCCGGTCAGCTGATGGACTTGTTCCAACTGATCAAAGCTTTTCTTAAAGACTTGGCCAGCACCAAAATAAATTACTCCATCCATACTATAGCCCGTAAATAATCAGCTCTGCAAATTGCAATACAACAATCTGACAGTGACACTGATGCGCGGTTGTTGAGGGACAGTGAGAGACGCATCTCCCTTCATCAATCAGGCGACTGGAGCTCTGTACCTTCTCAGCGCGCGGTGTTAGCCGGAGGATGCAATCTGGCTCGACGGCCGGCTCGTCGGCAGCTACTCTGCATTCTGTCCTCTCTCCTTCGATGGAACAAACTGTAGGCCGTGCGGTTTGGATTCGAGGGTCATTCGTCTGCACGGCTGGACTGGCGCTGATTGAACAGCGACGAGGGACAGGGCGCTGAATTTTCAGCCTGCATTGTTCGCTCCGTGAGCCAAAATTAACTGCGCACGCACAGGCTGCTGCCGCTAAGGTTGGTCCATGATTGACAGGACAGCGACTCTCACCCAGAAAAATCAATGCGCATCGTGATTGGATCATGATTGTCTTGCCGGTTATACGTACTAGTACTAGCTAGCTGAGTTAGCTCTGTGAACGAACCGTGGTTGCGGTGTAACCAACTTTCTAAGGAGTGGTTCAGCTTCATTATGTTATTGGATGAGCTAGCAGTCTAAGGTACTTCAAATCCATCAATACTTTGTTCGACAGATATGTCCGGTGTCCATGTTTTCTATCCACAACAGCCTGACCTAAGGGTATCTAACTTGAATTCAGATCAACAATTAAGGGGCACAAGAAGAAGGCAAGAGTGCGGTTCCGGCTAAAACCAACTATGTGATGAAAGCAGGACTCAATGATGACTGATCCGCTTGAACCACACTACTTACTTAGGCTCACTTACGAGAGCTCCCCTGATTCTGATCTTTGATCTAGCAGACGCGAGAAATCAATCCAAGTTCATTTTATCTTATAATCTTTGCAGATGACAAAGGTACTTTGTATATTTTCTCCATTCATATTCGTTAGAAAGAGCTCCCACTATTCGTTTGTAACAACCTTTAGGGTGTCTTGGTGAATAAAAAAAAAGCGTAGATAATGCGCATTGTAAGCAAATCTGAAAAGACTGAACTGTGTTAGCATTAGCCCAGCAAAATTACAAGACTGGATGTTAAAACCTTGGCTTATCTTAGATCAACATGTTACAATTTGCGCAAAATTAATCTTTTTTCTTGTGAAAAAATGTTTATATTGCACCCACGCTAACTGCAAAATGTTTACACTTCTATTTTGTAAGATGGAAACGATGTTATAATTTTCTGATAAATAATTAAATAATATATATTAAGGAAAAAAACCTCTACCAAGACAGTATTTGGAAATGAAATGGTTACAGAATTTGTATCTGCGTTAATAGGATTTTTTAAAAGATTAATCTACATTATTAGGCTTGTACCGTACGTATCTTTGCTTATGGGCCAAACCACTAGCAGACCATCACTGCATGCTTGTGGCCCGTGGGCAAATCTATGTCTAGACGGAAGCTGAGCTCGCAAGGGGGTCGGTAGTAGGCCCACCAGTAGCCATGTGGTTTCGTCATGCTAACGTCATATGTGTATGTTTACTTCTTTTCTTACTTTTTTTAATAATATGAAACATATTAAATACATATACCATATGGAAACATAATTTAGTTATTTTTTTAAGAGTGCTCATCACACATTAAAAAAATGTTCATGCAGTGTAAAAAGTATTTGCTTAACTCTTAAAAAATGTTTGAACCATGCAAATTTGCATGCATCATTTAAAAAATGATTAGGCATTTCAATAAAATGTATGTGACATTTAAAAAATCGTGTAATTAAAAATATGTTTCATACCATTAAAAACACACGTTTCAAAAGAATATCTGAGATATTTTTTAAATTTTTAGTATAATGTAAAATAAATGTTCGCATAATTTTAAAAATGTTTAGAATGATTCAGAAATGTTTCAACGTGTATTTTAAAAAAATTTAACACGTAATCAATAAAATGTTAAGAACATGTATTTTGTAAAAATGTTAATGATGTATTTGAAAATTGTTAATATATATATAATGCTTTAGATTTAGATAATAAATGTACAATGTCTAAGAAAATATGTAGACATCAAAATATATATTTGAAAATATATTAATCATGTATTCAAAAAATGTTAAATATGTATAGAAATGTTCCTAATGTATACGAAATATTTACAATATGTATGACAAAAGCCCCGAAGAAAATTGGTAAAACCGAAGAAACAAACAAAGAAAAAGGAGAAAGAGAAGAAAGAAAGAAAAACCGAAGAAAACTTAGGGCGGCTCTCTCCTCAAATATGAATGCACATCGTGATAGGATCAAGATTGCCTTGCAGGTTATACTAGCTAGCTGAGTTAGCTCTGTGAGCGAACCATGGGTGTTTTAACCACTTTCTAAGGAGTCGTTCAGTTCATCATGTTATTGGGAGAGGTAGCACTTTAGGTACTTTAAATTCTTGAATACTTTGTTTGACAGATATGTTCAATGTCGATGTTTTCTATGTTCGGCATGCTAATATGCAATTACAACACAAGTGTGTGGATTCAGGTGTTGTGGGCGACCAAGCCCCTGACACCCTAACACCGTTGGCTAGGCTGGCGGCGTGTTGGGCAACTCATCTTGCATAAGGTTCTGGTGATTTGTTGGCTTCATCGCAGACGTGGGAGCACCCCATCTCTACTACCCTCGTACGTAGGAGTGATAGACCTGTCCCTTCTCTTCTTGCAGTGGATCATTTGTCGGTGAAAGCTAGAGCATTTGGTCTTAGATTAATTGAGTTTGCTCTTGGTGTTATGGGCGTGCGTAGACTTTTGGTCTAGATGAGAGATTGCATCATGATTGCGTTCGGTTAGGATATCTTCAACACTGTTCATTAAATCAGACACTCTAAACATCTACAGACATGCCTGTCGTGTCCGCGGACAGCGGATAAGGGGGTGACCATCTAACTCTATATCCTAAATGTTCGTCCATGTTTTTCTACCCTATACCTGGAACACTTAAAATAAGTAAGATAAATATCGTCCTTCATCTATTATTATATTGTTCAAATATTTCAATGCAACAATAATTCATATATAAATATTACTCCCTCCGTATCAAAATGTAAGATGTTTTTAACGCCCTATGCAAAATAAAAAACTTCTTACATTTTGGTACAATACAACCCAAATATGAAGTTATACAATAAAATATTTTAAATTTGAATTCAACTTAGTCGGACATATTCTTTAGTTCTCCCCTCGAATATCTGTAAATACAAAACCAAATCATCCTGGAGCTTCTCATGAGTTGCTCCAAGGCGAACATGTTGATGCATTTGAATAAATTCCTTGATCGTTACCGGATTCTGCCGAGGAAGTTCGATAGGATCACCCATTTGCTCAAATTCCAGACAATGCATGGCGCACTCCGTCATCCTCATTCTCCACAATTATGTTGTGAATGATCACATATATTGTCATCACCTCCGCGAAGTCATTTTGCGCGGTAATGCCTCATACCGGTAGATCTGGCACTGCATGCTAGTTCTGAGATTTGTGTTAACCTATGCCCCACCTACATGTATAGTCCTTGTTTGGTTTCTGAGTTGTTGGTATTCCAATATAGTCAAATTACCATTTGGTCCTACCACGAGCGCCTCCATGCATCTTTCTCTCATTGTCAGTTCCGCTGTATTACACAATAAATCCACTATTTTATTTTCCCATGTCAAAGCTAAATCATTCGTATCTTTTAAACTATAATTTAGATTTTGAAACTTTTAATATATTTGAACTCTTGATGCCGCGACCTTTAGAACAAGATCAATTTTGGATAGATTCCAAACACGTTTAAATTTGAACATTTCATATTTCATACGTGAAACAAACTTGTTCCATGTATTATTTTAAAAATGCACGATTGAAATATATGTGATTTATGTACCGTAGGTATCTTTTCTTATGGACAAAATCACTAGCAAACCACCACTGTAAGCTTGTTGCATCTGTTTTGGACTTCAAAGCCTTTGAATTCACACTAGCCTTTTGAATTGCCTCGACTGTTTCTAGGGGAATGATTTTGTCTCGCCCATGGGCAAGTCTATATCTTGTCTTTGGTAAGACGGAAGCCGAGTTCGCCTACAGGGTCGGTAGTGGGCCGACTCATCGACCATGTGGTTTAGTCATGCTAACGTCACACATGTGTTTTTACTTCTTTCTTACCATTTTTTATATTTTGAAAAATACTAAATACATATATTATGAAAAGATAATTTAGTTAATATTTGTAAAGGTGTTCATCGCATATTTTAAAAAATTATGCAGTGTGAAAAATGTTCGCTCAACTTTTTAAAAATGCATATACCATTCAAAAAAATGTATGTGACATTTCAATTATGTTCACATGTTTCAAAAACATGTATGTGACATTTTTGAAAATTTTATACAACGTAAAAAATTGTTTCTGTAATTCATAAAAATGTTTCACACCATTCAAAAAAATGTATATTACAATCCAAAAATGTTCACTCACTTCCAAAAAATATAGGAGACATTTTGGAAAAGCTATACGATATAAACAAAATGTTAATGCAATTCAAAATTCTCTATCATTAGAAATGCGTTTTACATTTTAGAAAATGTTGACGCATTACAAAAAAGTTTTTGTGATATATAATTTTTTTGTTAATACGGTGTAATTTTTTCACATATATAATGAAAACATATATAGTTAATCTTTTCTAAAAGTGCCCGTCACACATTTCAAGAATGTGCTTAACTATTTAAAAATGCTTAAGCCACTAAAAGCGTATGTGACATTTCAAAAATGTTCACGCATTTCAATAAAATGTATGTGACATTTTTTAAAATGTTCATGCAATTAAAAAACATGTTTCATCCCATTCAAAGAAATTATTACATTTAAAAAATCACATGTTACAAAATATATTTGTAATATTTTTAATTTTTTTACTACAATACAAAAGAATGTTCACACATTTTTTTTAAATAGTATGGTTCAAAAAATGTTTCAACGTGTATTCGGAAAGTGTTTAACGTAATCAATAAAATGTTAAAACACGTATTTCGTAAAAAAATCATGTATTTTTGAAATATTACATACACATATATGTAAAAAAATCATGTATTTTTGAAATATTACACACACACACATATATAGATAGATATATAGAAACTCTATTTAAGACCCAGGGTGAGAAATAAGTAATTCTTCACCCTGGTCAGTCGGCCGCGTACTCTCTGGTTCAACCCAGCACAAACCCATGTAAAATTATAGCCAAAAATTTATCGTGCTGTCGTAATTTTACGTTGACGCTGGATGGTCGTGGGGATTAGGAGCTAGCCCATTTTTCAATTAGAAGATGGGAGCGGTTCCCGTCTGAACGCCGACTAGCGGGCGGTGATTGGCGGCGGGCTCGACGGCGAGGTCCTTGGCGGAGAATTCTCATCGGATGATTTCCTCCCCCTGTCCATCTCTCCCACCCCCCGTCGTCCTCTCGTGCGACTGGGAGGCCAACAGCGGCGGCGGGGACGGAGCGTACAATGATTCTGCGCCGGCCACCAATCCCAAAGCACCGAACCAGATTTTCCATGTCCTCGACAGCTGGTTTCGGGCTTCCGGCACAGGTTCTCCACGTTTCTCACAATCCTTCCCTCTCCCTCTCGTTGCTTCCCTTCCATCCCCTGATCACCCTTCTAGATCTGAATGGTTGCCTTGCAGGGATGAAGGTCATGGTCGGTGCCGTACGTCCAGAAGCAATGCCATGGCCGCCTACAATTCCACCCAGGCTGGCTAATTGCAGGCCTGTTTGATTTCTGATCTCTTCCAATCTGACCTGTTCACACCATTTTATACAGCCATATTTTAGCTAGGCTCTGAGTGCACCATCGATTTGTTTATCCTCTATACATACATACTACAAGAAGCACCTCTTTAATTACCAATTTGCTGGTAGAATCATCAATCTGTTATTACTTGACATGAAGTAGCTTTTACAAATGCTATAGGTAATTGCGTGGAAATTGATCTGAGAAATTGTTGTCGAGATAGGATTAAATACTTTAGAATAGCCGCTCTTTAAGATTTCTTGAGCTTTACTCTGGGTGCTCAAGTGAAGCAATTACTTCTCACTGAAGGGTCTGTTCTTTCTTGGACGGGTCATGTTTGTTCCTATTTTCTCTTCTGTTCAGATGTACCTTGGATTTCTAAATCAGAAAGAGTGATGCTCAACAAGATTCAGGACGTGCTAAGACATCAACAATCTATGCCGACAAGCCTCCACTATCTACTGCAGAAATGAAGAACCGTGTTGATTGCTTATCCCAAACATGATTTTAGGCGAATAGGACCCGACTAGCTTCTAAATCTACTGAACTTTTCTGATCATGGTGTGAAACTAATTTTTCTTTTGCTCTTCTAAAGGCCATCTCACCTTCGCAATGATTCATATTTTGCCTGAGGAGATGGCTCAGTTGGAAATTATGGTCAGTTTCTTGATTTTTTATGCTAATTCTCTCTCAGTTTGTAAGACGGCTGGTGATGTTCAGAATAATAAGGGAAGTGCCTTGCACCTGAATATCAAATGAAAAGTTGAGCAGCACATTGTGGTCTGTATCCTTGCCATGGTGGCTCGTTGCTGATACAGGCTTTTATATTTGAATGCTCGCTACTCTCGTCTCTCCCACATATATACATCTTTCCACATAGATGCAAATTTGGAGCTGCTTAAATTTGCTTCCCTGTTGTTTTACTTTGCAATCTGCAGAAAAAGAAAAGAATCATAGATTGTTTGGCCATAAAGATCGACATAATTAGCAGTTTGTGTGTGGCCTTAGAAGTCTATATGTTCATTAAATTCTGAATTACTTGTGCTCGCGTACTTAATGAGATGGTTGCTTTGCCTTACGATCAAATTTTCAATTGGTAATGGTGACTACAGTTGACTGTTTAAGCAACTCAAGTCCCATGGTGACTACAAATCATGAGTGGCCGCTGCACTAGTCTCGTATATTCTTCTATTTTCAATGGAAGCATTCAATTATTATTTTTCTCACAGCAGTTCATATACCTCTCCATCGACCATTCAGGTTTAAAAATATGGATTTTCACTTTTGCAAGGTTGGGTTTTCTTTTCCCAATGCATGGTACATTTGTAGCTGTGTCATATCTATGAAAGCATTGCATACACCTGCTGTACACTAACCTTTCTCAGTTTTGCTTCTCACATTTTACGTTGTGCTTAAGGCGAATGAGGATGATGAATGGATTTTTATGGTATGCTAGATTTCTTACGTGGGTGGTTAGAAACCTTATATTGGTGATAGTGACCCCCACCCAGGCTGTAAATATCTGCGGAAGCTGCAAATTGGAGTTTGTTTTATTTCAATTGCCATGAGGTGGACGCTGACCCTCCTCCAGCCTGTCAATCTTCGTAGATATTTTTGTTTAACCTATCCTCAATCCAGAAGTAATCTCGTATAATAGGAAAATGTGATTGTTCATTCAGGTTATTTCTTGTTTCATTTTTGTAGCATAAACCAGATGGTAATTCTTTTTTTTTTGTGAGTAATCATGTGATTCTAGCTAGGCTCCACCAATTTCATGTATTCCATAGCCATGGATAGTGTAAATAAGATCCACACCAATTTTTGCTTGAAATTCTTATATATTGTAATAATATGTTGATTTTGTTCACACTAAACTATTTTCCTATGTTGTAGAGCTATCCATTCAAATATGGTTTATTTCTTATTTTCCGTATTTTTTACCACTGTACTACTAGATTTGATATCCATTCATTGAGTTCCATTTCATATTGATTTGATGATGTGTATCTGATGAATTATGGGCAGTATCTCTTTCACACCATTGTTCATTGTGAACCAACCTAGTAGTTTCGTGAATTTCAATTGCTTTTCAGGTTTGTACTTACGAGTTACGACATGATTTACCTCAAATTGTTTTCTCCTCTTTTTTTTATCACATGGCGATGAAGTTTAGTAGCAAAACTTCCGGAAGTATTAAAAAAAGGGGAAGTAGTGGCTGCACCCAAGTTCGATGCACCCACACAATGAACAGTAAAATCAAAATCAATATGAAGCGACTTAAGATGCTTGTATGTTTCATTTTTTATGACACTCTCAGGTGCTAGACTAGTTAGACTTAGACAATGTCGTAAATAGTTACAAGACATAGACTAGTTCAATATGATGACACCTACCAATGTACATGGTACAATTTGATAAAAGACACGGTTTAGTGTGCATTGAAACAATAGTTACAGAGTTTTGTCTTTTGTTTTGTTTTTTGTGTACTTTTGATTCATATCTGCAGCATCGTGTTATTGGTTCATGTGATTCTGATGAATTTGGTACATGCAAAATCCCTCTGAGATATCTTTGATTTCGTCATTGTTACCAGTTTAGGATAGTGAAATCCCATTAATTCTAAAGTGTTATCTGTGCTTGTGTCTTGTGTCCTCTACATGTTTGTTCTTATACTTATGAGAACTGCAAGTATTCTATTTTTCAGGTATCTTTGTCAAGTGGCTGATGGCCAATGTACGAGGGATAAAGAGTAGCATATTTGTATTTATGGTAGGTACGTGTAATTTTAAATTGTAATTTTTGAACATCTTTTACAAACAACGAGTAGCAAAATTCAGGTTCTGGTGAGAAGAAAAGTGAATCTAAATGCTACAGTACAATGAATAGGATACTATGTTGCTTCTAGCCCATGTGTAAGAATGTTTTAGTCACTGGGGTCCTAGAGAGATTGGTGAACAGATGAAGTTGATGGGAGATCTCTGGTCAGCTACAAGTTAAGCTAATTTAAGATCAAGTTCGGCAGTATTGCAGTACTCAGTAGTCAAGTTCAGCAATACTCAATTTTGTAATAGTGACTTTTGAAATTTCATGCTGCTGGTTACTTAGTGCTTAGTGGCATTCAATTGTGCCAAGACGAATTTTATTTGTAATCGTAAGGGTGGAATTTGTTTAATGAGATATTTCCTGAAACCACTACATGGAATCTATTTATGACACCACTTTGTTATTTCGTGGTTACTAAAAATGCCTCGTGTACATAATGAATTAGTGGCCTATGTTTCTTATGTTTACTGCAAATGCCTCGTACAGAATTGAGACAGTGCTAGTGCTCGCCTATGTTAGTTAAATCAACTAGGAGTATCAGATTTCAGTACCACAGCCGCTGTACTCAGTCCAATTGAAATAGTAGTAGATCAGACGTAAAATACCTGGAATAGAGGAATACAGCCATATATCTAAACAAATCAGGAACATGGCGGTACTCATTGCTGTAAGATTACAGCAAGATGGGCCAGATTAATTCCTCGACTCAAAACTCATTCCGTAATCTTACGGCAACATCAGTTGATTTTCTATACATGCACGGCGTAAAGTACCGGCATGCAGGAGGTAAGATTACGGCGCTCCTTTTGCTTTACGGAACAGAGACCGGTCCCTTTTTCAAACAGTAATTTTGCCTCACATGTTGTTTCTTACGTTTTGAATAGTAGACGTGGGAGATAGGCTAGGGTGAGGAATAAGAATTCCTCATCCAGGGTGACGAATAGCGTGACCCTATATATATATATAAACACTATTCTGATTACGGGATCAGAATAATATTTTGATCACAACCTAAACTGCCTAAGTAACGCGTCTGAACTTCCCTCTGTACGAACCCGACCTTCGGGCTATCTTCGCAACCGTGGCTTCCCCCGCGATTTATTCTAATTAGTCGTGTTCTAATTCTATATGATGTTACTATAATCTAGATACATTTTTAGCAACTAAATACCAATTTTAAATAAAAATCTCGCTCGTTGGCAGATTTTATTCTCGGGTCGTGATGAAATTGCATTTTTTGTAATTTTACTGCCTGAGTTGTTGGAGCTGGACTTCTCCCAGTGCTAAGTTGAACTTCCGACAACATTGACCAAATAGGGCTTGCGATATACCGTTGAAAAGCTATGGACATCAGTATCATGACCCAATTTAAATTTTTGACAAAATGTAAGCAGTTTAAGAGCAGTTTTGAAAACTGTTTTTTCTTCACACAAAAAACGTGAATCGTAATTTCGATCATATTTCTAAATTGTTTATCGGAATGAGGCAAATAATATGGCGTTGAAAAGCTGCTGCAAAACCGCTCCTTTCACATGTTGATAGTTTTCTCTAATTCCCTACGGTTAAAGAGTAATTTGGGAAATCGTAAAGTTTCGCAAACCGAACAGCCGAGTTCGTATTTTCTATGTCATTTCTAAATGGCTAATCCAATTGTGGCAAATGATATGGCGTTGGAAAGCTTATGAAATTGCGCTAATTTTTCATGTTGAAAGCTTTTTCTAATTTTGAACAGTTTAAGAGTAATTTAGAAAACGGTACAAGTTCCACCGAGTTTGTATTTTTGAGCTAATTTTTTAACCGTACGTCCGAATGCAGCAAATAATATGGCGTTGGAAAGCTTGAAAAAATGCGAAACTTTTTGGTGTATATGGTTTCTCCAAATTCTTTACGGTTTTAAGTCAACTTTGAAAATGGCTAAAAATGTATTTTCACCGTAATTTCTACAAACTTTATCGGAATGGGGCTAATAATATACAATTGAAAAGCTACAGAAAATGCGAAACTTTTTCATGTTGATGGTTTTCTCTGATTCCTAGCCGTTTTCAAGTAATTTCGAAAATGACAAGATCATTCATTCTGCCTTTATCATGAAACAGATTCTCTGAAAACGCATCACGTGTAGAACTTGAACTTCTCAGCATTTCTACTTGAACTTCATTCTATTTTTTCACATGCTTTTTGTCCTCGTAGCTCTCCATCCACTCACCGAATTGAGCAAGTGATATACCGATGGAAATCTGTTGTAAACACGCAACTTTCCCGTGTTGATCTTTTTTCATACTCGCGACGATTTCAAAAGTTTTTCATGTGAAATTCATTCATTGTAGTAGTTAAACTTCTTGCTATTTTCACGTTGAACTTTTGTGACGTATTTTCGTTTATAACTTTCTCATCTATTCGTCAGTGTTACACAAATGATATTCCTTTTGTAGAAACCTCTCTCACAATATTTTTTAACTTTCTTCGACCGAGGACTTGAACTTACACAAATGATATTCCTGTTGTTTTGAAGTAAATTAGAAAATGTCGAGATCATGATTTCTGCCTTCATCGCGAACGTAAATGCACTGCGTGAAGTAGTTGAACTCCTCGGGCATGTCTATTTGAAATTCACTCTGTTTTTGACGTGATGCTTTTTGCCCGTAACTCCCAAACCACTTGCCAAAATTGAGCAAGTGATATACCGATGGAAAACTGTTGAAAACACACAACTTTTTATTTTTCTGTTGATCAGTTTTTCATACTCACGACGGTTCAATTTTTTTCTGAATGCATGAAAATGTGTTTTCAACGGTATACATAAAACTTTTAACCATTCATCGGAATATAGCATACAATATATCGTTGGAAAGCTTATGAATAGGAGCATCTTTTTTATGTAGACAGACGTTACATTTTTTTGTCGTTCGAGAGCAGTTTTAAAAATGGCAAAAACAACGTTGTTTTTTGCCTATTTTTTACATGTAATTGAAGGTCGGACGTCTCGCACTAGAGATCTTGAACTTCACCGGGAGGAGCACGTGAACTTCTTGCAACAAACCTTTTAAGCTTTTTGTTTTCTATTCTTATATTCCTATCGAAAATGCATTTTCGTGTAGTAGTTGAACTTCTGTCATGTATTTTTGTTCAACCTCTCTCACAAGAATTTTACAAACTTTCTCGGGACGAGCACTTGAACTTCTAGCAAAAAATAATTGGATTTTGTTCTTTTTCTCATACGTAACGCACACCATGTAGAACATGAGCTTCTAGCTATTATCATTTTGAACTTCTCTCTATTTTGCTTTAGTAACGGAATATGTCTGAGTTTCTTATAGACATTGGACCTATCTAACTTTTCTATTTGAACTTCTTTGTGTATTTTTTAGAAATGTGAAAATTGAAGTTTTCTTAGAAACATCGAACTTCTTCGTTATTTTCAATTAACCTTCTTGGTTTTAGTAATGGGAAAAAATCCGAGTTTTTAAACAAATATCAAACTGCTATGCTTTTTCCAATTGAACTTCTTTGTTATTTTGAATTGAACTTCTTTAACCGGAATAATCATCGAACTTCTCCATCTTTTTAGTATGGACTTCCTGGTTTTATTTCTTAAATCTTTTTTTATGAAATTTTGAAGTGCTCTATTATTAAAAGTGCTTGTTATTTAATTTTTGAACTTCTTGTTTCCATTCTTTAATAACGAGGAAAATCTAAGTTTTCTATAATCATCGAACTTCTCCATCTTTTTAGTATGGACTTCCTAGTTTTATTTCTTAAATCTTTTTTATGAAATTTTGAAGGGCTCTATTATTAAAAGTTAAACTTCTTGTTATTTAATTTTTGAACTTTTTGTTTCCATTCTTTAATAACGAGGAAAATCTGAGTTATCTATAATCATTGAATTTCTCCATCTTTTTAATATGGACTTCCTGGTTTTATTATTTTTTTTTCTGTTTTTCGCTCATACATAATATTTATTGGAAGAATGGAATCAGAGTGTGCACTTTAGAAAGAACTTGCACTCTATATGAACTTGTGTTCTTGTTCTATCCAAACTTCCGAATTTTTTCCTTTTGAACTTGTATTGGTGTTCCTGACCAAACCTTATAGTATTTTTTTATGAGCCAGACAAGATGGGAGGGAGAGGGGGGGGGGGGGGGGGGGGCGTGTGTGGAATTGGTGTCGGTGGCCGCCGGTGGGAGGTGGCTGCGGCGACGCTTGCTGGCTGGGGAGGAGGACTGTATTTGATGCAGCGGCGCTTCCAAAATGTACGCCGCTCTTTACAGTAGAGCATAGAAAAAATGTTTTTAAAAAACACATCAGACTAATCTTTTTTTTTAATCTAAACTTCTTTGTTTTATCTTTTTTAGAAAATGTGATTGATATTCTATAAACATTAAATTGCTCCATTATTTTAATTTGTACTTCTTGATTTGATATTTATGAACTTCTTACAATTTTTAGTGCAATAAAATTTTCAGTATTTTTACTATGCGAACATCTGGTGTATCCCAAGAAATTACATGTTTTTTGTTTTCTTCTAAAAAATTGTCTAAGAGCTTTTTGTTTAGCTTGTTGCATTAGAACTCCCAGAGGCTTCAACAACAAACTAACCAATATGGCTAAACGCACACTAGTCGTAGTCATAAACATGACTTTTTTTATTTGTGAATTTACATGTGTTTTCTCGCACATGAATATCTCATACAAGAAATTTTTTTGTTACATATTTTTGAACTCTTACATTTCTTATTTTTGAACCTCCTCCTTTTTATACACAAAACATGAATTTTTTAACCCATTTCCACGAAGACACACACAAAACACACACACACACACACACACACACACACACACACACACACACACACACACAAACATAGCATGCACAAACGCCACCACAACATCTCCATTGTTCTTTTTGACGCCCAGTGCTGATTTGAATCCCGTACTGTAGTTGTACTTCTTTATCCAGGAGATATGAGGAGCAAGCATGGAATGATCTAGTGGGATGAACCTAGGAGATGCCTACAACTACAGACCTTCTGGAACACTTTCTATTGACCTTCAGGGACAATTTCTATTGACCTTCAGCCATTTTTTTCATGCCAACAAGTGAGCAAACTGGACAACAACATATAATGCTCCTTTTTTTAGAGTTGAACTGAAGAATCTCGCGAAGCTGGCCTGCAACAATGGCCAATTTTTTCAGAGGATAAACACAAACAAATGTGTATAAAACCAGAGCAATCTAATGTCAATATTTTTTATATGTTCAATAAAACCAGAGCAAACATCCATAGTCCAAAGAACAAAATGACCACAGTATATATATACAAAAAAAATCTTTTTTCTACCACACACGCACCTTTGTTCTCATACATCTCCCGAAAAAATCAAAGCCATCACCATTTGAAAGCTAGTCATGCAATAGGAAAAAGATGAGCACTTCTTGCAAAAGCGAATGACTAAAAGTTGGCGAACAACTAGGACTATTTTAGTGAAGCGCTTGTAGGATTAACCCGTAGCTCCTTCATGTTGACCAATTCCACCAGAAAACGCCATGTATGGATTTGAACACTACAAACCACTATACTAATCTCTCCTTGCGTTGGCTACAATTGACTTGGCTTGCGTAGGGGTGTTGTGCCAGCGTCGACAGCTCACCACCTTGGCTCCTTGCCATCAGGTGGTGGAGGTTGGCAGTCTGGTGGCCGATGCAGCCAAACACCGCCAGACCGTGCCAAGAGTTCAGTTAGTTTTTTGAACTTTTCTCAACAGAACAAGCCAAGAGCAGGCCAGGCGACCTACGACCGCTCGCTGCTGTCACAGCGGGGTATGAACTACAGACCTTCTGAAAGTAATCTAATCATGTTCTATAGATTCAAGCATTTTAAACTCAAAAGATGCCTACAATTCTCAGTTTGTGCCTAACCTAGGAGTCGGAGAGATCACCACATTCCCTTAAGCTGAACTTCAAAGAGAACATAATTGTGTTGATAGAGATGCACCTTCTGCTACCTGTAGCAACGAGAGATAGAGGGAAACTACAAAAATTGGCTAAGTGGAGATGACTAGTAGGTACTGCGGTCTGTAGGAGCAACTACAAACAGGAGCAGGTGGCCACATCCGCCCCTCGTAAGAACTTGACCGGCCGCAGAGGTGCCTGGAGCGCACGGGGAGGATGTTGGCCTTGGAGCAGTCCAGGTTACGATGCAGCGGCGGATGCCTCGGCATTCGTCCTCAAAAGGTCTTCTCCCACCACGCCTGAGCAGCATTGCAAGTGACTCTGTCGGAAGGAGCAGCAACCGTCGCGGCAGGAGCATGCAGGGAAGCAGAACCGACCGCGGTGGTAGGGCGGCGCGCGACGACGGTAATGGAGTTGGCCGGAGGTTGGGGCGGGTGGCCGGAGGAAGGGCGGGGCGCGCTGCGTCCTGCCAGAGAGGAACGCGAGGGGGGCGGAGGCGGTCGCCGGAAGGGAATGCGGTCGGGAGGTGGTCGATCCCGTCGCTATTGAGGACGTTTCAGCGGTCGATCCCGTCGACGGGGGCGGCGGCGAGGGGGTCACCGGCGGCGGGGTACCGGCCAGTGCGGGAGTGGTGGGGCGTCCGCGGTAGGGCGCGGCACCGGCAGCGGGGAGGTTCGGGGCGAGCGTGGAGATCGGGGAGAGGTGGTGCGGTTCCTCGTCGTGGGCTCGTGGGCTCGTGGCCTTTTTTTCTAGACGACCCTGGTGGGAGCGGTTCGGAGAGTTCAGGAACGTGTAGGTCGCTCACTTATAGGGCCAGCCATGATCCGAATATATAGCTATTCTAACCCCAGGATTAAATAGTGCTACTATATATATATATATATATATATATATATATATATATATATATATATATATATATGTATAATGTAGATAATAAATGTCAAGTATATATAAATGCTTTATATGTAGATAATAAATTTAAATGTCTACAAAAATATGTAGACATCAAACATATACTTGAAAAAAATATTAATCATAAAGGCCAGCCCGGTGCACATAGATTCTACTTGTGCAGGGTTAGCAGAATGGTCCAACCATTTATATTTGGAAATATATTAAAAAAATATTAATCATGTATTTAGAAAATGTTAAATGTGTATGAAAAAAATTCGAAGAAAATTGATGGAAATTGAAGAAACAAACAAAGAGAAAGGAGAAAGAGAAAAAAACCCTGAAGAAACCAGAGAACTGCTCTCACCAAAATATGAACGTACATCGTGATACGATCAAGATTGTCTTGCGGGTTATACTAGCTAGCTGAGTTAGCTCTGTGAGCGAACCATGGGTGATGTAACCACTTTCTAAGGAGTGGTTCAGTTTATCATGTTATTGGGTGAGCTAGCACTTTAGGTACTTCAAATCCCTGAATACTTTGTTTGACAAATATGCTGGGTGTTGATGTTTTCTATGCCTGCATGCTAATATGCTATTACAACACATCCTGACATTGTGGGCGACCGAGCCCTAACATCCTGACATTGTTAGCTGGGTTGGCGACATGATGGGCAACTCATCCTGCACGAGGTTCTTATGATTTGTTGGTTTCATCACCGGCTTGGGAGCACCTCATGTCTACTACCCTCGTAGGAGTGATAGACTTGTCCTTTCTCTTCTTGTAGTCTTAGATTGGTTGGCTGACGTGTCATCACCTCCCGCAAAGTCTTTGGATCCTATATTTTTTTAGGTCACACAACTACAAAATGGGAGTAGAGCACTCCTTGCTCCTCCTTTACTCTAGCTTTATACTAGTATTATACTGCAATCTATCGAGCACATCCTGGTATCGAGCGAATCACCTACGGCGCTAACTCTCCATACCTCCAACCTCCGGGTGGGTTTTCTGTGTGGGCCTGGGGTGTGGGAGTCTGGTGTAACGCCCTCGATGTGGCTATATCTCCCACGTGTCGAAGCACGACTTAGAGGCATAACCGCATTGAAAGCAATGTCGCAAGTGAGGTAATCTTCACACAACCCATGTAATACATAAGGGACAGAGATACATAGTTGGCTTACAATCGCCACTTCACACAATACATGAATAAAGCATTACATCATTCAAATACAATCAAGGTCCGGCTACGGAACCAAAATGAAAGAAGACTACCCCAAATGCTACACAGATCCCCTATCGTCCCGACTGGGCTCCACTACTGATCAACTAGAATGAAACAATACAAAGGACAAGATCTTCATCGAGCTCCTCCTTGAGCTTGTTTGCGTCACCTGCTCGGTAACATCAGCACCTGCAAACTGGTTTTGGAAGTATCTGTGAGTCACCAGGGCTCAACAATCTCACACCCTCGCGATCAAGACTATTTAAGTTTATAGGAAGGGTAAAAGGTATGAGGTGGAGCTGCCGCAAGCGACTAGCATATATGGTGGCTAACCTATTCGCAAAAGAGAGCGAGAAGAGAAGGCAAAGCATGGTCGAACAACTATGATCAAGAAGTGATCCTAGAACAACCTACGTCAAGCATAACTCCAACATCGTGTTCACTTCCCGGACTCCGCCGAGAAGAGACCATCACGGTTACACACGCGGTTGATGTATCTTAATTAAGGTCAACTTCAGGTTTTCTACAACCGGACATTAACAAATTCCCATTTGCCCATAACCGCGGGCATGGCTTTCGAAAGTTCAAATCCCTGCAGGGGTGTCCCAACTTAGCCCATCACAAGCTCTCACGGTCAACGAAGGATATTCCTTCTAGCGGGAAGACCCGATCAGACTCGGAATCCCGGTTACAAGACATTTCGACAATGGTAAAACAAGACCAGCAAGACCACCCAGATGTGCCGACAAATCCCGATAGGAGCTGCACATATCTCGTTCTCAGGGCACACCGGATGAGCAAGACGTCGGGTGGGCCAGCCCAGAGTTGCCCCTGGTAGCTCCGGACATCGCTCGGTTGGACCAACACTTAGACAAGCACTGGCCCGGGGGGGGGTTAAAATAAAGATGACCCTTGGGCTGGCCTAACCCAAGGGAAAAAGAGGCTAGGTGGCGAATGGTAAAACCAAGTTTGGGCCTTGCTGGAGGAGTTTTATTCAAAGCGAACTGTCAAGGGGTTCCCATTATAACCCAACCGCATAAGGAACGCCAAATCCGGGAACATAACACCGATATGATGGAAATTAGGGCGGCAAGAGTGGAACAAAACACCAGGCATAAGGCCGAGCCTTCCACCCTTTACCAAGTATATAGATGCATTAATTAAATAAGATAATATTGTGATATCCCAACAAGTAAACATGTTCCAACAAGGAACAACATCTCCATGTTCCAACAAGGAACAAACTTCAATCTTCACCTGCAACTAACAACGCTATAAGAGGGGGATCGAAAGGGTGTAAGCCAAATTTACACATGAGAAACACTTAGGGTGACTTGACTAGCCTAGCATGTACAGACATGGCCTCGGAACACGGGAGATCGAAAGGTCGAACATGAGTCATATAGTAGATGCGATCAACATGGAGATGTTCACCGTTGATGACTAGTCTGTTTCACATGATGATCAGACACGGCCTAGTCGATTCGGATCATGTATCACTTAGATGACTAGAGGGATGTCTATCTGAGTGGGAGTTCATTAAATAATTTGATTAGATGAACTTAATTATCATGAACTTAGTCTAAACTATCTTTACAATATGTCTTGTAGATCAAATGGCCCACGCCAATGTTGCCCTCAACTTCAATGCGTTCCTAGAGAAAACCCAGCTGAAAGATGATGGTAGCAACTATACGGACTGGGTCCATAACTTGAGGATCATCCTCATGGCTACCAAGAAAGCATATGTCCTTGAAGCACCGCTAAGTGACGCACCCATTTTCCCAGCAACTCAAGACGTTATGAACGCCTCGCAGTCGCGTAGTGATGATTACTCCCTGGTTCAGTGCGGCATGCTTTACAGCTTAGAGCCGGGGCTCCAAAAGCATTTTGAGCAACACGAAGCATATGAGATGTTCCAAGAGTTGAAAATATTTTTCCAAGCTCAGGCCTGGGTCGAGAGATATGAAGTCTCCGACAAGTTCTATAGTTGTAAGATGGAGGAAAACAGTTCTGTCAGCGAGCATATACTCAAAATGTCTGGGTTGCACAACCGCTTGTCTCAGCTGGGAGTTAATCTTCCAGATGACTCGGTCATTGACAGGATCCTCCAGTCGCTTCCACCTAGCTACAAGAGGTTTGTGATGAACAACAATATGCAAGGGATGGAGAAGTCCATTCCTGAGTTATATTCAATGCTGAAATTAGCGGAGGTGGAAATCAAAAAGGAACATCAAGTGTTGATGGTGAATAAGACCACTAGTTTCAAGAAAGGCAAGGGTAAGAAGAACTTCAAGAAGGAAGAGAAGGGGGTTGCCGAGCCCAGAAAGTCAGTTGTAGGGAAGAAGTCAAAGAATGGACCCAAACCCGAGACTCGGTGCTTTTATTGCAAGCGAAATGGTCACTGGAAGCGGAACTGCCCCAAGTACTTAGCGGATAAGAAGGCCGGCAACGCCAAAAGTATATGTGGTGTACATGTTATTGATGTGTACCTTACCAGCGCTCATAGTAGCTCCTAGGTATTTGATACTGGTGCGGTTGCTCATATTTGTAACTCAAAACAGGAGCTGCGGAATAAGCAGAGACTGGCGAAGGACGAGGTGACGATGCGCGTCGAGAATGGTTCCAAGGTCGATGTGATCGCCGTCGGCATGCTACCTCTACATTTACCTACGAGATTAGTTTTAAACCTCAATAATTGTTATTTAGTACCAGCTTTGAGCATGAACATTGTATCTGGATATCGTTTAATGCAAGATGACTACTCATTTAAATCCGAGAATAATGGTTGTTCTATTTATATGAGAGATATGTTTTATGGTCATGCCCCATTGGTCAATGGTTTATTTTTTATTGAATCTCGAACGTAATATTACACATATTCATAGTGTGAATGCCAAAAGATGTAAGGTTGATAATGATAGTCCCACATACTTGTGGCACTGCCGCCTTGGTCACATTGGTGTCAAACGCATGAAGAAACTCCATGCAGATGGACTTTTGGAGTCTCTTGATTATGAATCTTTTGACACGTGTGAACCATGCCTCATGGGAAAAATGACCAAGACTCCGTTCTCCGAAACAATGGAGCGAGCAACCAACTTGTTGGAAATAATACATACTGATGTATGCGGTCCAATGAGTGTTGAGGCTCGCGGTGGCTATCATTATGTTCTCACCCTCACTGACAACTTAAGTAGATATGGGCATGTCTACTTAATGAAACACAAGTTTGAGACCTTTGAAAAGTTCAAGGCATTTCAGATCGAGGTAGAGAATCAACGTGACAGGAAAATAAAGTTCCTACGATCAGATCGTGGAAGAGAATATTTGAGTCACGAATTTGGCACGCACCTAAGGAAATGTGGAATTGTTTCACAACTCACGCCGCCTGGAGCACCTCAGTGTAATGGTGTGTCCGAACGTCGTAATCACACTCTATTGGATATGGTGTGATCTATGATGTCTCTTACTGATCTACCGCTATCATTTTGGGGTTATGCTTTAGAGACTGCCGCATTCACTTTAAATAGGGCTCCGTCGAAATCCGTTGAGATGACACCGTATGAATTATGGTTTGGGAAGAAACCTAAGCTATCGTTTATGAAAGTTTGGGGATGCGATGCTTATGTCAAGAAACTTCAACCTGAAAAGCTCGAACCCAAGTCAGAAAAATGCGTCTTCATAGGATACCCTAAGGAAACTATTGGGTATACCTTCTACCTCAGATCCGAAGGCAAGATCTTTGTTGCCAAGAATGGATCCTTTCTGGAGAAAGAGTTTCTCTCGAAAGAAGTAAGTGGGAGGAAAGTAGAACTTGATGAGGTACTGCCTCTTGAACCGAAGAGTAGCGCAACTCAGGAAGATGTTTCTGTGGTGCCTGCACCGACTAGAGAGGAAGTTAATGATGATGATCATGGAACTTTAGATCAATTTGCTATTGAACTTCGTAGGTCCACAAGGACACGTTCCGCACCAGAGTGGTACAGCAACCCTGTCCTGGAAATCATGTTGTTAGATAACGGCGAACCTTCAAACTATGAAGAAGCGATGGCGGGCCCAGATTCCAACAAATGGCTTGAAGCCATGAAATCCAAGATAGGATCTGAAAGTGCTAGTGATTGACTAGAGGGGGGGTGAATAGGCGATTTTTATGAAAGTCTTCAAAACATGGAGGTTTCGAAGACAAACGATAGAAATAAACCTATTACCATGCAGCGGAAGGTAGACTACACTAAGCAAGCCATAGTCAAGTATTCAATGAAATGAAAGCACAAAGACTAATAGCAGCTAGGCAGTATAGATCAGGATGGAAGATAGTATGAAGCCAATCAGAACAAGCAGTCACACAGTGAAGATAAATAGATAATGCAAACAGGCAATGACTTCACAAGGACCAATCTGCAAATAAAGAGATGGGAAGGATAGAACCAGTGGCTCGTTGAAGACAATGATTTGTTGGACCAGTTCCATTTTCTGTGACAACTGTACGTCTGGTTAGGGAGGCTGAGATTCAACTCAGAAGACCGCGTCTTCACCTTATTCCCCTTGAGCCAAGGACACCCAATCCTCGCCCAATTACTCTGGTAAGTCTTCAAGGTAGACTTCCAAACCTTCACAGACTTCGTTCACCGGCGATCCACAATGACTCTTGGATGCTCAGAACGCGACGCCTAACCGGGTGGAGGATTCACAGTCCTCAAGTGTAATAAGTCTTCAGATCACACAGACAAGAAGACTTAAGTGATGCCTTACACTCTTTGGCTCTGGGTGTTTAGGGCTTTGTCCTCGCAAGGATTTCTCTCTCAAAGGCTTCGAGGTGGGTTGCTCTCAAACGACGAAAACCGTGCACTAACTCTGAGCAGCCAACCAATTTATGGTGTAGGGGGTGGGCTATTTATAGCCACTAGGCAACCCGACCTGATTTGTCCGAAATGACCCTGGGTCACTAAGGAACTGACACGTGTTCCAACGGTCAGATTTCAAACACACACGGCAACTTTACTTCAGATACAAGCAAAGCTGACTTATCCAGCTCTGGATAAGATTTGCTCTCATTGTCTTCGCTCGAAGACATAGGATTTTGGTTAAACATCACTTCAGTCATTCTAACTGGTTTACTTGGACCCCACTTAACAGTACGGTGGTTCCTATGACTCAACAAAGAAGAAAAAGAACGACGAAACAACTAAGTCTTCGCGCTCCATAGTCTTCACGCGATGTCTTCTCTTGTCATAGTCTTCAATGTGAATGTCTTCACATACCACCTTTGACTTCAATGTCTTCATACATTTTTAGGGGTCATCTCTGGTAGGAAAACCGAATCAATGAGGGACTTCTACCTGTGTTATCCTGAAATTCTCACAAACACATTAGTCCCTCAACCAGGTTTGTCGTCAATACTCCAAAACCAACTAGGGGTGGCACTAGATGCACTTAAAATCTCCCCCTTTTTGGTGATTGATGACAAACTGGTTGAAGTTTTCAACGGGGAATAAAATATGTGAAATTGTAAAGGATAGGGTATTGTCTTCATAAGTTGCAAAGGCTCCCCCTGAAGATGTGCACATAAGTAATTTGCTTTTGGAATGCAAATGCACATGGCAGGTTGTACTTGTGGAAATCCTCTTCAACTTATGATGACAATTCATCATGCATGATTTGATATAACGAAGACAATGACATGCATAATGAAAAATGGACGTCTACAAAATGACCTAAGTGCGGAAGTTATCATCGCACATGCGGAATTTATCATCGCATCACAGAATAGCAAATAAGTAGCAGACAACCATCGAGTTTAAGTGTTACAACTCAAAGAACCAAATGTATCAAAAATCGAGAGTTGTAGACGCTAGCCAAAAATATAAAGCAACCACCCATATGGACCCGCTTGACTCATATGCTTCTCCCCCTTTTGTTAGTAAGGACCAAAAAGGTTTGAAGACATAGAGCTTCTACTCGTTCCCAAAGGGAGTAGGTGAAGCATCAGGGTCGTCGTTGGCATTTGGCGGTGCAGAAGAACTCGGCGCAGTGTCGATATGTGGCGATGCAGACGTTGGAGAAGTCACATCATCTTCATCCTCGATGACTCTGGCATTTACAGTAGCCGCTGAAGAGGAGTATTCAGAGTCTTGAAGAGATGGAGTCCGACGCAAGTGAGCATTCCTTGGAGGAGTGGAGTCAAACTTGAATCTTTCTGTGAAGCCATCGTCTCTTAAATCATCTTCAGAGCACAGAAGTGTCAGACTCTTCCAAGATCACCGACAGGCTTCATGGGAGACAAATGCGTTCTTGGTGGCAAGATTACGAATGCGTTTGACATCCACCAAGAGACTATGCATTTGATGCTTCAGCCAGTCATGATGCTTATCTTGCTTTTCATGAAGTGCGACAAGAAGTTCTCGGTCATTTAGAACGCGATAGCGCTTCCGAGGCCTTTGAGCAATAGTGCTTTCTGTGTTGGCTTGAAGAGGGGCATGAGTATTAGCTGCCAATGGATAAACATGAGTGATAGCATTGGGCACATAATGACTTGGAATAGGCTGAGTGAAGCTTTGATGGTCTGCATTGTGAAGACATAGCGGCTCCTTTGTAGGGTCAGGGTAAATGGCATCAACAGACAGATTGACCTCTGGCAAAAAGACAAGATGGTTTCATGCAGAGGTCTGGTAGTTGATTGCAGAGTGAAGATTGATGAGGCGCATGACCCATGGAGCATAGAACTTCAGTCCAAAGATGTCTGAGCCTGATGCTGCCAGTTGGCGAATGAAGAAATCTTGTGCATTGAAGATCTTGCCATTGAGAATATAGAAGACCAATGTCTTCATTGTACCTTCAAGTTTTGCAGCTGGAGTATGTCCTTTGATAGGCCAGAGAGTTCGCCGTATGATGTGGTAGATGGTGCATGGCAGATACTCAAGGTCTTCAACAAAGAACACCTGAGGATATTCAGCATCTAGAGGCAAAGGCTTCATCATACTGAGCATCTGGCTCATGTTGGGCTCGGGCTTCTGAAAAATGCTCTCCAAAGCATTCTGGTGTTGTTGACAACCTGGTTCATAGTATTCACCAGGAGTGGGCAGGGCTGTGAGCTCAATGATATCAAGAGCTTTGGCTTCATGATGGACACTGCCTGTCATCCACTCAAGGACCCAAGTCTTTGGATCCCTGTTGTAGCCGCGAATGTGAAGAGTTGCATAAAACTGTAATAGAAGCTCTTCATTCCAGTGTTCCTTGTCTATGACAAATTGCAGGAGTCCAGCGTCTCTGAAGCAATCCAACGCTTCTTCTAGACAGGGCAGGCCAGCTATAGCTTCAGTGTCGAGACGCATATGTGGAAATATGCGCCCTTGATTGTATAAGACACATGAATAGTAGCTGCGCTGCTGATAGCTCCAGAACCGATCTTATGAAATGCGAGGTTTGGAGTATGGGTTCTTGGCGCTGTTGAAGAAGGTGTTATGTGCCACGAAGCCATTCACATTGAAGACCCTAGGTGAGGTTGGAGTGCCTGGGAATCTTGGAAGTCTTGGCTTGGGCTTCTGGACTTGAGGCCTGTGCTCGACATGATAGTCAAATTATGGACCCGCAGCAGGTGGAGGAACCAGAATGGGCCATCGGACCATAACAGGTTGACCATGATCAAATGCCAGCTCAACAGTATGAGGTCTTGGAGGGGGTACAGGAGCATTGGCATTCTCGTTGACATGGGCTGCAAGTGGCACAATAGCTTCAAGAGGAATGATTACGTCTGGTGCAGCATTGGCTTCAGGAGCCACATTGGCTTCAGGTGCTTCATTATTGGCTTCGGGCATGACGACATCAGTGTCGTCAGCAGTGTTGTGGGTGGTGGTGACGTTAGCTTCAACCTCCACTTGTGTGGCTGGAGGGTTGGACACATTTTCCTCAGGAGCAGCATCTTGGTGGACTGGGGAAGTTGCAACTCGATCTTCCTCAAATCTTGGTTCTTCTTTATCATCGGCTGATGCAGCCGGAATATCTTCAGCCGTTTTGGCTTCATACTCAGAGACGTTCACAGTTGGAGTGGCTTCTGGGAACACTTGACATGCAACAGATCGGTGGTGCACTTCTCCTTCTGGAATGCTCAGAAGAGTGACTTGGGGCCTTGGTCCTTTGCGAAGCCTGCGTAACGTTGGCGACGCCTGTGGAGATGGAGTAGGCTGGGTCTCAAAGTCATCGTCATCTTTCACTGGTGAGGTGACTTGTGGTTGGGGAGTACTTGGGGTGTCTTGTTGTTGTGGGTGATCAGCCCATGATGCATCCTGAGCAATTGGCGTCAGAGGACGACCAATGCTGATGAGCTCGCTGTGCGTGAGCACAGGCGATGATACCACATTTTGTTCAATTTGAGGAAGGACTTCATCATCTGCTACATTGTCGTGGTGACCAATGTCTTCAGCTGCAGTGGGGTCAACAGCTCGAATATCTTCAGCTTCAGGAGCCTCTGTGGAAGCAGGCTCATGAACTATCATACGACGTTCATGATGTTCAGACGCAGGATGAGCAACAAAAATTGGCTCGACAAGAAGGGGCTCTGTAGAAGCAGCCCGATCTTTCTTGGTTTTGCGCTTCTTCTTTGAGGGTGCGTCATCAGATGCTTTGGTCTTGCGCTTTCTGGCTTCGGCTTCAGCTGCTCTAGTTTTCTTGAATTCTGAAGCCACTGTGGGGACCTTAGGCTTCGAGCCTGTCATACTGGCTGGGAAGACAATGCGAGGTTCTTCCTACCTTCATGCTTCTGGTTCTGCCACAGCTGGCTTCTTCTTCTTCTTGGCAGCCACTCTGGGGCCAATGCCTGGTCTCCCCAAGGCCTTGCGCTTTTCAGCTTCATTGTAGCCTTGAACACATTTGGCAGCAAGATTCTTCATGCGCTCACGAGAACCTTGGGCTTCATCACGTTTCTTGAGAAATGCTTCCTTGAGCTCGTGTAGCATGATCTTGAAGTTCTTCACATCCTTCACACTGAGCCTGGCCATATGCTTCTTGAACCGAGCCTTTTCAAAATCAATCTTGTGCTTCAGCTCAACAATTTTCTAAGCAAGAGCTAACTCAGAAGCAATGGCGCCGTTGAAGGAGACGCTGAGGCCAATTGGAAGTTGTATATCGTCAAAACTGAGTTCTGGATTGTCAAACCAGTCATCGATGAATTTCAAAGAGAACATAGTTGTGTTGATAGAGATGCACCTTCTGCTACCTGTAGCAACGAGAGATAGAGGGAAACTACAAAAATTGGCTAAGTGGAGATGACTAGTAGGTACTGCGGTCTGTAGGAGCAACTACAAAAAGGAGCATGTGGCCACATCCGCCCCTTATAAGAACTTGACCGGCCGCAGAGGTGCCTGGAGCGCACGGGGAGGATGTTGGCCTTGGAGCAGTCCAGGTTACGATGCAGCGGCAGGATGCCTCGGCATTCGTCCTCAAAAGGTCTTGTCCCACCACGCCCGAGCAACATTGCAAGTGACTCCGTCGGAAGGAGCAGCAACCGTCGCGACAGGAGCATGCAGGGAAGCAGAACCGACCGCGGTTGTAGGGCGGTGCGCGATGACGGTAATGGAGTTGGCCGGAGGTTGGGGTGGGTGGCCGGAGGAAGGGCAGGGCGCGCTGTATCCTACCAAAGAGGAACGCGAGGGGGGGGGGCGGAGGCGGTCGTCGGAAGGGAATGCGGTCGGGAGGTGGTCGATCCTGTCGCTATTGAGGACGTTCCAGCGGTCGATCCCGTCGACGGGGGCGGCGGCGGGGTACCGGCCAGTGCGGGAGTGGTGGGGCGTCCGTGGTAGGGCGCGGCACCGGTGGCGGGGAGGTTCGGGGCGAGCGTGGAGATCGGGGAGAGGTGGTGCGGTTCCTCGTCGTGGGCTCGTGGCCTTTTTTTTCTAGACGACCCTGGTGGGAGCGGTTCAGAGAGTTCAGGAACATGAGGTCACTCACTTATAGGGCCAACCGTGATCCGAATAGCTATTCTAACCGCAGGATTAGAATAGTGCTACTATATATATATACAATGTAGATAATAAATGTCAAGTATATATATAAATACTTTATATGTAGATAATAAATTTACAATGTCTACAAAAATAAGTAGACATCAAACATATACTTGAAAAAAATATTAATCATAAAGGCCAGCCCGGTGCACATAGATTCTACTTGTGCAGGGTTAGCAGAATGGTCCAACCATTTATATTTGGAAATATATTAAAAAAAATATTAATCATGTATTTAGAAAATGTTAAATGTGTATGAATTTTTTTGAAGAAAATCGGTGGAAATTGAAGAAACAAACAAAGAGAAAGGAGAAAGAGAAAAAAACCCTGAAGAAACCAGAGAACGGCTCTCACCAAAATATGAACGTACATCGTGATACGATCAAGATTGTCTTGCGGGTTATACTAGCTAGTTGAGTTAGCTCTGTGAGAAAACCATGGGTGATGTAACCACTTTCTAAGGAGTGGTTCAGTTTATCATGTTATTGGGTGAGCTAGCACTTTAGGTACTTCAAATCCCTGAATACTTTGTTTGACAAATATGCTCGGTGTTGATGTTTTCTATGCCTGCATGCTAATATGCTATTACAACACATCCTGACATTGTGGGCGACCGAGCCCTAACATCCTGACATTGTTAGATGGGTTGGCGACATGATGGTCAACTCATCCTGCACGAGGTTATTATGATTTGTTGGTTTCATCGCCGGCTTGGGAGCACCTCATGTCTACTACCCTCGTAGGAGTGATAGACTTGCCCTTTCTCTTCTTGTGGTCTTAGATTGGTTGGCTGACGTGTCATCACCTCCCGCAAAGTCTCTGGATCCTATATTTTTTTAGGTCACACAACTACAAAATGGGAGTAGAGCACTCCTTGCTCCTCCCTTACTCTAGCTTCATACTAGTATTATACTGCAATCTATCGAGCACATCCTGGTACCGAGCGAATCACCTATGGCGCTAACTCTCCATACCTCCAACCTCCGGGTGGGTTTTCTGTGTGGGCCTGGGGTGTGGGAGTCTGCCCTGGCGGCTGTCCGAACCCCCGCAAACGTCATCCAGGTTAGCTTCCAGTTTAAGGGAATTCGGGCGTGTGAACCGATCCATGAGCACTTGATGGAAGGCGGTGGAGGGTTCAAAATTGTTGGAAATATGCCCTAGAGGCAATAATAAAGTGGTTATTATTATATTTCCTTGTTCATGATAATTGTCTATTGTTCATGCTATAATTGTATTAACCAGAAACCATAATACATGTGTGAATACATAGACCGTAATATGTTCCTAGTAAGCCTCTAGTTGACTAGCTTGTTGATCAATAGATGGTTGTGGTTTCGTGACCATGGACATTGGATGTCGTTGATAATGAGATCACATCATTGGGAGAATGGTGTGATGGACAAGACCCAATCCTAAGAATAGCATAAGATCGTGTAGTTCATTTGCTAGAGCTTTTCCAATGTCAAGTACCATTTCCTTAGACCATGAGATTGTGCAACTCCCGGATACCATAGGAGTGCTTTGGGTGTATCAAACGTCACAACGTAACTGGGTGACTATAAAGGTGCACTATAGGTATCTCTGAAAGTGTCTGTTGGGTTGGCACGAATCGAGACTGGCATTTGTCACTCCTTATGACGGAGAGGTATCTCTGGGCCCACTCGGTAATGCATCATTATAACGAGCTCAATGTGACTAAGGAGTTAGCCATGGGATCATGTGTTATGGAATGAGTAAAGAGACTTGCCGGTAATGAGATTGAACGAGGTATGGGGATACCGGCGATGGAATCTCGGGCAAGTAACATACCGATGGACAAAGGGAATTGTATATACGGGATTGATTGAATCCCCGGCATCATGGTTCATACAATGAGATCATCGTGGAACATGTGGGAGCCAATCCAGATCCCGCTCTTGGTTATTGGCCGAAGAGATGTCTTGGTCATGTCTGCATGGTTCCCGAACCCGTAGGGTCTACACACTTAAGGTTCGGTGATGCTAGAGTTGCTATGGGAAATTGTATGTGGTTACCAAAGATTGTTCGGAGTCCCGGATGAGATCCCGGACGTCACGAGGAGTTCCGAAATGGTCCGGAGGTGAAGATTTATATATGGGAAGTCCAGTTTCAGTCGCCGGAATAGTTTCGGGGGTTATCGGTATTGTACTGGGACCACCGAAAGGTGTCCGGGGGTCCACCGGGTGGGGCCACCTGCCCCGGGGGAACTTAATGGGCTGAATTTGGGAGGGAACCAGCCCCCTAGTGGGCTGGTGAGCCCTCCCAAGGGCCCAAGGCGCCTAGGGTTGGAAACTCTAGGGGGAGGGGGTGCCTCCCACCTTGCTTGGGGGACAAGTCCCCCTCCTGGCCGCCGCACCCCCTCTAGATGCATCTAGGTGGGCCGACCCCCTCTCCCCTTCACCCTATAAATAGAGGGGGGGTGGGTGGGAGGGCAGCCGCACCCCTTTCCTAGCGCAGCCCCTCCCTCCTCCAACACCTCCTCCTCCTCCGTAGTGCTTGGCGAAGCCCAGCCGGAGAACCACGAGCTCCACCACCACCACGCCATCATGCTGCCGGAGTTCTCCCACAGCTTCTCCTCTCCCCTTGCTGGATCAATAAGGAGGAGACGTCCCCGGGCTGTACGTGTGTTGAACGCGGAGGCGCCGGCCGTTCGGCGCTTGGATCGGATCTTCCGCAATTTGAATCGCCGCGAGTACGACTCCATCGACCGCGTTCTTGTAACATTTCCGCTTAGAGATATTCAAGGGTATGAAGATGCACTCCCTCTCTGTCATTGCTAGCATATCCTAGATTGATCTTGGTGACACATAGGATTTTTTTGAATTATTACTACGATCCCCAACAGTGGCATCATGAGCTAGGTCTATGCGTAGATTCTATGCATGAGTAGAAAACAACATAGTTGTGGGCGATGATTTGTTCAGTTTGCTTACCGTTACTAGTCTTATCTTGATTCGGCGGCATTGTGGGATGAAGCGGCCCGGACCGACCTTACACGTACGCTTACGTGAGACTAGTTCCATCGACTAACATGCACTTGATGCATAAGGTGGCTAGCGGGTGTCTGTCTCTCCCACTTTAGTCGGAATAAATTCAATGAAGAGGGTCCTTATGAAGGGTAAATAGCAATTGGCATATCACCGTTGTGGCTTTTGCATAGGTAAGAAACGTTCTTGCTAGAAACCCATAGCAGCCATGTAAAACATGCAACAACAATTAGAGGGCGTCTAACTTGTTTTTGCAGGGTATGCTATGTGATGTGATATGGCCAAAAGGATGTGATGAATGATATATGTGATGTATGAGATTGATCATGTTCTTGTAATAGGAATCACGACTTGCATGTCGATGAGTATGACAACCGATAGGAGCCATAGGAGTTGTCTTAATTTATTGTATGACCTGCGAGTCAATGTAAACGCCATGTAATTACTTTACTTTATTTCTAACTGTTAGCCATAGTAGTAGAAGTAATAGTTGGCGAGACAACTTCATGAAGACACGATGATGGAGATCATGGTGTTATGCCGGTGACGAAGGTGATCATGCCGCACCTCGAAGATGGAGATCAAAGGCGCAAGATGATATTGGCCATATCATGTCACTTTATGATTTGCATGTGATGTTTGTCATGTTTACATCTTATTTGCTTAGAACAACGGTAACATAAATAAGATGATCCCTCACTAAAATTTCAAGAGATGTGTTCCCCCTAACTATGCACCGTTGCGAAGGTTTGTTGTTTCGAAGCACCACATGATGACCGGGTGTGATAGATTCTAACGTTCGCATACAACGGGCGTAAGCCAAATTTACACATGCGAAACACTTAGGTTGACTTGACTAGCCTAGCATGTACAGACATGGCCTCGGAACACGAGAGACCGAAAGGTCGAACATGAGTCATATAGTAGATGCGATCAACATGGAGATGTTCACCGTTGATGACTAGTCTGTCTGACATGATGATCAGACACGGCCTAGTCGATTCGGATCAAGTATCACTTAGATGACTAGAGGGATGTCTATCTGAGTGGGAGTTCATTAAATAATTTGATTAGATGAACTTAGTCTAAAATATCTTTACAATATGTCTTGTAGATCAAATGGCCCACGCCAATGTTGCCCTCAACTTCAATGCGTTCCTAGAGAAAACCAAGCTGAAAGATGATGGTAGCAACTATACGGACTGGGTCCATAACTTGAGGATCATCCTCATGGCTACCAAGAAAGCATATGTCCTTGAAGCACCGCTAGGTGACGCACCCATTTTACCAGCAACTCAAGACGTTATGAACGCCTGGCAGTCGCGTAGTGATGATTACTCCCTGGTTCAGTGCGGCATGCTTTACAGCTTAGAGCCGAGGCTCCAAAAGCGTTTTGAGCAACACGAAGCATATGAGATGTTCCAAGAGCTGAAAATAGTTTTCCAAGCTCAGGCCCGGGTCGAGAGATATGAAGTCTCCGACAAGTTCTATAGTTGTAAGATGGAGGAAAATAGTTTTGTCAGCGAGCATATACTCGAAATGTCTAGGTTGCACAACCGCTTGTCTCAGCTGGGTGTTAATCTTCCAGATGACTCGCTCATTGACAGGATCCTCCAGTCGCTTCAACCTAGCTACAAGAGCTTTGTGATGAACAACAATATGCAAGGGATGGAGAAGTCCATTCCTGAGTTATATTCAATGCTGAAATTAGTGGAGGTGGAAATCAAAAAGGAACATCAAGTGTTGATGGTGAATTGTAGCGACCAGACCTCAAACGGTCCAATCTTTGTGCTCAGGTGTCATCCCTGGATCAGTAATGCTGACACCACACAGTACTTGAAGGATTTATAACAGAGTAGCAATCACACACTTATTACATCGAGAGTCTCAAAAGAGAACTTGTTACAATAAATATGGCTTAAGGCCATCTAATAACGATAACAGCGGAAGGCTTGGAAGATAAGTGAGTCCATCAACTCCAACGACATCACTGAGTATAGAACCACGTCCTAAAAGCACCTTACTCGTCATCTGAAAAGTCTGCAACATTAACGTCGCAGCCCGAAACGGGTCAGCACATGGAATATGCTGGCAATGTAACACATAGAGAGCAATAAAAGAATAAGGCTATTCTATATGCATATTTGGCTGGTGGAAAGCTCTATGGTTACAGTTTTGCGTAAAGCCAATTTTTCCCTACTACAAAGGAATAAATTTTATTTAACTATCATGGTGGTTGTTAAACATTGAGAGTGTAGACACGCTCTCAATCCCAATTAAGCAACATCATTAAACCCAACAAAAATTAATTTTAAAGTAACACGATGAGATTCACATGATAATCCAAGTACTAGATACTCAAGATGTCCCTAACCGGGGACACGGCTAACCATGATTAGTTTATACACTCTGCATAGGTTTGTGCACTTTTCCCCACAAGACTCGATCTCCTCCGATAGATTTCCTGCACTATAGGGTGTTTGGGAATCGGATGACCGAGACATAGTCTTTCAGAAGCGCTAGCACCTTACGAACGGGTAGACCGTACCACCTATATCCCCTACATCTGCTAGTCTACCACTGTAAGAGTTCACACGACTTAGTCAACCATGCTAGAGCCCATAGTAGCTTGTGGCTGCACACGGAAGTTTCAAGCATGAATAATCTCATGATCCCTTTGAGCCTGGGTGGCGATCCGAAGAAAAACATGCAATCGCTGGAATACCCAGGTGCCTCAATCCACCCAGATGTGTATTTAAGTTGCCACCTTAGATAAACCATTGATTAACAATCTCACATCTGTCATGGATTTCACTCACCCAATCCACGTCTACTAGCATAGCATAGCATAATAAGCAAACTTAGAAGTAACTCCCAAAGGTTTGATAATAACATGTAATAGGTACTACCTCATCTACTTCCCAAACCCACAATTTAATTAGATCCTAGTCAATGCAAAGTGTGAGGATTGATCTAATGCAATAAAAACTGGGTAATAGGAAGTATGATCAAAGTGTTACTTGCCTTGCTGATGATCCGTCAAACCTAGCGATTCGAAGTAGCAAGCGGCACACTCCGGGTACTCTATCGCAAACAAACAAGCATACAATAAGTACTCAACTAATGCACAGGTAAAACTCGAATAAGAGATTTAACCAGAAAGTTCAACTTAAGAACTCCGGTTGGCAAAAAGAATCAAACCGAACGAAGCAAAGAAAGACAAACGGCGAAAGAAATAAGCTTCGTTTACTAATCTGAAACTAGGGAAAATTTTACTGAGGCAAAAACTTGTTTGCGTTGGTTAAACGGAAATAGGGTTTCGAGACGAAACTCCAGGCGCTTGAATCGCCTGATTCCGACAAACGAGCGAAAAGTTAAACTAAAACGAACATCGGATCAGAAATCGCGGTCAGCAAAACCGCGGGTTTAATCCGAGAAAAAGAAAAACGATGAACAGGTTAACGAATGAACGTTCATTAACAGGAACTAAATGATGAACGCGTTCGTTGAAACGAACGGACGAGCGAATGCTCGCTAAATAAATAAACCGGAGAAAAACCGATCTATTAAAAAAAACGAAAACTAGGGTTTTAAAAAAACCGAATCGGCTTTTCTCAAAAACCAGGCGGCGGCTACCTTGGCTCGGGGCTCCGGTGGGTGGCGGGTGACGCGGGGCGATGGCTCCGGGCGGCGGCAGGGGCGGCAAGCGGCGCGGGGCGGCGGTTGCGGCAGGCGGCGCGGGCGGCGTGCGGCGGCGTCGCTGGAGGCGTGGGGAGGCGGCGGCGGTGTGGGCTGCAGGGAGGGGGGGGGGCGGCGGTTATAAAGGGGGCGGGGAGGGGTGACTTGGGGGAGGGGTCGGCCTCGGGAGGCGGAGTCCTCCCCGGACTCGGGCGGCGGCGGCGCTGGTCGGGACTCCTGTCCTGACCCGGCGAGAGGCGGCAGCGGGCGGCTGGGCCGGCCTGCTCGGCTGGGCCCTTGGCCCAGTCGGGCGCGGGGTCTGTTTTTTTAAACAATATCGCTGCAACTAAAAAAAATTCTTGAAAAATAAATAAAAAACTAAAAATGCCAAAACAAATTTTCTCTGTCTAAATAAAATATTTAGAACAGGATGAACATTTTCTTGGCTCTAAATGCAATTTTTGAAAACGTGCAATTTTTCCTAAATTCAAATAAAATAGCAAATAAAACCAAAAAATAAAATCTTATTTGATTTTTTTATTAAACCCTCAATATATCTTTATTTTGGGAAAGTCATTTTATTCCCTCTCTCATAATTTTTATAATAGAAATAATTGAAGATGAAATAAATAAAATCAAATGATCCTATTTTCCAAATTTGAGAAAACTCAAATATGAAAATAATGAAATCCCCAACTCTCTCCGAGGGTCCTTGAGTTGCGTAGAATTTCTAGGATCAACCAAAATGCGATGAAATATGATATGCAATGATAATCTAGAGTATAACATTCCAAATTGAAAATTTGGGATGTTACAAACCTACCCCCCTTAAGATGAATCTCGCCCTCGAGATTCGGGTTGGCTAGAAAATAGGTGAGGGTGGTCCTTCAGCAAATCTTCCTCTCATTCCCAGGTGGCTTCATCTTCTGTGTGGTGGCTCCACTGAACTTTGCAAAACTTGATAACTTTGCTGTGGGTGACTCGGCTGGCATACTCAAGAATCTTGACTGGTTTCTCCTCATAGGTCAAATCACTGTCCAACTGAATCGCTTCCAGCGGCACTGTATCTTTCAGCGGTATATCAGCCATCTCTGCGTGGCACTTCTTCAACTGGGAAACATGGAACACGTCGTGAACTCCTGAGAATCCTTCGGGCAATTCCAACTTGTAGGCTACTTCTCCCATACGCTCCAAAACTTTGTATGGTCCTACAAAACATGTCACTAATTTTCCCTTAACTCCAAAGCGCTTAACTCCTCGAAGGGGAGATACTCGAAGGTAAACTCGATCTCTGACTTCGTAAACTGTCTCCTTGCGTTTTGAATCTGCGTAGCTCTTCTGTATGGACTGGGCTACCTTGAGCCTATCACGAATCAATTTTACTTTCTGTTCAGACTCCTTAATCAGATCCGGTCCAAACAACTGACGGTCTCCAACTTCATCCCAGGACAACGGGGTCCTGCACCTCCTTCCGTACAAAGCTTCGAAAGGGGCCATCTTCAAACTGGATTGATAGCTATTATTATAGAAGAACTCTGCGTATGGCAAATTCTCGTCCCAACTAGATCCGTAATCTAGCACACAAGCTCTCAGCATGTCCTCCAAAATCTGATTGACTCTCTCGGTCTGTCCATCTGTCTGCGGATGAAAAGCTGTACTGAACTCCAGCCTAGTACCCAAAGTTTCGTGCAACTGATTCCATAACTTTGAGGTAAACTGGGTCCCTCTATCTGACATAATGCTCCTTGGAACTCCATGCAGACATACGATCCTGGTCATGTATATCTTTGCCAACTTTGCACTGGTATAGGTAGTCTCTACTGGAATGAAATGAGCTACCTTTGTCAAACGATCGACTACAACCCAAGTCGAGTCATAGCCTAAACGAGTCTGGGTAAACCCGTAATAAAATCCATGCCTAACTTATCCCACTTCCATTCGGGTATCGGCAATGGCTGTAGAAATCATGCTGGCTTTTGATGCTCTGCCTTTACTCTCTAACATACATCACAAACTGCTACATACTCTGCAATACCCTTCTTCATTCCGGTCCACCAGAAAATATCCTTCAAATCCAGGTACATCTTGGTATTTCCTAGGTGAATCGAATAGGGTGAATCATGGGCCTCTTGCAGAATTAACTTCCTGATCTCCGAATCATTAGGCACATAAACGCGGTCTTCAAACCATAAGGTATCATGCTCATCCTCACGAAATCCTTTAGCTTTTCCTTTGCTCATTTTCCCTTTAATAGAGGCAATTGAAGGAAATATGCCCTAGAGGCAATAATAAAGTTATTATTTATTTCCTTATATCATGATAAAAGTTTATTATTCATGCTAGAATTGTATTAACTGGAAACATAATACATGTGTGAATACATAGACAAACAGAGTGTCACTAGTATGCCTCTACTTGACTAGCTCGTTAATCAAAGATGGTTATGTTTCCTAACCATGGACAAAGAGTTGTTATTTGATTAACGGGATCACATCATTAGTTGAATGATCTGATTGACATGACCCATTCCATTAGCTTAGCACCCGATCGTTTAGTATGTTGCTATTGCTTTCTTCATGACTTATACATGTTCCTATGACTATGAGATTATCCAACTCCCGTTTGCCAGAGGAACACTTTGTGTGCTACCAAACGCCACAACGTAACTGGGTGATTATAAAGGAGCTCTACAGGTGTCTCCAAAGGTACATGTTGGGTTAGCGTATTTCGAGATTAGGATTTGTCACTCCGATTGTTGGAGAGGTATCTCTGGGCCCTCTCGGTAATGCACATCACTTAAGCCTTGCAAGCATTGCAACTAATGAGTTAGTTGCGGGATGATGTATTATAGAACGAGTAAAGAGACTTGCCGGTAACGAGATTGAACTAGGTATTGAGATACCGACGATCGAATCTCGGGCAAGTAACATACCGATGACAAAGGGAACGACGTATGTTGTTATGCGGTCTGACCGATAAAGATCTTCGTAGAATATGTAGGAGCCAATATGAGCATCCAGGTTCCGCTATTGGTTATTGACCGGAGACGTGTCTCGGTCATGTCTACATTGTTCTCGAACCCGTAGGGTCCGCACGCTTAAGGTTTCGATGATAGTTATATTATGAGTTTATGAGTTTTGATGTACCGAAGTTAGTTCGGAGTCCCGGATGTGATCACGGACATGACGAGGAGTCTCGAAATGGTAGAGACATAAGATTGATATATTGGACGGCTATGTTCGGACACCGGAAGTGTTCCGGGTGATTTCGGAGAAAACCGGAGAGCCGGAGGGTTACCGGAATCCCCCCGGGAGAAGTAATGGGCCATATGGGCCTTAGTGGAGAGAGAGAGGGGCAGCCAAAGGTGGGCTGCGCGCCTCCTCCCCCCTTGGTCCGAATTGGACTAGGAGAGGGGGGGCGGCGCCCCCCTTTCCCTCTCCCTCCCCACTTCCTTCCCCCTCCTAGTAGGAGTCCTACTCCTACTAGGAGGAGGACTCCTCCTTGGCGCGCCATAGAGGGCCGGCCGGCCTCCTCCCCTTGATCCTTTATATACGGGGGTAGGGGGCACCCCTTGACACACAAGTTGATCCACGTGATCATATTCTTAGCCGTGTGCGGTGCCCCCTTCCAACATAGTCCTCGATAATATTGTAGCGGTGCTTAGGCGAAGCCCTGCGACAGTAGTACATCAAGATCGTCACCACGCCGTCGTGCTGACGGAACTCTTCCCCGACACTTTGCTGGATCAGAGTCCGGGGATCGTCATCGAGCTGAACGTGTGCTAGAACTCGGAGGTGCCGTAGTTTCGGTGCTTGATCGGTCGGGCCGTGGAGACGTACGACTACATCAACCAAGTTAACGCTTCCGTTGTCGATCTACAAGGGTACGTAGATCACACTCTCCCCCTCTCGTTGCTATGCATCACCATGACCTTGCGTGTGCGTAGGAAAATTTTGAAATTACTACGTTACCCAATAGTTGCATCCGAGCCTAGGTTTTATATGTTGATGTTATATGCATGAGTAGAACACAAGTGAGTTGTGGGCGATATAAGTCATACTGCTTACCAGCATGTCATACTTTGGTTCGGCGGTATTGTTGGATGAAGCGGCCCGGACCGACATTACGCGTACGCTTATGCGAGACCGGTTCTCCCAACGTGCTTTGCACATAGGTGGCTTGCGGGTGACAGTTTCTCCAACTTTAGTTGAACCGAGTGTGGCTACGCCCGGTCCTTGCGAAGGTTAAAACAACACCAACTTGACAAACTATCATTGTGGTTTTGATGCGTAGGTAAGATTGGTTCTTGCTTAAGCCCGTAGCAGCCACGTAAAACTTGCAACAACAAAGTAGAGGACGTCTAACTTGTTTTTGCAGGGCATGTTGTGATGTGATATGGTCAAGACATGATGCTAAATTTTATTGTATGAGATGATCATGTTTTGTAACCGAGTTATCGACAACTGGCAGGAGCCATATGGTTGTCGCTTTATTGTATGCAATGCAATCGCGCTGTAATGCTTTACTTTATCACTAAACGGTAGCGATAGTCGTGGAAGCATAAGATTGGTGAGACAACAACGATGCTACGATGGAGATCAAGGTGTCGCGTCGGTGACGATGGTGATCACGACGGTGCTTCGGAGATGGAGATCACAAGCACAAGATGATGATGGCCATATCATATCACTTATATTGATTGCATGTGATGTTTATCTTTTATGCATCTTATCTTGCTTTGATTGACGGTAGCATTATAAGATGATCTCTCACTAAATTATCAAGAAGTGTTCTCCCTGAGTATGCACCATTGCGAAAGTTCTTCGTGCTGAGACACCACGTGATGATCGGGTGTGATAGGCTCTACATTCAAATACAACGGGTGCAAAACAGTTGCACACGCGGAATACTCAGGTTATACTTGACGAGCCAAGCATATACAGATATGGCCTCGGAACACGGAGACCGAAAGGTCAAGCGTGAATCATATAGTAGATATGATCAACATAGTGATGTTCACCAATGAAACTACTCCATCTCACGTGATGATCGGACATGGTTTAGTTGATTTGGATCACGTAATCACTTAGAGGATTAGAGGGATGTCTATCTAAGTGGGAGTTCTTTAAGTAATATGATTAATTGAACCTAAATTTATCATGAACTTAGTACCTGATAGTATCTTGCTTGTTTATGTATGATTGTAGATAAATGGCCCATGCTGTTGTTCCGTTGAATTTTAATGCGTTCCTTGAGAAAGCAAAGTTGAAAGATGATGGTAGCAATTACACGGACTGGGTCCATAACTTGAGGATTATCCTCATTGCTGCACAGAAGAATTACATCCTGGAAGCACCGCTGGGTGCCAGGCCTGCTGCTGGAGCAACACCAGATGTTGTGAACGTCTGGCAGAGCAAAGCTGATGACTACTCGATAGTTCAGTGTGCCATGCTTTACGGCTTAGAACTGGGACTTCAACGACGTTTTGAACGTCATGGAGCATATGAGATGTTCCAGGAGTTGAAGTTAATATTTCAAGCAAATGCCCGGATTGAGAGATATGAAGTCTCCAATAAGTTCTATAGCTGCAAGATGGAGGAGAACAGTTCTGTCAGTGAGCATATACTCAAAATGTCTGGGTATAATAATCACTTGATTCAAATGGGAGTTAATCTTCCAGATGATTGCGTCATTGACAGAATTCTCCAATCACTGCCACCAAGCTACAAGAGCTTCGTAATGAACTATAATATGCAAGGGATGAATAAGACTATTCCCGAGCTCTTCGCAATGCTGAAAGCTGCGGAAGTAGAAATCAAAAAGGAGCATCAAGTGTTGATGGTCAACAAGACCACTACTTTCAAGAAAAAGGGCAAAGGGAAGAAGAAGGGGAACTTCAAGAAGAACAGCAAGCAAGTTGCTACTCAAAAGAAGAAACCCAAGTCTGGACCTAAGCCTGAAACTGAGTGCTTCTACTGCAAGCAGACTGGTCACTGGAAGCGGAACTGCCCCAAGTATTTGGCGGATAAGAAGGATGGCAAGGTGAACAAAGGTATATGTGATATACATGTTATTGATGTGTACCTTACTAATGCTCGTAGTAGCACCTGGGTATTTGATACTAGTTCTGTTGCTAATATTTGCAACTCGAAACAGGGACTATGAATTAAGCGAAGATTGGCTAAGGACGAGGTGACGATGCGCGTGGGAAACGGTTCCAAAGTCGATGTGATCGCGGTCGGCACACTACCTCTACATCTACCTTCGGGATTAATATTAGACCTAAATAATTGTTATTTGGTGCCAGCATTAAGCATGAACATTATATTTGGATCTTGTTTGATGCGAGACGGTTATTCATTTAAATCAGAGAATAATGCTTGTTCTATTTATATGAGTAATATCTTTTATGGTCATGCACCCTTGAAGAGTGGTCTATTCTTATTGAATCTCGATAGTAGTAACACACATATTCATAATGTTGAAGCCAAAAGATGCAGAGTTGATAATGATAGTGCAACTTATTTGTGGCACTGCCGTTTAGGTCATATCGGTGTAAAGCGCATGAAGAAACTCCATATTGATGGACTTTTGGAACCACTTGATTATGAATCACTTGGTACTTGCGAACCGTGCCTCATGGGCAAGATGACTAAAACACCGTTCTCCGGTACTATGGAGAGAGCAACAGATTTGTTAGAAATCATACATATAGATGTATGTGGTCCGATGAATATTGAGGCTCGTAGCGGATATCGTTATTTTCTCACCTTCACAGATGACTTAAGCAGATATGGGTATATCTACTTAATGAAACATAAGTCTGAAACGTTTGAAAAGTTCAAAGAATTTCAGAGTGAAGTTGAAAATCATCGTAACAAGAAAATAAAGTTTCTACGATCTGATCGTGGAGGAGAATATTTGAGTTACGAGTTTGGTGTACATTTGAAACAATGCGGAATAGTTTCGCAACTCACGCCACCCGGAACACCACAGCGTAATGGTGTGTCCGAACTCGTAATCGTACTTTACTAGATATGGTGCGATCTATGATGTCTCTTACTGATTTACCGCTATCGTTTTGGGGTTATGCTTTGGAGACGGCCGCATTCACGTTAAATAGGGCACCATCAAAATCCGTTGAGACGATGCCTTATGAACTATGGTTTGACAAGAAACCAAAGTTGTCGTTTCTGAAAGTTTGGGGCTGCGATGCTTATGTGAAAAGCTTCAACCTGATAAGCTCGAACCCAAATCGGAGAAATGTGTCTTCATAGGATATCCAAAGGAGACTATTGGATACACCTTCTATCACAGATCCGAAGGCAAGACTTTTGTTGCTAAGTTCGGAAACTTTCTAGAGAAGGAGTTTCTCTCAAAAGAAGTGAGTGGGAGGAAAGTAGAACTTGACGAGGTAACTGTACCTGCTCCCTTATTGGAAAGTAGTGCATCACAGAAAACTGTTTCTGTGACACCTACACCAATTAGTGAGGAAGCTAATGATAATGATCATGAAACTTCAGAACAAGATACTACTGAACCTCGTAGATCAACCAGAGTGAGATCCGCGCCAGAGTGGTACGGTAATCCAGTTCTGGAAGTCATGCTACTAGATCATGATGAACCTACGAACTATGAAGAAGTGATGGTGAGCCCAGATTCCGCAAAATGGCTTGAAGCCATGAAATCTGAGATGGGATCCATGTATGAGAACAAAGTGTGGACTTTGGTTGACTTGCCCAATGATCAGCAAGCAATTGAGAATAAATGGATCTTCAAGAAGAAGCCTGACGCCGACGGTAATATTACTGTCTACAAAGCTCGACTTGTCGCAAAAGGGTTTCGGCAAGTTCAAGGGGTTGACTACGATGAGACCTTCTCACCCGTAGCGATGCTTAAGTCTGTCCGAATCATGTTAGCAATTGCCGCATTTTATGATTATGAAATTTGGTAGATGGATGTCAAAACTGCATTCCTGAATGGATTTCTGGAAGAAGAGTTGTATATGATGCAACCGGAAGGTTTTGTCGATCCAAAGGGAGCTAACAAAGTGTGCAAGCTCCAGCGATCCATTTATGGACTGGTGCAAGCCTCTCGGAGTTGGAATAAACGCTTTGATAGTGTGATCAAAGCATTTGGTTTTACACAGACTTTTGGAGAAGCCTGTATTTACAAGAAAGTGAGTGGGAGCTCTGTAGCATTTCTGATATTATATGTGGATGACATACTACTGATCGGAAATGATATAGAATTTCTGGATAGCATAAAGGGATACTTGAATAAGAGTTTTTCAATGAAAGACCTCGGTGAAGCTGCTTACATATTAGGCATAAAGATGTATAGAGATAGATCAAGACGTTTAATTGTACTTTCACAAAGCACATACCTTGACAAGATTTTGAAGAAGTTCAAAATGGATCAAGCAAAGAAAGGGTTCTTGCCTGTGTTACAAGGTGTGAAGTTGAGTCAGACTCAATGCCCGACCACTGCAGAAGATAGAGAGAAAATGAAAGATGTTCCCTATGCTTCAGCCATAGGCTCTATCATGTATGCAATGCTGTGTACCAGACCTGATGTGTGCCTTGCTATAAGTCTAGCAGGGAGGTACCAAAGTAATCCAGGAGTGGATCACTGGACAACGGTCAAGAACATCCTGAAGTACCTGAAAAGGACTAAGGATATGTTTCTCGTATATGGTGACAAAGAGCTCATCGTAAACGGTTACATTGATGCAAGCTTTGACACTGATCCAGACGATTCTAAATCGCAAACTGGATACGTGTTTACATTAAATGGTGGAGCTGTCAGTTGGTGCAGTTCTAAACAAAGCGTCGTGGCAGGATCTACGTGTGAAGCGGAATACATAGCTGCTTCGGAAGCAGCAAATGAAGGAGTCTGGATGAAGGAGTTCATATCCGATCTAGGTGTCATACCTAGTGCATCGGGTCCAATGAAAATCTTTTGTGACAATACTGGTGCAATTGCCTTGGCGAAGGAATCCAGATTTCACAAGAGAACCAAGCACATCAAGAGACGCTTCAATTCCATCCGGGATCTAGTCCAGGTGGGAGACATAGAGATTTGCAAGATACATATGGATCTGAATGTTGCAGACCCGTTGACTAAGCCTCTTCCACGAGCAAAACATGATCAGCACCAAGGCTCCATGGGTGTTAGAATCATTACTATGTAATCTAGATTATTGACTCTAGTGCAAGTGGGAGACTGAAGGAAATATGCCCTAGAGGCAATAATAAAGTTATTATTTATTTCCTTATATCATGATAAAAGTTTATTATTCATGCTAGAATTGTATTAACCGGAAACATAATACATGTGTGAATACATAGACAAACAGAGTGTCACTAGTATGCCTCTACTTGATTAGCTCGTTAATCAAAGATGGTTATGTTTCCTAACCATGGACAAAGAGTTGTTATTTGATTAACGGGATCACATCATTAGTTGAATGATCTGATTGACATGACCCATTCCATTAGCTTAGCACCCGATCGTTTAGTATGTTGCTATTGCTTTCTTCATGACTTATACATGTTCCTATGACTATGAGATTATGCAACTCCCGTTTGCCAGAGGAACACTTTGTGTGCTACCAAACGTCACAACATAACTGGGTGATTATAAAGGAGATCTACAGGTGTCTCCAAAGGTACATGTTTGTCACTCCGATTGTCAGAGAGGTATCTCTGGGCCCTCTCGGTAATGCACATCACTTAAGCCTTGCAAGCATTGCAACTAATGAGTTAGTTGCGGGATGATGTATTACAGAACGAGTAAAGAGACTTGCCGGTAACGAGATTGAACTAGGTATTGAGATACCGACGATCGAATCTCGGGCAAGTAACATACCGATGACAAAGGGAACGACGTATGTTGTTATGCGGTCTGACCGATAAAGATCTTCGTAGAATATGTAGGAGCCAATATGAGCATCCAGGTTCCGCTATTGGTTATTGACCGGAGACGTGTCTCGGTCATGTCTACATTGTTCTCGAACCCGTAGGGTCCGCACGCTTAAGGTTTCAATGACAGTTATATTATGAGTTTATGAGTTTTGATGTACCAAAGTTAGTTAGGAGTCCCGGATGTGATCACGGACATGACGAGGAGTCTCGAAATGGTCGAGACATAAAGATTGATATATTGGACGGCTATATTCGGACACCGGAAGTGTTCCGGGTGATTTCGGAGAAAACCGGAGAGCCGGAGGGTTACCGGAACCCCCTCGGGAGAAGTAATGGGCCATATGGGCCTTAGTTTAGAGAGAGAGGGGCAGCCAAAGGTGGGCCGCGCGCCTCCTCCCCCCTTGGTCCAAATTGGACTAGGAGAGGGGGGGCGGCGCCCCCCTTTCCCTCTCCCTCCCCACTTCCTTCCTACTCCTACTAGGAGGAGGACTCCTCCTTGGCGCGCCATAGAGGGCCGGCCGGCCTCCTCCCCTTGATCCTTTATATACGGGGGCAGGGGGCACCCCTTGACACACAAGTTGATCCACGTGATCATATTCTTAGCCGTGTGCGGTGCCCCCTTCCACCATAGTCCTCGATAATATTGTAGCGGTGCTTAGGCGAAGCCCTGCGATGGTAGTACATCAAGATCGTCACCACGCCGTCGTGCTGACGGAACTCTTCCCCGACACTTTGCTGGATCGGAGTCCGGGGATCGTCATCGAGCTGAACATGTGCTAGAACTCGGAGGTGCCATAGTTTCGGTGCTTGATCGGTCGGGCCGTGGAGACGTACGACTACATCAACCAAGTTAACGCTTCCGTTGTCGATCTACAAGGGTACGTAGATCACACTCTCCCCCTCTCATTGCTATGCATCACCATGATCTTGCGTGTGCGTAGGAAAATTTTGAAATTACTTCGTTACCCAACAGCAATCTCCTTGTCAGTCTTCTGGGCTTCTCTGATCTTATCCATCAAAGTAGACTGAATCTCCAATGCGGCTACATAGCCTCTCAGAACTATTTCCAAACATAGCTCACGAAGATTTTTGGCTAACTCCCTTGGTAACTCTCCCGTCATTAAGGTGTTGACATGACTTTTACGGCTCAATGCGTCAGCTACTACGTTAGCCTTTCCGGGGTGATAATGCAATCTCATGTCATAATCCTTGATAAGCCCCAATCATCTCCTTTGCCTGAGATTCAACTCCTTCTGCGTGAAGATATACTTCAAACTCTTGTGATCCGTGTACACCTCACAATGATTTCCAATGAGAAAATGTCTCCAAGTCTTCAATGCATGCACTACGGCTGCTAACTCCAAATCATGCGTAGCATAATTCAACTCATGAGGCTTAAGCTGTCGTGAGGCATAGGAAACAACTCTTCCTTCCTGCATAAGCACTGCTCCAAGTCCTCGACGTGAAGCGTCGCAATACACCTCATAATCCTTGGTCTGATCTGGCAAAATCAACACTGGTGATGTAACCAAACGTTTCTTCAACTCCTGGAAACTGGCCTCACATTCCTCGATCCATATGAACTTTGTATCCTTCTTCAACAACTCCGTCATAGGTTTTGCAATCTTAGAGAAATTTTCAATGAATCTCCGGTAGTATCCTGCAAGTCCAAGAAAACTCCGGATCTCTCCAACTGTTGTTGACACTTCCCAATTTGTCATAGTGTCAACCTTGGTGGGATCTACTGCTATACCTTCTCCAGATATAACGTATCCGAGGAATCCAACTTCCTTCAACCAAAACTCACATTTGCTAAACTTGGCATATAACTGATGTTCTCTGAGCTTTCCAAGTACCAAACGCAAATGCTCCTTATGCTCCTCTTCATTATTCGAGTAAACCAGGATATCATCAATGAACACTACGATGAACTTATCCAGAAACTCCATAAACACTTTGTTCATCATGTTCATAAAATAAGCAAGTGCGTTAGTCAGACCAAATGACATAACGGTATACTCGTACATCCCATACCTGGTGGTAAAAGCTATCTTGGGTATATCCTGTTCTTGAATCTTCAACTGATGGTACCCTGATCGCAGATCGATCTTGGAAAATATCTTAGCTCCTTGCAATCGATCAAACAGATCATTGATCATCGGTAGTGGGTACTTGTTCTTGATGGTTACTTCATTCAATCCTCGATAATCAACAACCATCCTTAACGATCCATCCTTCTTCTCCACTAGAAGTACTGGCGATCCCCAAGGTGAAGAACTTGGGCGGATATATCCCTTATCTAGTAACTCCTTGATCTGCTTCTTAATCTCCACCAAATCCTTTGCGGGCATCCTATATGGTCTCTTAGATATTGGCCTTGTGCCTGGCAAAAGCTCAATCAAAAACTCAATATCTCTATCCGGTGGCATGCCTGGAAATTCTTATAGAAATACATCAGGGAAATCTTTCACCACTGGTACTTCCTCCTGCACAACTCCTGTTAAGCAATTTAATTGAGTCCTTTTCGGCACATGCCGGGATACATACTTGATCCTTCTCCCTTCTGGGGTGGTAAGAAAAATTGACTTACTGGCACATTCAATGTTCCCTTCATACTTTGATAACCAATCCATGCCTAATATCACACCCAGTCCTTGAGATTCCAATACTATTAGGTCTGAGGGAAATACGTAGTTACCAATCTTTAATGGTAACCGATCACACAATAGACTAGCCATATACTCTGCTCCAGGCGAGGTTACTAACATGGGTGACCTAAGGGCTTGGGTTGGCAGTTTATACTTATCCACAAATCCCCTTGATATGTATGAATGTGATGCACCAGTATCAAAAAGAACGAGTGCAGTAAATGACTTAACCAAAAACTTACCTATTACTGCATCGGGCTCGGCTTCAACTTCCTCCACATTTACGTGGTTCACCTGTCCCCTATTGAAAGGGTTAGGCTTCTTCCCAGAGTTTCCATTGCCATTTCCATTTTGGGCTTCAGGACATTCATTGGCATAATGTCGGGTCTTCTGGCACTTAAAGCAAGTGACTTGGCTCAGGTCTCTCTTGGCTGGGGTTGATGGGTTCATACGGTTCTGGCCGTTGCTTCATCCATTCCCATTACCATACTTAGTGCCATTGTGATTGTGCGAGCTACCTCCTCAATGGGTATGCTGAAAATGTCCTCCTGGCCTAGGGGTAAAACGTGGCTTCTGCCGAGCTCCAGAATTGTACTTCCCTTGTCCATACTTCCTCTTGCGGTTCTCAATCTGCTGCTGCTTCCCTTCAATCATAAGAGCACGATCTACCAACTCCTGGTAGTTGTTGAAGGTTGCTACCATCAACTGCATGCTCAACTCATCATTCAGTCCTTCCAGAAACTTCTCCTGCTTAGCTGCATCTGTAGCAACGTCATCTGGGGCATAACGTGCTAGCTTAGTAAAATCCTCCACATACTGGCCAACTGTCCGTCCTCCTTGGCGCAAGTTGCGAAACTCTCGCTTCTTCATGGCCATAGCTCCTGCTGAAACATGGGCAGTACGGAAAGCCTGCTGGAACTGGTCCCATGTGACAGTGTCGATAGGGAAAGTGGCTGTGAAATTCTCCCACCATGATGCTGCGGGTCCTTCAAGTTGATGTGCGGCAAACTTCACCTTTTCTGCATCTGTGCATCCTGCCGTGGTCAACTCCCTTGCTGCCTTGCGGAGCCAATCATCTGCTACTATCGGTTCGATGCTACTGGAAAACACCGACGGATTCAGTCTAAGAAAACGGGCTAAGTGATCAACAGGTGGTGGTGGTGGTGGTGGGTTGTTGTTGTTGTTCCCCTGATTCTGATTCTGGACTAGGAACTGCATCAATGTGTTCTGCTGCTGGATCAACTGGGTGAGCTCCGGTGGGAAGGTAAATCCGGGGTCACGTCTCGGAGGCATCTGAGGGTTTAGAAAAGATGAGATTTAAGAATAGAGAGGGGTCTAGAGAGAAAACACTACCCATATGCATATGAGGCAAAAACAAACAATTCACTTCATTCAATCAAGCAAGGGCATACAATCGATCTAACTATCTCAAAAGTGCTCGGACTACTATATTTACATGGTGGACTACTACTACTGTTGGGGTGGTCTACTAGTAATATTCTTCGGTTGCAGACTCCATGATATCTGCTCCAGCTTCATCAACATAGTCATCATCGCTATCAGCTGGATCCGAGTCGGTGTCGTTGATGATGTGTAGTCTTTCGGGCGAATCTCCTTGGGTTCTTCGTCTTCTTCTACTGGTGTAGGGTCTCTCATGAATATTCCAATCTTCTTGATCAGATCATCATTCTTCTCCACTAATACCTCGATTTCTTCTTCATAATCTTCACGTGTAGCCTTGAGTTCTTCCTCCAGTTCCTTGATTCTTGTCCTTGCCTTCTTTAGATCTATCATGTCGGCGCACATCTGGTTCTCCTGACGTCGAATGTGCTGGTTTAACTCTTGGATAAAAGCTGCAATTGATCTATCCTTCTTGGTGCTGATCATCTCCCATTGCTCATCTCGGCGTCCACAAATCTGGTAGATAGTATCCTTGAAATCATTGCGATAAACTTCTCCAATGCGTCCCATGGCGATGTGAGCTGCCATGCTCTTTCCTAGACTCCAGGTTGGTGCATCAAAAGAAATCTCTATGGGCTGAGTGACTGGCATGAACGTCCTTCCTGGAACTTGAACTTGAATCATCCAGCGCTCTTCTTCGGGTAAAGTGGCAGTGTAAGTTCTGGTGAAGCTTGGTACTCCTATGTTCAGGTATCTTGTGACTTCCTTGAAATGGCGTCCAAAGGGTGTATCTTCATATGGTTGCGTGAACTTGTTCCTTGCATCAGCCATCCTAAAAGAGTAGAAAAGATGAGGAGTCAGAATGAGAAAAGTGAGTAGTGATCTAAGGCTTTAGCTTAGTGGTCGTGTCCTACAGTCAGCGTGTGCTCTGATACCATCTTGTAGCGACCAGACCTCAAATGGTCCAATCTCTGTGCTCAGGTGTCATCCCTAGATCAGTAATGCTGACACCACACAGTACTTGAAGGATTTATAACAGAGTAGCAATCACACACTTATTACACCGAGAGTCTCAAAAGAGAACTTATTACAATAAATATGGCCTAAGGCCATCTAATAACGATAACAGCGGAAGGCTTGGAAGATAAGTGAGTCCATCAACTCCAACGGCATCCCTGAGTATAGAACCACGACCTAAAAGCACCTTACTCGTCGTCTGAAAAGTCTGCAACATTAACGTCGCAGCCCGAAACGGGTCAGCACATGGAATATGCTGGCAATGTAACACATAGAGAGCAATAAAAGAATAAGGCTATTCTATATGCATATTTGGCTGGTGGAAAGCTCTATGGTTACAGTTTTGCGTAAAGCCAATTTTTCCCTACTACAAAGGAATACATTTTATTTAACTATCATGGTGGTTGTTAAACATTGAGAGTGTAGACACGCTCTCAATCCCAATTAAGAAACATCATTAAACCCAACAAAAATTAATTTTAAAGTAACATGATGAGATTCACATGATAATCCAAGTACTAGATACTCAAGATGTCCATAACCGGGGACACGGCTAACCATGATTAGTTTATACACTCTGCAGAGGTTTGCGCACTTTTCCCCACAAGACTCGATCTCCTCCGTTAGATTTCCCGCACTACAGGGTGTTTGGGAATCGGATGACCGAGACATAGTCTTTCAGAAGCGCTAGCACCTTACGAACGGGTAGACCGTACCACCTATATCCCCTACATCTGCTAGTCTACCACTGATAGAGTTCGCACGACTTAGTCAACTATGCTAGAGCCCATAGTAGCTTGTGGCTGCACACGGAAGTTTCTAGCATGAATAATCTCATGATCCCTTTGAGCCTGGGTGGTGATCCGAAGAAAAACAGGCGATCGCTGGAATACCCAGGTGCCTCAATCCACCCAGATGTTTATTTAAGTTGCCACCTTAGATAAACCATTGATTAACAATCTCACATCTGTCATGGATTTCACTCACCCAATCCACGTCTACTAGCATAGCATAGCATAATAAGCAAACGTAGAAGTAACTCCCAAAGGTTTGATAATAACAGGTAATAGGTACTACCGCATCTACTTCCCAAACCCACAATTTGATTAGATCCTAGTCAATGCAAAGTGTGAGGATTGATCTAATGCAATAAAAACTGGGTAATAGGAAGTATGATCAAAGTGGTACTTGCCTTGCTGATGATTCGTGAAACCTAGCGATTCGAAGTAGCAAGCGGCACACTCCGGGTACTCTATCGCAAACAAACAAGCATACAATAAGTACTCAACTAATGCACAGGTAAAACTCGAATAAGAGATCTAACCAGAAAGTTCAACTTAAGAACTCCTGTTGGCAAAAAGAATCAAACCGAACGAAGCAACGAAAGACAAACGGCAAAAGAAATAAGCTTCGTTTACTAATCTGAAACTAGGGCAAATTTTACTAAGGCAAAAACTTGTTTGAGTTGGTTAAATGGAAAGAGGGTTTCGAGACGAAACTCCAGGCACTTGAATCGCCTGATTCCGACAAACGAGCGAAAAGTTAAACTAAAACGAACATCGGATCAGACATCGCGATCAGAAAAACCGCGGGTTTAATCCGAGAAAAAGAAAAACGATGAACAGGTTAACGAACGAACGTTCATTAACAGGAACTAAACGATGAACGCGTTCGTTAAAACGAACGGACGAGTGAATGCTCGCTAAATAAATAAACCGGAGAAAAACCGATCTATTTAAAAAAACGAAAACTAGGGTTTTCAAAAAAAAACCGAATCGACTTTTCTCAAAAACCGGGCGGCGGCAACCTCGGCTCGGGGCTCCGGCGGGTGATGCGAGGCGGCGCCTCGGGGCGGCGGCAGGGGCGGCAAGCAGCGCGGGGCGACGGGGCGGCGGCTCCGGGCGGCGGCAGGGGCGGCAAGCGGCGCGAGGCGGCGGCGGCAGGCGGTGCGGGCGGCGTGCGGCGGCGGCGCTGGAGGCGTGGGGAGGCCGCGGTGGTGTGGGCTGCAGGGGGGGTTATAAAGGGGGCGGGGAGGGGCGACTTGGGGGAGGGGTCAGCCTCGGGAGGCGGAGTCCTCCCCGGACTCGGGCAGCGGCGGCGCTGGTCGGGACTCCTTTCCCGACCCGGCGAGAGGCGGCGGCGGGCGGCTGGGCTGGCCTGCTCGGCTGGGTCCTTGTCCCAGTCAGGCGCGGGGTCTCATTTTTTTAAACAATATCACCACAACTAAAAAAAATTCTAGAAAATTAAATAAAAATCTAAAAATACCAAAACAATTTTTCTCCATCTAAATAAAATATTTAGGACAGCATGAACATTTTCTTGGCTCTAAATGCAATTTTTCAAAACGTGCATTTTTTCCTAAATTCAAATAAAATAGCAAATAAAACCAAAAAACAAAATCTTATTTGATTTTTTTATTAAACCCTCAATATTTATTTATTTTGGGAAGTCATTTTATTCCCTCTCTCATAATTTTTATAATAGAAATAATTGAAGATGAAATAAATAAAATCAAATGATCCTATTTTCAAAATTTGAGAAAACTCAAATATGAAAATAACGAAATCCCCAACTCTCTCCGAGGGTCCTTGAGTTGCGTAGAATTTCTAGGATTAACCAAAATGCGATGAAATATGATATGCAATGATGATCTAGAGTATAACAGTCCAAATTGAAAATTTGGGATGTTACATGAATAAGACCACTAGTTTCAAGAAAGGCAAGGGTAAGAAGAACTTCAAGAAGGAAGAGAAGGGGGTTGGCAAGCCCGGTAAGTCAGTTGCAGGGAAGAAGTCAAAGAATGGACCCAAACCCGAGACTCAGTGCTTTTATTGCAAGCGAAATGGTCACTGGAAGCGGAACTGCCCCAAGTACTTAGCGGATAAGAAGGCCGGCAACGCCAAAAGTATATGTGGTGTACATGTTATTGATGTGTACCTTACCAGCGCTCGTAGTAGCTCCTGGGTATTTGATACTGGTGCGGTTGCTCATATTTGTAACTCAAAACAGGAGCTACGGAATAAGCAGAGACTGGCAAAGGACGAGGTGACGATGCGCGTCGAGAATGGTTCCAAGGTCGATGTGATCATCGTCAGCATGCTACCTCTACATTTACCTACGGGATTAGTTTTGAACCTCAATAATTGATATTTAGTACCAGCTTTGAGCATGAATATTGTATCTGGATATCGTTTAATGCAAGATGGCTACTCATTTAAATCCGAGAATAATGGTTGTTCTATTTATAGGAGAGATATGTTTTATGGTCATGCCCCATTGGTCAATGGTTTATTTTTTATTGAATCTCGAATGTGATATTACACATATTCATAGTGTGAATGCCAAAAGATGTAAGGTTGATAATGAGAGTCCCACATACTTGTGGCACTGCCGCCTTGGTCACATTGGTGTCAAACGCATGAAGAAACTCCATGCAGATGGACTTTTGGAGTCTCTTGATTATGAATCATTTGACACGTGTGAACCATGCCTCATGGGCAAAATGACCAAGACTCCGTTCTCCGGAACAATGGAGCGAGCAACCAACTTGTTGGAAATAATACATACTGATGTATGCGGTCCAATGAGTGTTGAGTCTCGAGGTGGCTATCATTATGTTCTCACCCTCATTGACGACTTAAGTAGATATGGGCTTGTCTACTTAACAAAACACAAGTCTGAGACCTTTGAAAAGTTCAAGGAATTTCAGATCGAGGTAGAGAATCAATGTGACAGGAAAATAAAGTTCCTACGATCAGATCGTGGAAGAGAATATTTGAGTCACGAATTTGGCACACACCTAAGGAAATGTGGAATTGTTTCACAACTCACGCCGCCTGGAACACCTCAGTGTAATGGTGTGTCCGAACGTCGTAATCACACTCTATTGGATATGGTGCGATCTATGATGTCTCTTACCGATCTACCGCTATCATTTTGGGGTTATGCTTTAGAGACTGCCGCATTCACTTTAAATAGGGCTCCGTCAAAATCTGTTGAGACGACACCGTATGAATTATGGTTTGGGAAGAAACCTAAGCTGTCGTTTATGGAAGTTTGGGGATGCGATGCTTATGTCAAGAAACTTCAACCTGAAAAGCTCGAACCCAAGTCATAAGAATGCGTCTTCATAGGATACCCTAAGGAAACTATTGGGTATACCTTCTACCTCAGATCCGAAGGCAAGATCTTTGTTGCCAAGAATGGATCCTTTCTGGAGAAAGAGTTTCTCTCGAAAGAAGTAAGTGGGAGGAAAGCAGAACTTGATGAGGTACTGCCTCTCGAACCGAAGAGTAGCGCAGCTCAGAAAGATGTTCCTGTGGTGCCTGCATCGACTAGAGAGGAAGTTAATGATGATGATCATGTAACTTCCGATCAAGTTGCTACTGAACTTCGTAGGTCCACAAGGACACGTTCCGCACCAGAGTGGTACAGCAACCCTGTCCTAGAAATCATGTTGTTAGACAACGGTGAACCTTCAAACTATGAAGAAGCGATGACGGGCCCGGATTCCAACAAATGGCTTGAAGCCATGAAATCCAAGATATGATCTGAAAGTGCTAGTGATCGACTAGAGGGGGGGGGGGTGAATAGGCGATTTTTATGTAAGTCTTCAAAACATGGAGGTTTCGAAGACAAACGATAGAAATAAACCTATTACCATGCAGCGTAAGGTAGACTACACTAAGCAAGCCATAGTCAAGTATTCAATGAAATGGAAGCACAAATACTAATAGCAGCTAGGCAGTATAGATCAGGATGGAAGACAGTATGAAGCCAATCAGAACAAGCAGTCACAAGTGAAGACAAATAGATAATGCAAATAGGCAATGCCTTCACAAGGACCAATCTGCAAATAAAGAGATGGGAAGGATAGAACCAATGGCTCGTTGAAGACAATGATTTGTTGGACCAGTTCCATTTGTTGTGACAACTGTATGTCTGGTTAGGGAGGCTGAGATTCAACTCAGAAGACCGCGTCTTCACCTTATTCCCCTTGAGCTAAGGACACCCAATCCTCGCCCAATTACTCTGGTAAGTCTTCAAGGTAGACTTCCAAACCTTCACAGACTTCGTTCACCGGCGATCCACAATGACTCTTGGATGCTCAGAACGCGACGCCTAACCGGCTGGAGGATTCACAGTCCTCAAGTGTAATAAGTCTTCAGATCACACAGACAAGAAGACTTAAGTGATGCCTTACACTCTTTGGCTCTGGGCGTTTAGGGCTTTGTCCTCGCAAGGATTCTCTCTCAAAGGCTTCGAGGTGGGTTTCTCTCAAACGACAAAAGCCGTGCACTAACTCTGAGCAGCCAACCAATTTATGGTGTAGGGGGTGGGCTATTTATAGCCACTAGGCAACCCGACCTGATTTGTCCGAAATGACCCTGGGTCACTAAGGAACTGACACGTGTTCCAACAGTCAGATTTCAAACACACACGACAACTTTACTTGAGCTACAAGCAAAGCTGACTTATCCAGCTCTGGATAAGATTTGCTCTCATTGTCTTCGCTCGAAGACATAGGATTTTGGTTAAGCATCACTTCAGTCATTCTGACTGGTTTACTTGGACCCCACTTAACAGTACGGTGGTTCCTATGACTCAACAAAGAAGAAAAAGAACGACGAAACAACTAAGTCTTCGCGCTCCATAGTCTTCACACGATGTCTTCTCTTTCCATAGTCTTCAATGTGAATGTCTTCACATACCACCTTTGACTTCAATGTCCTCATACATTTTTAGGCGTCATCTCTGGTAGGAAAACCGAATCAATGAGGGACTTCTACCTGTGTTGTCCTGCAATTCTCACAAACACATTAGTCCCTCAACCAGGTTTGTCGTCAATACTCCAAAACCAACTAGGGGTGGCACTAGATGCACTTACAATCTCCCCCTTTTTGGTGATTGATGACAAACTGGTTGAAGTTTTCAACGGGGAATAAAATATGTGAAATTGTAAAGGATAGGGTATTGTCTTCATAAGTGGCAAATGCTTCCCCTGAAGATGTGCATATAAGTAATTTGCTTTTGGAATGCAAATGCACATGGCAGGTTGTACTTGTGGAGATCCTCTTCAACTTATGATGACAATTCATCATGCATGATTTGATATAACGAAGATAATGACATGCATAATGAAAAATGGACGTCTGCAAAATGACCTAAGTGCGGAAGTTATCATCGCACATGCGGAATTTATCATCGCATGACAGAATAGCAAATAAGTAGCAGACGACCATGGAGTTTAAGTGTTACAACTCAAAGAACCAAATGTATCAAAAAGCGAGAGTTGTAGACACTAGCCAAAAATATAAAGCAACTGCCCATATGGACCCGCTTGAAGACTATCAACTGATATGCTTCTCCCCATTTTGGCAGTAAGGACCAAAAAGGTTTGAAGACATAGAGCTTCTACTCGTTCCTAGAGGGAGTAGGTGAAGCATCAAGGTCGTTGTTGGCGTTTGGCGGTGCAGAAGAACTCAGCGCAGTGTCGATATGTGGCGATGCAGACGTTGGAGAAGTCACATCATCTTCATCCTCGATGACTCTGGCATTTACAGTAGCCGCTGAAGAGGAGTATTTAGAGTCTTCAACAGATGGAGTCCGACGCAAGTGAGCATTCCTTGGAGGAGTGGAGTCAAACTTGAATCTTTCTGTGAAGCCATCGTCTCTTAAATCATCTTCAGAGCACAGAAGTGTCAGACTCTTCCAAGATCGCCGACAGGCTTCATGGGAGACAAATGAGTTCTTGTTGGCAAGATTACGAATGCGATTGACATCCACCAAGAGACTATGCATTTGACGCTTCAGCCAGTCATGATTCTTATCTTGCTTTTGATGAAGTGCGACAAGAAGTTCTCGGTCATTTAGAACACGAGAGCGCTTCCGAGGCCTTTGAGCAATAGTGCTTTCTGTGTTGGCTTGAAGAGGGGCACGGGTATTGGCTGCCAATGGATAAACACGAGTGATAGCATTGGGCACATAATGACTTGGAATAGGCTGAGTGAAGCTTTGATGGTCTGCATTGTGAAGACATAGCGGCTCCTTTGCAGGGTCAGGGTAAATGGCATCTACAGACAGATTGACCTCTGGCAAAAAGACAAGATGGTTTCGTGCAGAGGTCTGGTAGTTGATTGCAGAGTGAAGATTGATGAGGCGCATGACCCATGGAGCATAGAACTTCAGTCCAAAGATGTCTGAGCCTGATGCTGCCAGTTAACGAATGAAGAAATCTTGTGCATTGAAGCTCTTGCCATTGAGAATATAGAAGACCAATGTCTTCATTGTACCTTCAAGTTTTGCAGCTGGAGAATGTGCTTTGATAGGCCAGAGAGTTTGCCGTATGATGTGGTAGATGGTGCGTGGCAGATACTCAAGGTCTTCAACAAAGAACGCCTGAGGATATTCATCATCTAGAGGAAAAGGCTTCATCATACTGAGCATCTGGCTCATGTTGGGCTCGGGCTTCTGAAAAATGCTCTCCAAAGCATTCTAGTGTTGTTGACAACCTGGTTCATAGTATTCACCAAGAGTGGGCAGGGCTGTGAGCTCAATGATATCAAGAGCTTTGGCTTCATGATGGACACTGGCTATCATCCACTCAAGGACCCAAGTCTTTGGATCCCTGTTGTAGCCGCGAATGGGAAGAGTTGCATAAAACTGTAATAGAAGCTCTTCATTCAAGTGTTCCTTGTCTGTGACAAATTGTAGGAGTCCAGCGTCATTGAAGTAATCCAACAATTCTTCTAGACAGGGCAGGCCAGCTATAGCTTTAGTGTCGAGACACATATGTGGAAATATGCGCCCTTGATTGTATAAGACGCATGAATAGTAGCTGCGCTGCTGATAGCTCCAGAACCGACCCGATGAAATGCGAGGTTTGGAGTATGGGTTCTTGGCGCTGTTGAAGAAGGTGTTATGTGCCACGAAGCCATTCACATTGAAGACCCCAGGTGAGGTTGCAGTGCCTGGGAATCTTGGAAGTCTTGGCTTGGGCTTCTGGACTTGAGGCCTATGCTCGACATGATAGTCAAATTGTGGACCCGCAGCAGGTGGAGGAACCAGAATGGGCCATCGGACCATAACAGGTTGACCATGATCAAATGCCAGCTCAACAGTATGAGGTCTTGGAGGGGGTACAGGAGCATTGGCATTTTCGTTGACATGGGCTGCAAGTGGCACAATAGCTTCAAGAGGAATGATTACGTCTGGTGCAACATTGGCTTCAGGGGCCACATTGGCTTCAGGTGCTTCATTATTGGCTTCGGGCATGACGACATCAGTGTCATCAACAGTGTTGTGGGTGGTGCTGACGTTAGCTTCAACCTCCACTTGTGTGGCTGGAGGGTTGGACACATTTTCCTCAGGAGCAGCATCTTGGTGGACTGGGGAAGTTGCAACTCGATCTTCCTCAACTCTTGGTTCTTCTTTATCATCGGCTGATGCAGCCGGAATATCTTCAGCCGTTTTGGCTTTAGACATAGAGACGTTCACAGTTGGAGTGGCTTCTAGGAACACTTGACATGCAACAGATTAGTGGTGCACTTCTCCTTCTGGAATGCTCGGAAGAGTGACTTGGGGCCTTGGTCCTTTGCGAAGCCTGCGTAACGCTGGCGACGCCTGTGGAGATGGAGTTGGCTGGGCCTCAAAGTCATCATCATCTTACACTGGTGAGGTGACATGTGGTTGGGGAGTACTTGGGGTGTCTTGTTATTGTGGGTGATCAGCCCATGATGCATCCTGAGCAATTGGCGTCAGAGGACGACCAATGCTGATGAGCTCGCTGTGCGTGTGCACAGGCGATGATACCACATTTTGTTCAATCTGAGGAAGGACTTCATCATCTGCTACATTGTCATGGTGACCAATGTCTTCAGCTGCAGTGGGGTCAACAGCTGGAATATCTTCAGCTTTAGGAGCCTCTGTGGAAGCAGGCTCATGAACTATCATACGATGTTCACGATGTTCATACGCAGGACGAGCAACAAAAATTGGCTCGACAAGAAGGGGCTCTGTAGAAGCAGCCCGATCTTTCTTGGTTTTGTGCTTCTTCTTTGAGGGTGCGTTATCAGATGCTTTGGTCTTGCGCTTTCTGGCTTCGGCTTCAGCTCCTCTAGTTTTCTTGAATTCTGAAGCCACTATGGGGACCTTAGGCTTCGAGCCTGTCATACTGGCTGGGAAGACAATGCGAGGTTCTTCCTGCCTTGATGCTTCTAGTTCTGCCACAGCTTGCTGCTTCTTCTTCTTGGCAGCCACTCTGGGGTCGATGCCTGGTCTCCCCAAGGCCTTGCGCTTTTCAGCTTCATTTTAGTCTTGAACACATTTGGCAGCAAGATTCTTCATGCGCTCACGAGAACCTTGGGCTTCATCACGTTTCTTGAGAAATGCTTCCTTGAGCTCGTGTAGCATGATCTTGAACTTCTGCACATCCTTCACACTGAGCCTGGCCATATGCTTCTTGAACCGAGCCTTTTCAAAACCGATCTTGTGCTTCAGCTCAACAATTTTCTGAGCAAGAGCTAACTCAGAAGCAATGGCGCCGTTGAAGGAGACGCTGAGGCCAATTGGAAGTTGTAGATCGTCAAAACTGGGTTCTGGATTGTCAAACCAGTCATCGATGAACTGCAAAGAGAACATAATTGTGTTGATAGAGATGCACCTTCTGCTACCTGTAGCAACGAGATATAGAGGGAAACTACAAAAATTGGCTAAGTGGAGATGACTAGTAGGTACTGCGGTCTGTAGGAGCAACTATAAAAAGGAGCAGGTGACCACATCCGCCCCTTGTAAGAACTTGACCGGCCGTAGAGGTGCTTGGAGCGCACGGGGAGGATGTTGGCCTTGGAGCAATCCAGGTTACGATGCAGCGGCAGGATGCCTCGGCATTCGTCCTCAAAAGGTCTTCTCCCACCACGCCCGAGCAGCATTGCAAGTGACTCCGTCGGAAGGAGCAGCAACGGTCGCGACAGGAGCATGCAGGGAAGCAGAACCGACCGCGGTGGTAGGGCGGCGCGCGATGACGTTAATGGAGTTGGCCGGAGGTTGGGGCGGGTGGCCGGAGGAAGGGCGGGGCGCGCTGCGTCCTGCCAGAGAGGAACGCGAGGGAGGCGGAGGCGGTCGCCGGAAGGGAATGCGGTCGGGAGGTGGTCGATCCCATCGCTATTGAGGACGTTCCAGCGGTCGATCCCGTCGACGGGGGCGGCGGCGAGGGGGTCATCGGCGGCGGGGTACCGGCCAGTGCGGGAGTGGTGGGGCGTCCGCGGTAGGGCGCGGCACCGGTGGCGGGGAGGTTCGGGGCGAGCGTGCAGATCGGGGAGAGGTGGTGTGGTTCCTCGTCGTGGGCTCGTGGGCTCATGGCCTTTTTTTCTAGATGACCCTGGTGGGAGCGGTTCGGAGAGTTCAGAAACGTGTAGGTCGCTCACTTATAGGGCCAACCGTGATCCGAATAGCTATTCTAACCCCAGGATTAGAATAGTGCTACTATATATATACAATGTATATAATAAATGTCAAGTATATATATAAATGCTTTATATGTAGATAATAAATTTACAATGTCTACAAAAATAAGTAGACATCAAACATATACTTGAAAAAAATATTAATCATAAAGGCCAGCACGGTGCACATAGATTCTACTATTGCAGGGTTAGCAGATTGGTCCAACCATTTATATTTGGAAATATATTATAAATATATTAATCATGTATTTAGAAAAATTTAAAGAAAAATGGTGGAAATTGAAGAAACAAACAAAGAGAAAGGAGAAAGAGAAAAAACCCTGAAGAAACTAGAGAACGGCTCTCACCAAAATATGAACGTACATCGTGATACGATCAAGATTGTCTTGCGGGTTATACTAGCTAGTTGAGTTAGCTCTGTGAGCGAACCATGGGTGATGTAACCACTTTCTAAGGAGTGGTTCAGTTTATCATGTTATTGGGTGAGCTAGCACTTTAGGTACTTCAAATCCCTGAATACTTTGTTTGACAAATATGCTAGGTGTTGATGTTTTCTATGCCTGCATGCTAATATGCTATTACAACACATCCTGACATTGTGGGCGTCCAAGCCCTAACATCCTGACATTGTTAGCTGGGTTGGCGACATGATGGGTAACTCATCCTGCACGAGGTTCTTATGATTTGTTGGTTTCATCGCCGGCTTGGGAGCACCTCATGTCTACTACCCTTGTTGGAGTGATAGTGTAGGATCTAGAAGTAGATGTGTCTAGAGGGGGGGGATTAGACACTCAATGCTAAAGTTGCAATTTTTAAGCTTTTTCGGTTTAAGTGGAGTTTAGGCACAATTTCAACATACATAATACATTTCAAGCAAGCATGCAAAGAGTATATGAGCAGCGGAATGTAAAGCATGCAACTTGCAAGAATGTAAGGGAAAGGGTTTGGAGAATTCAAACGCAATTGGAGACACGGATGTTTTTCCCGTGGTTCGGATAGGTGGTGCTATCCTACATCCACGTTGATGGAGACTTCAACCCACGAAGGGTAACGGTTGCGCGAGTCCACAAAGGGCTCCACCCAAAAAGGGTCATGGTTACGCGAGTCCACACAGGGCTCCACCCACGAAGGGTCCACGAAGAAGCAACCACCCACAAAGGGTCCACGAAGAAGCAACCTTGTCTATCCCACCATGGCCATCGCCCTCACAGGACTTGCCTCACTAGCGGTAGATCTTCACGAAGTAGGCGATCTCCTTGCCCTTACAAACTCCTTGGTTCAACTCCACAATCTTGTCGGAGGCTCCCAAGTGACACCTAGCCAATCTAGGAGACACCACTCTCCAAGAAGTAACAAATGGTGTGTAGGTAATGAACTCCTTGCTCTTGTGCTTCAAATGATAGTCTCCCCAACACTCAACTCTCTCTCGTAGGATTTGGATTTGGTGGAAAGAAGATTTGAGTGGAAAGCAACTTGGGAAGGCTAGAGATCAAGATTCATATGATAGGAATGGAATATCTTGGTCTCAACACATGAGTAGGTGGTTCTCTCTCAGAACATATGAGTTGGAATTGTGTATGTGTTCTGATGGCTCTCTCCACGAATGAAGAGGAGGTGGAGGGATATATATAGCCTCCACACAAAATCCAACCGTTACACATAGTTTTCCAATCTCGGTGGGACCGAATCAACAAACTCGGTCGGACCGGAAAGGTAAACCTAGTGACCGTTAGAGATTTTCGGTGGGACTGACATGCAACTCGGTAGGACCGATATGGTTAGGGTTTGGGCATAACGTAATCTCGGTGAGACCGATTACACAAACTCGGTGGGACCAATTTGGGTAATAAGTGAAACTGAGATTTGGTCAAGCAAACTCGGTGGGACCGATTGCATATCTCGGTGGGACCGAGAATATTGCAATGGGTAACAGAGAGTTTGCAAGCCCATCTCGGTGAGACCGAGATCCCATCGGTGAGACCGAACTGATTAGGGTTTGGCAGTGGCTTATGACAGGTGAAACTCGGTGGCGCCGGATAGGAAGGATCGGTAGGACCTAGTTTGGCTTAGGGTTTAGGTCATATGTGGAAGTGGGAAAGTAGCTGAGGATTTTGGAGCATATCATTAAGCACATGAAGCAAGAGGCTCATTAAGCAACACCTCATCCCTCCTTGATAGTATTGGCTTTTCCTATGGACTCAATGTGATCTTGGATCACTAAAATATAAAATGAAGAGTCTTGAGCTTGAAGCTTTAGCCAATCCTTTGTACTTAGCATCTTGAAGGAGTTCCCACAACCTTTAGTCCATGCCACTCCATTGTTGAACTTATCTGAAACATGCTAGATAGAAATGTTAGTCCAACAAGAGATATGTTGTCATCAATTATCAAAACCACCTAGGGAGCACTTGTGCTTTCAATCTCCCCCTTTTGGTAATTCATGGCAACATACATCAAAGCTTTAGATAAAGATATAAAGAACAGCAAGAAAAGCTTTGGAAGGACATGTAACAAGCAAAGGCTCCCCCTACATGTATGCACCCATGTAAATATGAAATATAGAGGCATGTGAGAGCATAACCATGACAGAGTAGGCAATGTGTTACATGTATCTTGGCCATATGCATCAGAGCAAAAGATTATCAAGGAAAGTACCTTCATGCTCATGAGTCCTTCTTGCAAACAGTATGTACATAAGCAAGAACTCCTCATACTCATGATTTTGATGCATATACTTACCTTGTGGTCTTGAGTTGGCTTAGGATGAAATGAACCTGCACAAACAAAGTTAGATAATACAGGTACATCCACTAGCCAGAGCAAACAAAAGAAACCACAAGAATACCAAGACTGGGATGACATGTAGAGAGTGAGTACAAGGTACCACATTGGATTCAACATGTCCCCAAGAATAAAGATATGCAATGAATTTGACTGATTTCGTTCCCTTAGGTGTCTTGCTCCCCCTGAATCTTACATGGGATATTGGGAGAAGATAGGGAACATAAAATCAGAGCTGAAAGATACAAATGAATAGAACTTAATGCAAATACATGTATCTGGGATCCTTGAGACTTTCTCTCCCTGGAAATCTCTCTCTCCCCCTTAACAACATCTGGGATCCTTGAGACTTTCTCTCCCCCTTGAGGTCTCTCTCTCCCCCTTAATACTTTCTCTCTTGTAGGTTTGGTCCTTGAGACTGTTTCTCTCCCTTGATGTGATCTCTCTCTCCTACAAGCTTTGATGTGATCTCTCTCTCCCCCTTTGACATCTATTTCCAAGAAGGTTTTTCCTGGAATCCGTTGAATAGGTTTGGTCCTTGAGATTCAGCACAAAGCAGAGGATAAAATTGTGATGCTTGTAGAGGACAAGATTCATTGAGTGGAGCTAGACCAGAAGAAATGTAGAACAAGTGGCAAAGTGTTTTTCTGATTGCAAAGTCGGTGGCACCGAGTGGCATATTTCGGTGGTGCCGAAAAGATTCAGTTGAACCGAAAGTTGCAAGTCGGTGGAACTGAGTTTACACAGAGAAAAACACTTGTCACCTCAGCTCACTAGACATGTAGGATCTCACAAAGATTTGCAATGAATTACCTGAAGGATTTTCAAGGAATTAAATGCAGAAAATGCAGAACAAAAACAAAGAGAAAAGAGAAGAAACTGAAAGATCTAGATGAAGTTTTTTTTGTTTTTGAAAAAGAGAAAGAAAATAAACATGCATGAGACAAATGCAATAACACAGAAAAGAACACAAGAGAACTTCATCTAGAGCTGGGCGGTGACATAGTCACCTATGTTAGAGTATATTGACTTAGGAGTCAAGTGAGAACACTTGATCATAGGTCATACTCATCGTTTAAGCTCAAAATGGGGTTACCATTTTTCGTTTAAGCATCTTGATGTATTCACATCTTGTTGAGTTGCTTTGACTTATGTCTTGGAGTAAAGCTTCTCTAAGATGGAATAACATACCTTGGGTGGTGGTGTGGTTCTTGCTCATGAAGTTGAACTTGTGTGGGTGCTCAAGGTTGATGTAGCTCATCAAGAGTTGGGAGCACCACTTGGAGTTTGAGTCCATCTACCTACATGGGTTAGTTCTTGCAAGGAAAAGCACTTGTGTATCCAAAAATGACAATCATGAAGCTTAACATAGAATTTGTCAAAGGATATGTTTGAATGGTTTTGTGCTTCCTTGTCTTCAACCACTATCGTATAGAGTCTTGGTGATGTAGACATTGCTCAAGATGTGAGTGAGTCGCAATCTCATGGAATTAGATTCAACCAAGCACCTACATGGGTTAGACAACATGCAAGGTACAAATATATCCAAGACATAAGATAGTTATCATAAGAGATATATCATGGATTAGTCATAAGCTCATGTCTTGCATGTATCCAATGGAGTTTCTACTCCAAGTTCGAAGCATCAATGATGTTCAATTCTCCTCTCAACCTGAAAAACACTTTCTCATCAAGTGGTTTAGTGAATATATCCGCTAATTTCTTATCGGTGCGTACATGCTTAAGATTAATGTCACCTTTAGCAACATGATCTTGAATGAAATGATGACGAACTTCAATATGCTTAGTTCGAGAATGTTGTACAGGATTATGACCAATTTTGATAGCACTTTCATTGTCACAAAGCAGTGGAACATGTTTCACATAAATCCCATAATCTTTAAGAGTTTGGGTCATCCAGAGTAATTGAGCACAACATGAACCAGCGGTAATGTATTCCGCTTCGGCGGTGGATAAGGATACCGAGTTTTGTTTCTTGGAAGACCAAGACACAAGAGATCTACCAAGAAATTGACGAGTACCCGAAGTGGACTTTCTATCAACCTTGTCTCCGGCATAATCCGAGTCGGAATAGCCAACAAGATCAAAAGAAGACCTCTTAGGATACCAAATGCCAAAATTTGGTGTATGGATTAAATATCTCACTATCCTTTTCACGGCCTTAAGATGACAATCTTTAGGAGCAGCTTGATATCGTGCACACATGCACACACTTAGCATAATATCGGGACGTGAAGCACATAGGTATAAAAATGAACCAATCATAGAGCGATAAACCTTTTGATCAACCGGTTCACCATCTTTGGTCAAATCATTATGTCCACTAGTAGTCATGGGTGTAGACATACCTTTGCATTCTTGCATATTAAACTTCTTGAATAAGTCCTTGGTGTAATTTGTTTGAGAGACAAATGTACCTTCCTTAGTTTGCTTGATTTGCAAACCGAGAAAGAATTTGAGTTCAGTCATCATAGACATCTCAAACTTTTCTGACATTAGCTTTCCAAACTTTTCACTAAAGAGAGGGTTAGTTGAACCAAATATGATATCATCGACATAAATTTGGCATACAAATAGTTCTCCATTAACCCTTTTAGTAAAAAGAGTAGAATCAATTTTACCAATTTCAAAACCACTTGTATTAAGGAACTTGGTCAAGCATTTATACCATGCTCTAGGAGCTTGTTTAAGACCATAAAGAGCCTTGTGAAGTTTGTAAACATGATTTGGTTTCTTAGGATTGATAAAGCCGGGAGGTTGTTTGACATAAACTTCCTCCTCTATTTCACCATTTAGAAAAGCACTTTTAATGTCCATTTGGTACAAGGTGATATTATGGTGATTAGCATAGGCAAGTAAGATGCGAATGGACTCAAGTCTAGCAACAGGAGCATATGTCTCACCATAGTCCATACCTTCGACTTGTGTGTACCCTTGGGCGACGAGACGTGCTTTGTTGCGAACCACTTGTCCATCTTCATCTTGCTTGTTGCGAAACACCCATTTGGTACCAATGATGTTGTGGTTGTTGTCGGGCTTCTCAACCAATGTCCAAACTTGGTTTCTCTCAAAATTGTGTAGTTCTTCATGCATAGCGTTTATCCAATCCGGATCTTCGAATGCTTCTTCAACCTTCATAGGTTCAATGCTAGAGATGAATGAATAGTTTTCACAAAATTTAGCTAAACGAGTTTTTGAGCGAGTGATTCTCCCGGTTTGTATATCATTTAGGATTTGCTCGACGGGATGATCTTTGGCAATTCTTGCTCGAACTCGTGAAAGCTTTTTCTTGGGTCTTCGTTGAACATCTTCTTCATCTTGTTCTTCTTCTTGGCCTTCTTTATTGTTGACATCGTCGTTTTTTGGTCGTGGTGGGGAAGGAGGTTGTTGATGTTCTTCTTGATGTACTTCCTCGTCTTCTTCATCTTGATGTGTCCCACTTGTGGATGCTTCCGTATCAATTCTTGGTTCACCTTGTTGTGAAGTAGAAGCTTCCACTTGGACGGACGAGGTACTCTCCTTCACCTCCGTTGGACGAACTTTGCCAATGGACAAGTCTTGGATTGCTTCTGAAGGGTCTTTGTCTCCTACATCAATTGGCAGTTGCTCTACTTGCGAGCCATTAGATTCATCAAACTTCACATCTACCGTCTCTTCAACCTTTCGGGTGAAATTGTTGTAGACACGGTAAGTGTGAGAGTTTGAGCCATAACCAAGTAGAAAACCTTCATGAGATTTAGGAGCAAACTTTGAACGACGATGCTTATCAAGAATGTAGCACTTTGAGCCGAATACTCGAAAATATCCAACTTGGGGTTTGTTATCGGTGAGAAGCTCGTATGCCGTCTTGCCGAGTACCTTGTGAAGATATAAGCGATTTGTTGCGTGACAAGCTGTCTCAACCACTTCTGCCCAAAAGTGCTTCGGCGTCTTGTATTCATCAAGCATCGTTCTTGCCATTTCGATGAGCGTCCGGTTCTTCCTCTCAACAACTCCATTTTGTTGAGGTGTGTACGTAGCCGAGAACTCGTGTGAAATCCCTTCTTCGTCAAGACAGGTGTCCACATTTGCGTTCTTGAACTCCGTTCCGTTGTCACTCCGAACCTTCTTGATCTTCACGTCAAACTGATTTTGGGCCTTCCTAGCGAAGTTTCTGAAGATCTTCTGGACCTGCGACTTGTCATTAAGAAAGAACACCCACGTAAATCTTGAAAAATCATCAACTATAACTAGACCAAAAGAATTTCCACCGAGACTCTTGTAGGCGTTGGGACCAAAAAGATCCATGTGAAGTAGCTCGAGTGGCCTCCTTGTGGTCATGATGTTCTTCACGGGATGTCTTCCTCCAACCTGTTTACCTGCTTGACAAGCACTGCAAAGTCTATCCTTTCAAATATGACATCGTTAACTCCAAGGATATGATTTCCTTTAATAAGCTTGTCAAGGTTTCTCATGCCGACGTGACCTAGTCATCTATGCCACAACCAACCTTTTGAGGATTTAGCAACAAAGCAAGTTTTAGGTTGTGCCTTTTTAGAGAAATCGACAATGTAAAGATCACCTCTACACAGACCTGTAAAGACCATTTTATGATTGTCTCGACGAAATACTTGGCAATCTACCTCAGTAAATAGGACATTCAAACCGAAATCAGCAAGTCTAGATACTGAAAGTAAGTTGTAGCCGAGAGATTCAACGAGCATGACATTTTGAATGGAACTATCATGTGAGATGGCCACCTTACCAAGGCCAACCACTTTACCCTTTGAATTATCACCAAAGGTGACATATTTTCGAGGGCCGTCATTTTCAGCAAGCTCACGAAACATCTCTTCATCTCCGGTCATATGATCAATACATCCACTATCAAGAACCCATTCTTTTCCTCCTGATTCATATCCCCGAAGATTTGCCATAAGACCAAAATGTCTCATTGCATCATCAAGATCGAAGTCACTATCATCATCATCATCATCATAGTATCCATGTTCATCATGATCTTGTGACTCAGCATTTCCTAGAGAGGGTAATTCATTAGATAAATGATCATCAAAGTGGTCACTTTTATGAATTCTTATAGCTTTGAATATGATATCATTAATGATTCCAACATCTCCTTTAGCATGCTTAAGATTGGTAAGTTCAAATAGACAATTACCAAAACTAGGATCACTAGAGTTCATCTTACTCAAGGCAATAGATTTATGGAGAATTTCATCCAAAGTTTTCAAGGAATGATCGGGAAATCGTTCCTCAAGAAATTTCCATATAGTATAGGCACAGTTTAGAGTAGGCAAACTAGCAATCAAATTTTTGGGCAATCCTCTAATGATGAGCTCAATAGTTCTAAGATTGCGAATCATGTCAATATCTTCATCTAGGGTAGGATGCAAAGGATCAATATGAGGTGCACAAGGGCTAGCAATATACTTGTTCAAATGATATTGATTGAAGATTACAAGCATCTCATTTTTCCACTCGTGAAAATACTCTCCATCAAGAATAGGCACTCTATGTCTAAGACTCCCTAATGTAGACACATCCATCTTCCTCCAATGGTGATTAAACCAAGGCAATGGAGACCAAAGCTCTGATACCACTTGTAGGATCTAGAAGTAGATGTGTCTAGAGGGGGGGGGATTAGACACTCAATGCTAAAGTTGCAATTTTTAAGCTTTTTCGGTTTAAGTGGAGTTTAGGCACAATTTCAACATACATAATACATTTCAAGCAAGCATGCAAAGAGTATATGAGCAGCGGAATGTAAAGCATGCAACTTGCAAGAATGTAAGGGAAAGGGTTTGGAGAATTCAAACGCAATTGGAGACACGGATGTTTTTCCCGTGGTTCGGATAGGTGGTGCTATCCTACATCCACGTTGATGGAGACTTCAACCCACGAAGGGTAACAGTTGCGCGAGTCCACAAAGGGCTCCACCCACAAAGGGTCACGGTTGCGCAAGTCCACACAGGGCTCCACCCACGAAGGGTCCACGAAGAAGCAACCACCCACAAAGGGTCCACGAAGAAGCAACCTTGTCTATCCCACCATGGCCATCGCCCACACAGGACTTGCCTCACTAGCGGTAGATCTTCACGAAGTAGGCGATCTCCTTGCCCTTACAAACTCCTTGGTTCAACTCCACAATCTTTTCGGAGGCTCCCAAGTGACACCTAGCCAATCTAGGAGACACCACTCTCCAAGAAGTAACAAATGGTGTGTAGGTAATGAACTCCTTGCTCTTGTGCTTCAAATGATAGTCTCCCCAACACTCAACTCTCTCTCGTAGGATTTGGATTTGTTGGAAAGAAGATTTGAGTGGAAAGCAACTTGGGAAGGCTAGAGATCAAGATTCATATGATAGGAATGGAATATCTTGGTCTCAACACATGAGTAGGTGGTTCTCTCTCAGAACATATGAGTTGGAATTGTGTATGTGTTCTGATGGCTCTCTCCACGAATGAAGAGGAGGTGGAGGGGTATATATAGCCTCCACACAAAATCCAACCGTTACACACAGTTTTCCAATCTCGGTGGGACCGAATCAACAAACTCGGTCGGACCGGAAAGGTAAACCTAGTGACCGTTAGAGATTTTCGGTGGGACTGACATGCAACTCGGTAGGACCGATATGGTTAGGGTTTGGGCATAACGTAATCTCGGTGAGACCGCTTACACAAACTCGGTGGGACCGATTTGGGTCATAAGTGAAACTGAGATTTGGTCAAGCAAACTCGGTGGGACCGATTGCATATCTCGGTGGGACCGAGAATATTGCAATGGGTAACAGAGAGTTTGCAAGCCCATCTCGATGAGACCGAGATCCCATCGGTGAGACCGAACTGATTAGGGTTTGGCAGTGGCTTATGACAGGTGAAACTCGGTGGCGCCGGATAGGAAGGATCGGTAGGACCGAGTTTGGCTTAGGGTTTAGGTCATATGTGGAAGTGGGAAAGTAGCTGAGGATTTTGGAGCATATCATTAAGCACATGAAGCAAGAGTATCATTAAGCAACACCTCATCCCTCCTTGATAGTATTGGCTTTTCCTATGGACTCAATGTGATCTTGGATCACTAAAATATAAAATGAAGAGTCTTGAGCTTGAAGCTTTAGCCAATCCTTTGTCCTTAGCATCTTGAAGGAGTTCCCACAACCTTTAGTCCATGCCACTCCATTGTTGAACTTATCTGAAACATGCTAGATAGAAATGTTAGTCCAACAAGAGATATGTTGTCATCAATTATCAAAACCACCTAGGGAGCACTTGTGCTTTCAGATAGACTTGTCCTTTCTCTTCTTGTGGTCTTAGATTGGTTGGCTGACGTGTCATCACCTCCCGCAAAGTCTCTGGATCCTATATTTTTTAGGTCACACAACTACAAAATGGGAGTAGAGCACCCTTGCTCCTCCCTTACTCTAGCTTCATACTAGTATTATACTGCAATCTATCGAGCACATCCTGGTACCGAGCGAATCACCTATGGTGCTAACTCTCCATACCTCCAACCTCTGGGTGGGTTTTCTGTGTGGGCCTGGGGTGTGGGAGTCTGGCCTGGCGGCTGTCCGAACCCCCGCAAACGTCATCCAGGTTAGCTTCCAGTTTAAGAGAATTCGGGCATGTGAACCGGTCCATGAGCACTTGATGGAAGGCGGTGGAGGGTTCAAAATTGTTGGAAATATGCCCTAGAGGCAATAATAAAGTGGTTATTATTACGTTTCCTTGTTCATGATAATTGTCTATTGTTCATGCTATAATTGTATTAACCAGAAACCATAATACATGTGTGAATACATAGACCGTAATATGTTCCTAGTAAGCCTCTAGTTGACTAGCTCGTTAATCAATAGATGGTTGTGGTTTCCTGACCATGGACATTGGATGTCGTTGATAACGAGATCACATCATTGGGAGAATGGTGTGATGGACAAGACCCAATCCTAAGCATAGCACAAGATCATGTAGTTCATTTGCTAGAGCTTTTCCAATGTCAAGTACCATTTCCTTAGACCATGAGATTGTGCAACTCCCGGATACCATAGGAGTGCTTTGGGTGTATCAAATGTCACAACGTAACTGGTTGACTATAAAGGTGCACTACAGGTATCTCTGAAAGTGTCTGTTGGGTTGGCACGAATCGAGACTGGGATTTGTCACTCCGTATGACGGAGAGGTATCTCTGGGCCCACTTGATAATGCATCATTATAACAAGCTCAATGTGACTAAGGAGTTAGCCACGGGATCATGTGTTATGGAACGAGTAAAGAGACTTGCCGGTAATGAGATTGAACGAGGTATGGGGATACCGACGATCGAATCTCGGGCAAGTAACATACCGATGGACAAAGGGAATTGTAAACGGGATTGATTGAATCCCCGGCATCATGGTTCATCCGATGAGATCATCGTGGAACATGTGGGAGCCAACATGGGTATCCAGATCCCGCTCTTGGTTATTGGCCGAAGAGATGTCTTGGTCATGTCTGCATGGTTCCCGAACCCGTAGGGTCTACACACTTAAGGTTCGGTGACGCTAGAGTTGCTATGGGAAATTGTATGTGGTTACTGAAGATTGTTCGGAGTCTCGGATGAGATCCCGGACATCACGAGGAGTTCCGGAATGGTCCGGAGGTGAAGATTTATATATGGGAAGTCCAGTTTCAGTCGCCGGAATAGTTTTGGGGGTTATCGGTATTGTACCGGGACCACCGAAAGGTGTCCGGGGGTCCACCGGGTGGGGCCACCTGCCCCGGGGGGACTTAATGGGCTGAATATGGGAGGGAACCAGCCCCCTAGTGGGCTGGTGAGCCCTCCCAAGGGCCCAAGGCGCCTAGGGTTGGAAACTCTAGGGGGAGGGGGTGCCTCCCACCTTGCTTGGGGGACAAGTCCCCCCTCCTGGCCGCCGCACCCCCTCTAGATGCATCTAGGGGGCCCGGCCCCCTCTCCCCTTCACCCTATAAATAGAGGGGGGGGTGGGAGGGCAGCCGCACCCCTTTCCTAGTGCAGCCCCTCCCTCCTCCAACACCTCCTCCTCCACCATAGTGCTTGGCGAAGCCCTGCCGGAGAACCACGAGCTCCACCACCACCACGCCATCGTGCTGCCAGAGTTCTCCCACAATTTCTCCTCTCCCCTTGTTAGATCAATAAGGAGGAGACGTCCCCGGGCTGTACGTGTGTTGAACGTGGAGGCGCCGGCCGTTCGGCGCTTGGATCGGATCTTCCGCGATTTGAATCGCCACGAGTACGACTCCATCGACCACGTTCTTGTAACATTTCCGCTTAGAGATATTCAAGGGTATGAAGATGCACTCCGTCTCTGTCATTGCTAGCATCTCCTAGATTGATCTTGGTGACACATAGGATTTTTTGAATTATTACTACGATCCCCAACAGTGGCATCATGAGCTAGGTCTATGCATAGATTCTATGCACGAGTAGAAAACAACATAGTTGTGGGCGATGATTTGTTCAGTTTGCTTATGTTACTAGTCTTATCTTGATTCGGCGGCATTGTGGGATGAAGCGGCCCGGACCGACCTTACACGTACGCTTACGTGAGACTAGTTCCACCGACTAACATGCACTTGATGCATAAGGTGGCTAGCGGGTGTCTGTCTCTCCCACTTTAGTCGGATCGGATTCAATGAAGAGGGTCCTTATGAAGGGTAAATAGCAATTGGCATATCGCCATTGTGGCTTTTGCGTAGGTAAGAAACGTTCTTGCTAGTAACCCATAGCAGCCATGTAAAACATGCAACAACAATTAGAGGACGTCTAACTTGTTTTTGCAGGGTATGCTATGTGATGTGATATGGCCAAAAGGATGTGATGAATGATATATGTGATGTATGAGATTGATCATGTTCTTGTAATAGGAATCACGACTTGCATGTCGATGAGTATGACAACCGACAGGAGCCATAGGAGTTGTCTTAATTTATTGTATGACCTGCGAGTCAATGTAAACGCCATGTAATTACTTTACTTTATTTCTAACTGTTAGCCATAGTAGTAGAAGTAATAGTTGGTGAGACAACTACATGAAGACACGATGATGGAGATCATGGTGTTATGCCGGTGACGAAGGTGATCATGCCGCGCCTCGAAGATGGAGATCAAAGGCGCAAGATGATATTGTCCATATCATGTCACTTTATGATTTGCATGTGATGTTTGTCATGTTTACATCTTATTTGCTTAGAACGACAGTAACATAAATAAGATGATCCCTCACTAAAATTTCAAGAGATGTGTTCCCCCTAACTATGCACCGTTGCGAAGGTTTGTTGTTTCGAAGCACCACATGATGACCGGGTGTGATAGATTCTAACGTTCGCATACAACGGATGTAAGCCAAATTTACACATGCGAAACACTTAGGTTGACTTGACTAGCCTGGCATGTACAGACATGGCCTCGAAACATGAGAGACCGAAAGGTCGAACATGAGTCATATAGTAGATGCGATCAACATGGAGATGCTCACCGTTGATGACTAGTCTGTCTCACATGATGATCAGACACGACCTAGTCGATTCAGTTCATGTATCACTTAGATGACTAGAGGGATGTCTATCTGAGTGGGAGTTCATTAAATAATTTGATTAGATGAACTTAATTATCATGAACTTAGTCTAAAATATCTTTACAATATGTCTTGTAGATCAAATGGCCCACGCCAATGTTTTCCTCAACTTCAACGCATTCCTAGAGAAAACCAAGCTGAAAGACGATGGTAGCAACTATACGGACTGGGTCCATAACTTGAGGATCATCCTCATAGCTACCAAGAAAGCATATGTCCTTGAAGCACCGCTAGGTGACGCACCCATTTTCACAGCAACTCAAGACGTTATGAATGCCTGGCAGTCGCGTAGTGATGATTACTCCCTGGTTCAGTGTGGCATGCTTTGCATCTTAGAGCCGGGGCTCCAAAAGCGTTTTGAGCAACACGAAGCATATGAGATGTTCCAAGAGCTGAAAATAGTTTTCCAAGCTCAGGCCCGGGTTGAGAGATATGAAGTCTCCGACAAGTTCTACAGTTGTAAGATGAAGGAAAACCGTTCTGTCAGCGAGCACATACTCAAAATGTCTGGGTTGCACAACCGCTTGTCTCACCTGGGAGTTAATCTTCCAGATGACTCGGTCATTGACAGGATCCTCCAGTCGCTTCCACCTAGCTACAAGAGCTTTGTGATGAACAACAATATGCAAGGGATGGAGAAGTCCATTCCTGAGTTATATTCAATGATGAAATTAGCGGAGGTGGAAATCAAAAAGGAACATCAAGTGTTGATGGTGAATTGTAGCGACCAGACCTCAAACGGTCCAATCTCTGTGCTCAGGTGTCATCCCTGGATCAGTAATGCTGACACCACACAGTACTTGAAGGATTTATAACAGAGTAGCAATCACACACTTATTACATCGAGAGTCTCAAAAGAGAACTTATTAAAATAAATATGTCTTAAGGCCATCTAATAACGATAACAGCGGAAGGCTTGGAAGATAAGTGAGTCCATCAACTCCAACGGCATCACTGAGTATAGAACCATGACCTAAAAGCACCTTACTCATCGTCTGAAAAGTCTGCAACATTAACGTTGTAGCCCGAAACGGGTGAGCACATGGAATATGCTGGCAATGTAACACACAGAGAGCAATAAAAGAATAAGGCTATTCTATATGCACATTTGGCTGGTGGAAAGCTCTATGGTTACAGTTTTGCGTAAAGCCAATTTTTCCCTACTACAAAGGAATAAATTTTATTTAACTATCATGGTGGTTGTTAAACATTGAGAGTGTAGACACGCTCTCAATCCCAATTAAGCAACATCATTAAACCCCAAAAAAATTAATTTTAAAGTAACATGATGAGATTCACATGATAATCCAAGTACTAGATACTCAAGATGTCCATAACCGGGGACACGGCTAACCATGATTAGTTTAAACACTCTGCAGAGGTTTGCGCACTTTTCCCCACAAGACTCGATCTCCTCCGTTAGATTTCCCGCACTACAGGGTGTTTGGGAATCGGATGACCGAGACATAGTCTTTCAGAAGCGCTAGCACCTTACGAACGGGTAGACCGTACCACCTATATCCCCTACATCTGCTAGTCTACCACTGATAGAGTTCGCACGACTTAGTCAACTATGCTAGAGCCCATAGTAGCTTGTGGCTGCACACGGAAGTTTCTAGCATGAATAATCTCCTAATCCCTTTGAGCCTGGGTGGCGATCCGAAGAAAAACAGGCAATCGCTGGAATACCCAGGTGCCTCAATCCACCCAGATGTTTATTTAAGTTGCCACCTTAGATAAACCATTGATTAACAATCTCACATCTGTCATGGATTTCACTCACCCAATCCACGTCTACTAGCATAGCATAGCATAATAAGCAAACGTAGAAGTAACTCCCAAAGGTTTGATAATAACAGGTAATAGGTACTACCGCATCTATTTCCCAAACCCACAATTTGATTAGATCCTAGTCAATGAAAAGTGTGAGGATTGATCTAATGCAATAAAAACTGGGTAATAGGAAGTATGATCAAAGTGTTACTTGCCTTGCTGATGATCCGTGAAACCTAGCGATTCGAAGTAGCAAGCGGCACACTCCAGGTACTCTATCGCAAACAAACAAGCATACAATAAGTACTCAACTAATGCACAGGTAAAACTCGAATAAGAGATCTAACCAGAAATTTCAACTTAAGAACTCCGTTTGGCAAAAAGAATCAAACCGAACGAAGCAACGAAAGACAAACGGCAAAAGAAATAAGCTTCATTTACTAATCTGAAACTAGGGCAAATTTCACTGAGGCAAAAACTTGTTTGAGTTGGTTAAACGGAAAGAGGGTTTTGAGACGAAACTCCAAGCACTTGAATCGCCTGATTCCGACAAACGAGCGAAAAGTTAAACTAAAATGAACATCGGATCAGAAATTGCGATCAGAAAAACCACGGGTTTAATCCGAGAAAAAGAAAAACGACGAACAGGTTAACGAACGAACGTTCGTTAATAGGAACTAAACTATGCACGCGTTCGTTAAAACGAACGGATGAGCGAATGCTCGCTAAATAAATAAACCGGAGAAAAACTGATCTATTTTAAAAAAGGAAAACTAGGGTTTTCAAAAAAAACCGAATCGGCTTTTCTCAAAAACTGGGTGGCGGCTACCTCGGCTCGGGGCTCCTGCGGGTGGCGGGTGACGCTGGGCGGCGGCAGGGGCGGCAAGCGGCGCGGGGTGACGGGGCGGCAAGCGGCGCGGGGCGACGGGGCGGCGGCTCCGGGCGGCGGCGTGGGCGACAAGCGGCGCGGGGCGGCGGCTGCGCCGCGGCGGCGGCAGGCGGCGCGGGCGGCGTGCGGCGGCTGCGCTGGAGGTGTAGGGAGGTGGCGACGGTGTGGGCTGCAGGGGGGGTTATAAAGGGGCGGGGAGGGGTGACTTGGGGGAGGGGTCGGCCTCGGGAGGCGGAGTCCTCCCCGGACTCGGGCGGCGGCGGCGCTGGTCGGGACTCCAGTCCTGACCCGGCGAGAGGTGGCGGTGGGTGGCTGGGTTGGCCTGCTCGGCTGGGCCCTTCGCCTAGTCGGGCGCGGGGTCTCGTTTTTTTGAACAATTTCACTGCAACTAAAAAAATTCTACAAAAGTAAATAAAAATCTAAAAATACCAAAACAAATTTTCTCCGTTTAAATAAAATATTTAGAACAGCATGAACATTTTCTTGGCTCTAATTGCAATTTTTCAAAACGTGCAATTTCTCCTAAATTCAAATAAAATAGCAAATAAAACCAAAAAATAAAATCTTATTTGATTTTTTATTAAACCCTCAATATTTCTTTATTTTGGGAAATTCATTTTATTCCCTCTCTCATAATTTTTGTAATAGAAATAATTGAAGATGAAACAAATAAAATCAAATATGAAAAATATGAAAATAACGAAATCCCCAACTCTCTCCGAGGTCCTTGAGTTGCGTAGAATTTCTAGGATCAACCAAAATGCGATGAAATATGATATGCAATGATAATCTAGAGTATAACATTCCAAATTGAAAATTTGGGATGTTACATGAATAAGACCACTAGTTTCAAGAAAGGTAAGGGTAAGAAGAACTTCAAGAAGGAAGAGAAGGGAGTTGCCGAGCCCGGTAAGTCAGTTGCAGGGAAGAAGTCAAAGAACGGACCCAAACCCGAGACTCAGTGCTTTTATTGCAAGCGAAATGGTCACTAGAAGCGGAACTGCCCCAAGTAATTAGCGGATAAGAAGGCCGGCAACGCCAAAAGTATATGTGGTGTATATGTTATTGATATGTACCTTACCAGCGCTCGTAGTAGCTCCTGGGTATTTGATACTGGTGCAGTTGCTCATATTTGTAACTCAAAACAGGAGCTGCAGAATAAGCAGAGACTGGTGAAGGACGAGGTAACGATGCGCATCGAGAATGGTTCCAAGGTCGATGTGATCACCGTTGGCATGCTACCTCTACATTTACCTACATGATTAGTTTTAAACCTCAATAATTGTTATTTAGTACCAGCTTTGAGCATGAACATTGTATCTGGATATCGTTTAATGCAAGATGGCTACTCATTTAAATCCGAGAATAATGATTGTTCTATTTATATGAGAGATATGTTTTATGGTCATGCCCCACTAGTCAATGGTTTATTTTTTATTGAATCTCGAACGTGATATTACACATATTCATAGTGTGAATGCCAAAAGATGTAAGGTTGATAATGATAGTCCCACATACTTGTGGTACTGCCACCTTGGTCACATTGGTGTCAAACGCATGAAGAAACTCCATGCAGATGGACTTTTGGAGTCTCTTGATTATGAATCATTTGACACGTGTGAACCATGCCTCATGGGCAAAATGACCAAGACTCCGTTCTCCGGAACAATGGAGCGAGCAACCAACTTGTTGGAAATAATACATACTGATGTATGCGGTCCGATGAGTGTTGAGGCTCGTGATGGCTATCATTATGTTCTCACCCTCACTGAGGGAGTCCTGGATTAGGGGGTGTTCGGATAGCCGGACTATACCTTCAGCCGGACTCCTGGACTATGAAGATACAAGATTGAAGACTTTGTCCCGTGTCCGGAAGGGACTTTCCTTAGCGTGGAAGGCAAGCTTGGCGATACGGATATGCAGATCTCCTACCATTGTAACCGACTTTGTGTAACCCTAACCCTCTCCGGTGTCTATATAAACCGGAGGGTTTTAGTCCGTAGGACAACATACAGAACAACAATCATACCATAGGCTAGCTTCTAGGGTTTAGCCTCTCTGATCTCGTGGTAGATCTACTCTTGTACTACCCATATAATCAATATTAATCAAGCAGGACATAGGGTTTTACCTCCATCGAGAGGGCCCGAACCTGGGTAAAACTTCATCTCCCTTGCCTCCTGTTACCATCCGGCCTAGACGCACAGTTCGGGACCCCCTACCCGAGATCCGCCGGTTTTGACACCGACATTGGTGCTTTCACTGAGAGTTCCTCTGTGTCGTCGCCGTCAGGCTTGATGGCTCCTACGATCATCAATGGCGATGCAGTCCAGGGTGAGACCTTCCTCCCCGGACAGATCTTCATCTTCAGCGGCTTTGCACTGCGGGCCAATTCACTTGGCCATCTAGAGCAGATCGGAAGCTATGCCCCTGGCCGTCAGGTCAGATTTGGAAGTTTAAACTACACGGCTGACATCCGTGGGGACTTGATCTTCGACGGATTCGAGCCACTGCCGAGCGCGCCGCACTGTCATGGCGAGCATGATCTAGCTCTACCGCCGAATAGTGCCCTAGAGGCCGCACCCGCATCGGCTTCGACCCTTAATTCGGAGCCAACTGCGCCGATCGAGGATGGGTGGTTGGATGCCGCCTCGGGGGCTACGTTCGCAACGGCAATCGAGCCGAACACCAGCCCCACACTCTGCGAGACTCGTGACTCCAAGGAGCCGGACTCCTCTCCGGACTCCGAACCCTCCGCGCCCCTGCCAATCGAATCCGATTGGGCGCCTATCATGGAGTTCACTGCCGCGAAAATCTTTCAGCACTCGCCTTTCGGTGATATTCTGAAGACACTAAAGTCTCTCTCTTTATCAGGAGAGCCCTGGCCGGACTACAGTCAGCAAGGTTGGGGTACGGATGATGAAGAAATTCAAAGCCCAGCCACCACCCACTTTGTAGCCACTGTCGACGATTTAACCGACATGCTCGACTTCGACTCCGAAGACATCGACGGTATGGACGCCGATGAAGGAGACGATGAAGAACTAGCCCCTATCAGGCCCTGGAAAGCCACCTCGTCATATGACATATACATGGTGGACACCCCAAAATAAGGAGATGACGATGGAACAGCGGAGGATGACCCCTCCAAGAAACAGCCTTAGCGCCGGCGTCAGTGGCGCCGCTCAAAATCCTGCCAAAACAAATATGGTGATTCCAGCACGGGAGATAATAATACTCCGGAAAGTGCCGAAGAAAACCCCACTCCAGCAAGATTTAGCACAGGAGGATGGAGAAACCAGCTCTCATGAGAGAGCGGCCGACAGAGAGTTCGAGGACGATAATTATATGCCTCCCTCCGAAGACGAGGAAAGCCTCGACGACGATGAATTCGTCGTGCCAGAGGATCCCGTCGAGCAAGAGCGTTTTCAACGCAGGCTTATGGCCACGGCAAGAAGCCTCAAGAAAAAACAGCAACAGCTTAGAGCTGATCAAGATTTGCTAGTTGACAGATGGACCGAAGTCCTTGCGGCCGAAGAGCATAAACTCGAACGCCCCTCCAAGAGCTACCCAAAGCGCAGGTTGCTACCCGATTAGAGGAGGAAGCACTCGATGCGGCCGACTGGCCACCTCGTGGCCGCGACAGAGAGGCCTCTCGGCCCTCCACTCAAGCCGCACCCCGTACCAAGGCACAGGAATATGCGCCGGACTTACGTGATATGTTGGAGGACAAGGCAAGGCAAACAAGATTGATCTGATCGCGTGGGCGCCCCACGACTCGAGACGGTAACCGTCACGCCGGCCACAAATTCGGCAGGGCCGAACACAGTAGACAAAGCTCATTGGAGCTACGTCCTGATATAGCCCAGTACAGAGGCGCCGCACACCCACTATGCTTCACATACGAAATAATGGATCATCAAATCCCCGAGGGTTTCAAACCCGTAAATATCGAATCATATGATGGCACAACAGATCCTGCGGTATGGATCGAGGATTATCTCCTTCATATCCACATGGCCCACGGCGATGATTTCCACACCATCAAATACCTCCCACTCAAGCTTAAAGGACCAGTTCGGCATTGGCTTAACAGCTTGCCAACAGGATCAATCAATTGTTGGGAGGACCTGGAAGCCGCATTCCTCAACAATTTCCAGGGCACTTATGTGTGACCCCCAGACGCCGATGACCTAAGTCACGTAATTCAGCAGCCAGAGGAATCGGCCAGGCAATTCTGGACACGATTCCTAACAAAGAAAAATCAAATAGTCGACTATCCGGACGCTGAGGCCCTAGCAGCCTTCAAGCACAATATCCGTGACGAGTGGCTTGCCCGGCACCTTGGACAGGAAAATCCGAAGTCTATGGCAGCACTCACGACACTCATGACCCGCTTTTGCGCGGGAGAAGACAGCTGGCTTGCTCATAGCAACAATATGACCAAGAACCCTGGTAATTCGGATACCAGGGACAGTAGTGGCAGGTCGCGTCACAACAAGCAGAAGCGCCGCATTAACTGCGACATTGCCGAGGATACGACAGTTAATACCGGATTCAGAGGCTCTAAATCCGGTTAGCGGAAAAGGCCATTCAAAAGGAATCCTAGGGGCCCGTCCAGTTTGGACCGAATACTCGACCGCTTGTGCCAGATACATGGCACCCCCAAAAAGCCGGCCAATCACATCAACAGGGATTGTTGGGTGTTCAAGCAGGTAGGCAAGTTAAACGCCAAAAATGAAGACAAGGGGCTGCATAGCGATGACGACGAGGAGCCCCGGCCGCCGAACAACAGTGGACAAAAGCGTTTTCCCCCACAAGTGCGGACGGTGAACATGATATACGCAACCCACGTCCCCAAAAGGGAGCGGAAGCGCGCGTTAACGGACGTATACGCGGTAGAGCTAGTCGCCCCAAAGTTTAACCCATGGTCCTCCTGCCCGATCACCTTTGATCGAAGGGACCATCCCACTAGCATCCGTCATGGCGGATTCGCCGCATTGGTTCTAGACCCAATTATTGATGTATTTCATCTCACTAGAGTCCTTATGGACGGCGACAGTAGCCTGAACCTGCTTTACCAGGATACAGTGCGGAAAATGGGCATAGATCCCTCGAGGATTAAGCCGACCAAAACGACCTTTAAAGGCGCAATACCAGGTGTAGAGGCTAACTGTATAGGCTCAGTCACACTTGAAGTGGTCTTCGGATCTCCGGATAATTTCCAAAGCGAGGAGTTAATCTTCGACATAGTTGTAAGTGCATCTAGTGCCACCCCTAGTTGGTTTTGGAGTATTGACGACAAACATAGTTGAGGGACTAATGTGTTTATGAGAATTGCACGATAGCACAGGTAGAAGTCCCTCACTAATTTGGTTTTCCTACCAGAGATGACTCGTAAAAATGTATGAAGACATTGAAGTCAAAGGTGGTATATGAAGATATTCACATTGAAGACTATGACAAGAGAAGACACCACATGAAGCCTATGGAGCTTGAAGACTTAGATCTTTCGCAGTTCTTTTTCTTTTGTGTTGAGTCATAGGAACCACCGTACTGTTAAGTGGGGTCCAAGAGAACCAGTCAGAATGACTGAAGTGATGCCTAACCAAAAACCTATGTCTTCGAGTGAAGACTATGAGAACTAATCTTGTCCAGAGTCGGACAAGTCAGCTTTGCTTGTAGCCCAAGTAAAGTTGCCGTGTGAGTTTGAAATCTGACCATTGGAACACGTGTCAGTTCCTTAGTGACCCAGGGTCATTTCGGACAAATCAGGCCGGGTTGCCAAGTGGCTATAAATAGCCCACCCCCCACAATCATAAACGGTTGGCTGCTCAGATTGAGAGTACGGCTTTTCTCGTTTGAGAGCAACCCACCTCGAAGCCTTTGAGAGAGAATTTCTTACGAGGATAAAGCCCTAACCACCAGAGCCAGAGAGAATTGGGCATCACTTAAGTCTTCTTGTCTGTGTGATCTGAAGACTTATTACACTTGAGGACCGTGCATCCTCCAGCCGGTTAGGCGTCGCGTTCTGAGCATCCAAGAGACATTGTGGATTGCCGGTGAACGAAGTCTGTGAAGGTTTGGGAGTCTACCTTGAAGACTTACCAGAGTGATTGGGCGAGGTCTGTGTGACCTTAGCTCAAGGGGAATACGGTGAGGACTGGGTGTCCTGAGCTGCGTGTTCAGGACTGGGTGTCCGGGACTGTGTGTCCTAAGGTTTAAATACCTAGCCGCCCCAACCAGACGTACAGTTGTCACAGCAACTGGAACTGGTCCAACAAATCATTGTCTTCAACGAGTCACTGGTTTCATCTTCCCTTCCCTTTACTTACTGTTGCTCCTTGTGAAGTCATTGTATGTTTGCACTATCTTTTGTCTTCACTGAGTGACTGCATGCTCTGTATGGCTTCATAATATCTTCCTACCTGATCCTTACTACATTGCTGCTATTAAGTCATTGTGCTTTCACTTCATTGAACACTTGACTATGGCTTGCCTAGTGTAGTCTACCTTCCGCTGCATGGTAATAGGTTTATTTCTATCGTTTGTCTTCATAACTTCCATGTTTTGAAGACTTTCATAAAAATCTCCTATTCACCCCCCCTCTAGTCGATATAACGCACTTTCAATTGGTATCAGAGCAAGGTGCTCCCTTGTTCTGTGTGATTCGGTTTAACCACCTGGAGTTTTAGCTATGTCGACTACAGGGATAATTAAAGTCTCCGCTGCGTGCCCCGTCTTCGATGGAACTGAATATCCCTACTGGAAGAATAAGATACGCATGCATCTTGAAGCCATTGGTGTCGACCTATGGTATGTCATCGAAAACGGCGTTCCCAAGGCTGGAGAAGGTGTCACTGCTGCTGACGTCAAGAAATTTGTTCAACTGGACTCTACTGCCAAGAATATCATCTGTGGTCACCTGACCAAAGGACAGTATGGCCGTGTGAGTGCTTTGAAGACATCTAAGCTGGTCTGGGACTGGCTCTCCAAGGTCAATGAAGGCATCTCAACCCAGAGAGATCAGACAATCAGTGTCCTTCGCATCCTCTTCAACCGCTTCAAGCGAAATGACAATGAGAATGTCCAGCACACTTTTGACCGACTCACTGACATCACAAATGAGCTTCAAGCCCTCGGCGCTACTGAGATCACCAAACATGAAGTCGTCAAGACACTACTGAGATCACTTGATAGTTCGTTTGACATCCTAGCCCTGATGATTCAAGAACGTCCTGATTTCAAGACACTCGATCCATCTGACATACTTGAGAGGCTCAACACACATGAGTTTCAGCTTTCTAAGAAAAGAGATATCTACGGTCCAAACTATGGGCGAACTCGTGCCTTGAAGGCAAAAGCTGTCTCCTCATCTGAAGAAGAATCTGACAGCGGTTCTGATGATCCTGAAGACATTGGAAGAGAACCTGCTATGCTTGTGAAGAAGTTCCAAAAATTCACCAAGAAGAAAGGCTTCAGAAAGTCTTCCTGATCAAGCTCAAGGAATGATGAAGCTTCTGCTCACGACTACAAGAAGAAAACGTGTCACAAGTGCAAGAAACCTGGCCACTTCATCTCTGAGTGTACACAGTGGGACAATGAGAACAAAAAGAAGAAGAAGAGCAAGGAATATGACTCTGACAACAACAAGAAGAAGAAATACTCAAAGTCTTCGTCCAAGTCTTCCTCAAAGTCTTCATCACACAAGAAGAGATCATCTGGCAAGGCACGTGCGTTTGTTGGCAAGGAAATGGACTCAGAGGAGGAGTCCGCTTCTGAGGAGGCGGAGGTGGAGTCTGAGGAGGAGCCCGATTCAGGCGTCGCAAGTCTGGCTACAGCATACGTTGCCAAGTCCATCTTCAATACTGAAGACAATGACCTCGTCACCGACACTGATGCAAATGACAAGGACTACTCCGCTTCTACCTATTGCTTCATGGCTCGCGGTGCCAAGGTAAACACACGCACTACTCACTATCAAACATATAGTGACGATGACTCTGATTGTGATTCAAAACCCAGCTACAAAACACTTGCTAAAATCGCAACTGAACAGCAGAAAGCTAGGGAACATATTCAAACACTGTTAGACAGAAGCGATGATCTGTTAGGTGCTGAAATGACTCGATCTGAATCCTTAATTGAAGACATAAAAAATCTTCACGTTAAGTATCAGGAACTTGAAAGTCGTCATGAAACTCTCTCAACAACTCATGAAAAGCTTTCCTATGATTATCTTCAAAGGAAGCTAGATCTTGAGAAATTGAGAGCGGTTCATGAAGATCTTCAAAAGGAAAATGAGTCACCTCACTCCAAACAGATTAGTCCCGCCCAGGAAGGATTTGAACCACCATGTCTTAAATGCATTGAGCGTGATAATGCTACTTCTGTTGCTGAATGTTCTACTGCTACTACGGTTGCAATATCTTCAACTGTTGATGTGGTAACTAACCCCTCTGCTGAGGATACCACTGCTATTGCTGATGAGAATGCTAGGTTGAAGACATTGCTTGAAACAGGGATGTACAAAAGTCTTAAAGGGCATCAGACACTATGTGATGTCCTCAAAAAGCAGATTCTGAACCGAAACCCGAGGAAAGAGGGTGTTGGGTTCATAAGGAAAATGAATGCTGATGGCTCTTACTGGAAACCTGAGCAGTACCCCAAAACCATGTGGGTTGCTGCAAAGGAACCTTCAGCAGACCCATCCAATCTATCTGGCTTCACCTGTGCTAACCCCATTATCATTGATGAATCCTTTGATGCAAACTATATACAGTTTAAGAATCAGAATGGTGAAGTGTTTGCCAGGTACATTGGTACTAACTGCAGGAATGGACCGCCTATGAAGAAGATCTGGGTTCCGAAAAGGTGTCTGGAGAATCTTCCTGTGAATGTAATCATGACACCTCACGTGAAGAAGACAAACCTCAGACCAAAGGCTTCATACGGTCCAAAGGCTTCATACAGACAGAGGACTCACCTGAGTCGCACTAACGCAAATGTTTTGCAGGGAAACCATACTCAGGCATATGAATATGAGAGCGGTTCATCAAACTGCCATGTTCATAAGACCAAGAACTATTCTGCTTATTCTTATGAGTACTATTGTCCGCCTGCAAGACTGTTTGCTAGGGCTCCAAAGCAAAAATTCTCAGATGCTGCACTTAGACTTATTGCTTCTCAGCCACCCTTGAAGAAGTGGGTGGCTAAGAAAGCTTAACTCTCTTTTGCGGGGAAAGGTCTCCAGCAGAAAACCAAAATCGTCTGACGCCATTGCTGGGGACCTTAAACATCTTGTAGGGCGCAAGATCAAATGCCCGAATGGTCTTACTATGTACTTCGTTCCTGAATCGCTTGCTACTCTCCCTATTAGTCCTAATCTGGATCTAAGCTTTCATAACCCATTGGTTCGTCAAATGTTTTTGCTTCACAATGCTCTTGGTGAAGCCTATCCCCCTAACTGCACTGTAGGGTACGACACCAGCGTCTTCAGAATGGATTATTGATAGTGGGTGTACAAATCACATGACTGGCAAAAGAAGTCTTCTTATGGACTCAACCTTACGTCCATCCGACAAGAGCCACATCACATTTGCTGACACTGGTAAAAGTAAGGTATTGGGTCTAGGTAGAGTTGCAATCTCAAGGGATCAACACATGGACAAAGTCATGCTTGTTGAATCCCTTGGCTTCAACTTAATGTCTGTCTCAATGCTTTGCGATTTGAACATGATCGTAATATTTGGAAAATATCGTTGCCTTGTACTAATGGAATCTGACAAGTCCCTAGTGTTTGAAGGGTATCGAAAAGATGATCTGTACGTAGTAGATTTCTCAGCAGGACCACAGCTTGCCGTATGTCTTCTAGCAAAAGCTTCAGAATGCTGGCTCTGGCATCGGAGGCTTGGGCATGCTAGCATGAGGAACCTCCACACCCTTGCGAAGAAGAAGCATGTCATAGGCATCGAGGGCGTCAAGTTCAAGAAAGACCACTTATGCGGTGCCTGTGAAGCAGGGAAGATGACGAGGGCCAAACATCTTTCGAAGAAAATCATGACCACTACTCGACCCTTCGAACTGCTTCACATGGATCTTTTCGGTCCCACTCATTACTCAACTCTTACTACTACTGCATGCCTCTATGGCTTCGTTATTGTTGATGATTAGTCTAGATACACTTGGGTGCACATAATCCTTTACAAGACTGAAGTGCAGGATGTCTTCAGACGCTTCGCCAATCGAGCTATGAACAATTATGGCGCCAAGATAAAGCACATCAGAAGTGACAATGGCACTGAATTCAAGAACACTGGCCTTGATACATATCTTGATACCTTGGGCATCACACATGAATTCTCAGCCCCGTACACGCCACAGCAGAATGGCATCGTCGAACGCAAGAACAGAACTCTCATTGAGATGGCCAGAATGATACTAGATGAATACAAGACCCCAAGAAAATTCTGGCCTGAAGCCATTGATACTGCATGCCATACAATCAATTGTGTTTATCTTCACAAGCTTCTGAACAAGACATCTTATGAGCTCCTTACTGGCAAGAAGCCAAATGTCAGTTACTTCAGAGTATTTGGCGCAAGGTGCTGGATCAAGGACCCACATCACACCTCAAAGTTTGCACCAAAAGCACATGAGGGTTTTATGCTTGGATATGGAAAGGATTCGCACTCCTAGAGAGTCTTCAATCTCTTTCATTACAAAGTGGTTGAAAAAGTGGATGTGCGGTTCGATGAGACCAATGGTTCACAAAGAGAGCAACTGCCAAATGTGCTAGATGAAGTTCCATCCAGTTAATCAATCAAGCTAATGGGAACTGGAGAAATTATACCTTCTGAAGCTCATCCTGAAGAAGAACTTATCATCTCAGCACCTGATCAACATGAAGACAATGCTCAGCCTGAAGACATTCCTTCTAACAACGACAATGATCAGCAAGAGCAAAGTCTTCGCCCTGTACATCCTCGCGTTGCCAATGAAGTGCAGATTGAAAGAATAATTGATAGCATCAATGCACCCGGTCCACTCACTCGTTCAAGGGAAACTCAGCTAGCAAATTTCTGTGGGCACTTCGCATTCGTCTCAATAACAGAACCCAAGAAAGTTGAAGAAGCCTTCATGGAACCTGAATGGATTCAAGCTATGCAAGAAGAGCTTCAACAGTTTGAGCTGAATAATGTATGGGAACTAGTTAAGCGTCCTGATCCACGGAAGCACAATATAATAGGCACCAAATGGATATACCGCAACAAGCAAGATGAGCATGGTCAAGTTGTCAGAAACAAAGCTCGTCTCGTTGCTCAAGGATATACTCAAGTGGAAGGCATTGACTTCGATGAAACATTTGCTCCTGTGGCTAGACTTGAAGCCATACGCATACTGCTGGCCTATGCAAATCATCACAACATACTTCTATATCAAATGGATGTGAAGAGTGCTTTTCTCAATGGCAAGGTTGAAGAAGAAGTGTATGTTGCACAACCGCCTGGCTTTGAAGATCCAAAACATCCTAACATGGTATACAAGCTCAACAAGGCACTGTATGGCCTCAAACAAGCCCCTCGGGCCTGGTATGACACACTCAAATACTTCCTGAAGAGCAAAGGCTTCATACCTGGTTCCCTAGACCCCACTCTCTTCACGAAGACATATGATGGTGAATTGTTTGTGTGCCAAATATATGTGGATGACATTATCTTCGGCTGCACCAATCAGAAGTACAATGAAGAGTTTGGATATATGATGCAAGAGCAATATCAGATGTCCATGATGGGAGAGCTGAAGTTCTTCCTCGGTCTTCAAATACGACAACAACGCAACGGCATCTTCATATCTCAAGAGAAGTATCTCAAAGATTGCCTGAAGAAGTTCGGTATGCAAGATTGCAAAGACTTCACAACACCAATGCCAGCCAAACATCATCTGGGTCCCCAGGACAATGGTAAAGAGTTCGATCAAAAGGTATACCGCTCCATGATTGGTTCTTTACTTTATCTATGTGCATCTAGGCCAGATATTATGCTAGTGTTTGCATGTGTGCTGGATTTCAAGCGGCACCAAAGGAATCGCATCACTTAGCTGTGAAGCGAATTCTTCGATATTTGGCTCACACCCCAACTCTAGGATTATGGTATCCAAAGGGCTCAGAGTTTGATCTGGTTGGATTCTCGGATGCTGACTATGCTGGTGACAAAGTTGACTGCAAGTCTACATCAAACACATGTCACTTTCTGGGACGATCACTTGTATGTTGGTCTTCAAAGAAGCAGAACTGTGTATCTCTCTCCACTGCTGAATCTGAATACATTGTTGCTGGATCTTGCTGTGCTCAGCTTCTGTGGATGAAGCAAACACTCAAGGACTATGGCATTCATCTGAAGCAAGTGCCACTTTACTGCGACAATGAAAGCGCCATCAAGATCGCCAACAACCCAGTTCAGCACTCGAAGACAAAGCACATTGAAATTCGTCATCACTTTCTCAGAGATCATGTTGTGAAGGAAGATATTGATATCATACACGTCAACACTGAAGAGCAATTGGCAGATATCTTCACCAAGCCCTTGGATGAGAAGAGATTTTGCAAGTTACGGTGTGAGCTAAATACCCTGGAATCCTCAAATGTCCTGTGATCAGGCACACATCCTAACCCTTATGCATATTGATGACTTAGATGTGCAACACACGAAGTAAAGTATATCTTCAATCAATGAAGACATACATTCTAAGTGTGAATACATTAATGTGGAATTTGACTTCGGAGCGCCACTATAATTGTGCGCCGTGTCTGGGTCTAACACTTCCTATACGGTGGGTAACGCCACCACCAAATGTTCTATTTTGAAGTGTTTCACTCATGGCGTTACCTTGCAATGTCTTCACATTTGGTTTGGCTTCAATCTCAACATATCTTCATGATTATCTTCACTATGTTGATTATATATATATTAGTGTTCTGTCCTCTACAGCATTCACTTATAGCTATGTCTTCATTGTTGAATCTTTTGAACTAAGTGAATGTGATCGGACCCTAACCTCTCTATGCTTTCTATCTCAAATTCTATCTCTCCAAATCATATGCATTCTATTGAAACTATCGAATGTCTTCTCTGCGTCCTTGTCAGCAGAAGATACAGAGACAACCATTAAGTCCGTTTTCAATGCTCATTCCTCCACATGAAACCCGGAGAAGTAGGAACGACCACCCGACAATCAAGGCATGCGTGGGACGTGGAACAAACCCCAAAATTCCGCATAATGGCCACGTGTTCCTCAGATGCGAATCGCCAGGGGCACCTGTGTAATAGCGCAGTGCCGCCCATGTACCTATAAATACACACTTCACAGCGGTCATTATCTCTTCTTCCACCCTCGCACGAACCCTAGCGCCACCGCTAGCCCTCGACGACGCCTGCGACGAAGCGCTTCGCTGCCGCAACCTCTCCGACGCCGTCTTCACGCCGACCGCGGACATCGTCCTCTCCGCCGTCGCCGTAGGTGTCCTCCGTCGCCAAGTTAGGGCACGGAAGATCGAACTGCTTGGCCTCATCTTCCACTTCGTCTAGCAGTTCTTAGTGTGGTAAATAAAACTTCCTTTTTACAGCACCGTTGATCCTATGGATTTGTCACTTTCTACCACAAGCAGTTTCTATTCACACAAGTTAGATCTCTCTCATACTGCATCTCATAACATGCCTAGCATATTCACTTATGCTTCACAAAGTAGTTAGATTCCTCACTTGTACTGATCTGTGGATTTGTACAAATCTGGAACCAACTCCTTATCTATGAGTGAATGTCTTCGCAAAATGAGGTCAATGTCTTCTAAACTGATTTATCTTCAAAATCTTCTGAGAATGCATATGACCTCTTCCCCTTCCCTCGCACCTTAATGCCGTCACATGTACATGTCCGTGGGAGAATCCTTAATTCTCCCGAAGCCAGTTCCTGTTGGTCCAGCAAGAGAAAACCTTTGAAGCCTTTGAACATGTTGAAGCCTTTCAAGTTAAAGTTTATGGCTTCAGAGAAAGCAGCAAGGAAGGGTGGCAGAAAGCGTCATGGAGAAACATCCAGAGATCTGCCAGATGAACTCTCAGAACTGTACAAGACAGATCCTGAAGAGGATTACAATCAGCACAAGATCCGAATCCAATGGATTCGAAGATATTGGGCAGAACAATGGTTCGAATACCAATTTGTAACCCAAGAATATGCTGAGAAAAATGCCATCAAGAGACCGTGGGGAGACATCCAATACAAGAATCTTCTACCCAGGTCCAGAGATGAAGCCATTGCTCAAGGCTTCTATCCCTGCATGGTCTGTGGGCCACAGCCAGCTGATGCACACCCATCGTCACTACTATGGTGTCGTGACGACAATCTGTTCAAGCGCAACTTCCAGTTTGCCCAGAACTCAGCGAAGCAGAACAAGAAGACTTTGGGGCTAGACTTCAACCCTTGTCCCTCAGCACCAAGGGCAGATGGCACACGAGATGCAGAACCCAATGTCATTGGTCCTTTCTCCAACCTTAAAGGCCTAATCACCCGCATCTTAGTTCAAGGGACTGCAGTGAATGAGCCTGCAGCTGACACTGAATCAGAAGAAGCTCCTGCAACGTCGAAGACAAAGAAGATGAAAAAGCCTAAAGCCTGCCCCTCACCAAAAATCTCAAGGGCGCAGCCGCTGGCAACTGCACCTCCTGAAGACAGTGTGCAGTCCGAAGACTTATCTCGCATCTCCAAGCCCCAGAAAGTCAAGATGCCTCTGCCTCACACCGGACAAGAGCTAACTGCTGCTGCCATTCTGCGCAATGACGACATTGATCTGTCAAGTGATGAAGATCTAGCAGATGACGCTCTTGAGCAACTCATCAAGAGCAAAGAAGAAGCAGAAATCTTCAATGATCTGCCTCTCTTTGATGTGTCCATCATCCACAACTTCATTGACGAGTGGTTTGACACGCCAAACATCAGCTTTGAAGATCTGCAGCTACCAATTGGCCTCAGTGTCGCCTTCCAAGGCGCCATTGCTTCAGAACTCGCTATTGCCCAGCGCATTGTTGAACTGAAGCAAAAGATTGACTATGAAAAGGCTCAGTTCAAGAAGCATATGGCCAAGCTCAGCGTGCAGGAAGTGAAGAACTTCAAGAGTATGATGCACGAGCTCAAGGAAGCCTTTGTAAAGAAACGTGCAGAAGCTCAAGGTTCGCGTGAGCGCATGAAGACTCTGGCTGACAGATGTGTGCAAGCCTATAATGAGGCTGAGAAGCGCAAGGCCCTTGGGTGTCCTGGCATCGACCCCAGGATGGCCGCAAAGAAGAAGAAGAAGCCTGCTACGGCTGAACCTGACGCACCAAGGCAGGAAGCAGTTCCTATTGTCTTCCCAACTAAAATGACTGGCTCGAAGCCAAAAAGCCGGTCAACAGCTTCAGAGCTCAAGAAGACAAGGACTGCTGAGGCTGAAGCTAGGAAGAGGAAACATTCTGAAGCCTCTCCAACTGCGCCCTCCAAGAAGAAGAGGAAGACCAAGAAAGATCGGGCAGCTCCCACAGAGCCCTTGATAGTTGAACCCATTTCTATGGTCTATCCTGCAGCTGAACGCCAACTGACCATCCATGAGCCTGCTTCCACAGAGGCTCATGAAGCTGAAGACTTTCCAGCAGCTGATCCCATCGCCGCTGAAGACATTGGTCAACATGACAATGTAGAAGATGGTGCAGTCCTTCCTCAGAACAGCGAACTCATCAGCATTGGTCATCCACTGATGCCAATTGCATAGGATGCTTCATGGGCGGATCGCCCACAAGAGGAAGAAGACTTTGAGGCCCAACTCACTCCAACTCCACAGGCGTCGCCCGCGTTGCGCAGGCTTCGCAAAGGTCCAAGGCCTCAAGTCTCTGCTGAAGACAATCCGGCTGCATCAGCAGCGGAAGAACAAGTCCCACAAGTTCCCACTCCCCTGTCCCAACAAGAAGCAGTTCTCAAGGAGAACGTGCCTGTGACCGACCATCCAGCTCGTCAAGTGGAGGATGAAAATCTTGCGGCTGCCACAACCACCAATGAAGCTACCGTGGAGCCCTCCCCAACGGAAAAACAAGACAGCGAAGCCACTGATCCCGTCACTTCTGTTCCTGAGTCTGCTGCCGGTCCACAGTTCGACTATCATGTTGAGCAGAGGCCTTAGGTACAGAAGCCAATCCCAAGATTGCCAAGGTTCCCAGGTCCTGCATCAGCACCTGGCTCCTTCAATATCAATGGCTTCAGGGCAGACAACACATTCTTCGATAGCTCTAGGAACCCCTACTCAAGGGAAAGGATGTCATCTGATCGGTTCTGGAGCTATCCTCAGCGAAGCTATTACTCATGCATTGTTTACAACCAAGGTCGCATCTTCCCACACAAGCACCTTGACATTGAAGCCATAGCTGGTCTGCCCTGTCTGGAAGAAGCTTTGGATTGCTTCAAGGAAGTTGGACTGCTGCCGTTCGTTACTGACCAAGAGCATTGGAATGAAGAGCTGCTGCTCCAATTCTATGCCACACTTCACATCTGCGGGTACAGCAGAGATCCGAAGACTTGGGTCCTGGAGTGGATGACCAGAAATGTTCATCATGAAGCCAATGCATTTGACATCATTGAGCTCACTGGTTTGCCCACTCCTGGCGATCTCTACGAGCATGGCTGTCAGCTGCATAGTGAAGCTATTGAGAGCATCTTTAAGAGGTCGGAACCTGATATGAGTCCGATGCTCAGCATGATGAAGCCATTGCCCCAAGATGCTGCTTATCCAATAGAGTTCTTCGTTGAAGACCTTGAGTATCTGCCACGAACCATCTATCACATCATCAGGCGAACTCTCTGGCCCATCAAAGGGCACTCTCCAATGCACATGACTTATTCATCCGCCAACTTGCTGCATCGGGCTCTGATCTGTTTGGCTTGAAGTTCTACGCCCCATGGGTAATGCGGCTAATTAAACTTCACTTTGATATCTCATATCAGCCATCTGCTCGCAATCATAGGATTTTTCTGCCTGATGTGGATATCTCTACTGAAGCCATCTATCCTGAGCCTGCAAAGGAACCTCTAAGTCTTCAGAATGCAGAGCATCAGAGTTTCTCACAGAACATTGAAGGAGTTGAAGCAGTCACTCGGGTGTATCCTTTGGCTGGCACTACACGTGCACCACACCCTGCGTCTACTGAAGCCACTGATAGTACAACTACTCCAAGACCCAAGAAGCGCACTCGTATTCTCAATGACCAAGAGCTTCTTGTGGCTCTTCATCAGAAACAGGATAGGCATCATGACTGGCTGAAGCGTTAGATGAAAAGCCTCTTGGTGGAAGTTAATCGCATTCGCAATCTTGCCACCAAGAATGCTTTCGTGGCCCATGAAACCTGTCGCCGTACATGGAAAGGGCTAACGATGATGTGTTCTGAAGATGATCTCCAAGAGGATGGCTTCACTGAGAGATTCAAGTTTGACTCCACACCTCCTCGAAGAGCTGTGCTGCTAGGAACTCCACCCCTTGAAGACTCTGAGTTCTCTTCATCTGCTGCAACAGTGACTGCCAGAGTTATCGAGGATGAAGATGATGCTACTTCTTCACCACCTCCTTTAGCACGCGTCAACTCTGCTCCAAGCTCTTCAGCACCGCCAAACACCACCAACGACCCTGCTACTTCACCTACTCCGCATCGGAACGAGTAGATGCTCTATGTCTTCAAACCTTTTTGATCCTTACTGACAAAAGGGGGAGAAGCATATGAGGTTGATAGTCTTCAAGCAGGTCCATATGGGCGGGTGCTTTATATTTTGCTTCGTTCTTACAACTCTCGTTTTGCTACATTTGGTTCTTTGAGTTGTAACACTTAAACTCGATGGTCGTCTGCTACCTTTCTGCCACTTTGTTTTGCGATGATAAATTCCGCATGTGCGACGATAAATTCCACACTTAGATCATTCTGCAGACGTCCATTTTCCATTATGCATGTCATTATCTTCATATACTTTCACATGCATAGTGGATTGTCACCATAAGTTGAAGTGGATCTCCACAAGTACAACCTGCCATGTGCATTTGCATTCCAAAAGCAAATTACCTATATGCACATCTTCAGGGGGAGCCCTTGCAACTTATGAAGACAATTCCTTATCCTTTACAATTTCACAGATTATATTCCCCGTTGAAAACTTCAACTAGTTTGTCATCAATCACCAAAAAGGGGGAGATTGTAAGTGCATCTAGTGCCACCCCTAGTTGGTTTTGGAGTATTGACGACAAACATAGTTGAGGGACTAATGTGTTTATGAGAACTGCAGGATAACACAGGTAGAAGTCCCTCACTGATTCGGTTTTCCTACCAGAGATGACCCCTAAAAATGTATGAAGACATTGAAGTCAAAGGTGGTATATGAAGATATTCACATTGAAGACTATGACAAGAGAAGACACCACATGAAGCCTATGGAGCTCGAAGACTTAGATCTTTCGTAGTTCTTTTTCTTTTGTGTTGAGTCATAGGAACCACCGTACTGTTAAGTGGGGTCCAGGAGAACCAGTCAGAATGACTGAAGTGATGCCTAACCAAAAACCTATGTCTTCGAGTGAAGACTATGAGAACGAATCTTGTCCAGAGTCGGACAAGTCAGCTTTGCTTGTAGCCCAAGTAAAGTTGCCCTGTGAGTTTGAAATCTGACCGTTGGAACACGTGTCAGTTCCTTAGTGACCCAGGGTCATTTCGGACAAATCAGGTCAGGTTGCCAAGTGGCTATAAATAGCCCACCCCCCACAACCATAAACGGTTGGCTGCTCAGATTGAGAGTACGGCTTTTGTCGTTTGAGAGCAACCCACCTCAAAGCCTTTGAGAGAGAATTCCTTGCGAGGATAAAGCCCTAACCACCCAGAGCCAGAGAGAATTGGGCATCACTTAAGTCTTCTTGTCTGTGTGATCTGAAGACTTATTACACTTGAGGACCGTGCATCCTCCAGCCGGTTAGGCGTCGCGTTCTGAGCATCCAAGAGACATTGTGGATTGCCGGTGAACGAAGTCTGTGAAGGTTTGGGAGTCTACCTTGAAGACTTACCAGAGTGATTGGGCGAGGTCTGTGTGACCTTAGCTCAAGGGGAATACGGTGAGGACTGGGTGTCCTGAGCTGCGTGTTCAGGACTGGGTGTCCGGGACTGTGTGTCCTAAGGTTTAAATACCTAGCCGCCCCAACCAGACGTACAGTTGTCACAGCAACTGGAACTGGTCCAACAAATCATTGTCTTCAACGAGTCACTGGTTTCATCTTCCCTTCCCTTTACTTACTGTTGCTCCTTGTGAAGTCATTGTATGTTTGCACTATCTTTTGTCTTCACTGAGTGACTGCATGCTCTGTATGGCTTCATAATATCTTCCTACCTGATCCTTACTACATTGCTGCTATTAAGTCATTGTGCTTTCACTTCATTGAACACTTGACTATGGCTTGCCTAGTGTAGTCTACCTTCCGCTGCATGGTAATAGGTTTATTTCTATCGTTTGTCTTCATAACTTCCACGTTTTGAAGACTTTCATAAAAATCGCCTATTCACCCCCCCTCTAGTCGATATAACGCACTTTCAATAGTCCCATTCCATAGTGGCTATCACGCACTGCTCGGGCGAACCGCATTCGCCAAGTTCAACGCGGTACCGCACTACGCATACCTTAAACTCAAGATGCCAGGCCCTCAAGGAGTAATTACGGTCAATGGAAATACCGAATGCTCCCTCCGAACGGAGGAGCACACGGCGGCCCTTGCAGCGGAAGTACAAAGCAGCCTCTCCAGGCAGTTCTCCAGTCCGGCCATTAAACGACCGGACACTGTCAAGCGCGCCCGGAGTAACCTACAACAAGACCGCCTGGCACGATCCGAGCAGGCGTAGCAATGCGGCCCCAACCCCAGCCCTCACAAAAACGCGACACTAGTACTTCGCGTACATAACTATGCTCTAGAAATACCATGGGTACAGGGGAAGGGGCACCATCACAGCACACCCGAAACATGGCTTAAACCGCACCAGGGGCTGCCGATTTTTTAATTTTCTCTTACTTTCAGGACTCCACACTTCGGAAGGCCTGTTCGGCAGTTCAATTGCCGCACAAACGATGCAAGAACCAGGGAAGCAGACAAGCCGCGCCGCATTACGGAACTCCCAGGTGGTCTCTATCACGAGCAGTATACCTGTTTCGCATACCATTCCGCAGCTTGCCCCTGGAATGGACATGTTACATAGTCCAACCTTTTGCTTATCGCATTATTTGTATCGTTCTGCTCTGATCGCAGCCCTCTTTAATAAACAGTGCATAGCTTCTGTCTATTTTTGCATTACTCTTATATATATATATATGTTCCTTAACGACATGTTGCACCCGTACATGTTGGTACGGCCAAAATACGCCAGGGGCTTTAATACCCCTCAATATGGTGTGAGAAGCCCGAACACTTTAACAAGTGCGGCACCCCGAACTTATAGCATTATATGCATCGGCTCCGAATCATGTCTTGGGTCAATAGTTGGGTTTCCCCGGCTCCTATGTTTTGGTGCCTTACGTTCCGCTATATCAGCTAAGGTAGCACTAGGAGAACCACTGCGATTGTGCCCCAGTTGAGCTGGGTCGAGCACCTCAGTGGATAAAGCTAAAACTGACTGTCATGATGAAGCGAGAGCTGGTCGCTGTTCGAGAGGTTTTTCGAGTCCCTAAAGACTTATGCTGCTTAGAGCGAGGAGTCGGCTCTGTCCGGCCAAGGCGTGGATAGCGCCCCAAACTCGGTCTTCCGAATACCAGGGGCTTTGTCGAAATTTAAAATTATAGAATTCTATGGCTAAATGAGAGTGTTTACGCATTATAGTCCAATTGCCTTGTTCGTTGGGCTGAGCGCCTCCCTCGACGGACCCAGACATGGGAAAAAGAGCGCTCAGATTTATCCCCAAACACCCCAGCACTAGCGGCACGGGGGCAGAAGCCGACGACTCACCATCTCTCAGAATTGATAAACAGCCGCACAGAAGGTAATATTTTAAATTCAACAGCATTGCTTAGCGCATATGAACAAGTTTTCAGCGCACAGGACAAAACGAGCAAGTTTCACTCAAAAATTACATCCCTAGAACATTCATTCGCCACAAGGCAGGCACCCTTCAGAACATCCTTATAATAATTCTCGGGCTTGCGATGCTCTTTCCCCGGCGGTGGCCCGTCCTTCACAAGCTTCTCAGCATCCAACTTGCCCCAGTGCACCTTAGCACGGGCAAGGGCCCTACGGGCACCTTCAATGCAGACGGAGCGCTTGATGACTTCGAGCCTTGGACATGCCTCCACCAGCCGCCGCACCAGCCCGAAATAGCTCCCAAGCAGAGCCTCTCCAGGCCACAGCCGAACTAGGAGGCCCTTCATGGCCTGTTCGGCCGCCTTGTGGAGCTCGACCAGTTGCTTCAGCTGGTCGCTCAGGGGCACGGGGTGTCCGGCCTTGGCATACTGAGACCAGAACACCATCTCTGTCGAGCTGCCCTCCTCGGCTTGATAGAATGCGGCGGCATCGGACACACTCCGGGGAAGATCTGCGAACGCTCCTGGAGAGCTCCGGATTCGGGTAAGTAACAAGTAACTCACGTTTATGTGTTTGCTTTGCATAAAGAATGCCTTACCCGCCGCTATCTTCTTCACCTCATCCAACTCCTGGAGGGCCTTCTGGGATTCGGCCTTGGCAGACTTGGCATTTTCAATAGCCGCCGCGAGCTCGGACGCTCGCGTCTTTGAGTCAAGCTCCAAACTCTCATGTTTTTTCATGAGAACCTGGAGCTCTTGCCGCACCATGCCAACCTGGGCCTCATACTTCTCCCGCTCGGTGCGCTCCGTGGCCGCCCTATTCTCGGCCTCGACCAGTGCTTGCTTAAGGGTCGCCACCTCAGACGTGGCCCCTACAATAGCCACGTTAATCCTGTCATTTTTTTCAATTGCACCTTTTTATATATGTTTAAACAAGGTATTTCTTACCTTTATTGTCCTCGAGCTGCTTCTTGGCATGCCCGAGCTCTTGCTCGGACCGCTCGAGGTTCTGCTTTAGTGTGTCCACTTCCGCAGTCAGTGCGGCGGATGCAAGCAGAGAAGCCTGCATACGCATATTGACTCCTTTTTGTTAGACTCCTGTGAATTTTATTTGATCCTCTATTCGGCTTTTCTTCCCAAACGCCAAACAGAGCATCAGGGGCTATTGTCTATGCGGTAATATTATTTACACATTCTTTACTTACCTCAAAGCCTGTTAAAAGGCTAGTACAAGCTTCAGTCAGTCCGCTCTTGGCGGACTGAACCTTCTGGACCACCGCACTCATAATGGTGCGGTGCTCCTCATCGATGGAGGCACCTTGGAGCGTCTCCAACAGATTGTCCGGCGCCTCTGGTTGGACGGGGGTCACCGGCACGGTGGGCTTGCTCCTCTTGGAAGGAGGTCCCCTGCCGGACTCTGGAACCTTTGAAGGTTCCGGAGCAGTGTCCGGCCTAGAGCCGGACTTGGAGCCCTGGGGGGTTTCATCCCCTTTACTCCTGGAGTCCGGGAGGTCGCCTTGCGGCGCCTCCAGGACCACCTCCTCCCGGCTTGAAACCTATCGGGACAACACTTCGGTGTCGTCCGTAGGGCGGGGGGAGGAAGCCGTCGGAAGCGAGTTCACATCCGACGAGTCCAGCGAGCCGCTCGACGACGCGTCGAGCCGGTCTTTGGGTGGGCTGCATAAACATATTCGACATAAGGGAAAGCTGTGCAATAAACGAATGCTATGAATTACTCTAGTATCCGGATACTTACGATTTTGCCAGGGGCTTGGTCCTGGGCAGCCACTCCTCTCCGCCGTCGTCGGCGTCGGTGGAATAGTCCGAAGGAAGGGTTTTCCCCTTCTTGGACCCTTCGGCCTCCCCAGTTGGGGCGGCCTTCCTTTTCTTCTCTCCTCCCGCTAGAGGGGGAGAGATCTCTTCTTCTTCCTCCTCGTCTTCACGGGAGGAATGCGCCTCGGAACCATCAGATGATGGATCCGACACCTCCTGGCGCCAGGCACTCTTTCGAGTCCTCGTGGCCTTTTTCGCGGCCTTCTTCTCCGGCACCACATAGGGTGCCGGAACCAGCAGCTTCGCCAAGCGAGCGTCCGCTGGGCCTTCGGGCAAAGGGGCCGGACAGTTGATCTGTCCGGACGTCACCTGCCAATCCTGTCAAAGGTAAGGGAGCTTAGATCCCACATGGAGTCAAACTATGAAAAACTGATACCCTGTAAAAGGAAAAAACAGCTTACCGCATGAGCGTGACACTGCGTACTGAATCCGCGATCCTCGGTAGCGGATGCGGGGGCCTCGACGCCCTTGAAAAGCACCTTCCAGGCATCTTCGTACGTCGTGTCGAAGAGCCTGCTTAGAGTTTGGTGCCGCGCCGGGTCGAACTCCCACAGGTTGAAAGCCCGTTGTTGACACGGGAGGATCAGGCGGATGAGCATAACCTGGACTACGTTGACAAGCTTGAGCTTCTTGTCCACCAGGGTTTGGATGCATGTTTGGAGTCCGGTCAACTCTCCTTTTTTACCCCACGACAGGCCGGTCTCCTTCCAGGAGGTGAGCCGCATAGGGGGTCCGGATCGAAACTCGGGGGATGCGGCCCATTCGGGGTCGCGCGGCTCGGTGATGTAAAACCACCCCAATTGCCACCCCTTCAGGGTCTCCACAAAGGAGCCCTCGAGCCATAATACGTTGGCCATATTGCCCACCATGGCGCCTCCACACTCTGCCTGGTTGCCGCGCACCACCTTCGGCTTGACATTGAAAGTCTTGAGCCATAGGCCGAAATGGAGGCGGATGCGGAGGAAAGCCTCACACACGATGATAAAAGCCGAGATGTTGAGGACAAAGTTCGGGGCCAGATCATGGAAATCCAGGCCGTAGTAGAACATGAGCCCCCGGACAAATGGGTGGAGAGGGAAGCCCAGTCCGCGAAGGAAATGGGGGAGGAACACCACCCTCTCATGGGGCCTAGGGGTGGGGATGAGCTGCCCCTTTCCGGGAAGCCGGTACGCGATGTAGTTAGACAGGTATCCGGCCTTCCTCGGCTTTTTGATGTGTCCCTCCGTGACGGAGGAGACCATCCACTTTCCTCCCGCTTCGGCCATGGCTAGAGAAGGTTGAGGTGGGAGTGCGGACTTGGGCGCTGGAGCTCAAGTGCACGAGAATGGATAGGCAAAGGAGGAAGAAGGCGTAGGTGAAAAGGTGGATCCTTATCCCCTTATATGGATGGACGCAACTACGTGTCCCCACCAGCCTGGTAAAACTCGCTTATCTCCAAGCGCCGTAATCAATGGCGCGGTTGGGTTACCCACGCCCGTATTGATGAGAATCCCGGAATAAGGGGACACGATCTCTGCTTTGACAAGACGTGCCAAGGAAACCGCCTCGCATGACGCGCTGAGGTGGGATAATGAAACGACTCGGATAAAGGCTTGGCTGTGGTGTGTCACGCTACGGAATACGTCAGCAGATTAGATTGGTGTAAATATTATTCTCTCTATGGCAATATGTGGAAACTTATTTTGCAGAGCCGGACACTATCTTTGTTTTCAAAACCTTCTATGAAGTACTTGGAGGAGGAACCCGCCTTGCAATGCCGAACACAATCTGCGCGCTGGACTCATCGTGATCGAAGCCTGGTTCAGGGGCTACTGAGGGAGTCCTGGATTAGGGGGTGTTCGGATAGCCGGACTATACCTTCAGCCGGACTCCTGGACTATGAAGATACAAGATTGAAGACTTCGTCCCGTGTCTGGAAGGGACTTTCCTTGGCATGGAAGGCAAGCTTGGCGATACGGATATGCAGATCTCCTACCATTGTAACCGACTTTGTGTAACCCTAACCCTCTCCGGTGTCTATATAAACCGGAGGGTTTTAGTCCGTAGGACAACATACAGAACAACAATCATACCATAGGCTAGCTTCTAGGGTTTAGCCTCTCTGATCTCGTGGTAGATCTACTCTTGTACTACCCATATCATCAATATTAATCAAGCAGGACGTAGGGTTTTACCTCCATTGAGAGGGCCCGAACCTGGGTAAAACTTCGTGTCCCTTGCCTCCTGTTACCATCCGGCCTAGACGCACAGTTTGGGACCCCTACCCGAGATCCGCCTGTTTTGACACCGACACTCACTGATGACTTAAGTAGATATGGGCATGTCTACTTAATGAAACACAAGTCTGAGACCTTTGAAAAGTTCAAGGAATTTCAGATCGAGGTAGTGAATCAACGTGACAGGAAAATAAAGTTCCTACGATCAGATCGTGGAAGAGAATATTTGAGTCACGAATTTGGCACACACCTAAAGAAATGTGGAATTGTTTCACAACTCACGCCGCCTGGAACACCTCAGCGTAATGGTGTGTCCGAACATTGTAATCACACTCTATTAGATATGGTGCGATCTATGATGTCTCTTACCGATCTACCGCTATCATTTTGGGGTTATGCTTTAGAGACTGCCGCATTCACTTTAAATAGGGCTCCGTCGAAATCCGTTGAGACGACACCGTATGAATTATGGTTTGGGAAGAAACCTAAGCTGTCGCTTATGAAAGTTTGGGGATGCGATGCTTATGTCAAGAAACTTCAACCTAAAAAGCTCGAACCCAAGTCAAAAAAATGCGTCTTCATAGGATACCCTAAGGAAACTATTGGGTATACCTTCTACCTCAGATTCGAAGGCAAGATCTTTGTTGCCAAGAATGGATCCTTTCTGGAGAAAGAGTTTCTCTCGAAAGAAGTAAGTGGGAGGAAAGTAGAACTTGATGAGGTACTGCCTCTCGAACCGAAGAGTAGCGTAGCTCCGAAAGATGTTCCTGTGATGCCTGCACCGACTAGAGAGGAAGTTAATGATGATGATCATGTAACTTCCGATCAAGTTGCTACTGAACTTCGTAGGTCCACAAGGACACGTTCCGCACCAGAGTGGTACGGCAACCCTGTCCTGGAAATCATGTTGTTAGACAACGGTGAACCTTCAAACTATGAAGAAGCGATGGCGAGCCCAGATTCCAACAAATGGCTTGAAGCCATGAAATCCAAGATAGGATCTGAAAGTGCTACTGATCGACTAGAGGGGGGGGTGAATAGGCGATTTTTATGAAAGTCTTCAAAACATGGAGGTTTCGAAGACAAACGATAGAAATAAACCTATTACCATGCAACGGAAGGTAGACTACACTAAGCAAGCCATAGTCAAGTATTCAATGAAATGAAAGCACAAAGACTAATAGCAGCTAGGCAGTATAGATCAGGATGGAAGATAGTATGAAGCCAATCAGAACAAGCAGTCACACAATGAAGATAAATAGATAATGCAAACAGGCAATGACTTCACAAGGACCAATCTGCCAATAAAGAGATGGGAAGGATAGAACCAGTGGCACGTTGAAGACAATGATTTGTTGGACCAGTCCCAGTTGTTGTGACAACTGTACGTCTGGTTAGGGAGGCTGAGATTCAACTCAGAAGACCGCGTCTTCACCTTATTCCCCTTGAGCTAAGGACACCCAATCCTTGCCCAATTACTCTGGTAAGTCTTCAACATAGACTTCCAAACCTTCACATACTTCGTTCACCGGCGATCCACAATGACTATTGGATGCTCAGAATGCGATGCCTAACCGGCTGGAGGATTCACAGTCCTCAAGTGTAATAAGTCTTCAAATCACACAGACAAGAAGACTTAAGTGATGCCTAACACTCTTTGGCTCTGGGTGTTTAGGGCTTTGTCCTCGCAAGGATTTCTCTCTCAAAGGCTTCGAGGTGGGTTGCTCTCAAATGACAAAAGCCATGCACTAACTCTGAGCAGCCAACCAATTTATGGTGTAGGGGGTGGGCTATTTATCGCCACTAGGCAACCCGACCTGATTTGTCCAAAATGACCCTGGGTCACTAAGGAACTAACACATGTTCCAACGGTCAGATTTCAAACACACACGACAACTTTACTTGAGCTACAAGCAAAGCTGACTTATCCAGCTCTGGATAAGATTTGCTCTCATTGTCTTCGCTCGAAGACATAGGATTTTGGTTAAGCATCACTTCAGTCATTCTAACTGGTTTACTTGGACCCCACTTAACAGTACAGTGGTTCCTATGACTCAACAAAGAAGAACAGGAATGACGAAACAACTAAGTTTTCGCGCTCCATAGTCTTCACGCGATGTCTTCTCTTGTCATAGTCTTCAATGTGAATGTGTTCACATACCACCTTTGACTTCAATGTCTTCATACATTTTTAGGAGTCATCTCTGGTAGGATAACCGAATCAATGAGGGACTTCTACCTATGTTGTCCTGCAATTCTCACAAACACATTAGTCCCTCAACCAGGTTTGCCGTCAATACTCCAAAACCAACTAGGGGTGGCACTAGATGCACTTACAATGTCCCCCTTTTTGGTGATTGATGACAAACTAGTTGAAGTTATCAATGGGGAATAAAATATGTGAAGTTGTACTTGTGGAGATCCTCTTCAACTTATGATGACAATTCATCACGCATGATTTGATATAACGAAGATAATGACATGCATAATGAAAAATGGACGTCTGCAAAATGACCTAAGTGCGGAAGTTATTGTCGCACATGCGGAATTTATCATCGCATCACAGAATAGCAAATAAGTAGCAGACGACCACGAGTTTAAGTGTTACAACTCAAAGAACCAAATGTATCAAAAAGCGAGAGTTGTAGACACTAGCCACAAATATAAAGCAACCGCCCATATGGACCCGCTTGAAGACTATCAACTCATATGCTTCTCCCCCTTTTGTTAGTAAGGACCAAAAAGGTTTGAAGACATAGAGCTTCTACTCGTTCCCAGAGGGAGTAAGTGAAGCATCAGGGTCGTCGTTGGCGTTTGGCGGTGCAGAAGAACTCGGCACAGTGTCGCTATGTGGCGATGCAGACGTTGGAGAAGTCACATCATCTTCATCCTCGATGACTCTGTCATTTACAGTAGCCGCTGAAGAGGAGTATTCAGAGTCTTCAAGAGATGGAGTCCGACGCAAGTGAGCATTCCTTGGAGGAGTGGAGGCAAACCAGAATCTTTCTGTGAAGCCATCGTCTCTTAAATCATCTTCAGAGCACAGAAGTGTCAGACTCTTCCAAGATCACCGACAGGCTTCATGGGAGACAAATGCGTTCTTGGTGGCAAGATTACGAATGCGATTGACATACACCAAGAGAATATGCATTTGACGCTTCAGCCAGTCATGATTCTTATCTTGCTTTTGATGAAGTGCGACAAGAAGTTCTCGGTCACTTAGAACACGAGAGCGCTTCCGAGGCCTTTGAGCAATAGTGCTTTCTGTGTTGGCTTGAAGAGGGGCACGAGTATTGGCTGCCAATGGATAAACACGAGTGATAGCATTGGGCACATAATGACTTGGAATAGGCTGAGTGAAGCTTTGATGGTCTGCATTGTGAAGACATAGAGGCTCCTTTGCAGGGTCAGGGTAAATGGCATCAACAGACAGATTGACCTCTGGCAAAAAGACAAGATGGTTTCGTGCAGAGGGCTGATAGTTGATTGCAGAGTGAAGATTGATGAGGCGCATGACCCATGGAGCATAGAACTTCATTCCAGTGTTCCTTGTCTGTGACAAATTGCAGGAGTCCAGCATCTCTGATGCAATCCAACGCTTCTTCTAGACAGGGCAGGCCAGCTATATCTTCAGTGTCGAGACGCATATGTGGAAATATGCACCCTTGATTGTATAAGACGCATGAATTGTTGCTGCGCTGCTGATAGCTCCAGAACCGATCCGATGAAATGCGAGGTTTGGAGTATGGGTTCTTGGCGCTGTTGAAGAAGGTATTATGTGCCACGAAGCCATTCACATTGAAGACCCCAGGTGAGGTTGCAGTGCCTAGAAATCTTGGAAGTCTTGGCTTGGGCTTCTGGACTTGAGGCCTGTGCTTGACATGATAGTCAAATTGTGGACCCGCAGCAGGTGGAGGAACCAGAATGGGCCATCGGACCATAACAGGTTGACCATGATCAAATGCCAACTCAACAGTATGAGGTCTTGGAGGGGGTACTGGAGCATTGGCATTTTCGTTGACATGGGCTGCAAGTGGCACAATAGCTTCAAGAGGAATGATTACGTCTGGTGCAGCATTGGCTTTAGGGGCCACATTGGCTTCAGGTGCTTCATTATTGGCTTCGGGCATGACGACATCAGTGTCGTCAACAGTGTTGTGGGTGGTGGTGACGTTAGCTTCAACCTCCACTTATGTGGCTGGAGGGTTGGACACATTTTCCTCAGGAGCAGCATCTTGGTGGACTGGGGAAGTTGCAACTCGATCTTCCTCAACTCTTGGTTCTTCTTTATCATCGCCTGATGCAGCCGGAATATATTCAGCCGTTTTGGCTTTAGACACAGAGACGTTCACAGTTGGAGTGGCTTCTGGGAACACTTGACATGCAACAGATCGGTGGTGCACTTCTGCTTCTGGAATGCTCGGAAGAGTGACTTGGGGCCTTAGTCCTTTGCAAAGCCCGCGTAACGCTGGCGACGCTTGTGGAGATGGAGTTGGCTGGGCCTCAAAGTCATCATCATCTTGCACTGGTGAGGTGACATGTGGTTGGGGAGTACTTGGGGTGTCTTGTGGTTGTGGGTGATCAGCCCATGATGCATCCTGAGCAATTGGCGTTAGAGGAAGACCAATGCTGATGAGCTCGCTGTGCGTGAGCACAGGCGATGATACCACATTTTGTTCAATCTGAGGAAGGACTTCATCATCTGCTACATTGTCGTGGTGACCATTGTCTTCAGCTGCAGTGGGGTCAACAGCTGGAATATCTTCAGCTTCAGGAGCCTCTGTAGAAGCTGGCTCATGAACTATCATGCGACGTTCACGATGTTCAGACGCAGGACGAGCAACAGAAATTGGCTCGACAAGAAGGGGCTCTGTAGAAGCAGCCCGATCTTTCTTGGTTTTGTGCTTCTTCTTTGAGGGTGCGTCATCAGATGCTTTGGTCTTGCGCTTTCTGGCTTCGGCTTCAGCTGGTCTAGTTTTCTTGAATTCTGAAGCCACTGTGGGGACCTTAGGCTTTGAGCCTGTCATACTGGCTGGGAAGACAATGCGAGGTTCTTCCTGCCTTGATGCTTCTGGTTCTGCCACAGCTGGCTTCTTCTTCTTCTTCTTGGCAGCCACTCTGGGGTCGATGCCTGGTCGCCCCAAGGCCTTGCGCTTTTCAGCTTCATTGTAGTCTTGAACACATTTGGCATCAAGATTCTTCATGCGCTCACGAGAACCTTGGGCTTCATCATGTTTCTTGAGAAATGCTTCCTTGAGCTCGTGTAGCATGATCTTGAAGTTCTGCACATCTTTCACACTGAGCCTGGCCATATGGTTCTTGAACTGAGCCTTTTCAAAATCAATCTTGTGCTTTAGCTCAACAATTTTCTGAGCAAGAGCTAACTCAGAAGCAATGGCGCCGTTGAAGGAGACGCTGAGGCCAATTGGAAGTTGTAGATCGTCAAAACTGAGTTCTGGATTGTCAAACCAGTCATCGATGAACTTCAAAGAGAACATAGTTGTGTTGATAGAGATGCACCTTCTGCTACCTGTAGCAACGAGAGATAGAGGGAAACTACAAAAATTGGCTAAGTGGAGATGACTAGTAGGTACTTCGGTCTATAGGAGCAACTACAAAAAGGAGCAGGTGGCCACATCCGCCCCTTGTAAGAACTTGACCGGCCGCAGAGGTGCCTGGAGCGCACAGGGAGGATGTTGGCCTTGGAGCAGTCCAGGTTACGATGCGGTGGCAGGATGCCTTGGCATTCATCCTCAAAAGGTCTTCTCCCACCATGCCCGAGCAGCATTGCAAGTGACTCCATCGGAAGGAGCAGCAACCATCGCGACAGGAGCATGCAGGGAAGCAGAACCGACCGCGGTGGTAGGGCGGCGCGCGATGACGGTAATGGAGTTGGCCAGAGGTTGGGGTGGGTGGCCGGAGGAAGGGCGGGGCGCGCTGCGTCCTGCCAGAGAGGAACGTGAGGGGGAGGAGGCGGTCGCTGGAAGGGAATGCGGTCGGGAGGTGGTCGATCCCGTCGCTATTGAGGACGTTCCAGCGGTCGATCCCGTCGACGGGGGCGGCGGCAAGGGGGTCACCGGCGGCGGGGTACTGGCCAGTGCGGGAGTGGTGGGGCGTCCGTGGTAGGGCGCGGCACCGGCGGCGGGGAGGTTTAGGGCGAGCGTGGAGAACGGGGAGAGGTGGTGCGGTTCCTTGTCATGGGCTCATGGCCTTTTTTTTCTAGATGACCCTGGTGGGAGCGGTTCGGAGAGTTCAGGAACGTGTAGGTCGCTCACTTATAGGGCCAACCGTGATCCGAATAGCTATTCTAACCCAGGATTAGAATAGTGCTACTATATATATACAATGTAGATAATAAATGTCAAGTATATACATATATATAAATGTTTTATATGTAGATAATAAATTTACAATGTCTACAAAAATAAGTAGACATCAAACATATACTTAAAAAAATATTAATCATAAAGGCCAGCCCGGTGCACATAGATTCTACTTGTGCAGGGTTAGCAGAATGGTCCAACCATTTATATTTGGAAATATATTAAAAAAATAGTAATCATGTATTTAGAAAATGTTAAATGTGTATGAAAAAAATTCAGAGAAAATCGGTGGAAATTGAATAAACAAACAAAGAGAAAAAAAACCCTGAAGAAACCAGAGAACGGCTCTCACCAAAATATGAACGTACATCGTGATACGATCAAGATTGTCTTGCGGGTTATACTAGCTAGCTGAGTTAGCTCTGTGAGCGAACCATGGGTGATGTAACCACTTTCTAAGGAGTGGTTCAGTTTATCATGTTATTGGGTGAGCTAGCACTTTAGGTACTTCAAATCCCTGAATACTTTGTTTGACAAATATGCTCGGTGTTGATGTTTTCTATGCCTGCATGCTAATATGCTATTACAACACATCCTGACATTGTGGGCGACCGAGCCCTAACATCCTGACATTGTTAGCTGGGTTGGCAACATGATGGGCAACTCATCCTGCACGAGGTTCTTATGATTTGTTGATTTCATCGCCAGCTTGGGAGCACCTCATGTCTACTACCCTCGTAGGAGTGATAGACTTGTCCTTTCTCTTCTTGTGGTCTTAGATTGGTTGGCTGACGTGTCATCACCTCCCGCAAAGTCTCTAGATCCTATATTTTTTTAGGTCACACAACTTCAAAATGGGAGTAGAGCACTCCTTGCTCCTCCCTTACTCTAGCTTCATACTAGTATTATACTGCAATCTATCGAGCACATCCTGGTACCGAGCGAATCACCTATGGCGCTAACCCTCCATAGCTCCAACCTCCGGGTGGGTTTTTTGTGTGGGCCTGGGGTGTGGGAGTCTGGCCTGGCGGCTGTCTGAACCCCCGCAAACGTCATCCAGGTTAGCTTCCAATTTAAGGGAATTCGGGCGTGTGAACCGGTCCATGAGCACTTGATGGAAGGCGCTGGAGGGTTCAAAATTGTTGGAAATATGCCCTAGAGGCAATAATAAATGGGTTATTATTATATTTCCTTGTTCATGATAATTGTCTATTGTTCATGCTATAATTGTATTAACCAGAAACCATAATACATGTGTGAATACATAGACCGTAATATGTTCCTAGTAAGCCTCTAGTTGACTAGCTCGTTGATCAATAGATGGTTAAGGTTTCCTGACCATGGACATTGGATGTCGTTGATAACGATATCACATCATTGGGAGAATGGTGTGATGGACAAGACCCAATCCTAAGCATAGCACAAGATCGTGTAGTTCATTTGCTAGAGCTTTTCCAATGTCAAGTATCATTTCCTTAGACCATGAGATTGTGCAACTCCTGGATACCATAGGAGTGCTTTGGTGTATCAAATGTCACAACGTAACTGGGTGACTAGAAAGGTGCACTACAGGTATCTCTGAAAGTGTCTATTGGGTTGGCACGAATCGAGACTGGGATTTGTCACTCCGTATGACGGAGAGGTATCTCTAGGCCCACTTGGTAATGCATCATTATAACGAGCTCAATGTGACTAAGGAGTTAGCCACGGGATCATGTGTTATGGAACGAGTAAAGAGACTTGCCGGTAAAGAGATTGAACGAGGTATGGGGATACCGATGATCGAGTCTCGGGCAAGTAACATACTGATGGACAAAGGGAATTGTATACGGGATTGATTGAATCCCCGGCATCATGGTTCATCCGATGAGATCATCGTAGAACATGTGGGAGCCAACATGGGTATCCAGATCCCGCTCTTGGTTATTGGCCGAAGAGATGTCTTGGTCATGTCTGCATGGTTCCCGAACCCGTAGGGTCTACACACTTAAGGTTCGGTGACGCTAGAGTTGCTATGGGAAATTGTATGTGGTTACCGAAGATTGTTCGTAGTCCCGGATGAGATCTCAAACGTCACGAGGAGTTCCGAAATGGTCTGGAGGTGAAGATTTATATATGGGAAGTGTAGTTTCAGTCGCCGGAATAGTTTCGGGGGTTATCGGTTTTGTACCGGGACCACCGAAAGGTGTCCCGGGGTCCACCAGGTGGGGCCACCTGCCCCGCGGGGGCTTAATGGGCTGAATATGGGAGGGAACCAGCCCCCTAGTGGGCTGGTGAGCCCTCCCAAGGGCCCAAGGCGCCTAGGGTTGGAAACTCAAGGGGGAGGGGTGAGTCCCACCTTGCTTGGGGGACAAGTCCCCCCTCCTGGCCGCCGCACCCCCTCTAGATGCATCTAGTGGGGCCGGTGTAACGCCCTCGATGCGGCTATATCTCCTACGTGTTGAATCATGACTTAGAGGCATAACCACATTGAAAGCAATGTCACAAGTGATGTAATCTTCGCAAACAACCCATGTAATATAAATAAAGGGGAAAAGATACATAGTTGGCTTACACTCGCCACGTCACACAAATACATAAATAGCATTACATTCATCCAATACACTCATGGTCCGACTACGGTACCAAAATAAAGATCAACCCCCAAATGCGACAAAGTCCCCGATCGCCCCAACTGGGCACCACTACTGATCATCTGGGAAAGACACATAGTAACGACGAGAGTCTTCATCGAACTCCCACTAGAGCTCAAGCGCATCGTCTGGAGCGGTATCCTCGGTCCCTGCATCTAGTTTAGGAAGAAATCTATGAGTCACGGGGACTCAGCAATCTCACACCCTCGCGATCAAGACTATTTAAGCTTATAGGTAAGGCAAGGTATGATATGGAGCTGCAGCAAGAGACTAGCATATATGCTGGCTAACCTATTCGCAAAAGAGAGCGAGAAGAGAAGGCAAAAGCACGGTCGAACAACTATGATCAATAAGTGATCCTAGAACAACCTACATCAAGCATTACTCCAACACCGTGTTCACTTCCCAGACTCCGCCAAGAAGAGACCATCACGGTTACACACGCGGTTGGTGCATTTTAATTAAGTTAAGTTTCATGTTATCTACAACCGGACATTAACAAATTCCCATCTGCCCATAACCGCGGGCACGACTTTCGAAAGATCAAATCCCTGCAGGGGTGTCCCAACTTAGCCCATCACAAGCTCTCACGGTCAACGAAGGATATTCCTTCTCCCAAGACAATCCGATCAGGCTCGGCATCCCGGTTACAAGACATCCACGACAATGGTAAAACTAAACCAGCAACACCACCCAGATGTGCCGACAAATCCCGATAGGAGCTGCACATATCTAGTTCTCAGGGCACACTAGATGAGCAAGACGTCGGGTAGGCCAGCCCAGAGTTGCCCCTGGTAGCCCCGGACATCGCTCAGTTGGACCAACACTTAGAGAAGCACTGGCCCGGGGGGGTTAAAATAAAGATGACCCTTGAGTCCGTGAAACCCAAGGGAAAAAGGCTAGGTGGCGAATGGTAAAACCAATGTTGGGAATTGCTGGAAGAGTTTTATTCAAGGCGAACTGTCAAGGGGTTCCCATTATAACCCAACCGTGTAAGGAACGCAAAATCCGGGAACATAACACCGATATGACGGAAACTAGGGCGGCAAGAGTGGAACAAAACACCAGGCATAAGGCCGAGCCTTCCACCCTTTACCAAGTATATAGGTGCATTAAGATAAACAATATAATATTGTGATATCCCAACAATAAACAATGTTCCAACAAGGAACGATCTCCAATCTTCACCTGCAACTAGCAACACTATAAGAGGGCTGAGCAAAGCGGTAACATAGCCAAACAACGGTTTGCTAGGAACAAGGTGGGTTATAGGTTTGACATGGCAATTTGGGAGGAATGATAAGCAAGTGGTAGGCATCGTAGCATAGGCATAGCAAAAGAGCGAGCATCTAGCAAGCAAAGATAGAAGTGATTTCGAGGGTATGGTCATCTTGCCTGCAAAGTTGTCAGAGTTGCCTTGATCCTCGTAAGCGAACTCAACGGGCTCCTCGTTCACGAACTCGTCTCCCGGCTCTACCCAAACAAGAACAACAAGCAAATGGAACGCAATCAACCATGTGCAAAGCTCAAACAACATGATGCAAACATGGTATGATATGCGGGATGCGGTATGTGATGCATATGCGAGATTTGGAATGGAATGAATGAACCTGGCCTCAACTTGGAAATCCAAGAGTGCCACTAGAAAGGTGAGTTGATTTCTGTTGAAATCGATATAAAGATCACCGGAATCGGATGCACGGTTTGGAAATGGCAAGCAAAACAAATATGGCACCGGTCTGCGATAATCAGCAAGTAGCCATATAAATGCATCAAGTTAAATATGCTACAGGACTCAAACATGACAACAAAATACATGGAAGGGATCCACTCATGATGCTTGACAAAATATGAACACTGAGCTACGGCTAATTCATGCATTAACAGGTTCAAACAAACATGGCAAAAGAGCAAATGATAACAGGTTTCAGACTTAGTGAAATTAACACAAGTCTGGAATTTATCAGCAGGAAGCAATCTTTAGAGCATGAAAATTACATGCTACAGGAACTTAACATGGCAAAGTAAGTCATGGCATGAAGCTACTAAAAGCACTTAACAAAAGTCCCTTAGTGACCTTGAGCCAAAAGGGTCCCAAAAATACAATTGCAAGCATGTGAACATAGCAAAAACATAAACAGATTCAGACTTAGTGAAAAACTGGAGCATGCAAAACAGTTAACGAGTAGGCATGTTTACGAGCTCGATGCACTCACTACAGAGCATGGCATGACAAACTAAGCATACACACATCAAGAAGACATGGTATGGAAGCTAGACATGGCAAGAACAACAACATAGCATGCACAGATCAATAGCAACATCCTCGGCAATATCGCTAAACATGTCAACAATCTGCCAGGATCATTTTATAGCAAAAGTAGAGCTCGATTGACTCAATCTAGGCTGCTCCATAAATGCAAAAAAAGACATGGATGGATAGAGCACCACAATATTAACAAAACCACCTTACTGATCATCCTCAAAAGAGGCACGGATCGCTAGGAAACAACATGAACATATGACATAACAACAAAAACAGGACAAGGACTTAGTGACATTCTAAGTCCCTGAAATCAGCATCAACGATTATGCTACTTTGCATGCTTGTGCTAGTCACCACAAATATCACAAAAATACATGGCATACACCCCTGTAAAGATGGCATGGCATTTAACAAAACACATGTAGAGCTCAGGATCATAGCATGCACACATTAATCATGGCAAAAATGACAAAATGCCAGTTGCTGAAACATATCTGACAAATTCCTCACATAGCCCTCTTCCAACAGCATTTCAGGCATCAAGATGAGCTCAAATGAAAATGATGCAATGAGATAAAATGATGTACTCATCGAGACAAACATTTTGATATGCTACACGCACGAATCGGAGCTACGATGACAGAGTTATGACATGGCAAAGTATGCAAAAAAATATGAGGGAGGAAGGAAAAAGGTCAACCCCAGATCTAGGGTTCGTCCGGCGCGCGAACCGAGGCGGCCGGATCTCTCGCCGGAGAGCGCGGGCTGTCGCCGGAGTAGTTGAAAACGCCGGATCTGGTCCTCCCTTAACCGGATCTGGCTGGGGGCGGCGAAGGCGTGGTGCGGCGGGGTCGGTGCCGGCTCGGGGCGGAGCAGCGACCGGCGGCGGAGGGCGGCGGAGGAGCTCGCCGGAGCTAGGCGGACGGCGGCCGGTGTTGGAGGCGATGGCGGCGCGGGGAGAAGCCAGGCGGCGGCGCGAGGCACGGGAGGCGCGGCCCGGTCGCGCGCGGAGGAGGGCCGCGGATGGGCCTGCAGTCCCGCGGCGGTGGGAGGCAGCCGGCGGCCACGTGGCAGCATGGCACTGGTCGTGGGTGGAGGCGCTGCGGTGTCCAGCGGGGTTCGGACAATGTCCGGCGCGTTGCGGGGAAAAGGACTAGGGTTAGGGTAAGAAGAGACCCGGGATTTCGAATGAGGGGTCTATATAGGCGTAGAGGGAGCTAGGAAGCTCCAAATGAGGTGCGGTTTTCAGCCACACGATTGTGATCGAACGCTCTCGACGATGGAGGGGTTTTGGTGGGTTTTGGGCTAAAATGGAAGGGTGTTGGGCTGCAACACACGCGAGGCCTTTTCGGTCCCTCGGTTAACCGTTGGAGTATCAAACAAAGTCCAAATGGCACGAAACTTGGCAGGCGGTCTACTGGTAGTAAACCAAGGCCGCTTGGCAAGTATCGGTCCAATCGAAAACGTTTAACGCCCACACACGAAAAAGAGGTATAAAGGACCACCGGGTGACATAGGAGCGCTGTAATGCAAAATGGACAACGGGGAAAATGCTCGGATGCATGAGACGAACACGTATGCAAATGCAATGCACATGATGACATGATATGAGATGCATGACAAAGGCGAAACACATGGAGACAAAAACCTGACAACGAGGAAATAAAATAACTTAGTGCCGGAAACGACAAGAATTGGAGTACAGATAAGGTAAATTACATCCGGGGTATTACAACACTCCACCACTACGAAAGGATCTCGTCCCGAGATCTAGGACTGGAAAAAACTCCGGGTACTCAGAACGAAGGTGATCCTCGCGTTCCCAGGTGGCTTCACGGTCGGAATGGTGTGACCACTTGAATTTGCGGAATTTGATTGACTTGCTACGAGTCTTGCGCTCAGTTTCTTCAAGGATAGCAACGGGGTGCTCACGATAAGAAAGGTCTTCTTGGAGATCAATGTCTTCAAAGTTGATGGTGCGGTCAGGGGTCTTGAAGCACTTGCGGAGCTGAGACACATGGAACATGTCGTGCACATTCGCAAAGTTGGAGGGAAGCTCGAGTTGATAGGCGAGATCGCCTCTCTTGCTGACGATCTTGAAAGGACCCACGTATCTAGGGGCAAGCTTCCCTTTGATACCGAAGTGATGAGTACCTTTCATTGGAGAGACGCAGAGGTAAACATGGTCAATGATCTCGAAAGCCAAATCACGATGCTTACTATCATAGTAGCTCTTCTGGCGCGATTGCACTGCTTTGAGGTTATCACGAATGACTTTGCACATCTCTTCTGCCTCTATGATCAAGTCATTTCCAAGAAGTTGACATTGACCAGTCTTTGACCAGTTAAGAGGAGTACCGCACTTCCTGCCATAGAGAATTTCAAATGGTGCCTTGCCCGAACTCGCTTGGAAGTTGTTGTTTTAGGAGAACTCGGCATATGGAAGACAATCTTCCCACTTCATATCGAAGGAGATAACGCAAGCCCTGAGCATATCTTCAAGAATCTGATTGACACGCTCGACTTGGCCGCTAGTTTGAGGATGAAAAGCTGTGCTGAAACGGATGTTGGTGCCCATGGCCTTCTGAAAAGAATCCCAAAACTTCGAGGTGAAGATGCTGCCATGATCTGAAGATATCAACTGTGGAATGCCGTGCAGAGAGACAATCCGAGAGGTATATAGCTCTGCCAATTGAGCTGTTGTGATAGACTCTTTGATAGGCAGAAAGTGAGCCACTTTAGTGAGTTTGTCGATGACAACGAATATAGCATCATTGCCACGCTTGGACTTTGGAAACCCAGTCACGAAGTCCATCTCAATGTGGTCAAACTTGCATTCTGGAATGGCAAGAGGTTGGAGGAGACCAGCTGTCGTTGGTGTTCTGCCTTCACTCTTCTGCAGACATCACATTCATTCACGAACTGAGCAATCTCGCGCTTCATTCGAGTCCACCAATACGACTGCTTGAGGTCATGGTACATCTTTGTACTTCCAGGGTGGATAGAGAGGAGTGAATTGTGAGCCTCGTTCATAATTATTTTATGAAGGTCACCTTTAGGCACAACAATGCGATCCTCGAAGAATAGAGTATCCTTGCCATCAAGGCGATAGCACTTGTACTTGGGTTGACTCTTGGCAATCCCAATCTTCACCTTCTTCACCATAGCATCAAGAAGTTGAGCCTCACGAATCTGATCTTCCAAAGTAGGAGAGACTTGGAGGTTTGCGAGAAATCCTTGAGGAACAACTTGCAGATTGAGTTTGCGGAAAGCTTCACAAAGCTCGGGTTGGTAAGGCTTGAGAATCAGACTGTTGCAGTAAGCCTTCCTGCTCAATGCGTCAACAATTACATTGGCCTTGCCTGGAGTATATTCGATACTCGGATTATACTCTTGAATCATTTCGACCCAACGAGTCTGCCTGAGGTTGAGATTAGGCTGAGTGAAGATGTACTTGAGACTCTTGTGGTCAGTGAAAATGTCCACTTTTCTTCCCAATAAGAGATGTCTCCAAGTCAAAAGAGCATGCACAACTGCCGCCAGCTCGAGGTCATGAGTGGGGTAGTTCTTCTCATTGGGCTTCAACTGGCGAGAGGTATAAGCCACAACTTTCTTCTCTTGCATCAACACTGCACCAAGACCTTGAAGAGAGGCATCACAAAAGACCTCGAACAGTTTGGATTCATCAGGAGGAGTCAGAACTGGAGCAATGACTAATTTCTCTTTCAGGGTGTTGAAAGCGATGTCACATTCAGGAGAGCAAACGTACTTCACATGCTTCTGGAGAAGGTTGGAAAGCGGCTTCGCGATCTTTGAGAAGTTCTCAACGAACCTTCGACAATAGCTTGTGAGACCAAGGAAGCTGCGGAGTTGCTTCACGTTCTGAGGTGGTTCCCAATTCACAATTGCAGACACCTTCTCAGGATTCACCGCTATGCCCTTGGTAGAGATAATATTCCCAAGATAGAGAACCTCATCGAGCCAAAACTCGCACTTTGAAAACTTGGCATAGAACTGATGTTCTCTGAGCTTATCCAGCACCAAACGCAAGTGCTTGGCATGATCTTCCTTGTTCTTGGAAAAGACCAAAATGTCATCGAGGTAGACCAAGAAGAAGTCATTTGTGTAGGGGTTGAAGATGAAGTTCATCATGCGAGAGAATGTCGGAGGAGCGTTGACGAGGCCAAAAGACATGACAGTGTATTCGTATGAACCATAGCTTGTTCTGAAAGCTGTCTTAGGGATATCTTGCTCACGAATGCGAATCTGATGATAGCCCATACGGAGATCAAGCTTGGAGAATACTTGAGCCCCTTTGAGTTGTTCAAACATCTCGTTGATGTTGGGAAGTGGGTACTTGTTCTTTATAGTCTTCTTGTTCAATCGACGGTAGTCAACACAAAGTCGGTCTGTTCCATCCTTCTTCTTCACAAATAGAACTCCACAACCCCACGGAGAAGAACTAGGTCGGATGAGACCCATTCGCTCTTGAATACCGAGTTGCTTCTTCAGCTCCTTCAACTCTTCAGGTCCAAGCTTGTAAGGACGTTTGCAAATAGGTTCCGTGCCAGGCTCAAGATCGATGACGAATTCAACTGGCCGGTGCGGAGGCATTCCTGGAAGCTCTTATGGAAAGACATCTTGATATTCGCAAACGACCGGAATTTGAGAGATGGCATCTAGCTCACCCTTCTCATTGAGAGAAAACAGACGGATGGTATCGTCATTAGCGGCAAAGACAATTACATCCTCAGACGAATGAGTCAATTGAATCTGCCTGGCAGCACAATCAAGCTAAGCCTTGTGCTTAGAAACCCAATCCATTCCAAGAATAAGATCAATATCCGAGTTACCAAGGACCATTGGAGAAGAAAGAAACTTGTAGTCGCCCAACGTGATAGTAACATCCGGAGCCATCGTTTTGGTGTTCATGAACAAACCCAAAGAAGAAACCGCTATCGGCTTAAGAAAATCAACAGTATGCACATCATGCATGGATGCAAAAGGCTTCGATAAAAATGAAAAAGATGCACCAGTGTCAAAAAGAACTCTTGCGGGAATGTCATTAACAGGAAGGTTACCCATAATCACATCTAGCGAGTCCTCTGCCTGAGCTGCGTTCAACAAGTTGACCTTAGCGGACTTGGGATTATGCTTGACCACAGCTGTACTTGTAGATCTCACAGGAGGAGGAGGAGGAAGACGCCTCTGATTGAAGCATTTGTTGGCATAGTGACCCTTATGTTGGCACTTGTTGCATGTGACCTCCGAGAGCGGACGATGATACGAAGCACTTGATCTTGGAGCTTGAGATGAAGTCTTGTTCTGAAAGCCAGGGTTGGGTGGGTGGGAAGATCCACTACCACCTTTGCTCTTCTGCTGATAAGGCTGACGGAACGGAGGAGGAGGAAGCCAATACTTTTTCTGCTTAGCCACTTGAGTTGAGGAAGAAGGAGTTGCATCTCTGACTCGCTTCTTGGAAGCATCGCACTTCAGTTGGGCAGCCTCTTGCTTCATTGCCATGTTGTAGAACTCATCATACTTCTTGGGCTCAAAGAGGAAGAGAGCTAGCTGGAGTTCTTCTCTGAGACCACCCCTGAACTGGTATATCATGCTCTTCTCGTCAGGGATGTCCTGTTTTGCAAAACGGGCGAGCTTTTGAAACATGATGTTGTACTGATAAACAGACATAGTGCCTTGCTTCAGGTTGCAGAATTCCTCACGCTTGCTCTCAACCACACTCTGAGGAATATGATGAGCTCTGAAGTCTTGACGGAATTCATCCCAGGTAATCACACGGCCTCCTCTGGAATCTTTGTACTGCTAAAACCATTCTGCAGCTTGGTCTTTGAGTTGGAAGGAGGCAAACTTGACAAAGTCCTCAGGACTGATGTTACTGCACTCGAAATGCTTGCATATGTCCATGAGCCAATCATCAGGGTATGTTGCCTCAACACAATTGCTGAAGGTCTTTGGCTGATTAGCGAGGAACTGGTTGAGTGTAGCAAACTGATTCTGATTGTTGCCATGGCCCTGGTTCCCTTGGTTGCGCTCTTGAAGAAGTTGCATGATCAGCTGTGTGTTTGCATTGGTAGCGGCCATCACAGCTTGCCATGCCTTCGAAGGTGGAGGTCGTGGTGGTGGATCAGGATTCGGAGTCGTGCGCGTTGGAGGAGCCATCCTGAAGAGGGTGACATCCATTAGCATCATGACAGACATATATTTGAGCTGAATCAAACGGATTGAAATTGCAACATAAAGTCTTCACATCCAAACAAAATGAACGAATGCATTCCAATCGAAATGGTCACATTTCCATAAATAGAGAAGCCACTAGATAGAGGTATAAGAAAAAACAACAAGGTACGGACAAGAGCAAATACTTGGTGAGAATTACCCAATCCCAAACCAAATATCCGCGTAAGAAGAACTAGAGCTACAAGAATTCCCACCTATGAAACTCCCGAACCTTTCCGCTTATGCAATCAGGTGTTGGGGATACAGGGGAAGCATAATATCTCACCCAAATCTAGCAAATCCTACATCCAGCTGTATACATCCTTCAACACATAACCGAGAAATCTTCGAAAAGCATTTACCTCAACCTTCGAAAAGCATCCGTTATACAAGTTATGGCAATACTCCCGAACTCCCGCCCCAGTACTGGGTGGCGTCGAGGTTATCTCACCAAAAACTGCATAAAAGAGATTTTCCATGTCGGTGAAACTCAGGTATTCCAGAATCTCAATGATAAAATTGTGACGACAACACCTCGGAGCTCAACTTCCCGGGACACTGCCACAACCCCTAAATGTCAGGAGGCACCAAGAACAATGTTCTCATCACAAAACCATCGGAACGATTCCAAGATACCCGTGTGATCCTAAAAAAATTAGTGAAATTTTAGAAGAGAAGAGTCAAAACTCTACGTCAGGATGCCTCACCAGAGCGACAAATGGACTGAGGAGTAAAAAGAATTCCTAACTCTCTGATATATATAATTCCTAAATGACTCAAAACATTTTTCTAGACTCAACAACGCCAACGATTCGATCAAGCAGGGGGGTCCTAAGGTCGGGGAAGGCTCTGATTACCAACTTGTAACGCCCTCAATGTGGCTATATCTCCTACGTGTCGAAGCACGACTTAGAGGCATAACCGCATTGAAAGCAATGTCGCAAGTGAGGTAATCTTCGCAAACAACCCATGTAATATAAATAAAGGGGAAAAGATACATAGTTGGCTTACACTCGCCACGTCACACAAATACATAAATAACATTACATTCATCCAATACACTCATGGTCCGACTACGGTACCAAAATAAAGATCAACCCCCAAATGCGACAAAGTCCCCGATCGCCCCAACTGGGCACCACTACTGATCATCTGGGAAAGACACATAGTAACGATGAGAGTCTTCATCGAACTCCCACTTGAGCTCAAGCGCATCGTCTGGAGCGGTATCCTCAGTCCTTGCATCTGGTTTAGGAAGAAATCTATGAGTCACGGGGACTCAACAATCTCACACCCTCGCGATCAAGACTATTTAAGCTTATAGGTAAGGCAAGGTATGATGTGGAGCTGCAGCAAGCGACTAGCATATATGTTGGCTAACCTATTCGCAAAAGAGAGCGAGAAGAAAAGGAAAAAGCACGGTCGAACAACTATGATCAAGAAGTGATCCTAGAACAACCTACGTCAAGCATTACTCCAACACCGTGTTCACTTCCCAGACTCCGCCGAGAAGAGACCATCATGGTTACACACGCGGTTGGTGCATTTTAATTAAGTTAAGTTTCATGTTATCTACAACTAGACATTAACAAATTCCCATCTGCCCATAACCCCGGGCACGGCTTTCGAAAGATCAAATACTTGCAGGGGTGTCCCAACTTAGCAAATCACAAGCTCTCACGGTCAACGAAGGATATTCCTTCTCCCAAGACAATCCGATCAGGCTCGGCATCCCGGTTACAAGACATCCTCGACAATGGTAAAACTAAACCAGCAACACCACCCAGATGTGCCGACAAATCCCGATAGGAGATGCAAATATCTCGTTCTCAGGGCACACCGGATGAGCAAGACGTCGGGTAGGCCAGCCCAGAGTTGCCCCTGGTAGCCCCGGACATCGCTCAGTTGGACCAACACTTAGAGAAGCACTGGCCTGGGGGGTTAAAATAAAGATGACCCTTGAGTCCGCGAAACCCAAGGGAAAAAGGCTAGGTGGCGAATGGTAAAACCAATTTTGGGCATTGCTGGAAGAGTTTTATTCAAGGTGAACTGTCAAGGGGTTCCCATTATAACCCAACCGTGTAAGAAACGCAAAATCCGGGAACATAACACTGATATGATGGAAACTAGGGCGGCAAGAGTGGAACAAAACACCAGGCATAAGGCCGAGCCTTCCACCCTTTACCAAGTATATAGGTGCATTAAGATAAACAAGATAATATTGTTATATCCCAACAATAAACAATGTTCCAACAAGGAACGATCTCCAATCTTCACCTGCAACTAGCAACGCTATAAGAGGGGCTGAGCAAAGCGGTAACATAGCCAAACAACGGTTTGCTAGGAACATGATGGGTTAGAGGTTTGACATGGCAATTTGGGAGGCATGATAAGCAAGTGGTAGGCATCATAGCATAGGCATAGCAAAAGAGTTAGCATCTAGCAAGCAAAGATAGAAGTGATTTCAAGGGTATGGTCATCTTGCCTGCAAAGTTGTCAGAGTTGCCTTGATCCTTGTAAGCGAACTCAACGGGCTCCTCGTTCACGAACTCGTCTCCCGGCTCTACCCAAACAAGAACAACAAGCAAATGGAACGCAATCAACCATGTGCAAAGCTCAAACAACATGATGCAAACATGGTATGATATGCGGGATGCGGTATGTGATGCATATGCGAGATTTGGAAAGGAATGAATGAACCTGGCCTCAACTTGGAAATCCAAGAGTGCCACTAGAAAGGTGAGTTGATTTCGGTTGAAATTGATATAAAGATCACCGGAATCGGATGCATGGTTTGGAAATGGCAAGCAAAACAAATATGGCACCGGTCTGCGATAATCAGCAAGTAGCCATATAAATGCATCAAGTTAAATATGCTACAGGACTCAAACATGACAACAAAATACATGGCAGGGATCCACTCATGATGCTTGACAAAATATGAACACTGAGCTACGGCTAATTCATGCATTAACAGGTTCAAACAAACATGGCAAAAGAGCAAATGATAACAGGTTTCAGACTTAGTGAAATTAACACAAGTCTGGAATTTATCAGCAGGAAGCAATCTTTAGAGCATGAAAATTACATGCTACAGGAACTTAACATGGCAAAGTAAGTCATGGCATGAAGCTACTAAAAGCACTTAACAAAAGTCCCTTAGTGACCTTGAGCCAAAAGGGTCCCAAAAATACAATTGCAAGCATGTGAACATAGCAAAAACATAAACAGATTCAGACTTAGTGAAAAACTGGAGCATGCAAAACAGTTAACGAGTAGGCATGTTTACGAGCTCGATGCACTCACTACAGAGCATGGCATGACAAACTAAGCATACACACATCAAGAAGACATGGTATGGAAGCTAGACATGGCAAGAACAACAACATAGCATGCACGGATCAATAGCAACATCCTCGGCAATATCGCTAAACATGTCAACAATCTGCCAGGATCATTTTATAGCAAAAGTAGAGCTCGATTGACTCAATCTAGGCTGCTCCATAAATGCAAAAAAAGACATGGATGGATAGAGCACCACAATATTAACAAAACCACCTTACTGATCATCCTCAAAAGAGGCACGGATCGCTAGGAAACAACATGAACATATGACATAACAACAAAAACAGGACAAGGACTTAGTGACATTCTAAGTCCCTGAGATCAGCATCAACGATTATGCTACTTTGCATGCTTGTGCTAGTCACCATAAATATCACAAAAATACATGGCATACACCCCTGTAAAGATGGCATGGCATTTAACAAAACACATGTAGAGCTCAGGATCATAGCATGCACACATTAATCATGGCAAAAATGACAAAATGCCAGTTGCTGAAACAGATCTGACAAATTCCTCACATAGCCCTCTTCCAACAGCATTTCGGGCATCAAGATGAGCTCAAATGAAAATGATGCAATGAGATAAAATGATGTACTCATCAAGATAAACATTTTGATATGCTACACGCATGAATCGGAGCTACGATGACAGAGTTATGACATGGCAAAGTATGCAAAAAAATATGAGGGAGGAAGGAAAAGGTCAACCCCAGATCTAGGGTTCGTCCGGCGCGCGAACTGAGGCGGCCGGATCTCTCGCCGGAGAGCGCGGGCTATCGTCGGAGTAGCTGAAAACGCCGGATCTGGTCCTCCCTTGACCGGATCTGGCCGGGTGTGGCGAAGGCGTGGTGCGGCGGGGTCGGTGCCGGCTCGGGGCGGCGCGGGCGTAGCGGTGACCGGCAGCGGAGGGTGGCGGAGAAGCTCGCCGGAGCTAGGCAGACGGTGGCCGGCGTTGGAGGCGATGGCGGCGCGGGGAGAAGCCAGGCGGCGGAGCGAGGCGCGCCCGGGCGGCGGGCGAGGCGCGGGAGGCGCGGCCCGGCCGTGCGCGGAGGAGGGCCGCGGATGGGCCTGCGTGCCCGCGGCGGTGGGGGGCGGCCGACGGCCACGTGGCAGCGTGCCACTGGTCGCGGGCGCTGGCGCTGCGGTGTCCGGCAGGGTTCGGACAATGTCCGGCGCGTTGCGAGGAAAAGGACTAGGGTTAGGGGAAGAAGAGACCCAGGATTTGGAATGAGGGGTCTATATATAGGCGTAGAGGGAGCTAGGAAGCTCCAAATGAGGTGCGGTTTTCGGCCACGCGATCGTGATCGAACGCTCTAGACGATGGAAGGGTTTTTGGAGGGTGTTGGGCCAAAATGGAAGGGTGTTGGGCTGCAACACACACTAGGCCTTTTCGGTCCCGCGGTTAACGTTGGAGTATCAAACGAAGTCCAAATGGCACGAAACTTGACAGGCGGTCTACCGGTAGTAAACCAAGGCCGCTTGGCAAGTATCGGTCCAATCCGAAAACATTTAACCCCCACACACGAAAAAGAGGTAGAAAGGACCACCGGGTGACATAGGAGCGCCGGAATGCAAAACGGACAACGGGGAAAATGCTCAGATGCATGAGACGAACACGTATGAAAATGCAATGCACATGATGACATGATATGAGATGCATGACAAAGGCAAAACACACGGAGACAAAAACCCAACAACGAGGAAATAAAATAACTTAGTGCCAGAAACGGCAAGAATTGGAGTACAGATAAGGTAAATTACATCCGGGGTGTTACAGCCGGCCCCCTCTCCCCTTCACCCTATAAATAGAGGGGGGTGGGAGGGCAGTCACACCCCTTTCCTAGCACAGCCCCTCCCTCCTCCAACACCTCCTCCTCCGTAGTGCTTGGCGAACACCTGCCGGAGAACCACGAGCTCCACCACCACCACGTCGTCGTGCTGCCGGAGTTCTCCCACAACTTCTCCTCTCCCCTTGCTGGATCAATAAGGAGGAGACGTCCCCAGGCTGTACGTGTGTTGAATGCAGAGGCGCCGGCCGTACGGCGCTTGGATCAGAATCTTCCGCGATTTGAATCGCCGCGAGTACGACTCCATCGACCGCGTTCTTGTAACATTTCCGCTTAGAGATATTCAAGGGTATGAAGATGCACTCCCTCTCTGTCATTGCTAGCATCCCCTAGATTGATATTGGTGACACATAGGATTTTTTTGAATTATTACTATGATCCCCAACAGTGGCATCATGAGATAGGTCTATGCGTAGATTCTATGCACGAGTAGAAAACAACATAGTTGTGGGCGATGATTTGTTCAGTTTGCTTACCGTTACTAGTCTTATCTTGATTCGGTGGCATTGTTGGATGAAGCGGCCCGGACCGACCATACACGTACGCTTACGTGAGACTGGTTCCACCGACTAACATGCACTTGATGCATAAGGTGGCTAGCGGGTGTCTGTCTCTCCCAGTTTAGTCGGATCGGATTCAATGAAGAGGGTCCTTATGAAGGGTAAATAGCAATTGGCATATCACCGTTGTGGCTTTTGCGTAGGTAAGAAACGTTCTTGCTAGAAACCCATAGCAGCCACGTAAAACAAGCAACAACAATTAGAGGACGTCTAACTTGTTTTTGCAGGGTATGCTATGTGATGTGATATGGCCAAAAGGATGTGATGAATGATATATGTGATGTATGAGATTGATCATGTTCTTGTAATAGGAATCATGACTTGCATGTCGATGAGTATGACAACCGACATGAGCCATAGGAGTTGTCTTAATTTATTGTATGACCTGCGAGTCAATGTAAACGCCATGCAATTACTTTACTTTATTTCTAACCGTTAGCCATAGTAGTAGAAGTAATAGTTGGCGAGAAAACTTCATGAAGACACGATGATGGAGATCATGGTGTTATGCCGGTGACGAAGGTGATCATGTCGCGCCTCGAAGATGGAGATCAAAGGCGCAAGATGATATTGGCCATATCATGTCACTTTATGATTTGCATGTGATGTTTGTCATGTTTACATCTTATTTGCTTAGAACGATGGTAACATAAAAAAGATGATCCCTCACTAAAATTTCAAGAGATGTGTTCCCCCTAACTATGCACCGTTGCGAAGGTTTGTTGTTTCGAAGCACCACATGATGACCGGGTGTGATAGATTCTAATGTTCGCATACAGCGGGTGTAAGCCAAATTTACACATGTGAAACACTTAGGTTGACTTGACTAGCCTAGCATGTACAGACATGGCCTCGGAACACGAGAGACCGAAAGGTTGAACATGAGTCATATAGTAGATGCGATCAACATGGAGATGTTCACCGTTGATGACTAGTCCGTCTCACATGATGATCAGACATGGCCTAGTCGATTCGGATCATGTATCACTTAGATGACTAGAGGGATGTCTATCTGAGTGGGAGTTCATTAAATAATTTGATTAGATGAACTTAATTATCATGAACTTAGTCTAAAATATCTTTACAATATGTCTTGTAGATCAAATGGCCCACGCCAATATTGCCCTCAACTTCAACGCATTCCTAGAGAAAACCAAGCTGAAAGACGATGGTAGCAACTATACGGACTGGGTCCATAACTTGAGGATCATCCTCATAGCTACCAAGAAAGCATATGTCCTTGAAGCACCGCTAGGTGACGCACCCATTTTCACAGCAACTCAAGACGTTATGAACGCCTGGCAGTTGCATAGTGATGATTACTCCCTGGTTCAGTGTGGCATGCTTTACAGCTTAGAGCCGGGGCTCCAAAAGCGTTTTGAGCAACACGAAGCATATGAGATGTTCCAAGAGTTGAAAATAGTTTTCCAAGCTCAGGCCCGGGTCGAGAGATATGAAGTCTCCGACAAGTTCTATAGTTGTAAGATGGAGGAAAAGCGTTCTGTCAGCGAGCACATACTCAAAATGTCTGGGTTGCACAACCGCTTGTCTCGGCTGGGAGTTAATCTTCCAGATGACTCGGTCATTGACAGGATCTTCCAGTCGCTTCCACCTAGCTACAAGAGCTTTGTGATGAACAACAATATGCAAGGGATGGAGAAGTCCATTCCTGAGTTATATTCAATTCTGAAATTAGCAGAGGTGGAAATCAAAAAGGAACATCAAGTGTTGATGGTGAATAAGACCACTAGTTTCAAGAAAGGCAAGGGTAAGAAGAACTTCAAGAAGGAAGAGAAGGGGGTTGCCGAACCCGATAAGTCAGTTGCAGGGAAGAAGTCAAAGAATGGACCCAAACCCGAGACTCAGTGCTTTTATTGCAAGCGAAATGGTCACTGGAAGCGGAACTGCCCCAAGTACTTAGCAGATAAGAAGGCCGGCAACGCCAAAAGTATATGTGGTGTACATGTTATTGATGTGTACCTTACCAGCGCTCGTAGTAGCTCCTGGGTATTTGATACCGGTGCGGTTGCTCATATTTCTAACTCAAAACAGGAGCTGCGGAATAAGCAGAGACTGGCGAAGGACGAGGTGATGATGCGCGTCGAGAATGGTTCCAAGGTCGATGTGATCGCCGTCGGCATGCTACCTCTACATTTACCTACGGGATTAGTCTTAAACCTCAATAATTGTTATTTAGTACCAGCTTTGAGCATGAACATTGTATCTGGATATCGTTTAATGCAAGATGGCTACTCATTTAAATCGGAGAATAATGGTTGTTCTATTTATATGAGAGATATGTTTTATGGTCATGCCCCGCTGGTCAATGGTTTATTTTTTATTGAATCTCGAACGTGATATTACACATATTCATAGTGTGAATGCCAAAAGATGTAAGGTTGATAATGATAGTCCCACATACTTGTGGCGCTGCCGCCTTGGTCACATTGGTGTCAAACGCATGAAGAAACTCCATGTAGATGGACTTTTGGAGTCTCTTGATTATGACTCATTTGACACGTGTGAACCATGCCTCACGGGCAAAATGATCAAGACTCCGTTCTCCGGAACAATTGAGCGAGCAACCAACTTGTTCGAAATAATACATACTGATGTATGCGGTCCAATGAGTGTTGAGGCTCGCGGTGGCTATCATTATGTTCTCACCCTCACTGACGACTTAAGTAGATATGGGCATGTCTACTTAATGAAACACAAGTATGAGACCTTTGAAAAGTTCAAGGAATTTCAGATCGAGGTAGAGAATCAACGTGACAGGAAAATAAAGTTCCTACGATCAGATCGTGGAAGAGAATATTTGAGTCACGAATTTGGCACGCACCTAAGGAAATGTGGAATTGTTTCACAACTCACGCCACCTGGAACAGCTCAGCGTAATGGTGTGTCCGAACGTTGTAATCATACTCTATTGGATATGGTGCGATCTATGATGTCTCTTACCGATCTACCGCTATCATTTTGGGGTTATGCTTTAGAGACTGCCACATTCACTTTAAATAGGGCTCTGTCGAAATCTGTTGAGACGACACTGTATGAATTATGGTTTGGGAAGAAACCTAAGCTGTCGTTTATGAAGGTTTGGGGATGCGATGCTTATGTCAAGAAACTTCAACCTGAAAAGCTCAAACCCAAGTCAGAAAAATGCGTCTTCATAGGATACCCTAAAGAAACTATTGGGTATACCTTCTACCTCAGATCCGAAGGCAAGATCTTTGTTGCCAAGAATGGATCCTTTCTGGAGAAAGAGTTTCTCTCGAAAGAAGTACGTGGGAGGAAAGTAGAACTTGATGAGGTACTGCCTCTCGAACCGAAGAGTAGCGCAGCTTAGGAAAATGTTTCTGTGGTGCCTGCACCGACTAGAGAGGAAGTTAATGATGATGATCATGGAACTTCAGATCAAGTTGCTACTGAACTTCGTAGGTCCACAAGGACACGTTCTGCACCAGAGTGGTACGGCAACCCTGTCCTGGAAATCATGTTGTTAGACAACGGTGAGCCTTCAAACTATGAAGAAGCGATGGCGGGCCCGGATTCCAACAAATGGCTTGAAGCCATGAAATCCAAGATAGGATCTGAAAGTGCTACTGATCGACTAGAGGGGGGTGAATAGGTGATTTTTATGAAAGTCTTCAAAACATGGAGGTTTCGAAGACAAACGATAGGAATAAACCTATTACCATGCAGCGGAAGGTAGACTACACTAAGCAAGCCATAGTCAAGTATTCAATGAAATGAAAGCACAAAGACTAATAGAAGCTAGGCAGTACAGATCAGGATGGAAGATAGTATGAAGCCAATCAGAACAAGCAGTCACACCCTGAAGACAAATAGATAATGCAAACAGGCAATGACTTCACAAGGACCAATCTGCAAATAAAGAGATGGGAAGGATAGAACCAGTGGCTCGTTGAAGACAATGATTTGTTGGACCAGTCCCAGTTGTTGTGACAACTGTACGTCTGGTTAGGGAGGCTAAGATTCAACTCAGAAGGCAGTGTCTTCACCTTATTCCCCTTGAGCTAAGTACACCCAGTCCTTGCCCAATTACTCTGGTAAGTCTTCAAGGTAGACTTTCAAACCTTCACAGACTTCGTTCACCGGCGATCCACAATGACTCTTGGATGCTCAGAACGCGACGCCTAACCGGATGGAGGATTCACAGTCCTCAAGTGTAATAAGTCTTCAGATCACACAGACAAGAAGACTTAAGTGATGCCTAACACTCTTTGGCTCTGGGTGTTTAGGGCTTTGTCCTCGCAAGGATTTCTCTCTCAAAGGCTTTGAGGTGGGTTGTTCTCAAACGACAAAAGCCGTGCACTAACTTTGAGCAGCCAACCAATTTATGGTGTAGGGGGTGGGCTATTTATAGCCACTAGACAACCCGACCTGATTTGTCCGAAATGACCCTGGGTCACTAAGGAACTGACACGTGTTCCAACGGTCAGATTTCAAACACACACGGCAACTTTACTTGAGCTGCAAGCAAAGCTGACTTATCCAGCTCTGGATAAGATTTGCTCTCATTGTCTTCGCTCGAAGACATAGGATTTTGGTTAAGCATCACTTCAGTCATTCTGACTGGTTTACTTGGACCCCACTTAACAGTACGGTGGTTCCTATGACTCAACAAAGAAGAAAAAGAACGATGAAACAACTAAGTCTTCACGCTCCATAGTCTTAACGCGATGTCTTCTCTTGTCATAGTCTTTAATGTGAATGTCTTCACATACCACCTTTGACTTCAATGCCTTCATACATTTTTAGGGGTCATCTCTGGTAGGAAAACTGAATCAATGAGGGACTTCTACCTGTGTTATCCTGGAAGTCTCACAAACACATTAGTCCCTCAACCAGGTTTGTCGTCAATACTCCAAAACCAACTAGGGGTGGCACTAGATGCACTTACAATCTCCCCCTTTTTGGTGATTGATGACAAACTGGTTGAAGTTTTCAACGGGGAATAAAATATGTGAAATTGTAAAGGATAGGGTATTGTCTTCATAAGTGGCAAAGGCTCCCCCTGAAGATGTGCATATAAGTAATTTGCTTTTGGAATGCAAATGCACATGGCAGGTTGTACTTGTGGAGATCCTCTTCAACTTATGATGACAATTCATCACGCATGATTTGATATAACGAAGATAATGACATGCATAATGAAAAATGGACGTCTGCAAAATGACCTAAGTGAGGAAGTTATCATCGCCCATGCGGAATTTATCATCGCATCACAGAATAGCAAATAAGTAGCAGACGACCATCGAGTTTAAGTGTTACAACTCAAAGAACCAAATGTATCAAAAAGCGAGAGTTGTAGACACTAACCAAAAATATAAAGCAACCGCCCATATGGACCCGCTTGAAGACTATCAACTCATATGCTTCTCCCCCTTTTTTCAGTAAGAATCTTTCTGTGAAGCCATCGTCTCTTAAATCATCTTCAGAGCATAGAAGTGTCAGACTCTTCCGAGATCGCCGACAGGCTTCATGGGAGACAAATGCGTTCTTGGTGGCAAGATTACGAATGCGATTGACATACACCAAGAGACTATGCATTTGACGCTTCAGCCAGTCATGATGCTTATCTTGCTTTTCATGAAGTGCGACACGAAGTTCTCGGTCACTTAGAACACGAGAGCGCTTCCGAGGCCTTTGAGCAATAGTGCTTTCTGTGTTGGCTTGAAGAGGGGCACGAGTATTGGCTGCCAATGGATAAACACGAGTGATAGCATTGGGCACATAATGACTTGGAATAGGCTGAGTGAAGCTTTGATGGTCTGCATTGTGAAGACATAGAGGCTCCTTTGCAGGGTCAGGGTAAATGGCATCAACAGACAGATTGACCTCTGGCAAAAAGACAAGATGGTTTCGTGCAGAGGGCTGATAGTTGATTGCAGAGTGAAGATTGATGAGGCGCATGACCCATGGAGCATAGAACTTTAGTCCAAAGATGTCTGAGCCTGATGCTGCCAGTTGACGAATGAAGAAATCTTGTGCATTGAAGCTCTTGCCATTGAGAATATAGAAGACCAATGTCTTCATTGTACCTTCAAGTTTTGCAGCTGGAGAATGTCCTTTGATAGGCCAGAGAGTTCGCCGTATGATGTGGTAGATGGTGCGTGGCAGATACTCAAGGTCTTCAACAAAAACGCCTGAGGATATTCAGCATCTCGAGGCAAAGGCTTCATCATACTGAGCATCTGGCTCATGTTGGGCTCGGGCTTCTGAAAAATGCTCTCCAAAGCATTCTGGTGTTGTTGACAACCCGGTTCATAGTATTCACCAGGAGTGGGCAGGGCTGTGATCTCAATGATATCAAGAGCTTTGGCTTCATGATGGACACTGCATGTCATCCACTCAAGGACCCAAGTCTTTGGATCCCTGTTGTAGCCACGAATGTGAAGAGTTGCATAAAACTGTAATAGAAGCTCTTCATTCCAGTGTTCCTTGTCTGTGACAAATTGTAGGAGTCTAGTGTCTCTGAAGCAATCCAACGCTTCTTCTAGACAGGGCAGGCGAGCTATAGCTTCAGTGTTGAGACACATATGTGGAAATATGCGCCCTTGATTGTATAAGACACATGAATAGTAGCTACGCTGCTGATAGCTCCAGAACCGATTCGATGAAATGCGAGGTTTGGAGTATGGGTTCTTGGCGCTGTTGAAGAAGGTGTTATGTGCCACGAAGCCATTCACATTGAAGACCCCAGGTGAGGTTGCAGTGCCTGGGAATCTTGGAAGTCTTGGCTTGGGCTTCTGGACTTGAGGCCTATGCTCGACATGATAGTCAAATTGTGGACCCGCAGCAGGTGGAGGAACTAGAATGGGCCATCGGACCATAACAGGTTGACCATGATCAAATGCCATCTCAACAGTATGACGTATTGGAGGGGTACATGAGCATTGGCATTTTTGTTGACATGGACTGCAAGTGGCACAATAGATTCAGGAGGAATGATTACGTCTGGTGCAGCATTGGCTTCAGGGGCCACATTGGCTTCAGGTGCTTCATTATTAGCTTCGGGCATGACGACATCGGTGTCGTCAGCAGTGTTGTGGGTGGTGGTGACGTTAGCTTCAACCTCCACTTATGTGGCTGGAGGGTTGGACACATTTTCCTCAGGAGCAGCATCTTGGTGGACTGGGGAAGTTGCACCTTGATCTTCCTCAACTCTTGGTTCTTCTTTATCATCGGCTGATGCAGCCGGAATATCTTCAGCTGTTTTGGCTTCAGACACAGAGACGTTCATAGTTGGAGTGGCTTCTGGGAACACTTGACGTGCAACAGATCGGTGGTGCACTTCTCCTTCTGGAACGCTCGGAAGAGTGACTTGGGGCCTTGGTCCTTTGTGAATCCTGCATAACGCTGGCGACGCCTGTGGAGATGGAGTTGGCTGGGCTTCAAAGTCATCGTCATCTTGCACTGGTGAGGTGACTTGTGGTTGGGGAGTACTTGGGGTGTCTTGTTGTTGTGGGTGATCAACCCACGATGCATCCTGAGCAATTGGCGTCAGAGGACGACCAATGCTGATGAGCTCGCTGTGCGTGAGCACAGGCGATGATAGCACATTTTGTTCAATCTGAGGAAGGACTTCATCATCTGCTATATTGTCGTGGTGACCAATGTCTTCAGTTGCGGTGGGGTCAACAGCTGGAATATCTTCAGCTTCAGGAGCCTCTATGGAAGCAGGCTCATGAACTATCATACGACGTTCACGATGTTCAGACGCAGGACGAGCAACAGAAATTGGCTCGACAAGAAGGGGATCTTCAGAAGTAGCCCAATCTTTCTTGGTTTTGCGCTTCTTCTTTGAGGGTGTGTCATCAGATGCTTTGGTCTTGCGCTTTCTGGCTTCGGCTTCAGCTGCTCTAGTTTTCTTGAATTCTGAAGCCACTGTGGGGACCTTAGGCTTCGAGCCTGTCATACTGGCTGGGAAGACAATGCGAGGTTCTTCCTGCCTTGATGCTTCTGGTTCTGCCACAGCTAGCTTCTTCTTCTTGGCAGCCACTCTGGGGTCGATGCCTGGTCGCCCCAAGGCCTTGCGCTTTTCAGCTTCATTGTAGCCTTGAACAGATTTGGCAGCAAGATTCTTCATGCGCTCACGAGAACCTTGGGCTTCATCATGTTTCATGAGAAATGCTTCCTTGAGATCGTGTAGCATGATCTTGAAGTTCTGCACATCCTTCACACTGAGCCTGGCCATATGCTTCTTGAACTGAGCCTTTTCAAAATCAATCTTATGCTTCAGCTCAACAATTTTCTGAGCAAGAGCTAACTCAGAAGCAATGGCGCCGTTGAAGGAGACGCTGAGGCCAATTCGAAGTTGTAGATTGTCAAAACTGAGTTCTGGATTGTCAAACCAGTCATCGATGAACTTGTTCAGAATCTCAACATCGAAGAGGGGAAGATCATTGAAGATTTCCGCCTGCTGCTTGCTCTTAATCAACAGCTCAAGAGCGTCATTGGTAAGATCATCGTCACTTGACAGATCAATGGCCTCATTTCTTAGAATGGCAGCAGGGGTCAGAGCAGGACTGGAGGAGTGCATAGGCTTCTTCTTTTTCATCTCGGTCTTGGAGACACGAGAGAGATCTTCAGACTACACACTTGGTGCAGGTGGAGCGGTGGCCAATGGCTTCACTCGTGAAGCTTTTGGTGGAGAGGAAAGCTTCGGAGCCTTGGGTTTCTTCTGCTTCTTCAGCTTTGGAGGTGCAGGCGCTTCATCAGAGTCAGCGTCATCTGCAGGTCGATCCACATCTGCCCCTTGAATCCTGATATGAGTGATGAGACCTTCTAAGTCATAGAAGGGCCCAACCAGATTTGGTTCAACTTCGCGTGTGCCATCGTCACAAGGTGCAGAGGGGCCAGGATTGAATTCTAATCTCCAAGATTTCTTGTTCTCCTTGGCCGAGTTCTTGGCAAACTGAAAGTTGCGCTTGAACAGATTGTCATCCCGACACCATAGCAGAGATGTGGGATGAGCATCAGTAGGTTGAGGTCCACGGACCATGCAAGGGAAGAAACCCTGAGAAATGGCTTCAGTTCTGGTCTTGGGTTGAAGATTTTTATAGAGAATATCTCCCCAGGGATGCTTGATAGCATTCTTCTCAGCATACTCTTTGGTGACAAATCTGTACTTAAACCATTGCTCTGCCCAATATCTTCGAATCCATTGGATTCTAGTTTTGCCTTCATTATAGGTTTCTTCAGGATCAGTTTTGTACAGTTCATGCAGATCAGCTGGCAAATCCTTTGATGTTTCCCCGCGGCGCTGTCTGCCGCCCTTCCTCACTGACTTTTGTGAAGCCATGAAGTTCAAACTATATGGCTTCAACACTAACAAAGGCTTCAACACTAACACTAACACTATATGGCTTCAAACTATATGACCTCTTCCCCTTCCCTCAGCATACTCTTTGGTGACGAATCTGTACTTAAACCATTCCTCACTGGCTTCGGGAGAGTTGATATGATGCTGTAACAATTCTGCAAATGAATGCAGACGATGAGAACCAAGGGATTCTCCCACGGACATGTACCTGTGACAGCATTAAAGATGCGAGGGAAGGGGAAGAGGTCATATGCATTCTCAGAAGATTTTGAAGATAAATCAGTTTGAAGACATTGACCTCATAACGTGAAGACATTCACTTATGTGTTTGAAGTTGGCTCTAGATTTGTACGAATCCAAGAATAGGTACAAGTGAGGAATCTAACTAGTTTAGATGCATAAGTGAAGATGCTAGGCACAGTATGAGATGCAGAACTAGATAGATCCAAGTTTGTAGTCACAGAAACCACTTTTGGTGAAGAAGGATGAATCGATTAGATCAAAAGACGGTAAAAAGTGAGATTTTAATTACCACACGATGAACTGCTAGATGGGAAGAGTTGGAGACCGAGCAGTTCGATCCACCGTGCCCTAACTTGGTGATGGAGGACACCTACGGAGGCGGCGGAGAAGACGATGTCCGCGGCCGGCGTGAGGGCGGCGTCGGTGAAGTCGCGGCAGCTAAGCGCTTCGTCGTCGGCGTCGTCGAGAGCTAGCGGAGGCGCTAGGGTTTTGACGAGATGGAGAGGTGGAAGAAGGATTTTTGACCGTGAGGGGACATGTATTTATAAGGAAAAGAACGGCACAACGCAATTACGCAGGTGCCCCTGGCGGTTCACATCTGAGGGACACATGGTGAACATGCAACACATTGAAAGTAGTTTCATGTTCCCACGCCGATCTAGATTGTCAGGCGGTCGTTTCAGCTTCTCCGGGTTTCAGGCAATAAGGATTAAGCATTTAAAACAGATTAAATGTTTGTCTCTGTGTCTTCTGCTGACAAGGACGTGAAGAAGACATTCGACAGTTTCAATAGAATGCATATGATTTGGATAGATAGATTTGAGGTAGAAGCATAGAGAGGTTAGGGTCCGATCACATTCACTTAGATCAAAAGATTCAAATGAAAAGACATAGCTATAAGTGAATGTTGTAGAGGACAGAACACTTAATATATGCATATACCAAGTCAACATTGTGAAGATAATCAAGAAAGCAAATCAATGTTGAAGACAAATCAAGTGTGAAGACTTTGCAAAAGTAACGCCATGAGAAAAACACTTCTAAAGTAAGAATTTGGTGGTGGCGTTACCCACCGTATAGGAAGTATTAGACCCAGACACGGCGCACAATTATTGTGGCGCTCCGAAGTCAAATTCCACGTTAATGTATTCACACTCAGAATGTAAGTCTTCATTGATTGGAGATATAATTTACTTCGTGTGTTGCACATCTAAGTCATCAACATGCATAAGTGTTAGGATATGTGCCTGATCATAGGACATTTGAGGATTCCAAGATATTTAGCTCACACCATAACTTGCAAAACCTTTTCTCATCCAAGGGCTTTGTGAAGATATCTGCCAGTTGCTCTTCAGTGTTGACGTGTATGATATCAATATCTTCCTTCATGACATGATCTCTGAGAAAGTGATGACGAATTTCAATGTGCTTTGTCTTCGAGTGCTAAACTGGGTTGTTGGCAATCTTGATGGGGCTTTCATTGTCGCAGTAGAGTGGCACTTGCTTCAGATGAATGCCATAGTATTTGAGTGTTTGCTTCATCCATAGAAGCTGAGCGCAGCAAGACCCAGCAGTAATGTATTCAAATTCAGCAGTGGAGAGAGATACACAGTTCTGCTTCTTTGAAGACCAACATACAAGTGATCGTCCCAGAAAGTGACATGTGCCTGATGTAGACTTGCGATCCACCTTGTCACCAGCATAATCAGCATCCGAGAATCCAACTAGATCAAACTCTGAGCCCTTTGGATACCATAATCCTAGTGTTGGGGTGTGAGCCAAATATCGAAGAATTCGCTTCACTACTAAGTGATGCAGTTCCTTTGGTGCCGCTTGGAATCGGGAAAACATGCAAATACTAAGCATGATATCTGGCCTAGATGCACATAAATAAAGCAAAGAACCAATCATGGAGCGGTATACCTTTTGATCAAACTCTTTACCATTGTCGTCGGGACCCAGATGGTGTTTAGCTGGCATTGGTGTTGTGTAACCTTTGCAATCTTGCATTCCAAACTTCTTCAGGCAATCTTTGAGGTATTTCTCTTGAGATATGAAGATGCCATTTCTTTGCTGGCGAATTTGAAGACCAAGGAAGAACTTCAACTCACCCATCATGGACATCTGATATTGCTCTTGCATCATGTATCCAAACTCATCACTGTATTTCTGATTAGTGCAGCCGAAGATAATGTCATCCACATATATTTGGCACACAAACAGTTCACCATCATATGTCTTCGTGAAGAGCGTGGGATCCAGGGAACCAAGTTTGAAGCCTTTGCTCTTCAGGAAGTCCTTGAGTGTGTCATACCAAGCACGATGGGCTTGTTTGAGGCCATTCAGTGCCTTGTTGAGCTTATAAACCATGTCAGGATGTTTTGGATCTTCAAAGCCAGGCGGTTGTGCAACATACACTTCTTCTTCAATCTTGCCATTGAGAAAGGCACTCTTCACATCCATTTGATACAGAAGAATGTTATGATGATTTGCATAGGCCAGCAGTATGCGGATAGCTTCAAGCCTAGCCACATGAGCAAATGTTTCATCAAAGTCAATTCCTTCAACTTGAGTGTATCCTTGAGCAACGAGACGAACCTTGTTTCTGACAACTTGACCATGCTCATCTTGCTTGTTGCGATATATCCATTTAGTGCCTATGATATGCTTCTTCTTTGCAAGAGTGTGCAAATTCCTCATGCCAGCATGCCCTAGCCTCCGATGCCAGAGCCAGCATTCTGAAGCTTTTGCAAGAAGACATACGGCAAGCTGTGGTCCTGCTGAGAAATCTACCATGTACAAATCATCTTTCCGATACCCTTCAAAGACTAGAGACTTGTCAGATTCCATTAGAACAAGGCAACGATATTTTCCAAACATCACAATCATGTTTAAATCGCAAAGCATTGAGATAGACATTAAGTTGAAACCAAGGGATTCAACAAGCATCACTTTATCCATGTGCTGATCCCTTGAGATTGCAACTCTACCTAGACCCAATACCTTGCTTTTACTAGTATCAGCAAATGTGATGTGACTCTTGTCAGATGGGCATAAGGTTGAGTCCATGAGAAGACTTCGCTTGCCAGTCATGTGATTAGTACATCCACTATCAATAATCCATTCTGAAGCAGCTGGTGTCATACCCTACAGTGCAGTTAGGGGGATAGGCTTCACGAAGAGAATTGTGAAGCATAAACATTTGACGAGCAAGTGGATTATGAAAGCTTAAATCGAGGTTAGGGCTGATAGGGCAAGTTGCAAGTGACTCAGGAACAAAATACATAATAAGACCATTTGGGCATTTGATCTTGCGCCCTACAAGATGTTTAAGGTCCCAAGCTATCGCTTCAGACGCATTTGATTTTCGGATGGAGACCCTTCCCTGCAAAAAGAGTTAAGCTTTCTTAGCCACCCACATCTTCAAGGGTGGCTTCGAAACAATGAGTCTAAGTGCAGCATCTGAGAACTTTGGCTTTGGAGCCCTAGCAAATAGTCTTGCAGGTGGACAATAGTACTCATAAGAATAAGCAGAGTAGTTCTTGGTCTTATGAACATGGCGGTTTGATGAAACGCGCTCATATTCATAGGCCTGAGTATGGTTTCCCTGCAAAACATTTGCGTTAGTGCGACTCAGGTGAGTCCTCTGTCTGTATGAAGCCTTTGGACCATATGAAGCCGGTGGTCTGGGGTTTGTATTCTTCACTTGTGGTGTCATGACGACATACACAGGAAGATTTTCCAGACACCTTTTCGGCACCCAGACTTTCTTCATAGGTGGCCCATTCCTGCAGTTAGTACCAATATACCTGGCAAACACTTCACCATTCTGATTCTTAAATAGTTTATAGATTGCATCAAAGGATTCATCAATAACAATGGGATTAGCACAAGTGAAGCCAGATAGGGTGGATGGATCCACTGAAGGTTCCTTTGCAGCAACCCATGTGGTTTTGGGGTACTGCTCAGGTTTCTAGTAAGAGCCATCAGCATTCATTTTCCTTTTGAACCCAACACCCTCTTTCCTAGGGTTTTGGTTCAGGATCTGCCTTTTGAGGACATCACATAGTGTCTGATGCCCTTTCAGACTTTTGTACATCCCTGTTTCAAGCAATGTCTTCAACCTAGCATTTTCATCAGCAATAGCAGTGGCATCCTCAGCAGAGGGGTTTGTTACCACATCAATAGTTGAAGATATTGCAACAGTAGCAGCAGTAGAACATCCAACAACAGAAGTAGCGTTGTCACGCTCAATGCATTTAAGACATGGTGGTTCAAATCCTTCCTGAACAGAACTGATCTGTTTGGCGCAAAGTGACTCATTTTCCATTTGAAGATCTTCATGAGCCGCTCTCAATTTCTCAAGATCTTGCTTCCTTTGAAGATAATCATAGGAAAGCTTTTCATGAGTTGTTGAGAGCGTTTCATGACGACTTTCAAGTTCCTCATACTTAACATGAAGATTCTTTATGTCTTGAATTAAGGACTGAGATCGAGTCATTTTAGCGTCTAACAGGTCATCGCTTTTGTCTAACAGTTTTTGAATATGTTCCATAGCTTCCTGGTGTTCAGTTGCAATTTTAGCAAGTGTTTTGTAGTTGGGTTTGGAACCACAATCAGAGTCATCTTCACTGGATGTTTGATAGTGAGTAGTGCGTGAATTTACCTTGGCATCGCGTGCCATGAAGCAGTAGGTGGGAGCGGAGTTGTCCTTGTCATTAGCATCAGCGTCGGTGATGAAGTCATTGTCTTCAATGTTGAAGATGGACTTGGCAACGTAGGCTGTAGCCAGACTTGCAACGCCAGAATCGGACTCCTCCTCAGACTCCACCTCCGCCTCCTCAGAAGTAGACTCCTCCCCTGAATCCATTTCATTGCCAACAAACGCACGAGCCTTGCCAGATGAGCTCTTCTTGTGTGATGAAGAATTTGATGAAGACTTGGAAGAAGACTTTGAGTATTTCTTCTTCTTCTTGTCGTCAGAATCATATTCCTTGCTCTTCTTCTTCTTCTTCTTGTTCTCATTGTCCCACTGCGGAAACTCAGAGATGTAGTGACCAGGTTTCTTGCACTTGTGGCATGTTCTCTTCTTGTAGTCATGAGCAGAAGCTTCATCATTCCTTGAGTTGGATCATGAGGACTTTCTGAAGCCTTTCTTCTTGGTGAATTTCTGGAACTTCTTCACAAGCATAGCAAGCTCCTTTCCAATGTCTTCAGGATCATCAAAACTGCAATCAGATTTTTCTTCAGATGAGGAAACAGCTTTTGCCTTCAAAGCACGAGTTCGCCCATAGTTGGGACCGTAGATGTCTCTTTTCTCAAAATGCTGAAACTCATGTGTGTTGAGCCTTTCAAGTATGTCAGAAGGATCGAGTGTCTTGAAATCAAGGCGTTCTTGAATCATCAAGGCTAGGGTGTCAAACGAGCTATCAAGTGACCTCAGGAGTGTCTTGACGACTTCATGCTTGGTGATCTCAGTAGCGCCGAGGGCTTGAAGCTCATTTGTGATGTCAATGAGTCGATCAAATGTGAGCTGAACATTCTCATTGTCGTTTCTCTTGAAGCGGTTGAAGAGGTTGCGAAGGACACTCATTCTTTGATCTCTCTGGGTTGAGACGCCTTCGTTGACCTTGGAGAGCCAGTCCCAGACTAGCTTGGATGTTTCTAGAGCACTCACACGGCCATACTGTCCTTTGGTCAAATGACCACGGATCATGTTCTTGGCAGTGGAATCCATTTGAACGAACTTCTTGACATCAGCAGTGGTGACACCTTCACCAGCCTTGGGGACATCACTCTTGACGACATACCAGAGGTCGACATCAATGGCTTCCAGATGCATGCGTATCTTATTCTTCCAGTAGGGATATTCACTTCCATTGAAGACTAGGCACGCAGCGGAGACTTTGATTATCCCTGCAGTCGACATAGCTAAAACTCCAGGTGGTTAAACTGAATCACACAGAACAAGGGAGTACCTTGCTCTGATACCAATTGAAAGTGCTAGTGATCGACTAGAAGGGGGTGAATAGGCGATTTTTATGAAAGTCTTCAAAACATGGAGGTTTCGAAGACAAACGATAGAAATAAACCTATTACCATGCAACGGAAGGTAGACTACACTAAGCAAGCCATAGTCAAGTTTTCAATGAAATGAAAGCACAAAGACTAATAGCAGCTAGGCAGTATAGATCAGGATGGAAGATAGTATGAAGCCAATCAGAACAAGCAGTCACACCCTGAAGACAAATAGATAATGCAAACAGGCAATGACTTCACAAGGACCAATCTGCAAATAAAGAGATGGGAAGGATAGAACCAGTGGCTCGTTGAAGACAATGATTTGTTGGACCAGTTCCAGTTGTTGTGACAACTGTACGTCTGATTACGGAGGCTGAGATTCAACTCAGAAGACCGCGTCTTCACCTTATTCCCCTTGAGCTAAGGACACCCAATCCTCGCCCAATACTCTGGTAAGTCTTGAAGGTAGACTTCTAAACCTTCACAGACTTCATTCACCGGCGATCCACAATGACTCTTGGATGCTCAGAACGCGATGCCTAACCGGCTAGAGGATTCACAGTCCTCAAGTGTAATAAGTCTTCAGATCACACAGACACGAAGACTTAAGTGATGCCTAACACTCTTTGGCTCTGGGTGTTTAGGGCTTTGTCCTCGCAAGGATTTCTCTCTCAAAAGCTTCGAGGTGGGTTGCTCTCAAATGACAAAAGCCGTGCACTAACTCTGAGCAGCCAACCAATTTATGGTGTAGGGGGTGGGCTATTTATAGCCACTAGGCAACCCGACCTGATTTGTCCGGAATGACCCTGGGTCACTAAGGAATTGACACGTGGTCCAACGGTCAAATTTAAAACACACACGGCAAATTTACTTGAGCTACAAGCAAAGCTGACTTATCCAGCTCTGAATAAGATTTGCTCTCATTGTCTTCGCTCGAAGACATAGGATTTTGGTTAAGCATCACTTCAGTCATTCTGACTGGTTTACTTGGACCCCACTTAACAGTACGGTGGTTCCTATGACTCAACAAAGAAGAAAAAGAACGACGAAACAACTAAGTCTTCGCGCTCCATAGTCTTCACGCGATGTCTTCTCTTGTCATAGTCTTCAATGTGAATGTCTTCACATACCACCTTTGACTTCAATGTCTTCATACATTTTTAGGGGTCATCTCAGGTAGGAAAACCGAATCAATGAGGGACTTCTACCTGTGTTATCCTGCAATTCTCACAAACACATTAGTCCCTCAACTAGGTTTGTCATCAATACTCCAAAACCAACTAGGGGTGGCACTAGATGCACTTACAGGATCCATGTATGAAAACAAAGTATGGACTTTAACAGACTTACCCGATGATCGGCAAGCCATAGAAAATAAGTGGATCTTTAAGAAGAAGACTGCCACAGATGGTAATGTGACTGCCTATAAGGCTCGGCTTGTCGCTAAGGGTTATCAACAAGTTCAAGGTGTTGACTACGATGAGACCTTCTCACCCGTAGCGAAGTTGAAGTCCGTCCGAATCATGTTAGCAATTGCCGCATTCTACGATTATGAGATATGGAAAATGGACGTCAAAACGGCATTCCTTAATGGTTTCCTTAAGGAAGAATTGTATATGATGCAACCGGAAGGTTTTGTCAATCCTAAGAATGCTGACACAATATGCAAGCTCCAGCGCTCCATCTATGGGCTGGTGCAAGCATCTCGGAGTTGGAACATTCGCGTTGATGAAATGATCAAAGCATTTGGGTTTATGCAGACTTATGGAGAAGCCTGTGCTTACAAGAAAGTGAGTGGGAGCTCTGTAGAATTTCTCATATTATATGTGGATGACATACTATTGATGGGAAATGATATAGAACTTTTGGAAAGCGTAAAGGCCTACTTGAATAAGTGTTTTTCAATGAAGGACCTTGGGGAAGCTGCTTACATATTAGGCATCAAAATCTATAGAGATAGATCGATACGCCTCATTGATCTTTCACAAAGCACGTACCTTGACAAGATATTGAAGAAGTTCAATATGGATCAGTCCAAGAAGGGGTTCTTGCCTGTATTACAAGGTGTAAGATTGAGTATGGCTCAATGCCCGACCTCGGCAGAAGATAGAGAAAAGATGAGTGTCATCCCCTATGCCTCAGCCATAGGCTCTATTATGTATGTCATGCTGTGTACCAGACCTAATGTGAACCTTGCCGTAAGTTTTGTAGGAAGGTACCAAAGTGATCCCGGTATGGAGCACTGGACAGCGGTCAAGAATATCCTGAAGTACCTGAAAAGGACTAAGGATATGTTTCTCGTTTATGGAGCTGACGAAGAGCTCGTCGTAAAGGGTTACATCGATGCTAGCTTCAACACATATCTGGATGACTCCAAGTCACAAACCGGATACGTGTACATTTTGAATGGTGGGGCAGTCAACTGGTGTAGTTGCAAGCAAAGCGTCGTGGCGGGATCTACATGTGAAGCAGACTACATAGCTGCCTCGGAGGCAACGCAGGAAGCAGTCTGGATGAAGGAATTCATCACCTACCTAGGAGTTATTCCCAATGCGTCGGGCCCGATGACTCTCTTCTGTGACAATACTGGAGCTATTGCCCTTGCCAAGGAGCCCAGGTTTCACAAGAATACTAGACACATCAAGCGTCGCTTCAACTCCATTCGTGAATATATTCGAGATGGAGACATAGATATTTGTAAAGTGCACACGGATCTAAATGTCACAGATCCGTTGACTAAACCTCTTCCACGAGCAAAACATGATCAACACCAGAACTCTTTGGGTGTTCGATTCATCACAATGTAACTAGATTATTGATTCTAGTGCAACTGGGAGACTGTTGGAAATATGCCCTAGAGGCAACAATAAAGTGGTTATTATTATATTTCCTTGTTCATGGTAATTTTCTATTGTTCAAGCTATAATTGTATTAACCGGAAACCATAATACATGTGTGAATACATAGACTGTAATATGTCCCTAGTAAGCCTCTAGTTCACTAGCTCATTGATCAATAGATGGTTGTGGTTTCTTGACCATGGACATTGGATGTCGTTGATAACGAGATCACATCATTGGGAGAATGATGTGATGGATAAGAGCCAATCCTAAGCATAGCACAAGATCATGTAGTCCGTTTGCTAGAGCTTTTCTAATGTCAAGTATCATTTCCTTAGACCATGAGATTGTGTAACTCCCGGATACCGTAGGAGTGCTTTGGGTGTATCAAATGTCAAAACATAACTGGGTGACTATAAAGGTGCACTACAGGTATCTCCGAAAGTGTCTGTTGGGTTGGCACAAATCAAGACTGGGATTTGTCACTCCGTATGACGGAGAGGTATCTCTGAGCCCACTCGGTAATGCATCATCATAATGAGCTCAATGTGACTAAGGAGTTAGCCACAGGATAATGCGTTACGGAACGAGTAAAGAGACTTGACGATAATGAGATTGAACGAGGTATGGGGATACCGACGATCGAATCTCGGGCAAGTAACATACCGATGGACAAAGGAAATTGTATATGGGGTTGATTGAATCCCCGACACCGTGGTTCATCCGATGAGATCATCGTGGAACATGTGGGAGCCAACATGGGTATCCAGATCCCGCTGTTGGTTATTGTCCGGAGAGATGTCTCGGTCATGTCTGCATGGTTCCCGAACCCGTAGGGTCTACACACTTAAGGTTCGGTGACGCTAGAGTTGCTATGGGAAATTGTATGTGGTTACCGAAGATTGTTCGGAGTCCCGGATGAGATCTCGGACGTCATGAGGAGTTCCGGAATGGTCTGGAGGTGAAGATTTATATATGGGAAGTGTTTCAGTCGCCGGAATAGTTTCGGGGGTTATCGGTTTTGTACCGGGACCACCGAAAGGTGTCCCGGGGTCCACCAGGTGGGGCCACCTGCCCCGTGGGGGCTTAATGGGCTGAATATGGGAGGTAACCAGCCCCCTAGTGGGCTGGTGCACCCCCCAAGGGCCCAAGGTGCCTAGGGTTAGAAACCCTAGGGGGAGGGGGCGCCTCCCACCTTGCTTGGGGGGCAAGTCCCCCCTCCTGGCCGCCGCCCCTCTAGATGCATATAGGGGGAGGCCCCCTCTCCCCTTCCCCCTATAAATAGAGGGGGGTGGGATTGCAGCCACACCCCTTTCCTGTCACATCCCCTCTGTCATGGAATTGTCACAGCAGATGTCCTAGCGGAAGGACTTAGTCGTGGAGCCATCGCAACTAGGTTAGCTTGAAGGGGTTAAACGGGACAAAGGACACATGAGTTTATACTGGTTCGGCCCCTTGCTATGAAGGTAAAAGCCTACTCCCGTTGAGGTGGTATTGCTTGGGTTTCGATTACCAGGGAGCGAATACACTTAACCTAGCTTTCGATCTCTCTTGTTTCTTGTCCTAAGCCGTTGTCGGGTCGTCCCTTTATATACACAGGTTGACGCCTGGCAACTCACAGAGTCCCGGTCGGCTCATCATCAATGTGTCCGGCTCGGTGATAATTATACTTGCCTTACAATCCAAGTCATACATATATGGCGGTTTACACCTATGGGCCTTGAGTCGCCTTTGGGCTTCGGGCCCTTAGCAAGTCTGCTTCATGAACCACCATCTTCAACATCTTCACCGGCTTTGTCTTGATGAACCATCGTTGGTATAACACGGCCCCTCCTGGGTGGGTCATACCCAATAGTTATATCCCCAACATTAGGCCCCAGGTTGATTTGAACTTGTTCATGTCAATCTTCAACACTTAGGAAAATCCTTTTTCATTTAATCTTGCGAGATCCTATAACCCGCTGTGACGTCATCTTCTAAGATCATGGTAACCCGCCATGATGTCACATGTCACTAATATTACATAAATCTCAAATCTTAATATATCTTCTCTTTTAATGAACCTCCGAAAATCAAGGCGCCCGCGCCGTCACATATCCATTGTTTAACCTCCTCGATTCCCATGCATGTCACTTATCCTTTCGTCTTATAAATAGGGTCAGGGGTCCCTTTCACTTTCCCCCCTTGCCTCTTCGTATTTCTTCCACCTCGCGTTGTCTCAGCACCCGAGCTTCGCCGCCGCCATCGACCTTCGCCTCTGCCTCAACCACGGCCGCCGCATCGACCTGATCTGACCAGAATTCGTCTGCGCGCCTCCGTTGTTCAACAACTCTGGTGAGTTCTCCTTCTTTCTTTTCCCATAGATCCCATTAGGATTTCCATGAGTTCATCAAAGTTCATCTTCGTTCTTCACTGTATCACTTATTTTTTATTCGAACTTGGTACCTCTCCTGCGCGGTGGTAGCCGTAATGCTTATTTTCATCATTAGGTCATCTCCTTTTGCATAAAAAATCCGATCTGGACATATGAACTGCTCAGGCACTGCAACTTAGGTCTAGATTTTTTTCCATTATCTGACGCGCCGTAGATCCAAAATTGTGATATCAATCTATGAAACCTGTTTTTCCAACACTTAGTAATTTTCCCTTTCTTAGATCTGTAAATCAACAATTGTGTGGGCAGCTTCACATAGAAATAGTAACCCGCCAGATACCATTATTCCCCTCTTAAGTCGCCAATAGCTCCTCTTTATAGCTTCAATGTCAATCTCTGGCTTAATATCTATGCACGCTTCATTACTGTTATTCACTTTTTAACTCGTCAGCCAGCTTAACCATATAATCTTGAACCGGCACAATCTTTCTTTCAGCTCATCGATAATGGCTAAGACATATTCTGCTTGTAACTGGGTCCAATCCCGGGTTACTGAGGAAGACTTGAACAACTATGTTGCAACTGGCGCTTTAGCCAAAAAAGAAGTCATTCACTAGAGGGTCCCTGGTGAAGAATTTCCTCCTAAACCCAAGGACAAGAAGTGATTGTTTTTGTTGATCACCTGAGTCGGGGGTTCAGTCCACCTGGCTCAAAGTTCTTCCGTGATGTGCTTCATTTCCTCCAACTTCATCCTCAAGATATCGGACCCAACTCCGTGTCCAACATTTGCAATTTCCAAGTGTTCTGCGAAGCTTATCTTCAAGAGGAGCCCACAGTTGATTTATTCAGAGAGTTCTACTATTTAAACTGCCAGATTGAATTTGTTTATGGGCCCAACACTAAAATTGGTGGGGTTTCAATTCAAAAGAGGAAAGACGTCAGCTTTCCCTATGCTAATCCTCCAAGTCACCCCAAAGACTGGAACCAGACTTGGTTCTATTGTCAAGACACATCTCCAGCCGACGAAATCCCTTTACTGGGTTACCGTGATCACCAGCTTAGCAACACGCATCGACTCCCCTCACTGCTTAATGCGAAGGAGTGGGCCAAATATGCACCATCATTTTCAAAGCTCGGAGCCCTTATAGCCAATGGTTAACCTACGTCGACCTTGTCTAGTGCTGGGTGTCCTGGAGTATCTTGCCATTAAGCCATCGCCCCGGCTTAATGTGTGAATACACTGGCAATGTGAAAGATCTCCAGCGCCACTATGACATCCAACTGTCCGATGCAGAAATCAATGAAGCCACCAAGAAATTGCTGAATGAACCTTTAAAAGAATGCAGCAAGACATGACTTAGTCCTTTTAGCACCTTCAACAAGCCGCCAGCCGTAAGTTTGCACATCTTCTGCTCCATCAGTATTTTCACTAATTATACCCTCTCATGATATTTTTGACCTTAACAGGGTGACTCTCCATTTTGCAAGAAGAAACCGCAAGATAAGCCGGTTAAGCCGGCTTGTACAAAAACCAAGGTCACCAAAAGACCTGCCAAGAAGAAAACTGCCAAGACGGTCAGCTTAAATATTGATGATGACGCTGATGATGATGAATCATAGGTAGAACTTGATTCACTTGGCTCTTTTTTTATTCATCTCATTGACAACGATTGTTATCAGGATGACACAGAAGCCAGGCGTGCAGCCGACGCAGAGGTAATTATTCTTTCCTCCAGCCCAGAGCCTCTACCAACACAGAAAACCCGACAAGCAAGCCGGAAATTAAGCTTTTCTCATCCTCTGGCTCACTTCGATCCCAACTTTCTTTTGAAGAAACAACAACACGAAGCTCGCTGCACCACCCGACATACTGGTGGTGTAATTACTTCCTCCGGCTTACCAAACACGCCGGCTCACAAACGTCGCCCAGAGGTCTTACATATTTTTGATATACTTTATCCCAAGGCGGGTTATTTCCGACAACCTCTTAACCCGTTTGATTCAAACTATCAGGGGACTTCTCATTCCTCCTCTGGCGAGTCAACGGGAACTCAAATCCCAGCCTTCAAGACTGTACCTGGGTAAGAATATGTTCAATTCTTTAGACCTTATACCTGATCATTGCACTAACCTCTTTACACTTCTTATTTTCAGGGGCCAGGCCAAACCCAGCAAGAAGGCCAAGCTGAATAAGCCGGTTGACGATGCCAATTGATACGTCTCCAACGTATCTATAATTTTCGATTGTTCCATGCTATTATATTATCAACCTTGGATGTTTTATATGCTATTTTATATGATTTTTGGGACTAACCTATTAACTAAGAGCCCAGTGCCAGTTTCTGTTTTTTTCTTGTTTTTGAGTATCGCAGAAAAGGAAAACCAAACGGAGTCCAATTGACCTGAAATTTCATGGAGATCATTTTTGGTCCAGAAGAAGCCCACGGAGTACCAGAGGTGGGCCAGAAGAGTCCCGAGGCCACCACTAGGGTGGGGGCGCGTCCTACCCCCTGGGCACGCCCCCTGCCTCGTGGCCGCCTCGGGGACCCCCTGCTTGTGCCCGACTCCAACACCTCTTATATAACTCAAAACTTCTAGAAAGAAACCTAGATCGAGAGTTCTGCTGCAGCAAGCCTCTGTAGCCACCGAAAACCAATCTAGACCCATTCCGGCACCCTGCCGGAGGGGGGAATCCCTCTCTGGTGGCCATCTTCATCATCCCGGTGCTCTCCATGACGAGGAGGGAGTAGTTCACCCTTGGGGCTGAGGGTATGTACCAGTAGCTATGTGTTTGATCTCTCTCTCTCTCTCGTGTTCTTGATTCGGCACAATCTTGATGTATCGCGAGCTTTGCTATTATAGTTGGATCCTATGATGTTTCTCCCCCTCTACTCTCTTGTAATGGATTGAGTTTTCCCTTTGAAGTTATCTTATCAGATTGAGTCTTTAAGGATTTGAGAACACTTGATGTATGTCTTGCATGTGCTTATCTGTGGTGACAATGGGATATCACGTGATCCACTTGATGTATGTTTTGGTGATCAACTTGCGAGTTCCGTGACCTCGTGAACTTATGCATAGGGGTTGGCACACGTTTTCGTCTTGACTCTCCGGTAGAACTTTGGGGCACTCTTTGAAGTTCTTTGTGTTGGTTGAATAGATGAATCTGAGATTGTGTGATGCATATCGTATAATCATACCCACGGATACTTGAGGTGACATTGGAGTATCTGGGTGACATTAGGGTTTTGGTTGATTTGTGTCTTAAGGTGTTATTCTAGTACGAACTCTTGAATAGATCGATCAGAAAGAATAACTTTGAGGTGGTTTCGTACCCTACAATAATCTCTTCATTTGCTCTCCGCTATTAGTGACTTTGGAGTGACTCTTTGTTTCATGTTGAGGGATAGTTATATGATCCAATTATGTTATTATTGTTGAGAGAACTTGCACTAGTTAAAGTATGAACCCTAGGCCTCGTTTCCTAGCATTGCAATACCGTTTACGCTCACTTTTATCATTAGTTACCTTGCTGTTTTTATATTATCGGATTACAAAAATCTATATCTACCATCCATATTGCACTTTTATCACCATCTCTTCGCCAAACTAGTGCACCTATACAATTTACCATTGTATTTGGTGTGTTGGGGACACAAGAGACTCTTTGTTATTTGGTTGCAGGGTTGTTTGAGAGAGACCATGTTCATCCTATGCCTCCCACGGATTGATAAACCTTAGGTCATCCACTTGAGGGAAATTTGCTACTGTACTACAAACCTCTGCACTTGGAGGCCCAACAACGTCTACAAGAAGAAGGTTGTGTAGTAGACATCAAGCTCTTTTCTGGCGTCGTTGCCGGGGAGGTTAGCGTTTGAAGGTATATCTTTAGATCTTGCAATCGAATCCTTTAGTTTCTTGTTTTATCACTAGTTTAGTCTATAAAAGAAAATTACAAAAAAATGGAATTAAGGGTACCTCATATGCTTCATCTTTTTAATGTCTTTCATGAAAATAAGGATTCCGATAATTGTGCCAAAGTGTTAGAAGAAGAATGTATTAAAATGTTTGGCACTAAATCTTTGGATGATGAGCATGATGGCAATGTTGTTAGTATGAACTCTTTAAATACCCATAGTACTAATGATGATTGCACTAGTCATGATGAAAATGTCTCTCATAATCATGTCAATTTTTGTGGAGTGCATAGAGTTTTCAAGTACACACCTAATAGGGAAGATAGATTTTGCAAGAGGCATAAGTATTTAGAAACTAAATGGTTGCAAGAAAGGCTGGATGTTTGTGCTGAAAATTTAAATTTTCTTATCCATCCTTGTGAACTCTGCAATGAATGTGGTCATTTAAATATCCAATGCAAATTGTTTCATGATCGAATCGTGTCCAAAAATTGTGATGACTTGATTTCCCTTGCGCATCATAATGAACTTAGTTTGCTTCTGGGTTATGAAGAAATGAAACATATAACTAAGGATATTCCAGAATTTGCCCTCGATAATGTTCTTGATTTTGATCTAGAGGAAATTTATATGTATTGTGCGGTGAATTGCATTGAAAATCCTTATATTGCCAATTACATAAAGTCAAGAAAACAAATAGAAGATGAAGAGAATACTAATGAAAGGGAAGAGACTTCCCAATATCCTCCTATTATTTCTTACGATGAATCAGGTAACGAGGAGGAGCCTTCTATCCAACCAATCTCATTAATAACGAGCTCCAAAAAGATGATTAAACCCACACATGATGTGAAGAAGAAAAAGAAAAGATGGTGAAGCAAAGGTAATAAGGTATTCCTCCCAAACGATGTTGCTCCTATTACTCATTGTGATGTGATGATGATAGTTGTTATATTATTGGTGCTATCCATACTATTAATGATGAGAGTGATTATGCTTATGATGTGAAAAGGCCCAAGCTTGGGGATGCTATGTTTGATGAGAATGAAATGTTTGAGAATGTATGTGCTGCAATTAATGTTTTTCCCAAGCTTGGTGATGCTATGATTAATGAAGATGATATTTTTAGTCTCCGAAGTTTTGATGAGAAAATTTACTATGATGATAGCATGCCTCCTATTTATGATGATTATATTGATGAAAGTGGGTTCGGAAGAGTGCCAACTTTAGGAAGTAATGATCCCACTATTTTGGAGGATGTTGAATCTTATTGTGATAATTATAAAAGTGGATTTTGAGAGGTCATGACTTTATTTAGTAATGATTCCACTATCTTGGAAGAGGTTTCAATTGATTATGATGAGAACAAAGTTGCTACTTATGATGATTATTGTGATGATACTTATGCTATAAAAAGTAGTGATGATTATATTTATAAAACTTTTCATGATTATTATTACCCTTTTTCTGAATTTTATTATTTCAATGTGGAAACAATTTATAGTATTCGAGTTTCTTATGATACTCTCACTATTCCGAATGAGAAGAATTTTGCTTATGTGGAGAGTAGTAAATTTTTTATGCTTGTAGATCATGAAAAGAATGCTTTATGTGATAGTTATATTGTTGAATTCATTCATGATGCTACTGAAAATTATTATGAGGGAGGAGTATATTCTTGTAGGAATTGCAATAATATCATGTTTCCTCTCTATGTGCTTAAAGTTCTGAAGTTATGCTTGTTTTGCCTTCCTATGCTAGTTGATTATTGTTCCCAAAAGTTGTTTGTTCACAAAATCCATATGCATAGGAAGTGGGTTAGACTTAAATGTTCTAGTTATATTCTTCATGATGCTCTCTTTATGTTTCAATTCCTATCTTTTATGTGAGCATCATTGAAATCATCATGCCTAGCTAGGGGCGTTAAACGATAGCGCTTGTTGGGAGGCAACCCAATTTTATTTTTGTTCCTTGCTTTTTGTTCCTGTTTAGTAATAAATAATTCATCTAGCCTCTGTTTAGATATGGTTTTATGTTTTAATTAGTGTTTGTACCAATTAGAACCTTTGGGAAGACTTGGGTGAAGTCTTTGCGATATTGCTGTAAAAAACAGAAACTTTTGCGCTCACGAGATTAACTACCATTGTTTATTGGAGAGTGATATTAAGTTGATTCTTTTTGCAGATGATTAATAGACAAACTCGTCACGTCCAACAATATATTTCAGAATTTTATGATTTCCAGAAGTATACGTTTGATACATATTACTACAGGTTGTTATGTTTTTGACAGATTCTGTTTTCTATGTGTTGTTTGCTTATTTTGATGAATCTATGAGTAGTATCAGAGGGTATGAACCATAGAGAAGTTGGAATACAGTAGATATTAAACCAATATGAATTTATAATGAGTTCACAACAGTACCTAAGTGGTGATTTATTTTCTTATACTAACGGAGCTTACGAGTTTTCTGTTGAGTTTTGTGTTGTGAAGTTTTCAAGTTTTGGGTAAAGATTCGATGGACTATGGAATAAGGAGTGACAAGAACCTAAGCTTGGGGATTCCCAAGGCACCCCAAGGTAATATTCAAGGACAACCAGGAGCCTAAGCTTGGGGATGCCTCGGATGGCATCCCCTCTTTCGTCTTCGTTCATCGGTAACTTTACTTGAGGCAATATTTTTATTCACCACATGATATGTGTTTTGCTTGAAGCGTCATTTTATTTCTTTTGTTTTGATTGAGGTTTAAATAAAATACCAAGATCTGAAATTCTTAAATGTTAGAGAGTCTTCACATAGTTTCATAAGTATTCGACTAGTCATTGATCTTCACTTATATCTTTCGGAGTAGTTTGTTATTTGCTCTAGTGCTTCACTTATATCCTTTTAGAGCACGGCGGTGGTTTTATTTTGAAGAATTAGATGAAATCTCATGCTTCACTTATATTATTTTGAGAGTCTTTAGAACAGCATGGTAGTTTGCTTTGGTTATGAAACTAGTCCTAATATGATGGGCATCCAAGATGGGTATAAATAAAAACTTTCATATAAAGTGCATTGAATACTATGTGAAGTTTGATTACTTGATGATTGTTTTGAGATATGAAGATGGTGATATTGGAGTTATGCTAGTTGAGTAGTTGTGAATTTGAGAGATACTTGTGTTAAAGTTTGTGATTCCCGTAGCATGCACGTATGGTGAACCGTTATGTGATGAAGTCGGAGCATGATTTATTTTTTGATTGTCTTCCTTATGAGTGGTAGTCGGGGACGAGCAATGGTCTTTTCCTATCAATCTATCCCCCTAGGAGCATGTGCGTAGTACTTTGTTTCGATAACTAATAGATTTTTTCAATAAGTATGTGAGTTCTTTATGACTAATGTTGAGTCCATGGATTATACGCACTCTCACCCTTCCACCATTGCTAGCCTCTCTAGTAACGCACAACTTTCGCCGGTACCATAAACCCACCATACCTATCTATTATGGCATTTCTATAGCCATTCTGAGATATATTGCCATGCAACTTTCCACCGTTCCGTTTATTATGACACGCTCCATCATTGTTATATTGCTTTGCATGATCATGTAGTTGACATCGTATTTGTGGCAAAGCCACCGTTCATAATTCTTTCATACATGTCACTCACGAGTCATTGCACATCCCGGTACACCACCGGAGGCATTCATATAGAGTCATATTTTGTTCTAAGTATCGAGTTGTAATTCTTGAGTTGTAAGTGAATAAAAGTGTGATGGTCATCATTATTAGAGCATTGTCCCATGTGAGGAAAGGATGATGGAGACTATGATTCCCGCACAAGTCGGGATGAGACTCCGGACGAAGAAAAGAGAAAAAAGAGTCCATAAAAAAGAGAAGGCCCAAAAAAACACACAAAAAAACAAAAAAATGAGAGAGAAAGAGAGAAGGGGCAATGCTACTATCCTTTTACCACACTTGTGCTTCAAAGTAGCACCATGATCTTCATGATAGAGAGTCTCCTATGTTGTCACTTTCATATACTAGTGGGAATCTTTCATTATAGAACTTGGCTTGTATATTCCAATGATGGGCTTCCTCAAAGTGCCCTAGGTCTTCGTGAGCAAGCAAGTTGGATGCACACCCACTTAGTTTCCTTTTGAGCTTCCATGCACTTATAGCTATAGTGCATCCGTTGCATGGCAATCCGTACTCGCTCACATTGATATCTAATTATGGGCATCTCCATAGCCCATTGATACGCCTAGTTGATGTGAGACCATCTTCTCCTTTTTGTCTTCTCCACAACCACCATTCTATTCCACCTATAGTGGTATGTCCATGGCTCATGCTCATGTATTGCGTGAAGATTGAAAAAGTTTGAGAACATCAAAAGTATGAAACAATTGCTTGGCTTGTCATCGGGGTTGTGCATGATTTAAATATTTTGTGTGATGAAGATACATCATAGCCAAACTATATGATTTTGTAGGGATAGCTTTCTTTGGCCATGTTATTTTGAGAAGGCATGATTACTTTGTTAGTATGCTTGAAGTATTATTATTTTTATGTCAATATTAAACTTTTGTCTTGAATCTTATGGATCTGAATATTCTTGCCACAATAAAGATAATTACATGGATAAATATGTTAGGTAGCATTCCACATCAAAAATTCTGTTTTATCATTTACTTACTCATGGACGAGCAGGAATTAAGCTTGGGGATGCTTGATACGTCTCCAACGTATCTATAATTTTTGATTGTTCCATGCTATTATATTATCAACCTTGGATGTTTTATATGCATTTATATGCTATTTTATATGATTTTTGGGACTAACCTATTAACCTAGAGTCCAGTGCCAGTTTCTGTTTTTTCCTTGTTTTTGAGTATCGCAGAAAAGGAAAACCAAACGGAGTCCAATTGACCTGAAATTTCACGGAGATCATTTTTGGACCAGAAGAATCCCACGGAGTACCGGAGGTGGGCCAGAAGAGTACCGAGGCCATCACGAGGGTGGGGGGCCGCCCTACCCCCCTATGCGCGCCCCCTGCCTTTTGCCCGCCTCGGGGACCCCCCTGACTTGTCCCCGACTCCAACACCTCTTATATAACTCAAAACTTCCAGAAATAAACCTAGATCGGGAGTTCCGCCGCCACAAGCCTCTGTAGCCACCGAAAACCAATATAGACCAGTTCCGGCACCCTGCCGGAGGGGGGAATCCCTCTCCGGTGGCCATCTTCATAATCCTGACGCTCTCCATGACGAGGAGGGAGTAGTTCACCCTTGGGGCTGAGGGTATGTACCAGTAGCTATGTGTTTGATCTCTCTCTCTCTCGTGTTCTTGATTTGGCACGATCTTGATGTATCGCGAGCTTTGCTATTATAGTTGGATCCTATGATGTTTCTCCCCCTCTACTCTCTTGTAATGGACTGAGTTTTCCCTTTGAAGTTATCTTATCGGATTGAGTCTTTAAGGATTTGAGAACACTTGATGTATTTCTTGCATGTGCTTATCTGTGGTGACAATGGGATATCACGTGATCCACTTGATGTATGTTTTGGCGATCAACTTGCGAGTTCCGTGACCTCGTGAACTTATGCATAGGGATTGGCACACGTTTTCGTCTTGACTCTCCGGTAGAAACTTTGGGGCACTCTTTGAAGTTCTTTGTGTTGGTTGAATAGATGAATCTAAGATTGTGTGATGCATATCGTATAATCACACCCACGGATACTTGAGGTGACATTGGAGTATCTAGGTGACATTAGGGTTTTGGTTGATTTGTGTCTTAAGGTGTTATTCTAGTACAAACTCTTGAATAGATCGATCAGAAAGAATAACTTTGAGGTGGTTTCGTACCCTACAATAATCTCTTCGTTTGTTCTCCGCTATTAGTGACTTTGGAGCGACTCTTTGTTGCATGTTGAGGGATAGTTATATGATCCAATTATGTTATTATTGTTGAGAGAACTTGCACTAGTGAAAGTATGAACCCTAGGCCTTGTTTCCTAGCATTGCAATACCATTTACGCTCACTTTTATCATTAGTTACCTTGTTGTTTTTATATTTTTCAGATTACAAAAACCTATATCTACCATCCATATTGCACTTGTATCACCATCTCTTCGCTGAACTAGTGCACCTATACAATTTACCATCGTATTGGGTGTGTTGGGGACGCAAGAGACTCTTTGTTATTTTGTTGCAAGGTTGTTTGAGAGAGACCATCTTCATCCTACGCCTCCCATGGATTGATAAACCTTAGGTCATCCACTTGAGGGAAATTTGCTACTGTCCTACAAACCTCTTCATTTGGAGGCCCAACAACGTCTACAAGAAGAAGGTTGTGTAGTAGAAATCACCAATCCATCTGAACCGGAGAAACAACAACCAGATTCTTCTCATCCAACTGCAGAAGTTGTTATTAATGATCCGCCACCAGAAGACCACAATGTTGACATTGATCGGATGAATGTTAACCCGTCCATCACTGATCCGCCAAGCCCCATCAAAACGGCCAATCCTGTTAAGCCGACAGAAGAAAAGGACGATGATGTTACCATCACTAGGCATGGTTTCACAACTCCGGGTCATCCTACTGTCTTATCCAGACACAACGTGAAGGAAGAAATTTCTGCTGAAGATAAAGGCAAGTGGAAGGTAGATTTGGAGAGCTTTGCCCATTTCAGCCCCCAAGACCTCCATTCTGGTTATTTGAACCGCCTGTATACCAGCCGCGACTTTGAAGCCGGCTTAGTAAACATGATGAAGGAGCGCTATGAGGTAAACACTGCCACTCCTTTATATATGAATATACTTCCCTTTAGCCGCCAAGTTTATTGGACATGATAGAATTGAATGTATTGTAAAACTTCAATATTTGCATAGATCAAATCCAGTAGCTCCCAAGGGCCGGTTTATACTTTCAATATGAACCGGGACTTGTAATATCAACACTTCAACTTTGCATGTGTAGCCCCCAAGGATCGGCTTAACAAATATGTTAAACCGGGACTTTAAGTAACAAGAATTAATATTGCAATTGTAGCCCCCAAGGGTCGGCTTACTCAGTGATGAATAAGTCGGGATTAATCATCCTGTTTTAAAATTAACAACCCCAATCTGTAGTTTTTATAAACCGGATTACCTCATTTGTCCGGGTCATAAATTTGTCTTGGAATAAAGCAATAGGCATTAGCCCCCAATTGCCAAGGATAATACTTGTATTGTGCTTGGGACTTTGAAAATTTTGTCTTCAAAAAGAGAAGAGCAATATGCATTAGCCCCCAAGTGCCAAGGATAATACTTGTATTGTGCTTGGAACTTTCAAAGGGTAATAATGATCGTAATCTTGTCTGTGTGTGCTTATGTCACAGGCTAAATTGACTGAGAAGGACTCGCAGATCAATGATCTAAAGGCCAACATAAAGACTCAACAATCTGAAACATCCAAGGCCCAATCAGAATTGAGGATTTCTTCGGGAAACATTGAGCAACTCAAGCAGACCTTCAGTGCTGACAAAGATAGCTGGGAAACTGAAAAGGCGGCTCTTCTGAAAAGAGCAGAAGAAGCTGAAGCCGCTCTTAAGCCGGTGACTGATGAACTGTCCGGCTTAAAGAAGCAAATTACTAACATGTCACTAGCTATCTTTGGTAAGTATTAACCCTGATTCCATTTATCCCATTGAATCTGCTATAAACTGTGCCGGTTTAATAAATGAATTGATACACGCTCTCAAAGCATCAATTTGGGCTCAGACATGCGTGTCCGGTTGAAGGCTGTCTACACTCTGGTAGAACAACTATATACTGGTGCTCAACAGACCATTGTCGTTGCTCTTCACAAAAAATGGTCGCCTACTCTTATCAAGGAGACATTGGAAAGATTGTCAGTAGTGCCCGAAAGGATTGAAGAGCTGAAACGAGCCTCTGCCAGAGCCGGCGCTTTAACTGCCCTAAGCCGGGCTAAAGTATGGCAAGCAGATCTTGACCCGGAGGATCTGGCCGATGGTTGCCCAAGTGTAAAAGAAGACGGGACGCCCTTCAGTGCAGATGATTTTGCAAATATAGTAAGATCAATGCGCCCATTGGCAACCCGGCTAGCTAAAGAAACCAAGCTATCACAGTATCAGGCGGCTTATGACGCTGATGATAAGAAGGTGAAAGCGTCGATTCATCAGGAGACAGATCTCATCCCACCAATTCGTAAGCATACCTTCGCTCCTGATATTGATCCATCAAACCTTATTGATGATGAGGCTGTGTTTAGAGCATTCACCGGTATCGACTGGGCTACGCCTGACTTCCAGCTGATGGATAATCAAGGAGCTGAAGATGAAGAAGCACAAGATGACCCGGAGGCTTCAACCCGCCAACAGTCATGAGCCGGCTTATCAAGCAAAGTACTTTATTGTGTTGAAATTTCCAAAACATTTATTCTTATTGGGCCACCAGATGCCTTGTAATAGGCTAGTGAAACTCTTGATCTGCCATGCCATCGTGCATGTTTTATTCTGCATGATACTGCTGATCCGCCAATTGAGGCTATGCAACTTATGTTTATGATATCATCATGTATATCAATTTTTTATCCCTTTTTTCCTGCACAAAAACAAATCATAAGCGCCCCGGCGGTTTACCGCAGGGCGGGTCATGATGCCTAGTATAATTCCGCTGGTGACCATGAAAGTCCATGACCAAGGTTGGGGGTAATATCCCAAATATGAGACATAATCAGGGGTGCTTGGCCCGACTTGTAAAAACCATATGGTAAGAAAAAGAGGTGATCCAAATCCAAAAATAAATAAAATAAATAAAAAAACCCAAAACACGAGGCTTTCATAGGCCACCGAGCCAAAATATCTTCTTCCATGAAACTAGCATGATAGCCGCTGGATTATCGGCGCTTTCTGTGAGCCGGCTCTCACATAACCCAATCAACATTTTAACCTGGATAAGTTCAGGGTCTTTAAAAGATTGACTTATCGAGAGTATGCGGGGTTGGAGTAGCATCATACAAAACAGGCTGGTTTAACCAACTTTCAAGGAAGGCGGCTTATCAGCCTGAGCTTCTCCTTGCATTCCGTAAGCTGGCTCTTTCATGACCCAATCAATGTTTTAACCTTGACAAGTTCAGGGTCTCATTTAAGAGATTGACTTGTTAAGAACAGGGCAGTTCATCCAGGATTACCTGGTCGAAGAGCATCTTGGATACAGGCCGGATAACCCGGATTTTTTGTGAATACACCTGGCGTCCAAACCAATCAAAAGGGTAAATACAGCTATGTTCATTAAACAGGAAGCCCCCAAGTGATATGTTTCTGAGCTATGCTCAACGGGTACCTATGTTTGAGCTATGATGTGCATCAAACTCTCTTTGGTCCCTGTAACTTTGGGCATCAAGCCTTTTATATGAAATGATAATAAAGACTCAGTTTTGAAAAAATGAAACGACAGAGGCCCTGAATTATCAGGGATGCCGGCTTTATTATTTTCATTATAATATATACATCGTCAAAATATGTACATCAGAAGAGCCGGTGGCTCAAGTATAGTAAGGCCGAAGATGAGCGATATTCCACGGCCGAACGGTCTCCTCCTCCGATGTGCGTGAGTCCTTGTGGTCTCGAACGTAAATAAGATAGTATGACCCTTCAGATTCTTGCTGACCACAAAATGCCCTTCCCAAGATGGGGATAGCTTATGCGTATCAGTCTGATCCTGGATAAGCCGGAGCACCAAGTCGCCTTCTTGAAAGGTTCTGGTTTTAACCCGACGGCTGTGATAACGGCGCCGATCTTGCTAGTAAATCGCCGAACAAGCCGCCGCAAGGTCACGCTCCTCATCCAACAGGTCAAGTGTGTCCTGTCGTGCTTTTTCATTATCAGCTTCCACATAAGCCGCCACATGGGGCGAATCATGACGGATGTCACTAGGGAGAACCGCCTCTGCTCCGTAAACCATGAAAAAAGGCGTGTAACCCGTAGATCTGGTGGGGGTAGTATTGATACTCCATAACACTGAGGGTAACTCCTCCACCCAACAACCTGGCATCCTTTGCAAAGGTACCATAAGCCGGGGCTTGATGCCTCGCAGAATCTCTTGATTGGCTCTTTCAGCTTGACCATTAGACTGGGGGTGAGCCACTGATGATACATCAAGTAGAATATGTTCTCGTTGAAAAAACTCTTTCATAGCACCCTTGGACAGATTAGTGCCATTATCAGTTATGATGCTATGGGGAAAACCAAACCGGAAGATCACCTTTTTGATGAATTGAACTGTCATCGCTGCGTCACACTTGCTAACCTGCTCTACTTCAACCCACTTTGTAAATTTGTCAACCGCCACCAGGAGGTGGGTCTTTTTGTCCTTGGACCTTTTGAAAGGCCCAACCATATCAAGCCCCCAGACTACAAACGACCAAGCAATTAGAATCATCCTCGATTCTTGAGCCGGCACATGAGCTCGTCGTGCAAATTTTTGACAACCATCACATTTACTGACTAAATCCTCAGCGTCAGCATGAGCCGTGAGCCAATAAAACCCATGAAGGAAAGCCTTGGCTATGAGAGACTTAGAACCGGCATGATGACCACAATCTCCTTCATGAATCTCTCGTAGAATTTCACAGCCTTCTTCAGGAGAAACACAATGTTGAAACACCCCTATGACACTGCGATGATGCAAATCTCCATTGACTATAGTCATTGACTTAGACCGTCGGGTTATCTGCCTGGCCAAAGTTTCATCCTCATGTAACTAGCGCCGGGTCATATAGGCCAAGTATGGAACTGTCCAATCAGGAATAACATGAAGAGCCTCCACCAGTTATGATTCCGGGTCAGGAATAGCTAAATCCTCCTCTGTAGGTAATTTGGCCGAAGGGTTATGCAGAATATCCAGGAAAGTGTTAGGTCGCACCAACTTACGCTGGGACCCTAACTGGCTCAAAGCATCAGCCGCCTCATTTTTTCTGCGATCAACATGTTCCACTTGATAACCTTTGAAATGGCCAGCGATAGCATCAACCTCTCGGCGATAAGCCGCCTTGAGTGGATCCTTAGGATCCCAAATACCAGAAACTTGCGGAGCCACCAGATCTGAGTCGCCAAAACACCTCACCCAGCTTAAGTTCATCTCTTTGGACATCCGAAGACCGTGAAGCAAGGCCTCATACTCAGCTGCATTGTTAGTACAAGGGAACATCAACGGGAGAACGTAAGAAAATTTATCACCTCTTGGGGAAGTCAAGACAACTCCAGCCCCCGAGCCCTCTAACTGCCTACATCCATCAAAGTGAATAGTCCAATGGTGCTATCCAGCTTCTCCTCAGGCATCTGCAAATCTGTCCAATCATTGATAAAATCCACAAGTGCTTGAGACTTGATGGTTGTGCGAGGCATATACTTCAAACCATGAGGTCCAAGATCAATGGCCCACTTGGCTACCCAACCTGTGGCTTCTCTGTTTTGAATAATATCCCCTAGGGGAGTAGAACAAACCATAGTGATGGGATGACCCAGAAAGTACTGCTTGAGCTTCCAGCTAGCCATGAACACCCCATATACAAGCTTCTGCCAATGTGGATACCTCTGCTTGGACTCAATAAGCACCTCACTGATGTAGTAAACCAGCCACTGAACTGGATGCTCCTTGCCTGATTCCTTCCTTTCCACCACAATGGCTACACTGACGGCTCGGCTATTGGCAGCCACATGTAACAATAAAGTCTCCTTATCAATGGGAGCAGCAAGAACCGGCGACTCAGCCAACTATTTCTTCAAGGCCTCAAACGCCTGATCAGCAACATCAATCCAAACAAAATGATCTATCTTCTTCATCATCTGATAAAGAGGGATGGTCTTCTCACCTAACTGGCTTAAAGCTGCAATACGACCCGCCAAACGCTGAACATCATTGATACATGCCGGCTTAGCCAGGGAGGTGATAGCCTTTATCTTCTCCGGGTTAGCTTCAATACCTCGTTCTGAAACCAAAAAAAATCCCAAAAGCTTGCCTGCTGGCACACCAAAAACACACTTGGCCAGGTTAAGCATCATCTTGTAAACTCGGAGATTGTCAACGGTCTCCTTTAAATCATCTATCAGGGTCTCCTTCTTCCTGGACTTCACCACAATATCATCCACATAAGCGTGAACATTGTGCCCAATTTGATCATGGAGGCAATTTTGAACACACCGATGGTAAGTCGCCTGGGCACTCTTGAGCCCAAAAGGCATCAATACGTAACAGAAGGCTCCAAAGGGAGTAATAAAGGTTGTCTTCTCCTGGTCCTTAACTGCCATCTTGATCTGATGATAACCAGAATAAGCATCCAAAAAACTCAGACGCTCACAACCCGCCGTAGCATCAATAATCTAATCAATACGGGGGAGAGCGAAGGGATCAGCCGGGCAAGCCTTGTTTAAGTCCATATAATCCACACACATGTGCCAAGTGCCGTTTTTCTTAAGCACCAGCACTGGGTTAGCGAACCATTCAGGATGAAAAACTTCCACAATGAACCCAGCCACCAAGAGCCGGGCTACCTCCTCACCAATAGCCTTACGCCTCTCTTCATTGAAACGGCGAAGGAATTACTTGACCAGTTTAAACTTTGGATCAATATTGAGAGTGTGCTTAGCAAGTTCCCTCAGGACACCTGGCATATCTGAAGGCTTCCATGCAAAGATGTCCCGGTTCTCACGGATGAACTCCATGAGCGCGCTTTCCTATTTCGGATCCAGATTAGAACTGATACTGAACTGCTTAGATGAGTCGCCAGGAACAAAGTCAACTAGTTTAGGGTCGTTTGCCGACTTAAACTTCAATAAAGGATCATGCTCTATGGTTGGCTTCTTCAAGGACGTCATATCTGCCGGGTCAACATTATCTTTATAAAATTTCAGCTCCTCTGCGGCGCAGACAGACTCAGCATAAGCAGTGTTGCCCTCTTCACACTCCAAGGCTTCTTGCGACTCCCATGCACTGTGATGGTGCCCTTGTGACCCGGCATCTTCAGCTGCAAATAAATATAACAAGGCCTTGCCATGAATTTAGCATAAGCCGGCCGCCCAAACAGAGCATGATAAGGGCTTTTGATCTTAACCACTTCAAAGGTCAACGTCTCAGATCTGGAATCATACTCATCTCCAAGGGCAACCTCCAAAGATATTTTACCCACTGGATATGCCGACTTACCAGGCACCACACCGTGAAAACAGTGTTCGATGGCATAAGAATTTTGTTTGTCAATCCCATGCGACGAAAGGTTTCATAATAAAGGATATTAATGTTGCTGCCTCCATCCATGAGTACCTTAGTGAACTTGTATCCTCCAACCTAAGGTGCCACCACCAGCACCAAATGACCCGGATTATCAACCCGGGGTGGGTGATCCTCATGGCTCCAGAGAATAGGGTGTTCAGACCATCGCAAGTAATGGGGCACCGCCAGCTCAATGATGTTCACTGCCCTTTTATGGAGCTTCTGATCCCGCTTACATAAACTCGTGGTGAAAACGTGGTACTGCCCACTATTCAATTGCTTCGGGTTACTCTGATAACCAGATTGCTGCTGATTCCCCTGATTATTCTGTTGATTGTAACCACCCTGGTTGCATTGGCCTTGAAAACCGGAATTTGAACTGCCACCTCCATGACCCGGACCATGAGAACCGGATCCTGAGCCGCCATTCGGGCCATGGTTATTTTGGAAAATATGGGAATTCTTGAACTCCTTCATGATAAAACAATCCTTCCACAAATGTTTAGATGGCCTCTCATGTGTTTCGTGCCTCGGACACGGTTGATTCATTATTGCCTCGAGGTCAAGTTCTCCCCCTCCAGACAGAGTCGGCCTCCCCTTGCGACACTCGTAATTATTCCGTGCACCAGTGTTGGCCACGAAGTCTAAATTTCCATCAGCTCTGCGCTTACCTTACCACCCTGATTGGCCGGGTTATACTGTTGTCCCTTCATGCCGCTACTCTTCTTTCCCTTGCCCGTCTTTTCGTCATCCAACTCGGGGTCCTTGGTACTATCAGAGTCGGCATACTTGACAAGGGCTACAATGATCTCCCCCATGTCACTGCAATGGCGCTTAAGTCTGAAGGAAATATGCCCTAGAGGCAATAATAAAGTTATTATTTATTTCCTTATTTCATGATAAATGTTTATTATTCATGCTAGAATTGTATTAACCGGAAACATAATACATGTGTGAATACATAGACAAACAAAGTGTCACTAGTATGCCTCTACTTGACTAGCCCGTTAATCAAAGATGGTTATGTTTCCTAACCATGAACAATGAGTTGTTATTTGATTAGCGGGATCACATCATTAGGTGAATGATCTGATTGACATGACCCATTGCATTAGCTTAGCACCCGATCGTTTAGTATGTTGCTATTGCTTTCTTCATGACTTATACATGTTCCTGTAACTATGAGATTATGCAACTCTCGTTTACCGGAGGAACACTTTGGGTGCTAACAAACGTCACAACATAATTGGGTGATTATAAAGGAGTACTACAGGTGTCTCCAAAGGTACATGTTGGGTTGGCGTATTTCGAGATTAGGTTTTGTCACTCCGATTGTCGGAGAGGTATCTCTGGGCCCTCTCGGTAATGCACATCACTTAAGCCTTGCAAGCATTGCAGCTAATGAGTTAGTTGCGGGATGATGTATTACAGAACGAGTAAAGAGACTTGCCAGTAACGAGATTCAACTAGGTATTGGATACCGACGATCGAATCTCGGGCAAGTAACATACCGATGACAAAGGGAACAACATATGTTGTTATGCGGTCAGACCGATAAAGATCTTCGTAGAATATGTAGGAGCCAATATGGGCATCCAGGTCCCGCTATTGGTTATTGACCGGAGACGTGTCTCGGTCATGTCTACATTGTTCTCGAACCGTAGGGTCCGCACGCTTAACGTTACGATGACAGTTATTATGAGTTTATGCATTTTGATGTACCGAAGATTGTTCGGAGTCCCGGATGTGATCATGGACATGAAGAGGAGTCTCGAAATGGTCGAGACATAAATATTGATATATTGGAAGCCTATATTTGGACATCGGAAGTGTTCTGGGTGAAATCGGGATTTTACCAGAGTACCGGGAGGTTACCGGAACCCCCCGGGAGCCATATGGGCCTTAATGGGATTTAGTGGAAAGGAGAAAGGGGCAGCCCAAGGTGGCCGCGCGCCTCCCCCCTCCCCTAGTCCTATTAGGACTAGGAGAGGTGGCCGGCCCCCCTCTCTCTCTCTTTCCCCCTCGGGGAATCCTAGTCCAACTATGATTGGGGGGGAGTCCTACTCCCGGTAGGAGTAGGACTCCTCCTGCGCCCTCCTCCTGGCCGGCGGCCCCCTCCCCCTTGGCTCCTTTATATACGGAGGTAGGGGGCACCTCTAGACACACAAGTTGATCCTTGAGATCGTTCCTTAGCCGTGTGCGGTGCCCCCTGCCACCATATTCCACCTCGATCATATTGTAGCAGTGCTTAGGCGAAGCCCTGCGATAGTAGAACATCAAGATCGTCACCACGCCGTCATGCTGACGGAACTCCTCCCCGACGCTTTGCTGGATCGGAGCCCGGGGATTGTCATCGAGCTGTACGTGTGCTAAGAACTCAGAGGTGCCGGAGTAACGGTGCTTGGATCGGTCGGATCGGGAAGACGTACGACTACTTCCTCTATGTTGCGTCAATGCTTCCGTAGTCGGTCTGCGTGGGTACGTAGACAACACTCTCCCCTCTCGTTGCTATGCATCACCATGATCTTGCGTGTGCGTAGGAATTTTTTTGAAATTACTACGTTCCCCAACAGTGGCATCAGAGCCTAGGTTTTATATGTTGATGTTATATGCACGAGTAGAACACAAGTGAGTTGTGGGCGATATAAGTCATACTGCCTACCAGCATGTCATACTTTGGTTCAGCGGTATTGTTGGACGAGATGACCCGGACCAACATTACGCGTACGCTTACGCGAGACCGGTTCCCCCGACGTGCTTTGCACATAGGTGGCTTGCGGGCGACTGTCTCTCCAACTTTAGTTGAACCGAGTATGGCTACGCCCGGTCCTTGCGAAGGTTAAAACGGAGTCAAATTGACAAACTATCGTTGTGGTTTTGATACGTAGGTGAGATTGGTTCTTGCTTAAGCCCGTAGCAGCCACGTAAAACTTGCAACAACAAAGTAGAGGACGTCTAACTTGTTTTTGCAGGGCATGTTGTGATGTGATATGGTCAAGGCATGATGATGAATTTTATTGTATGAGATGATCATGTTTTGTAACCGAGTTATCGGCAACTGGCAGGAGCCATATGGTTATCGCTTTATTGTATGCAATGCAATCCCGATGTAATGCTTTACTTTATCACTAAGCGGTAGCGATAGTCGTGGAAGCATAAGATTGGCGAGACGACGACGATGCTACGATGGAGATCAAGGTGTCGCGCCGGTGACGATGGTGATCATGACGGTGCTTCGGAGATGGAGATCACAGGCACAAGATGATGATGGCCATATCATATCACTTATATTGATTGCATGTGATGTTTATCTTTTATGCATCTTATCTTGCTTTGATTGACGGTAGCATTATAAGATGATCTCTCACTAAATTATCAAGAAGTGTTCTCCTTGAGTATGCACCGTTGCCAAAGTTCGTCGTGCCCAGACACCACGTGATGATCGGGTGTGATAAGCTCTACGTCCATCTACAACGGGTGCAAGCCAGTTTTGCACACGCAGAATACTCGGGTTAAACTTGACGAGCCTAGCATATGCAGATATGGCCTCGGAACATAGAGACTGAAAGGTCGAGCGTGAATCATATAGTAGATATGATCAACATAACGATGTTCACCATTGAAAACTACTCCATCTCACGTGATGATCGGTTATGGTTTAGTTGATTTGGATCACGTGATCACTTAGAGGATTAGAGGGATGTCTATCTAAGTGGGAGTTCTTAAGTAATTTGATTAATTGAACTTAAACTTATCATGAACTTAGTCCTGGTAGTATTAGCATATCTATGTTGTGGATCAATAGCTCGCATTGTTGCTTTCATGTGTTTATTTTGATATGTTCCTAGAGAAAATTGTGTTGAAAGATGTTAGTAGCAAAGATGCGGATTGCATCCATGATCTGAGGTTTATCCTCATTGTTGCACAGAAGAATTATGTCCTTGATGCACCGCTAGGTGACAGACCTATTGCAGGAGCAGATGCAGACATTATGAACGTTTGGCTAGCTCAATATGATGACTACTTGATAGTTTAGTGCACCATGCTTAACGGCTTAGAATCGGGACTTCAAAGACGTTTTGAACGTCATGGACCATATGAGATGTTCCTGGAGTTGTAGTTAATATTTCAAGAAAATACCCGAGTTGAGAGATATCAAGTCTCCAACAAGTTCTATGGCTAAAAGATGGAGGAGAATCGCTCAACTAGTGAGCATGTGCCCAGATTGTCTGAGTACTACAATCGCTTGAATCAAGTGGGAGTTAATCTTCCAGATAAGATAGTGATTGACAGAATTCTCTAGTCACCATCACCAAGTTAGTAGAACTTCGTGATGAACTATGATATGCAAGGGATAACAGAAATGATTCCCAAGCTCTTCGTAATGCGGAAATTGACGAAGGTAGAAATCGAGAAAAACATCAAGTGTTGATGATAGACAAGACCACTAGTTTCAAGAAAAGGGCAGAGGGAAGAAGGGGACTTCAAGAAGAACAGCAAGCAAGTTGCTGCTCAAGTGAAGAAGCCCAAGTCTGGTCCTAAGCCTGAGACTAAGTGTTTCTACTGCAAAGGGACTGGTCACTGGAAGCGGAACTACCCCAAGTGATTGGCAGATAAGAAGGATGGCAAAGTGAACATAAGTATATTTGATATACATGTTATTGATGTGTACTTTACTAGTGTTTATAGAAACCCCTCAGTATTTGATACTAGTTCAGTTGCTAAGATTATTAACTCGAAACGGGAGTTGCAGAATAAACAGAGACTAGTTAAGGGTGAAGTGACGATATGTGTTGGAAGTAGTTCCAAGATTGATATGATCATCATCGCATACTCCCTATACTTTCGGGATTAGTGTTGAACCTGAATAAGTGTTATTTGGTGTTTGCGTTGAGCATGAATATGATTTGATCATGTTTATTGTAATACGGTTATTCATTTAAGTAAGAGAATAAATTGTTGTTCTGTTTACATGAATAAAACCTTATATGGTTACACACCCAATGAAAATAGTTCGTTGGATCTCGATCGTAGTGATACACATAATCATAATATTGAAACCAAAAGATGCAAAGTTAATAATGATAGTGCAACTTATTTGTAGCACTGCCGTTCAGGTCATATTGGTGTAAAGCGCATGAAGAAAATCCATGCTGATGGGCTTTTGGAATCACTTGATTATGAATCACTTGATGCTTGCGAACCATGCCTTATGGGCAAGATGACTAAAACGCCGTTCTCCGGAACAATGAAGCAAGCAACAGATTTGTTGGAAATCATACATACTGATGTATGTGGTCCGATGAATATTGAGGCTCGCGATAGATATCATTATTTTCTGATCTTCACAGATGATTTGAGCAGATATGAGTATATCTACTTGATGAAACAAAGGTCTGAAACATTTGAAAAGTTCAAAAAAATTCAGAGTGAAGTGGAGAATCATCGTAACAAAAATGAAAGTTTCTATGATATGATCGCAGAAGTAAAATATTTGAGTTACGAGTTTGGTCTTCAATTAAAATAATGTGAAATAGTTTCACTACTCACGCCACCTGGAACACCATAGTGTAATGGTGTGTCCGAACGTCATAACCGTACTTTATTAGATATAGTGCGATCTATGATGTCTCTTACCGATCTACCACTATCGTTTTGGGGTTATGCATTAGAGACAGCTGCATTCACGTTAAAAAAGGGCACCATCTAAATCCGTTGAGACGACACCGTGTGAACTATGGTTTGGCAAGAAACCTAAGCTGTCGTTCTTAAAGTTTGGAGTTGCGATGCTTATGTGAAAAAGTTTCATCTCGATAAGCTCAAACTCAAATCGGAGAAATATGTCTTCATAGGATACCCAAAGGAGACAGTTGGGTACACCTTCTATCACAAATCCGAAGGCAAGACTTTTGTTGCTAAATTCGGAGTTTTTCTATAGAAGGAGTTTCTCTCAAAAGATGTGAGTGGGAGGAAAGTAGAACTTGATGAGGTAATTGTACCTGCTCCCTTATTGGAAAGTAGTACATCACAGAAAACTATTTCTGCGACACCTACACCAATTAGTGAGGAAGCTAATGATGATGATCATGAAACTTTAGATCAAGATACTACTGAACCTCGTAGATCAACCAGAGTGAGATCCGCACCAGAGTGGTACGGTAATCCTGTTCTGGAAGTCATGCTACTAGATCATGATGAACCTACGAACTATAAAGAAGCGATGGTGAGCCCAGATTCCGCAAAATGGCTTGAAGCCATGAAATTTGAGATGGGATCCATGTATGAGAACAAAGTATGAACTTTGGTTGACTTGCCCGATGATCGGCAAGCAATTGAGAATAAATGGATCTTCAAGAAGAAGACTGACACTGACGGTAATATTACTGTCTATAAAGCTCGACTTGTCGCAAAAGGTTTTCGACAAGTTCAAGGGATTGACTACGATGAGACCTTCTCACCCGTAGCGATGCTTAAGTCTGTCCGAATCATGTTAGCAATTGCCGCATTTTATGATTATGAAATTTGGCAGATGGATGTCAAAACTGCATTCCTGAATGGATTTCTGGAAGAAGAGTTGTATATGATGCAACCAGAAGGTTTTGTCGATCCAAAGGGAGCTAACAAAGTATGCAAGCTCCAGCGATCCATTTATGGACTGGTGCAAGCCTCTCGGAGTTGGAATAAACGTTTCGATAGTGTGATCAAAGCATTTGGTTTTATACAGACTTTTGGAGAAGCCTGTATTTACAAGAAAGTGAGTGGGAGCTCAGTAGCATTTCTGATATTATATGTAGATGACATATTACTGATTGGAAATGATATAGAATTTCTAGATAGCATAAAGGGATACTTGAATAAGAGTTTTTCAATGAAAGACCTCGGTGAAGCTGCTTATATATTAGGCATTAAGATCTATAGAGATAGATCAAGACGCCTAATTGGACTTTCACAAAGCACATACCATGACAAAGTTTTGAAAAAGTTCAAAATGGATCAAGCAAAGAAAGGGTTCTTGCCTGTGTTACAAGGTGTGAAATTGAGTAAGACTCAAAGCCCGACCACTGCAGAAGATAGAGAGAAAATGAAAGATGTTCCCTATGCTTCAGCCATAGGCTCTATCATGTATGCAATGCTGTGTACCAGACCTGATGTGTGCCTTGCTATAAGTTTAGCAGGGAGGTACCAAAGTAATCCAGGAATGGATCACTGGACAGCGGTCAAAATTATCCTTAGTGGAATAAGGAAATATTTCTCAATTATGGAGGTGACAAAAGGGTTCGTCGTAAAAAGTTACGTCGATACAAGTTTTGACACAGATCTGGATGACTCTAAGTATCGATCTAGATACATATTGAAAGTGGGAGCAATAAGCTAGAGTAGCTCCGTGCAGAGCATTGTTGACATAGAAATTCGCAAAATACTTACGGATCTGAATGTGACAGACCCGTTGACTAAAATTATCTCACAAGCAAAACATGATCACACCTTAGTACTCTTTGGGTGTTAACCACATAGTGATGTGAACTAGATTACTGACTCTAGTAAACCCTTTCGGTGTTGATCACATATCGATGTGAACTATGGGTGTTAATCACATGGTGATGTGAACTATTGCTGTTAAATCACATGGCGATGTGAACTACATTATTGACTCTAGTGCAAGTGGGAGACTGAAGGAAATATGCCCTAGAGGCAATAATAAAGTTATTATTTATTTCCTTATTTCATGATAAATGTTTATTATTCATGCTAGAATTGTATTAACCGGAAACATAATACATGTGTGAATACATAGACAAACAAAGTGTCACTAGTATGCCTCTACTTGACTAGCCCGTTAATCAAAGATGGTTATGTTTCCTAACCATGAACAATGAGTTGTTATTTGATTAGCGGGATCACATCATTAGGTGAATGATCTGATTGACATGACCCATTCCATTAGCTTAGCACCCGATCGTTTAGTATGTTGCTATTGCTTTCTTCATGACTTATACATGTTCCTGTAACTATGAGATTATGCAACTCCCGTTTACCGGAGGAACACTTTGGGTGCTACCAAACGTCACAACTTAACTGGGTGATTATAAAGGAGTACTACAGGTGTCTCCAAAGGTACATGTTGGGTTGGCGTATTTCAAGATTAGGTTTTGTCACTCCGATTGTCGGAGAGGTATCTCTGGGCCCTCTCGGTAATGCACATCACTTAAGCCTTGCAAGCATTGCAGCTAATGAGTTAGTTGCGGGATGATGTATTACAAAACGAGTAAAGAGACTTGCCAGTAACGAGATTGAACTAGGTATTGGATACCGACGATCGAATCTCGGGCAAGTAACATACCGATGACAAAGGGAACAACGTATGTTGTTATGCGGTCAGACCGATAAAGATCTTCGTAGAATATGTAGGAGCCAATATGGGCATCCAGTTCCCACTATTGGTTATTGACCGGAGACGTGTCTTGGTCATGTCTACATTGTTCTCGAACCGTAGGGTCCGCACGCTTAACGTTACGATGACAGTTATTTTGAGTTTATGCATTTTGATGTACCAAAGATTGTTCGGAGTCCCGTATGTGATCATGGACATGACGAGGAGTCTCGAAATGGTCGAGACATAAAGATTGATATATTGGAAGCCTATATTTGGACATCGGAAGTGTTCCGGGTGAAATCGGAATTTTACCGGAGTACCGGGAGGTTACCAGAACCCCCCGGGAGCCATATGGGCCTTAATGGGCTTTAGTGGAAAGGAGAAAGGGGCAGCCCAAGGTGGCCGCGCGCCTCCCCCCTCCCCTAGTCCTATTAGGACTAGGAGAGGTGGCCGGCCCCCCTCTCTCTCTTTCCCCCTCGGGGAATCCTAGTCCAACTAGGATTGGGGGGGAGTCCTACTCCCGGTAGGAGTAGGACTCCTCCTGCGCCCTCCTCCTGGCCGACGGCCCCCTCCCCCTTGGCTCCTTTATATACGGAGGCAGGGGGCACCTCTAGACACACAAGTTGATCCTTGAGTTCCTTAGCCGTGTGCGGTGCCCCCTTCCACCATATTCCACCTCGATCATATTGTAGCGGTGCTTAGGCGAAGCCCTGCGACAGTAGAACATCAAGATCGTCACCACGCCGTCGTGCTGACGGATCTCCTCCCCGACGCTTTGCTGGATCGGAGCCCGGGGATCGTCATCGAGCTGTACATGTGCTAAGAACTCGGAGGTGCCAGAGTAACGGTGCTTGGATCGGTCGGATCGGGAAGACGTACGACTACTTCTTCTACGTTGCGTCAACGCTTCCGCAGTCGGTCTGCATGGGTACGTAGACAACACTCTCCCCTCTCGTTGCTATGCATCACCATGATCTTGCGTGTGCGTAGGAAATTTTTTGAAATTACTACGTTCTCCAACAAAGTCGCCCAAGCTTCTGTTTAAGAGGGAGGAAACGGCAATAAGCCGTCTGCTCCAATTCTGTCTGAAGAAGTTCTCTAGCCCTCCGCGTTTCAACCGCCGTCGGAGACTCGCCTTCAACTGGCAGAGCTACCAATCATGTTGTTGCAGCAATCATATTGTCCAAAGGGTTGGAATAATGACCCGGCCGCGTCAGAACATGTTGAAGCGGGGAATTGTTCACACGTGGAGAGCCCATCACTCGTGGCTGAACCGGTGCTCCACCCCCAGGCGCTTCAGCCATCCGGTTTACCACCGGCGGGTCGCTGGTCCCTGCTCCAGGCGTGTTAAAGAGGTTTCTTGGCACATAAACCGGGGATAGATGACTCCGGTATCTCCTTCTCATGACCTCATTTGAAGCATTCTGATCCAACGTGAGCCGGAAGGAGTCGGCTCGGATTCGCTGCGCCTGTGCATCCAAAACAGCCCATTCTGCAGCCATCCTGGTGTTCTTGACGACCCACAAGTGTAGGGGGTCTATCGTAGCCTTTTCGATAAGTAAGAGTGTCGAATCCAACGAGGAGCAGAAGGAAATGATAAGCAGTTTTCAGTAAGGTATTCTCTGCAAGCACTGAAATTATCGGTAAAAGATAGTTTTGTGATAAGGTAATTTGTAACGAGTAACAAGTAATGCAAGTAAATAAGGTGCAGCAAGATGGCCCAATCCTTTTGGTAGCAAAGTACAAGCCTGGACAAACTCTTATATAAAGGAAAGCGCTCCCGAGGACACATGGGAATTATCGTCATGCTAGTTTTCATAACGTTCATATGATTTGCGTTCGGTACTTTGATAATTTGATATGTGGGTGGACCGGTGCTTGGGTACTGCCCTTACTTGGACAAGCATCCCACTTATGATTAACCCCTATTGCAAGCATCCACAACTACAACAGAAGTATTAAGGTAAACCTAACCATAGCATGAAACATATGGATCCAAATCAGCCCCTTACGAAGCAACGCATAAACTAGGGTTTAAGCTTCTGTCACTCTAGCAACCCATCATCTACTTATTACTTCCCAATGCCTCCCTCTAGGCCCAAACAATGGTGAAGTGTCATGTAGTCGACGTTCACATGACACCATTAGAGGGATGACAACATACATCTCATCAAAATATCGAACGAATACCAAATTCACATGACTACTTATAGCAAGACTTCTCCCATGTCCTCGGGAACAAACGTAACTACTCACAAAGCATATTCATGTTCATAATCATAGGGGTATTAATATGCATAATGGATCTGAACATATGACCTTCCACCAAGTAAACCAACTAGCATCAACTACAAGGAGTAATCAACACTACTAGCAACCCACAGGTACCAATCTGAGGTTTGGATACAAAGATTGGATACAAGAGATGAACTAGGGTTTGAGATGATATGGTGCTGGTGAAGATGTTGATGGAGATTGACCCCCTCCCGATGAGAGGATCGTTGGTGATGACGATGGTGATGATTTCCCCCTCCCGGAGGGAAGTTTCCCCGGTAGAACAGCTCCGCCGGAGCCTAGATTGGTTCCGCCAAGGTTCTGCCTCATGGCGGCGGAGTTTTGTCCCGTGAGATTGCTTATGATTTTTCCTCAGACGAAAGACTTCACATAGCAGAAGATGGGCACCGGAGGCCTACTAGGGGGCCCACGAGGCAGGGGGTGCACCCAGGGGGATAGGGCGCGCCCCCACCCTCGTGGCCAGGGTGTGGGCCCCCCTCTGGTGGATTCTTTCACCAGTATTTTTTATTAATTCCAAAAATAACTTCCGTGAAGTTTTAGGACTTTTGGAGCTGTGCAGAATAGGTCTCTAATATTTACTCATTTTCCAGCCTAGAATTCCAGCTGCCCGCATTCTCCTTCTTCATGTAAACCTTGTAAAATAAGAGAGAATAGGCATAAGTATTGTGACATAATGTGTAATGACAGGCCATAATGCAATAAATATCAATATAAAAGCATGATGCAAAATGGACGTATCAACTCCCCCCAAGCTTAGACCTCGCTTGTCCTCAAGCGGAAGCTGATAATGATAAATATGTCCACATGTTTAGAGGTAGAGGTATTGATAAAATAAAATACGGACATGAGGGCATCATGATCATTCTTATAACAACAACATATATGGATATTGTCATACTATTTCTTATGCTCGAGTAATAATCTATTCACAATGTAAAGTATGAATCAGAAACCTCATTGAGAACCAACAAACTATAATCTCAGTCATTGAAGCAATTGCAATTTATCGTAACATCGGAAAGAGTCAATATAAGAGCTTTCCAGCAAGTCCACATACTCAACTATCATTTAGTCTTTCACAATTGCTAACACTCACGCAATACTTATGGGTATGGAGTTTTAATCGGACACAGAGAAAGATAGGGGCTTATAGTGTTGCCTCCCAACCTTTTACCTCAAGGGTAATGTCAACAATAATGATTCATGCTAACTTACATCCAATTGTGTATATATATAAGGATCTTTCCAACACAAGGTGCTTGCCAAAGGATAAAATATAAAAAGGAGAGGTGAAAATCACCACGACTCTTGCATCTATACCAATATTAAAAGACCCAAATGGGCAGATCCAAACCATCTCGACCGTTAAATCATGTTATCTAGCGGTTCAAATTGCTCCAATGTTGAGCACCAAACACGTTTAACGCTCTAATTACCCACCATTGCCATTGGTTATAAACACGTTTTGACTCAACGCTATCCCTTGAAATCTGTCATATAATTAATATCCTACCATTCCCGCGAAAAAGTAATTGATATCTTACCAAATACCAACGTGCAATAGATATATATTACCTAATATAACGTGCAACTAATAACCTACCTAATATAAACGTGCATTGCAAGTACATTATTACTAGTAAGGTAAAAGTAAAAGATAGGCCCTTCGCAGAGGGAAGCAGAGGTTGTCATGTGCTTTTATGGTTGGATGCACAAAATCTTAATGCAAAAGAACATCACTTTATATTGCCACTTGTGATATGAACCTTTATTATGCAGTCTGTCACTTTTATTGCTTCCATATCACAAGATCGTATAAAGTTTATTTTCTCCACACTAATAGATCATACATATTTAGAAAGCAAATTTTTTTATTGCATGCACCGATGACAACTTACTTGAAGGATCTTACTCAATCCATAGGTAGATATGGTGAACTCTCATGGCAAAATTGGTTTTAAGGGTATTTGAAAGCACAAGTAGTATCTCTACTTGGTGCAAAGAATTTGGCTAGCATGAGAGGGAAAGGCAAGCTCAACATGTTGGATGATCCATGACAATATACTTTATTTCAGATATAAGAAAACATAACCCATTACGTTGTCTTCCTCGTCCAACATCAACTCTTTAGCATGTCATACTTTAATGAGTGCTCACAATCATAAAATATGTCCAAGATAGTGTATTTATATGTGAAAACCTCTCTTTATTTATCACTTCCTATTAATTGCAACGATGACCAAAACTAAGTTTGTCAACTCTCAACAACTTTTAATCATCATACTCTTTATATGTGAAGTCATTACTCTCCATAAGATCAATAAGATCTCTTTATTTCTTTTATTTCTTTCTTTTTCTTCAATTCCCTCATGATCATAGCAAGATAATCAAGCCCTTGACTCAATACTAATCTTTATTATATATAGCTCATGGACTCGATTACATAGAAGGATCAAGAAGCAAAACTCAAAACTAAATCATACTAAAACTTTATTCTACTAGATCAAGATATTATCAAAAAGATCGAACTAAGAAAAACGGTAAAGATAGGAGTGTGATGGTGATACGATACCGGGGCACCTCCCCCAAGCTTGGCAGTTGCCAAGGGGAGTCCCATGCCCGATGCTCAGTTCTTCTTTGTTGGCGAAGAAGGTGTTGGTGATGATGGATAGTCGCACATCGAGCATAAGAGATCCTCCAATTTGCGGATAATGCCTTTGAGTGCAATGATATGCTCCTTCAACAAAATATTTTCACTTGTGAAGTACTTGTTTTGAATGCGATCTAACTCAATCATCTTGAAATCTTCAATCTCCGTTGGAGTTAAGAGATTGTGGTGAGGTTGAAGGATGTCTTCTTCTACTACTGCCGGAACTTGACACCCCGTGGCCTTCTTGATCCCATCATCCTTGTTGATCCCTTCGGGCTCTTCTCTCTTCAGCTCTATCTTCATTAGCCAAGCATCGTTGCCCTCATTGTTGGAGGAGGAGGGAGACGACATGATGCTTGGCCTTGACAACCCTGGCAGAAAACAGCTCAAAACAAAAACAGGAGATATTTGCGTGATACGGTGGTCAAAACCTTCGGGAGATTATATAGTGAATTTTTACCGACCAAAAGAAGTATCATGCAAGAAAACAGAGTCCGGAGAGCACACGAGGTGCCCACGAGGCAGGGGGCGTGCCCAGGGGGTAGGGTGCGCCCTCCACCCTCATGGACGCCTCGTGTCCTTCCCGGACTACTTCGTATTTTCCTATTTTCTTAAATATTCCATAACGGAGAAAAAATGCCATTAGAACTGTTTTGGAGTCGGTTTACTTACCGTATCACATACCTATTCCTTTTCGGAGTCTGAAATGTTCCGGAAAGTGTCCCTTATGTATTCCTCTAGGGTTACGGTTTCAATAACATTAGTTTCAACATTTATGGGATTACCTGAGATATAATGTTTGATTCTTTGACCGTTTACCACCCTAGGATTTGTGCCTTTGAAGTTGTTGATTTTTATGGCACCGGAACGGTAGGCCTCCTCGATGACGTAAGGACCTTCCCATTTAGAGAGAAGTTTGCCTGCAAAAAATCTTAAACGAGAGTTGTATAACAATACATAATCACCTACATTGAACTTGCGTTTTTGTATCCTTTTATCATGCCATCTTTTAACTTTTTCTTTAAACAGTTTGGCATTCTCATAGGCCTGGGTTCTCCATTCATCAAGTGAGCTAATGTCAAATAACCTCTTCTCACCGGCAAGTTTGAAATCATAATTGAGCTCTTTAATGGCCCAATATGCCTTATGTTCTAATTCGAGAGGTAAGTGACATGCTTTTCCATAAACCATTTTATATGGAGTCATACCCATAGGATTTTTATATGCAGTTCTATAAGCCCATAATGCATCATCAAGTTTCTTGGACCAATTCTTTCTAGATCTATTAACAGTCTTTTGCAAAATTAATTTCAGCTCTTTGTTACTCAATTCTACTTGACCACTAGACTGCGGTGATATGGAGATGCAATTCTATGATTAACATCATACTTAGCAAGCATTTTACGAAAGGCACCATGAATAAAATGTGAACCACCATCAGTCATTAAGTATCTAGGGACTCCAAACCTCGGAAAAATAACTTCTTTAAGCATCTTAATAGAGGTGTTATGATCAGCACTACTAGTTGGAATAGCTTCTACCCACTTAGTAATGTAATCAACAACAACTAAAATATGTGTATACCCATTAGAGGAAGGAAACGGTCCCATATAATCGAAGCCCCAAACATCAAATGGTTCAATAACGAGTGAATAATTCATAGGCATTTCTTGACGTCTACTAATATTACCAATTCTTTGATATTCATCACAAGATAATACAAACTTACGGGCATCCTTGAAGAGAGTAGGCTAATAAAAACCGGATTGCAATACCTTGTGTGCAGTTCTATCTCCAGCATGGTGTCCTCCATAAGCCTCGGAGTGACACTTACGTAGGATCTGTTCCTGTTCATGCTCAGGTATACAACGTCTAATAACACCGTCTACTCCTTCTTTATAAAGGTGTGGGTCATCCCAGAAGTAATGCCTTAAATCATAGAAGAACTTTTTCTTTTGCTGGGATGTGAAACTAGGTGGTATAAATTTAGCGACAATGTAATTAGCATAATCATCATACCATGGAGCAGTATGAGAAGCATTTATCACAGCTAATTGTTCATCAGGAAAGTTATCATCAATAGGTAGTGGGTCATCAAGAACATTATCTATCCTAAACAAGTTGTCTGCAACGGGGTTCTCAGCTCCCTTTCTATCAATAATATGCAAATCAAATTCTTGTAGCAAGAGGACCCATCTAATGAGTCTAGGTTTAGCATCTTTCTTTTCCATAAGATATTTAATAGCAGCATGATCAGTGTGAACAGTTACTTTAGAATCAACAATATAAGGTCCGAACTTATCACAAGCAAATACAACTGCTAAAAATTCTTTTTGAGTAGTGGCATAATTTCTCTGGGCACTGTCTAGAGTTTTACTAGCATATTGAATAACATTTAGTTTCTTATCAACCCTTTGTCCTAGAACAACACCTACAGCATAATCACTAGCATCACACATGATTTCAAATGGTAAATTCCAATCAGGTGGCTGAACAATAGGTGCAGAAATCAAGGCTTTCTTAAGTATTTCGAATGCTTCTACACAATCATCTTCAAAGACAAAAGGAATATCTTTCTATAATAGGTTAGTCAGAGGCCGGGAAATTTTTGATAAGTCCTTAATGAACCTCCTATAAAAACCGGCATGACCAAGGAAACTTCTTATACCTTTGATGTCCTTGGGACACGGCATCTTTTCAATAGCATCAACTTTAGCTTTGCAAACTTCAATACCTCTTTCAGAAATTTTATGCCCCAAGACAATACCTTCATTAACCATAAAGTGGCACTTCTCCCAATTCAAGACAAGGTTAGTTTCTTCACATATCTGCAAAACTCGATCAAGGTTGCTCAAGCAATCATCAAAAAAGGATCCATAAACAGAGAAATCATCCATGAAAACTTCACAAATCTTTTCACAAAAGTCAGAGAATATAGCCATGCATCTTTGAAAGGTAGCAGGTGCATTACATAAACCAAAAGGCATACGTCTATAAGCAAAGGTACCGAAAGGGCAAGTAAAAGTAGTCTTTTCCTGATCATCAGCTGACACAGGTATTTGAGAGAAACCAGAGTAACCATCTACAAAGAAAAAATGTGTATGTTTGGATAATCTTTCTAGCATTTGATCAATGAAAGGCAAAGGGTAATGATCGTTTTTAGTAGCTTTATTTAATTTGCGGAAATCAATCACCATCCTATAACCTGTAATAATTCTTTGCGGAATCAATTCATCTTTATCATTAGGAACGACAGTAACACCTCCCTTCTTAGGGACACAATGGATAGGACATACCCAGTGACTATCAGCAACGGGATAAATTATACCTACTTCAAGGAGCTTTAATATTTCCTTTCTTACCACTTCTTTCATCTTAGGATTTAGCCGTCGTTGGTGATCAATAACTGGTTTGGCATATTTCTCCAAATTTATTTTGTGTTGACATAGAGAGGGACTAATGCCCTTAAGATCATCGAGAGTATATCCAATAGCAGCACGGTGCTTCTTCAGAATTTTCAATAATTTCTCTTCTTCATGCTTTGGAAGGTTAGCACTAATAATAACAGGATATATCTTCTTTTCATCAAGATAAGCATATTTAAGAGTATCAGGCAATGGTTTAAGCTCAAACACGGGATCACCCTTGTGTGGAGGAGGATCCCCTAGAATTTCAACAGGCAAGTTGTGTTTCAAAATAGGTCCCTGTTTAAAGAATACTTCATCTGTTTCTCTTCTTTCATTCATGAACATATCATTTTCATGGTCTAGCAAATATTGTTCTAAAAGATCAGTAGGAGGCACGACAATAGAAGCAAGCCAATAATTTCATCTTTACTAGGCAATTCTTTATCATGGGGTTGTCTACGAAACTTAGCAAAATTAAACTCATGAGACATATCACCCAAACCAATAGTAACAACATCCTTTTCGCAGTCTGTCCTAGCATTAACAGTGTTCAAGAAGGGTCTACCAAATATAATGGGACAAAAGCTATCTTGTGGGGAACCAAGAACAAGAAAATCAGCAGGATATTTAACCTTCCCACACAAGACTTCAACATCTCTAACAATCCTAACCGGTGAAATAGTATCTCTATTAGCAAGTTTAATGGTAACATTGATATCTTCTATCTCAGCAGGTGCAATATCATGCATAATTTCTTCGTATAAGGAATGAGGTATTGCACTTGCACTAGCACCCATATCACATAAGCCATGATAATAATGATCTCCTATTTTAACGGAATAACAAGCATGCCTACAACAGGTCTATGTTTATTTTTAGCATCAGGTCTAGCAATTCTAGCAGCTTCATTGCAAAAGTAAATAACATGCCCATCAATATTATCGGCCAAGAGATCTTTAACCATAGCAATTTTAGGTTAAACTTTAACTTGCTCAGGGGGTTTGTGTGTCATAATATTACTATTGTTGACTACAGTTGAAGCTTTAGCATGATCCTTTATTCTAACAGGGAAAGATGGTTTCTCAATATAAGTAGTAGGAACAACAGGATCATTATAAGTGATAGTCTTTTCTTCAACTTTAATAGGTGCAACTACTTTTACTTCAATGAGAGGATTATATTTAAACCACTTCTCCTTAGGAAGATCAACATGAGTAGCAAAGGATTCGCAGAAAGAAGCTACTATCTCAGAGTCAAGTCCACATTCAGGGCTAAATTCACGGAAAGCATCGGTATCCATAAAAGGTTTAACACAATCACTTAGGTGTTATACCTGACTCCTTACCTTCGTCGAGGTCCCAATCTTCGGAGTTGCGTTTAATTCTTCCCAATAAATTCCATTTGAATTCAATAGTCTTCATCATAAAAGATCCGGTACAAGAAGTATCAAGCATGGAGCGATTACTGAGAGAAAGCCGAGCATAAAAATTTTGAATAATCATTTCTTTTGAGAGCTCATGATTGGGGCATGAATATAACATTGACTTAAGCCTCCCCCAAGCTTGAGCGATGTTTTCTCTTTTGTGAGGCCAAAAATTATATATATAATTACGATCACGATGAACAAGATGCATAGGATAAAACTTATCATGAAATTCCAATTTCAATCGTTTGTAGTTCCATGATCCCATATCATCACATAGCCTATACCATGTCAATGTCTATCCCTTCAAAGATAAAGGGAAGACCTTCTTCTTGATAACATCATCGGGCATATATGCAAGCTTAAATAATCCACAAACTTCATCCACATAGATTAAGTGTAAATCAGGATGCAATGTTCCATCTAATGCAAAAGGATTAGCTAGCAGTTTCTCTATCATACCCGAAGGAATTTCAAAGTAAACATTTTCAGTAGGTTCAGTATGTTGAGGAGCAACTCTTTGCTCTACTGGTCGGGGTGAAGATACCCCGAACAAGCCCCTCAAAGGATTATGTTCCATAGTAACAAGTGACAGTAAATTTCAGCACACTATATAAATTTTTCCTTACCAAATTCCACCTACCAAAGGCGCTTCACTCCCTGGCAACGGCGCCAGAAAAGAGTCTTGATGACCCACAAGTGTAGGGGATCTATCATAGCCTTTTTGATAAGTAAGAGTGTCGAACCCAACGAGGAGCAGAAGGAAATGATAAGCAGTTTTCAGTAAGGTATTCTCTGCAAGCACTAAAATTATCGGTAAAATATAGTTTTGTGATAAGGTAATTTGTAATGAGTAACAAGTAATGCAAGTAAATAAGGTGCAGCAAGATGGCCCAATCCTTTTTGTAGCAAAGGACAAGCCTGGACAAACTCTTATATAAAGGAAAGCGCTCCCGAGGACACATGGGAATTATCGTCAAGCTAGTTTTCATCACGTTCATATGATTCGCGTTCGGTACTTTGATAATTTGATATGTGGGTGGACCGGTGCTTGGGTACTGCCCTTACTTGGACAAGCATTCCACTTATGATTAACCCCTATTGCAAGCATCCACAACTACAACAGAAGTATTAAGGTAAACCTAACCATAGCATGAAACATATGGATCCAAATCAGCCCCTTACGAAGCAACGCATAAACTAGGGTTTAAGCTTCTGTCACTCTAGCAACCCATCATCTACTTATTACTTCTCAATGCCTCCCTCTAGGCCCAAACAATGGTGAAGTGTCATGTAGTCGACGTTCACATGACACCACTAGAGGGATGACAACATACATCTCATCAAAATATCGAACGAATACCAAATTCACATGACTACTTATAGCAAGACTTCTCCCATGTCCTCGGGAACAAACGTAACTACTCACAAAGCATATTCATGTTCATAATCAGAGGGGTATTAATATGCATAATGGATCTAAACATATGATCTTCCACCAAGTAAACCAACTAGCATCAACTACAAGGAGTAATCAACACTACTAGCAACCCACAGGTACCAATCTGAGGTTTGGATACAAAGATTGGATACAAGAGATGAACTAGGGTTTGAGATGAGATGGTGCTGGTGAAGATGTTGATGGAGATTGACCCCCTCCCGATGAGAGGATCGTTGGTGATGACGATGGTGATGATTTCCCCCTCCCGGAGGGAAGTTTCCCCGGTAGAACAGCTCCGCCGAAGCCCTAGATTGGTTCCGCCAAGGTTCCTCCTCGTGGCGGCGGAGTTTCGTCCCGTGAGCTTGCTTATGATTTTTCCTTGGACGAAAGACTTCATATAGTAGAGGATGGGCACCGGAGGCCTGCTAGGGGGCCCATGAGGCAGGGAGCGTGCCTAGGGGGTAGGGCGTGCCCCCCACCCTCGTGGCCACGTTGTGGGCCCCCTCTAGTGGATTCTTTTGCTAGTATTTTTTATTAATTCCAAAAATAACTTTCGTGAAGTTTCAGGACTTTTGGAGTTGTGCGGAATAGGTCTCTAATTTTTGCTCCTTTTCCAGCCCAGAATTCCAGCTGCCGGCATTGTCCCTCTTCATGTAAACCTTGTAAAATAAGAGAGAATAGGCATAAGTATTGTGACATAACATGTAATGAAAGCCCATAATGCAATAAATATTGATATAAAAGCATGATGCAAAATGGATGTATCAGTTCTCAGCAGCCAAGTCTTCCTTAGCTTGAGCGATCTCATCTCACAACTTAGCCACTTCCACCTTATGCTGATCTTGGTTGTCCGGGGTTACCTCCACCCCCATCAAAGTTGCCAGTGCCTCCAACAACTCGGTGAGAACTAGAGCGGGCGCGCAGAGCGACCAGCACCAGCCGCCGCCACGGCCATTGAGCTAGAGGTCACGGCCGCGGCGGTTGATGAATCGAGCACCAGTTGTGTACTAGCCATGAAAACCGCAACTCTGTTCGGCGGCTCGCGGGGGTCCGGAATACTGTCACCATCGGAATAGCCCCCAAGCCGGCCGTCTTGAATTTGATACAATGAGTTGGTCTCGCATGTGGATGACCCACCATCAGAATAGATGGTCGTCTCACCGCCAGATACAGATCCATCCTCAATTTCTGCCCCATGGATAAAACCAACAAAGGCATGCTTCATGGCGGGTTGAACCCGGGTAGGCCGTGCACACTGAGTCGTCTCGACGATGTCGGTGCAAATGTCCGGCTTAGGGACCAGTTCGCCTACTGAGGGAGTCCTGGATTAGGGGGTATCCGGACAACCGGATTATATCCTTTGGCCGGACTGTTGTACTATGAAGATACAAGATTGAAGACTTCGTCTCGTGTCCGGATGGGACTCTACTTGGCGTGGAAGGCAAGCTAGGCAATACGGATATGTATATCTCCTCCTTTGTAACCGACTTTGTGTAACCCTAGCCCCCTCCAGTGTCTATATAAACCGGAGGGTTTTAGTCCGTAGGACAACATACAATCATACCATAGGCTAGCTTCTAGGGTTTAGCCTCTCCGATCTCGTGGTAGATCAACTCTTGTAATACTCATATCATCAAGAATAAATCAAGCAGGTCGTAGGGTTTTACCTCCATCAAGAGGGCCCGAACCTGGGTAAAACATCATGTCCCCTGCCTCATGTTACCATCCGCCTTAGACGCACAGTTCGGGACCCCCTACCCGAGATCCGCCGGTTTTGACACCGACATTGGTGCTTTCATTGAGAGTTCCTTTGTGACGTCGCCGTAAGGAAGGATGCCTCGTATTGTTGTTAAAAGCAACATTACCACCGGGGGAGCTCTGGCTGTCGGCCAAACTCTCCGGCTAGGCAGTTTCGTCATGACTACCTGTTCGGTCGCTGCACCGACGATGACTTCTCGGGTCATCAAAAACAGCTTCCACGTCGGCTCGGAAGTCGCCGAGCAGATGGGTCCAATGGAGCTCTCTTCCCTAAACAAACTCTTGGATCGCATCGCCGCCTTGGGAGTCGCTACAGACTATGATCGGATTGGGCTTAAACCCGATCAAAGGGAGATTAACTCTCCATCGGTCACCCATCACGTTGCGGTGGTGGAGGAACAATGCGGCAACTCTTCCTCTATTTTGAGGACTAACTATGTCCGGATTCCTGAGCTCTCCGAGCCGGATACCCGCTTACGGGAGGACATCACCCAAGCCCCGAACCTAGAATCAGGCAGCGGTCCAGACTTATTGGGTAACACTCCGGAACCCGAACTTCCAAGATTGGAAACTCCTCGGCCCCTAGGTCTCAGATCGGGTAGGGGTTCAGACTCAAATCCACCCACCCACCCAGACATAAACGATCTTTCCCACATCAGGCAAGAGCCCCATGAAATAGTACATCATTATTGGGCCAGATTCCTCCTTGTGATGAACAAGGTTAAGGACTGTCGCGAGGAAGATGCAGTATCACTTTTCTACAATAATTGCACGGACAAGGGAATCCTTAACGCCTTAAGTCACTGTGACATATCACGCTTCGCTGACTTGGTGTCCATAGTACGAAAGTACTGTGCAATGGAAAACGCCTGGAAAGCCGAAACAAAATTTTGGGATAATCCGACTCTGAATACACACCCAGTCTGAAGTAAAAGGGTGCACTATCGTAAGACACCCGAGCTAGTCGCAAAGAAACAAAAACCCTCTACAGGGCATGAAACTGTACTGGAGGGATGGCTTAACGGACCCTGCAAAATTCATAGTACAGCGGATATAGTACCAACACATAGCCTTAGAGCATGTTGGATACTCCGGCAGGTGGCCAAACATGGTGAGGATCTTCTTATCCCAAATGCCACAGAGCACCATCCCATGGATAACAATACGGTGTTAACAGTCTTTGAGACCTTTGCGTCAAATAATAGGCGCAAGCGAACACTCCGCAGCATGGCCGAAATCTGCCACGTAGCAGCAATAAATCCATGGAGTGATACGGCTATTACCTTCAATGCCAGTGATGAACCTAAATTTCGAATAGCCCGAGCACCAGCCGCACTGGTCCTCAGTCCAATTATGGACGGCTTTTGACTCACCAAAGTACTCATGGACGGCGGCAGCGGATTAAACCTCATCTATGAGGAAACTCTTCAAAAAATGGAAATAGACTAGAACCGCATTGAGCAAAGTAGCACAACCTTCAGGGGAATCATACCCAGTCGGGAGGCACGATGCGCTGGGAAAATCACACTAGATGTGGTATTCGGTACGCCAGAGAATTATAGGTCCGAAGAAATTACATTTCAAGTGGCCCCATTCAGCAGTGGATACCACGCCCTTTTAGGACGTGAGGCATTCACGATCTTCCAAGCCGTACCCCATTATGGGTACATGAATCTCAAAATGCCCGGGCCCAACGGAATCATCACCCTCGCCAGTGATCCGGACACAGCACTCCGCGCCGAAAACAAAACAGCCACACTGGCCCTCAAGGCATTATCCGAAGCCCTCTCGGTCGAGGAATTAGCCATGCTATGCTCCATAGTGGACAGGGACGACGTGATACTCGATAAGAGATCCAAGTCCACCTCTTTTAAACCAGCGGATGAAATAGTCAAATTCCAAGTCCACCCAACGGACCCTACAAAAATAGCCTCCATCGGGGCATAGTTAAACCCCGCTGTGGATGCCGCACTATGAGAGTTCCTGCGCGAGAATTGGGACATATTTGCCTGGCACCCCTCAGACATGCCAGGAATCCCACGCAGGCTGGCCGAGCATAGCCTCAATATCCTAAAGGGATTCAAGCCGGTCAAGCAAGCTCTTCGGCGTTTCTTCGAACCTAAGAGACAGGCCATGGGAGAGGAACTAGCCAAGTTATTGGAGGCCGGATTCATCAGAGAAATAAAACACCCGGACTGGCTAGCAAACCTGGTGATGGTACCAAAGAAGGATAAATCCTGGCGCCTTTGTGTCGATTTTAAGGACCTCAATAAAGCTTGCCCAAAGGATCCATTCCCCCTCCCCCGCATCGATCAAATTATTGATGCTACTGCAGGACACGAGTCATTGTGTTTCCTCGATGCATACTCCGGTTACCACCAAATCAAGATGGCGGAATCCGACCAAGCCACAACGGCATTCATCACACCATACGGTCCCTTCTGTTTCAACACAATGCCTTTTGGGCTCAAAAACGTTGGCGCAACATATCAGCGCATGATTCAGACATGTCTGGAGAAACAAATCGGCAAAACAGTAGAGGCATACATAGACGATGTGGTCGTCAAAACCAAACACGTCGAATCTTTGATAGACGACTTGAGGCTCATGTTCGACAACCTCCGAACATACGACATCAAGCTCAATCCGGAAAAATGCGTTTTCGGTGTACCAGCCGGAAAGCTCCTGGGTTTCATTGTCTCTAGTAGAGGTATTGAAGCTAACCCGGCCAAAATCCGAGCTTTGTCACAGTTGGCTACCCCAACAGACCTCAAACAAATCCAGAAGTTAACAGGATGCGTGGCGGCTCTAAGCCGCTTTATCTCCCGCTTAGGAGAAAAGGCTTTACCCCTTTATCGCCTCCTCCGGCGCACCGAACACTTTGAGTGGACGGACGCTGCCACAGCCGGATTGGAATAAATAAAGGCCATTTTGGCAACCAACCCAATCCTGGCCATGCCAAACATCGGCGAACCAATGTTGTTGTACATTGCGGCAACCCATCAAGTTGTAAGCGCAGTGCTCGTCGTCGAACGAGAAGCTGACGGACATAAATTCCCTCTTCAAAAGCCGGTATACTATGTATCCACTGTCCTCACTCCATGAAAATCACGGTACCCACATTATCAAAAGATAGCCTATGCGGTATTCATGGCATCCCGGAAGTTGCGACACTACTTTCAAGAGTGTTCGATTACAGTAGCCTTGGAAGTGTCACTTAATGATATTATAAACAACCGCGACGCTACGGGCCGGATTGCCAAATGGGCTATTGAGCTCCTCCTGTTCGACATAACATACAAACCTCGATGAGCCATTAAGTCGCAAGTATTGGTCGACTTTGTCGCCAAATGGACGGAGGCCGAACTCCCTAAAGAGTACGGCGCATACTCCAATTGGATCATGCACTTCGACGGTTCTAAAATGCTGGCTGGTCTAGGGGCTGGCATCGTCTTTACGTCCCCAACCGGAGATACCGTTCAGTACGTACTTCAAATATTGTACACAGACTCCAACAACGCAGCCAAATACGAAGCTCTGTTGCATGGTCTTCGGATGGTAGTCTCCATGGGCATTCAACGCCTGGAGGTGCGTGGGGATTCAAACCTTGCAATATCCCAAATAAATGGAGACTTTGACGCCAAGGATCCGAAAATGGTGGCCTACCGAAACGTCATCCTAAAAATGTCAGCTCGGTTTGAGGGGCTCGAATTTCACCATGTGGCTCGGGAAAACAATCAGGCGGCGGATATCCTCGCCGGCATCGGTGCAAAACGCGATGCGGTCCCCCCCCCCCAACATCTTTCTGGAAAGGTTGTTCAAGCCATCCGTAGTATGGGAAGGGGACACCGGTAACCATAGTCCGAACCCGGCCAAAACGCCCGATACCGAACACTCTAACACAATCGGAGGCTCCGCCACTGAAATCACACCTTAAGCCCACGTAATAATGGCCATTATAGCCCCGTGGACAGAACCATTCCTGGCCTACCTAACTAGGCAGGAACTTCCGGAGGACCAAAATGAGGCACGCTGCATAGTGCGGCGATCTAAGGCCTACAGGGTCCACGAGGGAGAATTGTATAAAAAAGCACTACCGGAGTCCTTCAAAGGTGCATCTCCGAAGAGGAAGGGCGGAACCTTTTGGCAGAAATCCACACCGGACTCGGCGGTCACCACGCCGCAGCCCGGGCTCTTGTAAGCAAGGCCTTCCGTACAGGATTCTATTGGCCAACGGCCCGGGTAGATGCACAGGACTTGGTCCAATGTTGCACCGGTAGCCAGCTCTTTGCAAATCAAAGCCACATGCCACCCACCGCCCTCCAAACAATTCCCATTACGTGGCCCTTTGCGGTCTGGGGGCTTGACATGGTTGGAGCCCTTAAAGGGGGAACCCACAAGAAAAAATACTTACTGGTTATGGTGGATAAATTCACCAAACGGATAGAGGCCAAACCTGTTAAAACAGTCGAATCCGAACCAGTGATAGACTTCATATCTGGGGTCGTACACCATTATGGCGTCCCCCACAGCATCATCACTGACAACGGCACAAACTTCACAGCCGATGAGGTAAAACTCTGGTGCAGCAAAATGGGCATCAAGATCAATTATGCTTCATTCTATCACCCACAAACCAACGGAAGTGACATTAAACCTGGATTAGTGTGTTCCTTAACGGAGTCTAACACGCACTGGGTAGAGGAGCTCGACTCCGTACTCTGGGGGCTACGGACCATGCCGAATCGTAGTACCAGATACACACCCTTCTTTATGGTGTACGGCGCAGAGGCAGTCTTGCCCTGTGACATAATTCATGACTCACCTCGAGTGCGCATGTACGAAGAAAGAGAAGCCGAGCTCGATCGGCAGGACAGTCTGGACACCCTGGAGGAGGAGCGCGACGTAGCCAAAGCCCATTCCGCATTTTACCAGCAACAGGCTCGCAGATACCAAAGCAGAGAAGTACGGGCCAAAACTTATAACATTGGTGAACTAGTTCTACGCCTGCCGGATATGAAAAAGAACAAGCTTGAGCCCAAATGGGAAGGTCCCTTCATTATTGACCAAGTTCTGACCGGTGGAGCGTACCGACTGTGGGATGCATCGACTAGTCGACTCGAGCCGAACCCGTGGAACGCGGCCAGGCTCCGAAGATTCTACACCTAGCGCCGGACTCTATGTTCGTCCCCTCCCTTTGTCCATTTTTTGCATATACATTATCTGTCTTGTTTTTCTTTCTTCCTTTCTTTTATTATTTCTCTAGGCCTTTAAGGGCCAACTTGTGCCTCGCTTGCACATTATAGATGCGCTAGCCGTGCTAATAATACATGGGGGCTTCTTTCACAGAAGCTTAATTATTTATCTGGGCCTCAGGCCCCGAACATGTGTCATGCTTCCGCATATACCTTTTTTAGCCATTATATGCATCGATATGACTTAAGTTTTGGCCAAGCTGGGTTGCCTGGCTCTTGTATTTATGCCCTACGTTCCCGTTAATTCGGCTAGGGCATAAGGGGAGCACCTCTGCGATTGTTACTGCCGGGTCAGCCGGATGTGTACCTCAGACTAGGTGAAGCCGAAAGCTAGCATTCTTAAGGGAATATTTGGTCAGTGAACAAAAGATGATTTTTATTTATTGTCCATATCTGCCCCCAGATGTTTTTCCTGCGTTTCCTAACGCAGTCCGGACATGCACTTTAGGGCATGCTTACCCAGGGAAAGGAACCCTTAACGGAACTATTCTCCCTGGAAGATGTTTCTTACTACCCATGTAATATAACATAACTAGTTGGGCACTTGTATGTTCAAGCACTAATGACCCCTACGCCTGGTCTCCACGCATACCCCGGTTGTTATATAACTGAGCGGGTATTCGGATACACTCTGGACTATCGGGTCCCGAGGTTGAAGCGAAAAGGTCTGCCAAGACAAATGATCTACAATCCGGCTAGAAGGCATTATACATGTCACTTTCATTACATAGTCATGCAGACTCACTAAATTCCTCTTCTATACCATCCAACAGGCGGTCTAGCTTACAATCCTGTTGGGAATACTTTGCGGCTAATTCTACTTGCCCATAAACTAAGCTAACAAGGATCTCTTTTCCGTCAGGCCCCACAGGTCCGACCTCGGCCATGTGATTTGGGTATGCCTTGGTATATCGCGTCTTCACCATGGCGCAGGCTTCTCTGGCACCCTGTCGGCAGGCCGATATCTTCCATAATCGGAAGCGCCGCCGTGCTCCCTTGAGCTTCTCCGCAAGCTCTGCAACGCCCTCTGGCAGGGAGACGAACGGCCACAAGGCCTGGGCAACACCTTGCATCACCTGCCGAACTTGTTCGTGCAGATGTGAGAGCTCGGATAGAAGATCACCCGCAGACCCGGGCATTTCCTCCGCAGGATGATCCGTTAGCATACCTACAGACATAACGTTGTTAGTCGACTTCTTCGCCGAACTCCTTTAAAAGGATTCATTCAAGCACTTACTGAAAATGCCGCGCCGAAGCCGCTTATTCTCCTTCTCAGAGTCTGCAAGCTGGCCTCGAACGTATTTTAGTTCCACGCTCAGCTTGATATTGGCATCTTGGAGATTGTTTTTCTCCCGCCTAACCTCAGTCAGCACGCGTTTGCCAGCCTCTAGCTGTCACATAACATGCTGGTCCTCCGGATTCATCTGCAACATCTATTGTTAGATCTGCAGCCACGCCGCACATTATATGGTAACCATCATTCTTTAAAGTAACTGTTACCAGCAGGTGACTTTTTCGGTTCCTGCAATGCGGCAACAGCGGCCCGCAGTTGGGTCTTGCATTCCTCTAGCTCCTGTGACAGCCTAGCATTCTTCTTTGTAAGAACCTGCACAATAAAGATGATCCTTAGATCAGTTCTGCTAACTGTTTCAAGTCTCAGGGGCTACTGATACATATAAATCGTCAGATTTACTTACCCGTACATCCTTTACATACTGATCCGTGGCTCTGGCTAGACCATCTTGAGCAGCTCGGAGGTACGCCTCTCCAGAATTGAAGGCATCAAATGCCTCTGGTGAGAAACAAGCATCACGGAGTACGGCCCGGCGGCGCCTATGATTCATGGCGCTTTCCACTTCTGAGTTTGTAGCGGACAATCTATCCGCATCCTCTGTAGGGGGATTATCCGGCGCCCTCCCCATATCGGCTTCCGCCTCTATGTCCGGTCCTGGCGCCCGACTGGTGGAAGCATGATTAGTAACATCGCCGGACATATTCCGACGAGCGTTTTTCTGTTAAAGAAACACGGGCGTCATTATATTTCGAGAAAGACGACAACCACGGAGCGGGGTTTTTCATACCTTTGCGCCGGCGTCTCCGTCCTGACCGCCTTCCTTTTTGGCCTACCCGGCCTCGGTGCCTCTTGTGGGTGAGTTGCTGCGGGTTCGGCAGGGCGTCCCGAATGCCTTCCTTGTAAAAATGCCATGTGTGTATGGTGGGTGAAGTGTCTAAAAGGGGATCCTAGTTTTTGGAGTTGGGATTTTTGGTTTTTCTTACGTGCGATGCAGGGAGCAGTCCGGGATAGTCGGCCGTAATGGGCACCATGGCATCATCGCAGCTTAACTGATAGAACTGCCGGTCTATCAGCTCCACGAATATAACCGGATCTTCTTCAAGTCCGGAGTCGAGGGCCCGGTCAGGATCCTCCGGTTGCGGAGAAGGGCTGCTGACCTCATTTATGGCTTTTCGCAGTTCCTTCCGCAAAGTGGCAAGGTGAATACTTACGACAAAGAATGCGGGAAAAATGGGAGTAGGGAGATATAACTTACCCAGCTTGGAGGATTGTACATGGAGAATCCATCCCGTGGCTTGATGCGGGTGAACTCCTCTTCCTCACCCTTGAACAATTCGAACAGAATTTTCGCTAAAGCGGCAGCATTGTCTGGACCCTTACGCCCGCAGCGGGTGGCATCATCCGCCCCGTTAAAACACCACAAGGGGTGCCCACGATATTGAAGTGGTTGCACTCCCCGCATTATGCAAATTGACATAACTTCGATTACTGTCAATCCTGATCGAGCCAGTGCTTTAATCTGGTTCATCAGATAGAGGACTTCTCCATCGTCTTCCACCTGGGGGCTCCGTGGGCGCCAACTTCGGCGTTTCTTCAAAGGAGCATCGCTGAACTCAGGAAGACCCCGTTGAACAGGGTCCGGAAGGGGAACGTCCTCCATATAAAACCATTCTGAAGGCCAGTCTTCGGATGTCTTCTTCGGAGTACCGGACAGGTATCCGGTATCGGCGATGCGCCATATTTCGGCTCCGCCCACTTGATAAAGTGACCCCCTCTGTGTGTGAGGGACGAGGCAAAATAGCCTTTTCCACAGCTCGAAGTGAGCCTCGCAGCCCAGGAACAACTCGCAGAGAGCAACATAGCCGATGATATGTAGGATGGAGGCGGGGGTGAAATTGTGTAATTGGAGGCTGTAGAACTCCAGGAGCCCGCGGAGGAACGGATGAATTGGAAATCCGAGTCCCCTTCATAAATAGGGAACAAGGCAGACCCGTTCCCACATAGAGGGACAGGGAAAGCTCTCCGCTTGCTCCCCGCCATTGTAGGTGGCAAGCCCGGCTCGAACGGGCACCATATACGCCAGAGGGAGAAACCCCTTAGTCTGCAGTTCGACTAATCAATTGGGTGGGACTGAACACCTCTCCCAATCACCGGGCTTAGGGCTTCGGGTGCGGGAGGAGGAGCTGCGGAGGTCGGCCATGATGGAATGGATCTTTCCGGAACGCGCTCTGATGGATTCTCGTTGGGGGAGGATGGTATGGATCGGATCTAAGGATCCCCATCCCTTTAATAGACAATTTATTTATCTGGCTAGGGGGGCGAATGTAAAAATGCCCTGGTGCCTCGTATTCATTCGACGTGTGGGAGAAAGCCCTTATTGGGCACAGAAGCCAAGAGGTCCAAACATTTATGGACCGGACACTGCTTTACAAACGTTCGAAAGATGGAGAAGAACCCGCCTTGCAATGTCGAAGATAACACTGCGCACCAGACTCATCGTCATTGAAGCCTGGTTCGGGGGCTACTGAGGGAGTCCTGGATTAGGGGGTATCCGGACAACCTGATTATATCCTTTGGCCGGACTGTTGGACTATGAAGATACAAGATTGAAGACTTAGTCTCGTGTCCGGATGGGACTCTACTTGGCGTGGAAGGCAAGCTAGGCAATACGGATATGTATATCTCCTCCTTTGTAACTGATTTTGTGTAACCCTAGCCCCCTCCGGTGTCTATATAAACCGGAGGGTTTTAGTCCGTAGGACAACATACAATCATACCATAGGCTATCTTCTAGGGTTTAGCCTCTCCGATCTCGTGGTAGATCAACTCTTGTAATACTCATATCATCAAGAATAAATCAAGCAGGACGTAGGGTTTTACCTCCATCAACAGGGCCCGAACCTGGGTAAAACATCGTGTCCCCTGCCTCCTGTTACCATCCACCTTAGACGCACAGTTCGGGACCCCCTACCCGAGATCCGCCGGTTTTGACACCGACACCTACCTTGACAATGAAGACGTGGATTTCGTCGAAGGGGACCTGGTACCCGTACTCGATTGAGACGGCCTCAGGCCCCCAGCCTGCATCGTTGATGTAGAGCTTACTACAGCGACTCTTGGTCATCCGGCCCACAACGTATCCCTTGATCCCTTCGAAGCTGCCCTTCAAGAACTCGAAACCACTGTGCGATGGCCCCACGGTGGGCGCCAACTATTGTGGAATTGTCATGGCAAATGTCCTAGCGGAAGGACTTAGCCGTGGAGCCATCGCAACTAGGTTAGCTTTAAGGGGTTAAACGATACAAAGGACACGGGAGTTTATACTGGTTCGGCCCCTTGCTATGAAGGTAAAATCCTACTCCAGTTGAGGTGGTATTGCTTGGGTTTCGATTACCAGGGAGAGCGAATACGCTTAACCTAGCTTTCGATCTCTCTTGTTTCTTGTCCTAAGCCGTCGCTGGGTCGTCCCTTTATATACATAGGTTGACGCCCGGCGACTCACAGAGTCCCGGCCGGCTCATCATCAATGTGTCCGGCTTGGTGATTAATTATACTTGCCTTACAATCCAAGCCATACATATATGGCGGTTTACACCTATGGGCCTTAAGTCGCCTTTGGGCTTTGGGCCCTTAGCAAGTATGCTTCATGAACCGCCATCTTCAACATCTTAACGGGCTTTGTCTTGATGAACCATCGTTGGTACAACCCGGCCCCTCCTGGGTGGGTCATACCCAATAGTTATATCCCCAACACCCTCCCTCCTCCAACACCTCCTCCTCCTCCGTAGTGCTTGGCGAAGCCCTGCCGGAGAACAACGAGCTCCACCACCACCACGTCGTCATGCTTCCTGATTTCTCCCTCAACTTCACCTCTCCCCTTGCTGGATCAAGAAGGAGAAGACGTCCCCGGGCTGTACGTGTGTTGAACGTGGAGACGCCGTCTGTTTGGCGTTTGGATCGGATCTTACATGATTTGAGTTGCCACGAGTACCACTCCATCGACTGCGTTCTTGTAACGCTTCCGCTTAGCGATCTTCAAGGGTATGAAGACCCTCTCTCTCATTGCTAGCATCTCCTAGATTGATCTTGGTGACACGTAGGAATTTTTTTGAATTATTACTACGATCCCCAACAAAAATGTCTGGACCGCATGGTCTAGACGTCTACGGGCGGTTTGATGGACGACATTGGAGATGCCCTTACTAGCTAGATGCATTAGCTTGGTGGAGCGACATGGAGGCAAACACTTATTTAAATGGTGATTTAGCTAAACAGAGCATTGGATAAGCGACTAGGTACTTCAAATTCTTGAATACTTTGTTTGATAAATATGATCAGTGTAGATCTTCTCTATGCTTGGCACGCTAATCTGCAAAGACTGAAATGTGTTAGCATTAGCCGAGCCAAATTTGAAGCCTGGATGTTAAAACCTTGGCTTGTTTAAAGGTATCGTTGTATGTTCCTTGAGTGAATTGCAAAAAACCACCACATTTGAACTTGAAGCACCGATTTGCCACCACATTCCTAGCACGTCCCCAAAATCCACCACTTTCCTTGTTAATTTTCTCAATAAAATCAAATGACCGTTTTGAGGTAGCTAACCCGATTTCTGACATGGCTGGCCCACCGGTCAGGTGCCACGTCGGACGAACCGAATGGCGAGTGGGTTGACGACCGTTAGGGGTCGCGCGTACAAAACAAAGCCCACCACTCGTCGTCGCTCACACTCCACTACACTCGCTCACTTTCACTCTACTCCACTCTGCTTTGTCCCCTATTGTCGCCTCCGGAGCTCTTTGCCGCCATATAAGATGCCATCATGGAAGGATGGAGAGGAGAGCAGCAAGGAGGAGCAACTGGTCGGCATGGAGCTGGAGCAGCACTAGGTAAGAGATCTGCTTTGCACCTAGGGTTAGGGTTCAAGTGTTCTTCGATTTGAGACCATCTTTGGAGCAGTTGCTCTTTGTTTTGTGGTTAATTAGTGTGGTACAATGCAGGTGAACCCTGGCACCACTATAGATGCATCCTTCTATGGTAGAGCTGCAGATGCAAGCATCAAATGTAGAATGCACTTGGCCCCATGCATGAAATATGTTGCATTTGAAGGGAAGGACATTGGGAGGAGGTTCTATGGATGCGATGTTCTGTTACATCTCCAATGTATATATAATTTTTTATTGTTCCATGCTATTATATTATCTGTTTTGGATGTTTTATATGCATTAATATGTTATTTTATATTATTTCTAGGACTAACCTATTAACCCAGAGCCCAGTGCTAGTTTCTGTTTTTCCTTGTTTTTGAGTTTTACAGAAATGGAATATCAAACAGAGTCCAAATGGAATAAAACTTTACGATGATTTTTCTTGGACTAGAAGACATCCACGGAGCTTGGAGAGGGGGTCAGACGATGGCCAAGGAGGCCACAAGCCTGCCAGGCATGCCCCTCGGGGGCACCCTTAGGGCTTGTGGGCCCCTCGGAGGTCCCCTGACCCTAATTCTTGCACTATAAATTCCCAAATATTCCCAAACCATCAGAGGCATCCACCAAAATACTTTTCCGCCACCGCAAGCCTTTGTTCTCGTGAATTCCATCTTGGGGCCTTTTCCGGCACCCTGCTGGTGGGGGATTCGATCACGGAGGGCATCTACATCAACCTTGATGCCCTTCCGATGAAGAGTAAGCAGTTTACCACGGACCTCAGGGTCCATAGCTAGTAGCTAGACGGCTTCTACTCCCTCTATGATCTACAATACCATGCTCTCCTCGATGTTCTTGGAGTTCTATCCGATGTAATATTGTTTTGCGGTGTGTTTGTCGAGATCCGATGAATTGTGAATTTATGATCAGATTATCTATGAATAGTATTTGAGTCTTTTCTGAACTCTTTTATGCATGATCAAATATCTTTGTATTTCTCTTTGAATTATCGGTTTGGTTTGGCCAACTAGATCGGTCCTTCTTGCAACGGGAGAGGTGCTTAGTTTTGGGTTCAATTTTGCGGTGTCCTCACCCAGTGAGATAGTAGGGGTAGCGAGGCACGTATTGTATTATTGCCATCAAGGGAGAAAATATGGGGTTTTATCATACTGCTTGAGTTTATCCCTCTATATCATGCCATCTTACTTAAGGTGTTACTCTGTTCTTATGAACTTAATACTCTAGATGCAAGGTGGATAGCAGTCGATGTGTGGAGTAATAGTTGTTAGGTTTCTATATTAAGAGCTATGCTATTATGAATCTTCTTAATTGTTTAAGAACAAAATCATCAGTACAAATTAGGCTGAGAAAATGCTCAAGACCAAATAGGCATGGCCAAATTGGTTTAGAACAAAAAGACCAGTCCAAATTGGACTAAGCAAATGCTCAAGACCAAATGGGCATGGCCAAATTGTTTTAGAACAAAATGACCAGTCCAAATTGGACTGAGCAAATGCTCAAGACAAAATGGGCATGGAAGCTCTTGTTTTAGTGCACTCACCAAATTGGGCATGGATGCTCTTGTTTTAGTGCACTCACCAAAATGGGCATGGATGCTCTTGTTTTCGGCTTTAGGGTGGCTCGGGGTCGACGGAAGCACCTAAACCCTACCATTTAGGCTTTAGGGTGCCTCGGGGTCGACGGAGCCACCTAAACATATCATTTAGGATTTAGGGTGGCTCGGGGTCGACGAAAGCACCTAAACCTAGTCTTTAGGTTTAGGGTGTCTCAGGTTCGACCGAGGCACCTAAACATATCATTCAGGCTTTAGGGTGGCTCGGGGTCGACGGAAGCACCTAAAAACCTAGTCTTTAGGTTTAGGATGTCTCGGGGTCGATGGAGCCACCTAAGCATACCATTTAGGATTTACGGTGGCTCGAGGTCGATGAAACCACCTAAACCTAGTCTTTAGATTTAGGGTGTATCGGGCTCGACGGAGCCACCCAAACATATCATTTAGGCTTTATGGTGGCTCAAGGTCGATGAAACCACCTAAACCTAGTATTTAGGTTTAGGGTGTCTCGGGATCGACGGAGCCACCTAAACATATCATTTAGGCTTTAGGGTGGCTCGGGGTCGACGGAACCACCTAAACCTAGTCTTTAGGTTTAGGGTGTCTCGGGCTCGCCGGAGCCACCTAAACGTATCATTTAGGCTTTAGAGTGGCTCGGGGTCGAGGGAACCACCTAAACATATCATTTAGGCTTTAGGGTGGCTCGGGGTCGACGGAACCACCTAAACTAAATTGTTGATCACAAATTGACAAAGAAACAAGAGTCAAATTGGCAAAGAAACAAGAGCCAAATTGGACATGATAATGCTTACAGAAACATGTTCTCCAGCATACTGGTTCTCAGGCATACCAGTTCTCAAGCTAAGCATACTAACACAAACAAATTCTCAAGCTAAGTACTTACCACACATACCAATTCTCAGGCATAGTTTCTCAAACTTAGAAATACTTAAGGTAGGTAGTTCAAAAGACAACAGCCAAATTGTGCATCCACTAGTTGCCATTGGCATAAAAGTAACCCCTCATCCTTGTGCTTTGGAACCTCTTCCTTTTCGACCCTACTGTTGTTGCCTCTGTTGTAGTTGCAGCCCTAGGTGCCATGTATGGCCTTCCACCTCTCCTAATGGGTGCATTGCTTGAACCCGAAGCTCTTGTGGCAGCCTAGGAAGGAGTAGTAAAAGCATCACTTGTTCTACTTTCCCTTATAGAAGCAACAATTGTTCTTCTTGGCCTTGTAGAAGCAGCAGGCTGTGTAGGGCCGGTAGAAGGAACACTTGTTCTTCTTCCCCCGATAGATGCACCAGGTGGTGTACTAGCAGCAGGCTGGGCAGGAGCTGAAGAACTTCCCCTAGCTTCATGGTAGTGAGTTCTTGTTGTCTAATATAGAAAACATCATAGCCCAACAGTTAGGATAAATCCATCAAATGATTAAGTACAAGAGAAAATCCTAGAAATGTGCATATTCCATACCTTGCGCTTGTTCTTTCTTGCCTGCGGATGAGGCTTCAGGGGCTGAGGGCAGTAGGTGTACTTATGTTTCTGCATTTTGCAGTTGCTACAGGTGATAGTTGCCATCCTTGATGTATCCTTATTTGTTGGGACCTCAAATTGCCCCTTTCTCCTAGTTGTTTGCTTCCTGCACTTCTTCTCCTTGAACACTGGTGGATCTATGTCTGTAGTTGGTGTCCTAGGCCAACAGTCAGGCCCTGGTACAGGGTAGATGATGTGCTTGTATGTTTCCTTATACAATGGCTTTTTGAAGAACTCTTGCACATAGTCTTCTGGCTGTCCCTTCACTCTTGTAATGGCAGAAACTGCATGGTTACATGGCCAACCACATATGTCCCATTTCTTGCAGTCACGGGTCCACTTATCAAGGTTCACATAGTAGGTAGACTCCCCACTAGTGACTTGACAAATACCAGGACCTGCCATGTATGCAGTGCAATGCCTAGAGTACTTCTTTGACTCCTCCAACTCCTCCATATAAGTGGGTGTTATCTCCCACCTACTCTTCTTTGTCTTCTCCCTAACTACTTGGTACTTAACCATCAACTTAGTTCCGAATCCATCTACACAGCTCCTAATTGGCTTGTTCCTCACATCTAGTATCATCTTGTTAAATACTTCACTAAGATTGTTGATCACTAGGTCTAGTTTGCATGTGTGATCCACAACATGCCTTGCCCAAGTCTCTTTAGGGATATTACAAAGCCACTTCCAAGCATCTTCATCCTCCTTCTTCAGTTCATTTGTTGCAACCTCAAAACCATTCTTGGTGTATAAATATGCAGCATTGTCCATATGCTTCTTCAACTCCTCACTCCTGAAGCCAACTGACTGGAATTGTATTCACGATATTCGCAGTAGAAATTTATACCAATAATAATATATTTTCAGATCTATAAACCAAAAAACCCAAAAATACCTTGCTGTGATTTATTTAGATTTACTTTAGTTTGCTCTTTTATTTATCTTTTATACCTATCTCTACTAGACCTCACTCTTGTTCGAGACCGTGAAGGGATTGACAACCCCTTTTTCACGTTGAGTGCAAATAGTTGTTAGTATGTGCAGGTGCATAGATTGGAGACATGCTTGTGCCTCCTACTGGATTGATAACTTGGTTCTTAACTCAGGGAAATACTTATCTCTACTTTGCTGCATCACCCTTTCCTCTTCAAGGGAAAAACCAATGCAAGCTCAAGAAGTAGCATGTTCCTCAAGTTAGTGTTATCCAACTAGGATTTGTGTTGGTGGCAGTCAGTGGTTGCAATTTCTATCAGTAAATTCAGTTCAATTCAGGGGATTGAACTATTCAATTGATTTGGACTATGGTGTTGAATGATCTAATGTAGTTTGTTGTAGGTTCAGTTGATCAAAGATGTTTTTAAAAGTGATTTTGCGATGCTAGTATCTGGATTAGGGTTCTATTTAAGTGGATTGGATATGTAATTGGTACATTGAATTATAGTATGCAATGCTAGTATGCTTTAACAACTATTTTGTATGAATTAATGGTAGTATTGCTACTGTCATATAAGCTTAGCTTGAACTTCAAGTTTCCTGAATCTCTGTTGTATCTGCAAGCCTGACTGAATCACTGAATATCTCATGTATTTTCTTGTTTAAGTTAGCATATTTATTTTCTAATACTTGATGCAGGATGGTATTGACTGTGGCGTTGCTCAATGGGTTGATGCCCCATGACCTTCTATTCTGCAAAAGATGTTTGGTGAATATATGGGAGGTGTTTCATAAGGAGAACCATGGCAAAATGATGGACCATGAGAAGTATAAGAAATAGTTGGCCAAGGTGAACAAACAGTTGGATACACTTGGGGATCAGTACAGTCAGCTGGTTGAGGATGTCACCAAGATATTTGATTGGGCATATCAGAACAACAAGGTCATGAGTGATGAAGAGTTCAAGCAGAAACAGATGGATGTGGACAAGGACAAGGACATGGAGAAGCTAGCTATCGGCAAGGAGATGGAGAGTGCTGCCTTTGGCAAGATGAAGGAGATGGAGAAGCTGGCTGAGGAGCACAAGGAGCTGAAGTGCATTCTTATATCCCAGGGAGAGACATTAGGAACACCAGGAAGGAAAGGGATGAGATGCAGAATGAGAGGAACAGGCTGACAGAGGAGAATAAGAAGCTGGAGTTTTTGGTGGGTGATCTTATGAAAGCCGGTCATGGCAACAAGGACAAGCTTGCCAAGATAAAGTCAATCCTTGATGAGTGAACAATGATGCTCATCACCTTAGTTTGCGGTTATGTTAAGCTAATATGTGGCCTTGGAATAATATAGCTGGCCTTGGGGTTGTATATTTTAGGAATCCCCTAGTTATGTAATGACTGTAATGATTATCTGCAAAACTACCTCTAGTTAAGTTATGTAATGGCTGTAATGACTAGATGCAAAACTACCCCAGTTATATAATGTTGTTAGATTTCTATATTAAGAGCTATGCTATTATGAATCTGCTTAATTGTTTTAGAACAAAATCATCAGTCCAAATTGGGCTGAGCAAATGCTCAAGACCAAATGGGCATGGCCAAATTGGTTTAGAACAAAAAGACCAGTCCAAATTGGACTGAGCAAATGCTCAAGACCAAATGGGCATGGCCAAATTGTTTTAGAACAAAATGACCATTCCAAATTGGACTGAGCAAATGCTCAAGACAAAATGGGCATGGAAGCTCTTGTTTTAGTGCACTCACCAAAATGGGCATGGATGCTCTTGTTTTAGTGCACTCACCAAAATGGGCATGGATGCTCTTGTTTTCTGCTTTAGGGGGGCTCGGGGTCAACGGAAGCACCTAAACCCTACCATTTAGGCTGTAGGGTCCCTCGAGGTCGACGGAGCCACCTAAACATATCATTTAGGCTTTAGGGTGGCTCGGGGTCGACGAAAGCACCTAAACCTAGTCTTTAGGTTTAGGGTGTCTCGGGGTCGACGGAGGCACCTAAACATATCATTCAGGCTTTAGGGTGGCTCGGGGTCAACGGAAGCACCTAAAAACCTAGTCTTTGGGATTAGGGTGTCACGGGGTCGATGGAGCCACCTAATCATATCATTTAGGCTTTACGGTGGCTCGGGGTCGATGAAACTACCTAAACCTAGTCTTTAGGTTTAGGGTGTCTCGGGCTCGACGGAGCCACCTAAACATATCATTTAGGCTTTATGGTGGCTCGAGGTCAATGAAACCACCTAAATCTAGTTTTTGGGTTTAGGGTATCTCGGGCACGACGGAGCCACCTAAACATATCATTTCGGCTTTAGGGTGGCTCGGGGTCGACGAAACCACCTAAACCTAGTCTTTAGGTTTAGTGTGTCTCGGGCTCGACGGAGCCACCTAAACGTATCATTTAGGCTTTAGAGTGGCTCGGGGTCGAGGGAACCACCTAAACATATCATTTAGGCTTTAGGGTGGCTCGGGGTCGACGGAACCACCTAAACTAAATTGTTGATCACAAATTGACAAAGAAACAAGAGTCAAATTGGCAAAGAAACAAGAGCCAAATTGCAAATGATAATGCTTACAGAAACATGTTCTCAAGCATAATAGTTCTCAGGCATACTTGTTCTCAAGCTAAGCATACTAACACAAACAAGTTCTCAAGCTAAGTACTTATTACACATACCAGTTCTCAGGCATAGTTTCTCAAACTTAGAAATACTTAAGGCGGGTAGTTCAACAGACAATAGCCAAATTGTGCATCCACTAGTTGCCATTGGCATAAAAGTAACCCCTCATCCTTGTGCTCTGGAACCTCTTCCTTTTGGATCCTATTGTTGCCGCCTTTGTTGTTGCTGCCTCTATTGTAGTTGCAGCCCTAGGTGCCATGTATGGCCTTCCACCTCTCCTGCTGGGTGCATTGCTTGAACCCAAAGTTCTTGTGGCAGCCTAGGAAGGAGTAGTAGAAGCATCACTTGTTCTGCTTTCCCTTCTAGAAGCAGTAATTGTTTTTCTTGGCCTTGTAGAAGCAGCAGGCTGTGTAGGATCATTAGAAGGAACACTTGTTCTTCTTCCCCTAGCAGATGCACCAGGTGGTGCACTGGCAGCAGGCTGGGCAGGAGCTCAAGAACTTCCCCCAGCTTCATGGTAGTGAGTTCTTGTTGTCTAATATAGAAAACATCATAGCCCAACAGTTAGGATAAATCCATCAAATGATTAAGTACAAGAGAAAATCCTAGAAATGTGCATATTACATACCTTGTTCTTGTTCTTTCTTTCCTGTAGATGAGGCTTCAGGGGCTGAGGGCAGTAGGTGTACCTATGTTTCTGCATTTTGCAATTGCTACATGTGATAGTTGCCATCCTTGATGTATCCTTCTTTGTTGGGACCTCAAATTGCCCCTTCCTCCTAGTTGTTTGCTTCCTGCACTTCTTCTCCTTGAACACTGGTGGATCTATGTCTGTAATTAGTGTCCTAGGCCAACAGTCAGGCCCTAGTACAAGGTAGATGATGTGCTTGTATGTTTCCTTATACAATGGCTTTTTGAAGAACTCGTACACATAGTCTTCTGGCTGTCCCTTCACTCTTATAATGGCAGAAACTGCTTGGTTACATGGCCAACCACATATTTCCCATTTCTTGCAGTCACGGGTCCACTTATCAAGGTTCACACATGTAACACCCTCGATGCGACTATAGCTCCCACGTGTCGAGGCACGACTTAGAGACATAATCGCATTGAAGGCATATGTCGCAAGTTAGGCAATCTTCACAACATCCCATGTAATATAAATAATAAAGGGGAGATAACATAGTTGGCTTACACTCGCCACGTCAATCAAGTACATAAATAACATTACATCATCCAAACACTCATGGCCCGACTACAGCGCCAAAATAAAAGATAACCCAACAAGCGACACGGTCCCAATCACCCCCAACTGGGCACCACTACTGATCATCGGGAAAGGAAACATAGTAACGTTGAGAGTCTTCATCGAACTCCCACTTGAGCTCGAACGCGTCTCCTGAAGCGGAATCATCAGGCCCTGCATCTGGTGTAATAGTAATCTGTGAGCCACAGGGACTCAGCAATCTCGCACCCTCGCGATCAAGACTATTTAAGCTTATACGTAAGGCAAGGTAAATATAAGTGGAGCTGCAGCAAGCGACTAGCAAGTATGGTGGCTACCTTATACGCAAAAGAGAGCGAGAAGAGGAGGCAAAGCGCGAGCGAGAAACTAGAGAGCAACCTGCGCAAACATTATTCCAACACCGTGTCCACTTCCCGGACTCCGCCGAGAAGAGGCCATCACGGTAACACACTCAGTTGATTCATTTTAATTAAGTTAAGGTTCAATTTATCTACAACCGGACATTAACAAATTCCCATCTGCCCATAACCGCGGGCACGGCTTTCGAAAGTTCAAATCCCTGCAGGGGAGTCCCAACTTAGCCCATGACAAGCTCTCGCGGTCAATGAAGGAATAGACCTCCTCCCAAGACGTTCCGATCAGACTCGGTATCTCGGTTACTCAAGACACTTCGACAGGTTAAAACAAGACCAGCAACACCGCCCGGATGTGCCGACAAATCCCGATAGGAGCTGCACATATCTCTTTCTCAGGGCACACTCAGATGAGCGCTCCATACAACTAAAACCAAACCTCGAGTTTCCCCGAGGGGGCGCTGCATAGGACTCTAGTTTGGACCAACACTCAGAGGAGCACTGGCCCGGGGGGTTTAAATACGATGACCCTCGGGCTCCGGAAACCCAAGGGAAAAATAGGCTAGGTGGAAAATGGTAAGACCAATGTTGGGCATTGTTGGAAAAGCTTTAATCAAGGCGAAATATCAAGGGGTTCCCATTATAGCCCAACCGCGTAAGGAACGCAAAATCCGGGAACATAACACCGATATGACAGAAACTAGGGCGGCAAGAGTGGAACAAAACACTAGGCGAGAGGCCGAGCCTTCCACCCTTCACCAAGTATATAGATGCATTAAGATAACAAGACAATATAATGATATCCCAACAAGTAAATAAATATTCCAACAAGGAACGGCCTCCAATCTTCACCTGCAACTAGCAACGCTATAAGAGGGGCTGAGCAAAGCGGTAACATAGCCAATCAACGGTTTGCTAGGACATGATGGGTTAGAGGTTTTACATGGCAATTTTGGAGGCTTGAAAGCAAATGGTAGGCATCGAAGCATTGGCATAGCAAAAGAGCGAGCAAACTAGCATAGCAAAGATAGTAGTGATTTCGAGGGTATGATCATCTTGCCTGCACAGTTGTCAGAGTTGACTGGATCCCCGAAAGCAAACTCAACAGGCTCCTTGTTAGCAAACTCGTCTCCCAGCTCTACCCAAACAAGACAAACAAGCAACAAGGATACCATCAACCACGTGCAAACTCAAACAACACGATGCAAAGATGATATGCTATGCGGGATGCGATGCGGGATGCAAAATGCAAGATATGAAAGGAAATGCATGAACCTGGCCTCAACTTGGAAATCCAAGTGTGCCACTGGAAAGATGAGATGAAATCGCTTGAAAACGATATAAAGAACGCCGGAATCGGAGTTACGGTTTGGAAATGGCAAGCGATTCAAAAATGACACCGGTCTGCGATTTACAACAAGTAGCTATCTAAATGCAATGAGATGAGCATGCTACAGCAACCAAATAAGACAACAAAATACATGGCAGGGATGCATTCAAGATTCTTAACAAAAGTATAGCACTGAGCTACAGCCAAATTATCCATTAACAGGTTCAAACAAGCATGGCAAAAATGCATATGGCAAACATATCTCAGACTTAGTGAAATTAACACTTGTCTGGAATTTCAGATCAGGTAGCTCTCTTCGGAGCAACAAAACTACATGCTACAGGACCTGGACATGGCAAAGTAAAGCATGGCATGGAGCTACTCAAAGAGCTTAACAAAAGTCCCTTAGTGACCTTGAGCCAAAAGGGGTCAGAAAATACAATTGCAAGCACGCGAACATAGCAAAAACATAATCAGTTTTCATACTTAGTGAAAACTGGCACGTGCTAAAATATAACTCAAGAGGGCATGTTTACGAGCTCGATGCACTTACTACGGTGCAAGTCATGGCAATACAAGCATACACCCATAAAGAAGGCACAAAATGCAAGCTAGACATGGCAAGAACAATAGCATAGCATGCACGGATCAACTACAACATCACCGGCAAAATTGCAAACAAGTTGACAATCTGCCCAGATTCACAAAGTAGCAAAAGTAGAGCTCGATTGACTCAAGCTAGGTTGCTCCATAATTTCAAACAAAGACATGGATGGATAGAGCACTACAATATTAACAAAACATCCTTACTGATCATCCTCAAAATAGGCACGGATCACTAGGAAATAACAAGAACATATGACAACATGAGATAAACAGCTCCAGGACTTAGTGAAATTACTAAGTCCCTGAAAACAGAATTAGCAAGTGCACCACTTTGCAAGCTTGCACAAGTCACCACACACATCAAAAAAATACATGGGTTGCACCTCTAGAAAGATGACAAAACCCTTAACAAAACACATGTAGAGCATCAGGGCATAGCATGCACACATTAATCATGGCAAAAATGACAAAAACCTAAACGGAGTAGCAGATCTGACAATTAACTCAAGTAGCCCTCTTCTAACAGCATTTCGGGCATCAAGATGAACTCAAATGAAAATGATGCAATGGAATGAAATGATGTACTCTCTGAGATGAACATTTTGATATGCTATATGCATGAATCGGAGCTACGGATGCAAAGTTAAGGGGTCACGAACATGAGCACTTCGACTGAAAATCTCCGGGACTTAGAGAAAGAAACGACCTAGGGTTCCGGTGGCACGCAGCCCGAGGCCGGATCCGAGCTCGCCGGCGTCGATGGCCGGTGCGGCGGCCGGAGCGGGAGGAAGAGGCCGGGCGGCGGAGAGGAGGCGAGGCGGTGGCCGGACGGCGGCGTCGGCGGCGGCTTGCGCGGCGGCGCGTCGCGAGGCGGGGAGGAGCGGCGACCGGGCGGCAGCGGCGGCGTTCGCCGGCGGCGGGGCGGAGCAGGCGGCGGCGCGGCGCTGGAGTGGCGGGCGACGGCGGCGCGCCGAAGGGAGAGCGGGGCAGCGCGGGGAAGGCGGCGGCCGGGCTCGGGGGCCGGATCTGGGCCCGAGCGGGCCGACGCGATGGACGGCGGCGGGAGGCCACGTGGCGGTGTTTCACTGGCCTGGCGCGGCGGCGCAAAGAGTCCGGCCAGGGGCGGACATGTCCGGCGCGGCGGGGCGATTTTTTAGGGTTTCGGGGGAAGGAGGTGATCCGAATTTCGGGGGGGGCTTTAAATAGGCATAGAGGGAGCTAGGAGAGTCCAAATGAGGTGCGGTTTTCGGCCATGCGATCGTGATCGAACGCTCGAGATGATGGAGCAGTGTTAGGTGGGGTTTGGGCCAAATTGAAGGGGTGTTGGGCTGCAACACACACGAGGCCTTTACGGTCCCTCGGTTAACCGTTGGAGTATCAAACGAAGTCCAAATGATACGAAACTTGACAGGCGGTCTACCGGTAGTAAACCAAAGCCACTTGGCAAGTCTCGGTCCAATCCAGAAATGTTTAATCCCGACACATGAAAGAAAGCTAGAAATGACCACCGGAGGAGAACGAAGCGCCGGAATGCAAAACGGACAACGGGGAAAATGCTCGAATGCATGAGACGAACACGTATGCAAATGCAATGCACATGATGACATGATATGAGATGCATGACAACGACAACAACACACGGAGACAAAACCCGAACCCGAGGAAATAAATATAACTTAACGCCGGAAACGGCAAGAGTTGGAGTACAAATTGGGAAAATTACATCCGGGGTGTTACAACACTCCACCACTACGAAAGGATCTCGTCCCGAGATCTAGGACTGAAAGAACGTCGGGTACTCAGAACGGAGGTGATCCTCGCGTTCCCAGGTAGCTTCACGGTCGGAATGGTGTGACCACTTGACTTTGAGAAATTTGATTGACTTGTTGTGAGTCTTGCGTTCAGTCTCTTCAAGAATAGCAACTGGGTGCTCATGATAAGAGAGATCTTCTTGGAGCTCAATCTCCTTGAAGTTGACGGTGCGGTCAGGAGTTTTGAAGCACTTTCGAAGCTGAGAGACATGGAACACGTCATGAACGTTTGCAAAGTTTGAAGGAAGCTCGAGTTGATAGGCGAGGTCGCCTCTCTTGCTGATAATCTTGAAAGGTCCCACATATCTGGGGGCAAGCTTCCCTTTGATACCGAAGCGACGAGTACCTTTCATAGGAGAGACACGGAGGTAAACATGATCTCCGATCTCGAAAGCCAAATCACGGTGCTTACTATCATAGTAGCTCTTCTGACGGGATTGGGCTGCTTTGAGGTTATCACGAATGACTTTGCACATTTCTTCTGCCTCTGTGATTAAGTCATTACCCAAAAGCTGACGTTCACCAGTTTCAGACCAGTTGAGAGGGGTACGGCACTTCCTGCCATACAGAATTTCAAAAGGGGCCTTGCCTGAACTTGCTTGAAAACTGTTGTTGTAGGAGAATTCAGCATAAGGAAGACAATCCTCCCACTTCATGCCGAAGGAGATCACACAAGCCCTGAGCATATCTTCAAGAATCTGGTTGACACGCTCGACTTGACCGCTAGTTTGAGGATGGAATGCTGTGCTGAAGCGGATGTTGGAGCCCATGGCCTTCTGAAAAGAATCCCAAAACTTCGAGGTAAAGATGTTGCCACGGTCTGAAGAGATCACTTGTGGAATACCGTGCAGAGAGACAATACGAGAGGTATACAGTTCCGCCAATTGAGCTGCAGTGATCGACTCTTTGATAGGCAGAAAATGAGCCACTTTGGCGAGTTTGTCGATGACAACGAATATAGCATCATTGCCACGCTTGGACTTTGGAAACCCAGTCAGGAAGTCCATTTCAATGTGGTCAAACTTCCATTCTGGAATGGCAAGAGGTTGGAGGAGACCTGCTGGCGTTTGGTGTTCTGCCTTCACTCTTCTGCAGACATCACATTCATTCACGAATTGAGCGATCTCGCGCTTCATTCGAGTCCACCAATAAGCTTGCTTGAGGTCCTGATACATCTTCGTGCTCCCAGGGTGGATAGAGAGGAGAGAATTGTGGGCCTCGTTCATGATCACTTTACGGAGGTCACCTTTGGGTACCACAATACGATCCTCGAAGAAAAGAGTGTCCTTGTCATCAAGGCGGTAGCACTTGTACTTGGACTGATTCTTGGCAATCCCAATCTTCACCTTTTTCACCATAGCATCAAGAAGCTGAGCTTGGCGAATCTGGTCTTCTAAGGTAGAAGAGACTTGAAGGTTGGCGAGGAAACCTTGAGGAACAACTTGCAGATTAAGTTTGCGGAAAGCTTCACAAAGCTCAAGTTGATAAGGCTTGAGAATCAGACTGTTGCAGTAAGCTTTCCTGCTCAATGCGTCAGCAATCACATTGGCCTTGCCTGGAGTATACTCAATACTCGGATTATACTCTTGAATCATTTCGACCCATCGAGTTTGCCTGAGGTTGAGATTAGGCTGAGTGAAGATGTACTTGAGACTCTTGTGATCAGTGAAAATGTCCACTTTTCTTCCCAATAGAAGATGTCTCCAAGTCAAAAGAGCATGCACAACTGCCGCCAACTCGAGATCATGAGTGGGGTAGTTCTTCTCATTAGGCTTCAACTGGCGAGAGGTATAAGCAACAACTTTCTTCTCTTGCATCAATACTGCGCCAAGACCTTGGAGAGAGGCATCACAAAAGACCTCGTACGGCTTGGATTCATCAGGCGGAGTCAGAACTGGAGCAGTGATCAATTTCTCTTTCAAAGTGTTGAAAGCAATATCACACTCCGGAGACCAAACGTACTTGACGTGCTTCTGAAGAAGATTAGAGAGAGGCTTCGCGATCTTAGAAAAGTTTTCAACGAATCTTCGGCAATAGCTTGCGAGACCGAGGAAGATACGGAGTTGCTTCACGTTCTGAGGAGGTTCCCAATTCACAATTGCAGACACCTTCTCAGGATTCACGGCAATGCCCTTGGCAGAGATGATATGACCAAGATAAAGAACCTCATCGAGCCAAAATTCACACTTGGAGAACTTGGCGTAGAACTGATGTTCTCTGAGCTTATCAAGAACCAAACGCAAGTGCTTGGCATGATCTTCCTTGTTCTTGGAGAAAACCAGAATGTCATCGAGATAGACCAAAACAAGGTCATTGGTGTAGGCGTTGAAGATGAAGTTCATCATGCGAGAGAACGTCGGAGGAGCGTTGACGAGACCAAAAGACATGACAGTGTATTCATATGAACCAAAGCTTGTCCTGAAAGCCGTCTTGGGAATATCTTGCTCACGGATTCGAATCTAATGATAACCCATACGGAGATCAAGCTTGGAGAATACTTGGGCACCTTTAAGTTGTTCGAACAGCTCATTGATGTTGGGAAGTGGGTATTTGTTCTTGATGGTCTTCTTGTTCACTGGACGGTAATCAACACAAAGTCGGTCCGTTCCATCCTTCTTCTTCACAAAAAGAACACCACAACCCCACAGAGAAGAACTAGGCCGGATGAGACCCATTTTCTCTTGAATATCGAGTTGCTTCTTCAGCTCCTTCAGCTCTTTAGGTCCGAGCTTGTAAGGACGTTTGCACACAAGTTCCGTGCCAGGCTCAAGATCAATAACGAATTCAACTGGCCGGTGCGGAGGCATTCCTGGAAGTTCTCCTGGAAAGACGTCTTGATATTCGCAAACGACTGGAATTTGAGAGATGGCATCCAATTCACCCTTCTCATTTAGAGAAAACAGACGGATTGTATTATCCCGAGCGGCAAAGACAATTACATCCTCAGACGAATGAGTCAAATGAATCTGCCTGGCAGCACAATCAAGATGTGCCTTGTGCTTAGAAAGCCAATCCATTCCGAGAATAAGATCAATATCCGAGTTACCAAGAACAATTGGGGAAGAAAGGAACTTGTAGTCACCCAATGTGATAGTAACCTCCGGGACGCAGGTGTTAGCTGTCATCTGCTTGCCCGACGACACAATTTGCAAGGAACTTTGCAGATACTGATAATCACACTCATACTTTGATGCAAAAGGTTTGGAAATGAAGCAATGCGATGCACCGGTGTCAAAAAGAACTTTTGCAGGAATATCATTAACAGGAAGGTTACCCATGATGTCATCTGGTGAGTCCTCTGCCTGAGCTGCATTCACCATATTAACCTTGGCGAACTTGGGGTTATGCTTGACCACGGCTGTACTTGCCGATCTGGCAGGAGGAGGAGGAGGAAGACGCCTCTGGTTGAGACACTTGTTGGCATAGTGACCCTTCTGTTGGCACTTGTTGCACGTGACCTCTGAAAGCGGACGGTGATACGGAGCACTCGATCTTGGAGCTTGAGACGAAGTCTTGTTCTGAAAGCCAGGGTTGGGTGGGTGGGAAGAACCACTGCCACCTTTACTCTTCTGCTGATATGGCTGACGGAACGGAGGAGGAGGAAGCCAATACTTCTGCTGCTTGACCACTTGAGTAGAGGAAGAAGGAGTAACATCTCTGGCTCGCTTCTTGGAAGCATCACACCTCAACTGAGCAGCCTCTTGCTTCAGTGCCATGTTGTAAAACTCATCGTATCTCAAGGGCTCAAAGAGGACAAGAGCTAGCTGAATTTCTTCTCTGAGACCACCCCTGAACTAATATATCATGCTCTTCTCATCAGGTACGTCCTGCTTAGCAAAGTGGGCGAGCTTCTGAAACAACTTGTTGTAGTCATAGACAGACAAAGAGCCTTGCTTCAGATTGCGGAATTCCTCACGCTTGCTTTCAACCATGCTCTGGGGAATATGATGAGCTCGGAAATCTCGACGGAAATCATCCCAAGTGATAACACGTCCACCTCTGGAGTCCTTGTACTGCTGGAACCATTTTGCAGCTTGATCTTTGAGTTGGAAGGAAGCGAACTTAACAAAGTCCTCAGGCCTGACGTTACTGCACTCGAAATGCTTGCACAGATCCACAAGCCAATCGTCAGCATCGGTTGCCTCGACACAATTGCTGAAAGTCTTTGGCCCGTTAGCAAGGAACTGGTTGAGTGTAGCAAAGTGATTCTGATTGTTGCCTTGATTCCCTTGGTTGCCTTGATTGCGCTCTTGAAGAATTTGCATGATCAGCTGTGTGTTTGCATTGGTTGCGGCCATCACAGCTTGCCATGCCTCTGGAGGAGGTGGAGGTGGTGGCGGATCAGGATTCGGAGTCGTGCGCGTTGGAGGAGCCATCCTGAAGAGGTTGACCACCATTAGCACATTGACAGACAAATATTGAAGCTGAATCCAACGGAATGAAAATTGCAACATATAGTCTTCACATCCGAACAAAATGAACGAATGCATTCCTCTTGAAATGGTCACATATCCATAAATTGAGAAGCCACGTAGAATTAAGGTAGAGAAATAAATCAACAAGGTACGGATCAAGAACGAATAATCGGTAAGAAATCCCAATCTCAAACCAATATCCGTGGAAGAAGAACTAGAGCTACAAGAATTCCCACCTATGAAACTCCCCAACCTTTCCGGTTATGCAATCAGGTGTTGGGGATACAGGGGAAGCATAATATCTCACCCAAACTAGCAAATCCTACATCCAGTTGTATCCATCCTTCAACACATAACCAAGAAACCTTCGGAAACCATCTACCTCAACCTTCGAAAAACATTCGTTATACAAGTTTTGGCGATACTCCCGAACTCCCGCCCCAGTACTGGGTGGCGTCGAGGTTATCTCACCAACGAACTGCATAAAAGAGATTTTCGATGTCGGCGTACTAAACTCAGGTATTCCAGAACTGCAACGATAAAATTATGATGACAACACCTCAGAGCTCAACTCCCCGGGACACTTCCACTAAACCCCTGACAGGAGGCACCAAGACAATGTTCTCATCATAAAACCATCGGATCGATTCCAAGATACCCGCGTGATCCTAAAAAAAATATAGTGAAATTTGAGAAGAGAAGAGTCAAAACTCTACGTCAGGATGCCTTACCAGAGCGATGAGGAGACTGGGAAGTAAAAAGAATTCCTAAACTCTCCGATATATAATTCCTAAAGACTCAAAACATTTTTCTAGACACAACTCGGCCGCTAATAACGATCAAGCAATGGGGCTCCTAAGGTCGGGGAAGGCTCTGATTACCAACTTGTAACACCCTCGATGCGACTATAGCTCCCACGTGTCGAGGCACGACTTAGAGACATAATCGCATTGAAGGCATATGTCGCAAGTTAGGCAATCTTCACAACATCCCATGTAATATAAATAATAAAGGGGAGATAACATAGTTGGCTTACACTCGCCACGTCAATCAAGTACATAAATAACATTACATCATCCAAACACTCATGGCCCGACTACGGCGCCAAAATAAAAGATAACCCAACAAGCGACACGGTCCCAATCACCCCCAACTGGGCACCACTACTGATCATCGGGAAAGGAAACATAGTAACATTGAGAGTCTTCGTCGAACTCCCACTTGAGCTCGAACGCGTCTCCTGAAGCGGAATCATCAGGCCCTGCATCTGGTGTAATAGTAATCTGTGAGCCACAGGGACTCAGCAATCTCGCACCCTCGCGATCAAGACTATTTAAGCTTATAGGTAAGGCAAGGTAAATATAAGTGGAGCTGCAGCAAGCCACTAGCAAGTATGGTGGCTAGCTTATACGCAAAAGAGAGCGAGAAGAGGAGGCAAAGCGCGAGCGAGAAACTAAAGAGCAACCTACGCAAACATTACTCCAACACCGTGTCCACTTCCCGGACTCCGCCGAGAAGAGGCCATCACGGTAACACACTCAGTTGATTCATTTTAATTAAGTTAAGGTTCAAGTTATCTACAACCGGACATTAAAAATTCCCATCTTCCCATAACCGCGGGCATGGCTTTCGAAAGTTCAAATCCCTGCAGGGGAGTCCCAACTTAGCCCATGACAAGCTCTCACGGTCAACGAAGGAATAGACCTCCTCCCAAGACGTTCCGATTAGACTCGGTATCTCGGTTACTCAAGACACTTCGACAGGTTAAAACAAGACCAGCAACACCGCCCGAATGTGCCGACAAATCCCGATAGGAGCTGCACATATCTCTTTCTCAGGGCACACTCAGATGAGCGCTCCATACAACTAAAACCAAACCTCGAGTTTCCCCGAGGGGGCGTTGCACAGGACTCTAGTTTGGACCAACACTCAGAGGAGCACTGGCCCGGGGGGTTTAAATAAGATGACCCTCGGGCTCCGGAAACCCAAGGGAAAAAGAGGCTAGGTGGCAAATGGTAAGACCAATGTTGGGCATTGCCGGAAAAGCTTTAATCAAGGCAAAATATCAAGGGGTTCCCATTATAACCCAACCGCGTAAGGAACGCAAAATCCGGGAACATAACACCGATATGACGGAAACTAGGGCGGCAAGAGTGGAACAAAACACTAGGCGAGAGGCCGAGCCTTCCACCCTTTACCAAGTATATAGATGCATTAAGATAACAAGATAATATAATGATATCCCAACAAGTAAATAAATATTCCAACAAGGAACGGCCTCCAATCTTCACCTGCAACTAGCAACGCTATAAGAGGGGCTGAGCAAAGCGGTAACATAGCCAATCAACGGTTTGCTAGGACATGATGGGTTAGAGGTTTGACATGGCAATTTGGGAGGCTTGAAAGCAAATGGTAGGCATCGAAGCATTGGCATAGCAAAAGAGCGAGCAAACAAGCATAGCAAAGATAGTAGTGATTTCGAGGGTATGATCATCTTGCCTGCACAGTTGTCAGAGTTGACTGGATCCCCGAAAGCAAACTCAACGGGCTCCTCGTTAGCGAACTCGTCTCCCAGCTCTACCCAAACAAGACAAACAAGCAACAAGGATACCATCAACCACGTGCAAACTCAAACAACACGATGCAAAGATGATATGCTATGCGGGATGCGATGCGGGATGCAAAATGCAAGATATGACAGGAAATGCATGAACCTGGCCTCAACTTGGAAATCCAAGTGTTCCACTTGAAAGATGAGATGAAATCGCTTGAAAACGATATAAAGAACGCCGGAATCGGAGTTACGGTTTGGAAATGGCAAGCGATTCAAAAATGACACCGGTCTGCGATTTACAGCAAGTAGCCATCTAAATGCAATGAGATGAACATGCTACAGCAACCAAACAAGACAACAAAATACATGGCAGGGATGCATTCAAGATGCTTAACAAAAGTCTAGCACTGAGCTACGGCCAATTTATCCATTAACAGGTTCAAACAAGCATGGCAAAAATGCATATGGCAAACATATCTCAGACTTAGTGAAATTAACACTTGTCTGGAATTTCAGATCAGGTAGCTCTCTTCGGAGCAACAAAACTACATGCTACAGGACCTGGACATGGCAAAGTAAAGCATGGCATGGAGCTACTCAAAGAGCTTAACAAAAGCCCCTTAGTGACCTTGAGCCAAAAGGGGTCAGAAAATACAATTGCAAGCACGCGAACATAGCAAAAACATAATCAGTTTTCATACTTAGTGAAAACTGGCACGTGCTAAAATATAACTCAAGAGGGCATGTTTACGAGCTCGATGCACTTACTACGGTGCAAGTCATGGCAATATAAGCATACACCCATAAAGAAGGCACAAAATGCAAGCTAGACATGGCAAGAACAATAGCATAGCATGCACGGATCAACTACAACATCACCTGCAAAATTGCAAACAAGTTGACAATCTGCCCAGATTCACAAAGTAGCAAAAGTAGAGCTCGATTGACTCAAGCTAGGTTGCTCCATAATTGCAAACAAAGACATGGATGGATAGAGCACTACAATATTAACAAAACATCCTTACTGATCATCCTCAAAATAGGCACAGATCACTAGAAAATAACAAGAACATATGACAACATGAGATAAACAGCTCCAGGACTTAGTGAAATTACTAAGTCCCTGAAAACAGAATTAGCAAGTGCACCACTTTGCAAGCTTGCACAAGTCACCACACACATCAAAAAAATACATGGGTTGCACCTCTGGAAAGATGACAAAACCCTTAACAAAATACATGTAGAGCATCAGGGCATAGCATGCACACATTAATCATGGCAAAAATGACAAAAACCTAAACGGAGTAGCAGATCTGACAATTAACTCAAGTAGCCCTCTTCTAACAGCATTTCGGGCATCAAGATGAACTCAAATGAAAATGATGCAATAGAATGAAATGATGTACTCTCTGGGATGAACATTTTGATATGCTATATGCATGAATCGGAGCTACGGATGCAAAGTTACGGGGTCACGAACATGAGCACTTGGACTGAAAATCTCCGGGACTTGGAGAAAAGAAACGACCTAGGGTTCCGGTGGCACGTGGCCCGAGGCCGGATCCGAGCTCGCCGGCGTCGATGGCCGGTGCGGCGGCCGGAGCGGGAGGAAGAGGCCGGGCGGCGGAGAGGAGGCGAGGCGGTGGCCGGACGGCGGCGTCGGCGGCGGCGGCGGAGGCGGCGGCTTGCGCGGCGGCGCGTCGCGAGGCGGGGAGGAGCGGTGACCGGGCGGCAGCGGCGGCGTTCGCCGGCGGCGGGGCGGAGCAGGCGGCGGTGCGGCACCGGAGTGGCGGGCGACGGCGGCGCGCCGAAGGGAAAGCGGGGCGGCGTGGGGAAGGCGGCGGCCGGGCTCGGGGGCCGGATCTGGGCCCGAGCGGGCCTACGCGGTGGACGGCGGCGGGAGGCCACGTGGCGGCGTTTCACTGGCCGAGCGCGGTGGCGCGAAGGGTCCGGCCAGGGGCGGACATGTCTGGCGCGGCGGGCGATTTTTTAGGGTTTCGGGGGAAGGAGGAGATCCGAATTTTGGGGGGGGGGACTTTAAATAGGCATCGAGGGAGCTAGGAGAGTCCAAATAAGGTGCGGTTTTCGGCCACGCGATCATGATCGAACGCTCTAGATGATGGAGCAGAGTTAGGTGGGTTTGGGGCCAAATTGAAGGGGTGTTGGGCTGCAACACACACGAGGCATTTTCGCTCCCTCGGTTAACCGTTGGAGTATCAAACGAAGTCCAAATGATACGAAACTTGACAGGCGGTCTACCGGTAGTAAACCAAAGCCGCTTGGCAAGTCTCGGTCCAATCCGGAAATGTTTAATCCCCACACACGAAACAAATCTAGAAATGACCACCGGAGGAGAACGAAGCACCGGAATGCAAAACGGACAACGGGAAAAATGCTTGAATGCATGAGACAAACACGTATGCAAATGCAATGCACATGATGACATGATATGAGATGCATGACAACGACAACAACACACGGAGACAAAACCCGAACCCGAGGAAATAAATATAACTTAACGCCGGAAACGGCAAGAGTTGGAGTACAAATTGGGAAAATTACATCCGGGGTGTTACAACACAGTAGGTAGACTCCCCACTAGTGACTTGCCAAATACCAGGACCTGCCATGTATGCAGTGCAATGCCTAGAGTACTTCTTTGACTCCTCCATCTTCTCCATATAAGTGGGTGTTATCTCCCACCTACTCTTCTTTGTCTTCTCTCTAACTACTTGGTACTTAACCATCAGCTTAGTTCTAAATCCATCTACACAGGTCATGCTTGGCTTGCTCCTCACATCTAGGTTCATCTTGTTAAATATTGCACTAAGATTGTTGACCACTAGGTCTGTTTTGCATGTGTGATCCATAGTATGCCTTGCCCAAGTCTCTTTAAGGATATTACAAAGCCACTTCCAAGCATCTTCATCCTCCTTCTTCAGTTCATTTATTGCAACCTCAAAACCATTATTGGTGTACGAATATGCAGCATTGTCCATATGCTTCTTCAACTCCTCACTCCTGAAGCCAGCTGACTGGAATTGTATTCAGGATACGGGCAGTAGAAATTTATACCAATAATAATATATTTTCAGATCTATAAACCAAGAAACCCAAAAATACCTTGCTGTGATATATTTAGATTTACTTTATTTTGCTCTTTTATGTATCGTTTATACCTATCTCTACTAGATCTCACTCTTGTTCGAGACCATGAAGGGATTGACAACCCCTTTTTCACGTTGAGTGCAAATGTTCGTTAGTTTGTGTAGGTGCATAGATTGGAGACTTGCTTGTGGCTCCTACTGGATTGATAACTTGGTTCTTAACTCAGGGAAATACTTATCTCTACTTTGCTGCATCACCCTTTCCTCTTCAAGGGAAAAATCAATGCAGGCTCAAGAAGTAGCATGTTCCTCAGGTTAGTGTTATCCAACTAGGGTTTGTGTTGGTGGTAGTCAGTGGTTGCAATTTCTGTCAGTAAATTCAGTTAAATTCATGGGATTGAACTATTCAATTGATTTGGAATGTGGTGCTGAATGAACTAATGTAGTTTGTTGTAGGTTCAGTTGATCAAACATGTTTTTAACAGTGATTTTGCAATGCTAGTATCTGGATTAGGGTTCTATTTAAGTGGATTGGATATGTAATTGGTACATTGAATTATAGTATGCAATGTTATTATGCTTTAACAACTATTTTGTATGAATTAATGGTAGTATTGCTACTTTCATATAAGCTTAGCTTGAACTTCAAGTTTCCTGAATCTCTGTTGTATCTGCAAGCCTGACTGAATCACTGAATATCTTATGTATTTTCTTGTTTAAGTTAGCATATTTATTTTCGAATACTTGATGCAGGATGGTATTGACTGTGGAGTTGCTCAGTGGGTTGATGCCCCATGACCTTCTATTCTGCAAAGATGTTTGGTGAAGATATGGGAGATGTTTCATGAGGAGAACCATGGCAAAATGATGGACCATGAGAAGTATAAGAAAGAGTTGGCCGAGGTGAACAAGTAGTTGGATACACTTGGGGATCAGTACAGTCAGCTGGTTGAGGATGTCACCAAGATATTTGATTGGGCAGATTAGAAAAACAGGGTCATGAGTGATGAAGAGTTCAAGCAGAAGTAGATGGATGTGGACAAGGACATGGAGAAGCTAGATATGGGCAAGGAGAAGGAGAGTGCTGCCTTTGGCAAGATGAAGGAGATGGAGAAGCTGGCTGAGGAGCACAAGGAGTTGAAGTGCATTCTTAGATCCCAGGGAGAGATCATTAGGAACACCAGGAAGGAAAGGGATGAGATGCAGAATGAGAGGAACAGCCTGATAGAGGAGAATAAGAAGCTGGAGTGTCTGGTGGGTGATCTTATGAAAGTTGTTCATGGCAACAAGGACAAGCTTGCCAAGATAAAGTCAATCCTTGATGAGTGAACAATGATGTTCATCACCTTAGTTTGCAGTTATGTTAAGCTAATATGTGGCCTTGTAATAATATAGCTGGCCTTGGGGTTGTATATTTTAGGAATCCCCTAGTTATGTAATGACTATAATGATTATCTGCAAAACTACCTCCAGTTAAGTTATGTAATGGTTGTAATGACTAGCTGCAAAACTACCCCAGTTATATAATGTTGTTAGATTTCTATATTAAGAGCTATGCTATTATGAATCTGCTTAATTATTTTAGAACAAAATCATCAGTCCAAATTGGGCTGAGCAAATGCTCAAGACCAAATGGGCATGGCCAAATTGGTTTAGAACAAAAAGACCAGTCCAAATTGGACTGAGCAAATGCTCAAGACCAAATGGGCATGGCCAAATTATTTTAGAACAAAATGACCATTCCAAATTGGACTGAGCAAATGCTCAAGACAAAATGGGCATGGAAGCTCTTGTTTTAGTGCACTCACCAAAATGGGCATGTATGCTCTTGTTTTAGTGCACTCACCAAAATGGGCATGGATTCTCTTGTTTTCGGCTTTAGGGTGGCTCAGGGTCGATGGAAGCACCTAAACCCTACCATTTAGGCTTTAGGGTCCCTCGGGGTCGACGGAGCCACCTAAACATATCATTTAGGCTTTAGGGTGGCTCGGGGTCGACGAAAGCACCTAAACCTAGTCTTTAGGTTTAGGGTGTCTCGGGGTCGACGGAGGCACCTAAACATATCATTTAGGCTTTAGGGTGGCTCGGGGTCGACGGAAGGACCTAAAAACCTAGTCTTTGGGTTTAGGGTGTCACGGGGTCGATGGAGCCACCTAATCATATCATTTAGGCTTTACGGTGGCTCGGGGTCGATGAAACCACCTAAACCTAGTCTTTAGGTTTAGGGTGTCTCGGGCTCGACGGAGCCACCTAAACATATCATTTAGGCTTTATGGTGGCTCGGGGTCAATGAAACCACCTAAATCTAGTTTTTGGGTTTAGGGTATCTCGGGCACGACAAAGCCACCTAAACATATCATTTAGGCTTTAGGGTGGCTCGGGGTCGACGAAACCACCTAAACCTAGTCTTTAGGTTTAGGGTGTCTCGGGCTCGGCGAAGCCACCTAAACGTATCATTTAGGCTTTAGAGTGGCTCGGGGTCGAGGGAACCACCTAAACATATCATTTAGGCTTTAGGGTGGCTCGGGGTCGACGGAACCTCCTAAACTAAATTGTTGATCACAAATTGACAAAGAAACAAGAGTCAAATTGGCAAAGAAACAAGAGCCAAATTGCACATGATAATGCTTACAGAAACATGTTCTCAAGCATACTAGTTCTCAGGCATACCTGTTCTCAAGCTAAGCATACTAACACAAACAAGTTCTCAAGCTAAGTACTTATTACACATACCAGTTCTCAGGCATAGTTTCTCAAACTTATAAATACTTAAGGCGGGTAGTTCAAAAGACAACAGCCAAATTGTGCATCCACTAGTTGCCGTTGGCATAAAATTACCCCTCATCCTTGTGCTCTGGAACCTCTTCCTTTTGGACCCTATTGTTGCCGCCTTTGTTGTTGCTGCCTCTATTGTAGTTGCAGCCCTAGGTGCCATGCATGGCCTTCCACCTCTCCTGCTGGGTGCATTGCTTGAACCCGAAGCTCTTGTGGCAGCCTAGGAAGGAGTAGTAGAAGCATCACTTGTTCTGCTTTCCCTTCTAGAAGCAGCAGTTGTTCTTCTTGGCCTTGTAGAAGCAGCAGGCTGTGTAGGATCATTAGAAGGAACACTTGTTCTTCTTCCTCTGGCAGATGCAGCAGGTGGTGCACTGGCAGCAGGCTGGGCAGGAGCTGAAGAACTTCCCCTAGCTTCATGGTAGTGAGTTCTTGTTGTCTAATATAGAAAACATCATAGCCCAACAGTTAGGATAAATCCATCAAATGATTAAGTACAAGAGAAAATCCTAGAAATGTGCATGTTCCATACCTTGCGCTTGTTCTTTCTTGCCTGCGGATGAGGCTTCAGGGGCTGAGGGCAGTAGGTGTACCTATGTTTCTGCATTTTGCAGTTGCTACAGGTGATAGTTGCCATCCTTGATGTATCCTTCTTTGTTGGGACCTCGAATTGCCCCTTTCTCCTAGTTGTTTGCTTCCTGCACTTCTTCTCCTTGAACACTGGTGGATCTATGTCTGTAGTTGGTGTCCTAGGCCAACAGTCAGGCCCTGGTACAGGGTAGATGATGTGCTTGTATGTTTCCTTATACAATGGCTTTTTGAAGAACTCTTGCACATAGTCTTCTGGCTGTCCCTTCACTCTTGTAATGGTAGAAACTGCATGGTTACATGGCCAACCACATATGTCCCATTTCTTGCAGTCACGGGTCCACTTATCAAGGTTCACACGGTAGGTAGACTCCCCACTAGTGACTTGCCAAATACCAGGACCTGCCATGTATGCAGTGCAATGCCTAGAGTACTTCTTTGACTCCTCCAACTTCTCCATATAAGTGGGTGTTATCTCCCACCTACTCTTCTTTGTCTTCTCTCTAACTGATTGGTACTTAACCATCAACTTAGTTCTGAATCCATCTACACAGCTCACGATTGGCTTGTTCCTCACATCTAGTATCATCTTGTTAAATACTTCACTAAGATTGTTGACCACTAGGTCTGTCTTGCATGTGTGATCCATAGCATGCCTTGCCCAAGTCTCTTTAGGGATATTACAAAGCCACTTCCAAGCATCTTCATCCTCCTTCTTCAGTTCATTTGTTGCAACCTCAAAACCATTCTTAGTGTATGAATATGCAGCATTGTCCATATACTTCTTCAACTCCTCACTCTTGAGGCCAGTTGACTGGAATTGTATTCAAGATATGGGCAGTGAAATGAGTACATTATTAAGTACTCCCTCTGTCCCAAAATAATTGTCTCAAGCTTAGTACAACTTTGTACTAGCTCTAGCACAAAGTTGGGACACTTATTTTGGGACAGATGGAGTACAAGATAATTGACAACAACATTATGAACTGGAGTAATGTAAAATGCATATAATACCTATAAAGGGCATACACCCATTCAAGGAATCTTCTTTTGAAGCATTCAGGCAATAGAACATGTAGTGGAACCTAGGATTTGGATGGAGCTCAAGCTCTATGGTAGTGACAAAGCATCTGCTCCCAGGGTTGGTATCAAGCACAACTTGAAGATAATCCCTAAACCTTGTGTAATGTCCCTTCATGTCACCTTCCACCACTTCAATGGCCAATGACCTTGCCATGTAGGCCTTGGTATTTGGCACTTTCAGCCCATACTTAGTCTTTGTTCTTAAGTTGCATCAACTCCAGCCCTTGGATTATCTCTCAGTTGCTGCTCACAAGTTCTTGGCATCCAGTCAACTGTCACTTTTGTTTTTTCTCCATGTGCACCATGTGTGCAACAACTTCATCTTCTTGATGCAGAATGTCTTCTCATGAGCTATTTTGATGAAGTCATGAAAAAAGGACAGCCACTCTCCCTTTTTGTGCAATGCAAAATGATCCTATCCTTGTAGTTCCTATGGTAATGGAAATTTCTAAGGATTCTGATATGACAATTCCTAAGTGCTCTTCTAAACTAATACACATTTGTGAAGCACAAACTCAAGCAAAGTTGCTCATGAGCATCTGGCTTGCTCTCATCATACCAGATCCTAGTCTTGGCCCTCTTGGCTTGACTCTTCCTTCCACAAGGCAGTGGGAGAGAATGCATACCTGACTCATCATCTGATTCACTGATGCCATAGTCCCCAGGGAAACAAGTTGAATCATCTAATGGAATGAAATCAGGAATTACCTCAATGTCAGCTTCATGGTGGGATCTTGTAGTGGGGCCTGGTTTGCCTACTTTCTTGAATGATTGAGGAAGTGGTGTCTCAGGTTCTGTGTCTGAGTCTTCTGCCTCTGGGCACATCTCTTCCACTTCTGTGTCTCATGCAAAGTGATGCATATGATCCTCTTTGTGTTTCCTTTTCTGCTTCAACTTCTCAATGATTTCATCTTCCTCCTCATTGCCTATGTCATGCTCCTCCTCTTTGTACTCACACCAGTTCAAATCAACAAACCCTTCATCATCAGAGGGGCCTACATCATCCTGTATTTTCTCTTTGCCGTTTGCTTTTTTCAAAATCATGCTCTCTTGTGTGTTAATATAGGCAGCCTCTTCACCTAGCTGTGCAACAGCAATAGGCACAACATACAGCTCCTCACTGCTAAACTGGACAAAGGGGAACAATACTCATGCCTGATCTATTGAAATAATGTTGGAATCCCCATATGGCCTATTGGTACTTGTTCCTCCATAATATTTGCCCTATTAAAATCTCCTGGATTAGGCTCACTAGCCTTAATTACAGTTATGTTGAGCACCTTCTACTCAAGATACTGGTCTAGCATCTCCTCCACCCTCTCTTCACTGTCAATAACCTGCATTCCTGCTGCCCCCTTTCCCTCTTCTTTCACATAGAACATGTAGTCAGCTTCAGTATATCTCTTCAGTCTCCAGCAGTGCTAACATGTTAATATAAGTAATTTCTGACAGAGAAATGGTCCTCTCCAAGTTGTCTCTCCCTTGAAAATGGTACCTTATTTCCCATATCTCATCATCCAAACTACACAGAATTGAGGAGAATCAGTGCTTGATTGATTCGGTTTTAATAATGTAACATGTTATACAGAAAAGATATTAGTTGTTTCAAATTGCACACTTTCTTGAACAAACACTCATATGCACTATCACAGCTTGCACATAACTTAGAGGACAACAATTAAGTGCAATAAAGTAGGATTAAACAAAGAAAACGTGCATAAAACCCTAAACCCTAACTATAATTCCTACTGCTTGATTCATTCAGTTCTAAATACTGTAACATGTTATACAAAGAACATATTAACTGTTTCAGCTAGAACACTTAAGTAAACAAACCATACTCTCCAGAAAAGAAAACCCTAAAATCTAACAGCTCTATAACAACGCTAAAAAATTCTCTACAGAAATATGCAATATCTGTAGCCCTAAAATCTAAATCCAATGATTACAGTAACCCTCACATAGGGAGGTGAAGGAGGTGTTGGAAATATGCCCTAGAGGCAATAATAAAATGGTTATTATTATATTTCCTTGTTCATGATAATTGTCTATTGTTCATGCTATAATTGTGTTATCCGGAAATTGTAATACATGTGTGAATACATAGACCACAACATGTCCCTAGTGAGCCTCTAGTTGACTAGCTCATTGATCAACAGATAGTCATGGTTTCCTGACTATGGACATTAGATGTCATTGATAACGGGATCACATCATTAGGAGAATGATGTGATGGACAAGACCCAATCTTAAGCATATCACAAGATCGTGTAGTTCGTCTGCTAGAGCTTTTCTAATGTCAAGTATCCTTTCCTTAGACCATGAGATTGTGCAACTCCCGGATACTGTAGGAATACTTTGGGTGTGCCAAACATCGCAACGTAACTGGGTGACTATAAAGGTGCACTACGGGTATCTCCGAAAGTGTCTATTGGGTTGGCACGAATCGAGACTGGGATTTGTCACTCCGCATGACGGAGAGGTATCTCTGGGCCCACTCGGTAAGACATCATCGTAATGAGCTCAATGTGACTAAGGGTTGGTCACGGGATGATGTGTTGCAGAACGAGTAAAGTGACTTGTCGGTAACGAGATTGAACGAGGTATTGGGATACTGACGATCGAATCTCGGGCAAGTAACGTACCGATTGACAAAGGAGATTGAATACGGGATTGATTGAATCCTCGGCATCGTGGTTCATCCGATGAGATCATCGTGGAATATGTGGGAGCCAACATGGGTATCCAGATCCCGCTGTTGGTTATTGGCCGGAGAGTTGTCTCGGTCATGTCTGCATGGTTCCCGAACCCGTAGGGTCTACACACTTAAGGTTCGGTGACGCTAGGGTTGTAGAGATATTAGTATTCGGTAACCCGAAAGTTGTTTGGAGTCCCGGATGAGATCCCGGACATCACGAGGAGTTCCGGAATGGTCCGGAGGTAAATATTTATATATAGGAAGTCCAGTTTCGGCCACCGGGAAAGTTTCGGGGGTCATCGGTATTGTACCGGGACCACCGGAAGGGTCCCGGGGGTCCACCGGGTGGGGCCACCTATCCCGGAGGGCCCCATGGGCTGAAGTGGGAAGGGAACCAGCCCCTGGTGGGCTGGTGCGCCCCCCATGGGCCTCCTCCCGTGCCTAGGGTTGGAAACCCTGGGGGTGGGGGGCGCCCCACCAAACTTGGGGGGCAAGTCCCCCCCTTGGACGCCGCCCCTCCCTAGATGGGATCTACAAGGGGGGCGGTGCCCTCCCCCCCCCTGGCCCCTATATATAGTGGAGCGGAGGGAGGGTAGCCGCACCCAAGTCCCTGGCGCCTCCCTCCCCCTCGTGACACCTCTTCCTCCCCGCTTGCGCTTGGCGAAGCCTTGCCGGGATCCCGCTACTTCTACCACCACTCCGTCGTGCTGCTGGATCTCCATCAACCTCTCCTTCCCTTGCTGGATCAAGAAGGAGGAGACGTCTCTCCCAACCATACGTGTGTTGAACGCGGAGGTGCCGTCCGTTCGGCGCTCGGTCATCGGTGATTTGGATCACGACAAGTACGACTCCATCAACCATGTTCTCTTGAACGCTTCTGCTTGCGATCTACAAGGGTATGTAGATGCACTCCTCTCCCTATCATTGCTAGATGTCTCCATAGATTGATCTTGGTGATGCGTAGAAAATTTTAAAATTCCGCTACGTTCCCCAACAGTTGCATCATGAGTTAGGTCTATGCGTAGTTTCTATGCATGAGTAGAACACTAGTTGTTGTGGGCGTTGATTTTGTCAATTTACTTGCCGTTACTAGTCTTATCTTGATTCGGCAGCATCGTGGGATGAAGCGGCCTGGACCGACCTTACACGTACGCTTACGTGAGACTGGTTCCACCGACTGACATGCACTAGTTGCATAAGGTGGCTAGCGGGTGTCTTTCTCTCCCACCTTAGTCGGATCGGATTCGATGAAAAGGGTCCTTATGAAGGGTAAATAGAAATTGGCATATCACGTTGTGGTTTTGGCATAGGTAAGAAACGTTCTTTCTAGAAACCTATAGCAGCCACGTAAAACTTGCAACAACAATTAGAGGACGTCTAACTTGTTTTTGCAGCATATGTCGTGTGATGTGATATGGCCAAAATGATGTGATGAATGATATATGTGATGTATGAGATTGATCATGTTCTTGTAATAGGAATCACGACTTGCATGTCGATGAGTATGACAACCGGCAGGAGCCATAGGAGTTGTCTTGATTTATTTATGACCTGTGTGTCAACATAAACGTCATGTAATTACTTTACTTTATCGCTAACCGTTAGCCATAGTAGTAGAAGTAATAGTTGACGTGACAACTTCATGAAGACATGATGATGGAGATCATGGTGTCATGCCGGTGACGACGATGATCATGGCGCCCCGAAGATGGAGATCAAAAGGAGCAAAATGATATTGGCCATATCATGTCACTATTTGATTGCATGTGATGTTTATCATGTTTTACATCTTGTTTGCTTAGAACGACGGTAGCATAAATAAGATGATCCCTCACAATAATTTCAAGAAAGTGTTCCCCCTAACTGCGCACCGTTGCTAAGGTCCGTTGTTCCGAAGCACCACGTGATGATCGGGTGTGATAGGTTCTAACGTTCGCATACAACGGGTGTAAGCCAGATTTACACACGCAATACACTTAGGTTGACTTGATGAGCCTAGCATGTACAGACATGGCCTCGGAACATGGAAGACCGAAAGGTCGAACATGAGTCGTATATAAGATATGATCAACATGAAAATGTTCACCGATGATGACTAGCCCGTCTCACGTGATGATCGGACACGGCCTAGTTGACTCGGATCATGTATCACTTAGATGACTAGAGGGATGTCTATCTGAGTGGGAGTTCATTAAATAATTTGATTAGCTGAACTTAATTATCATGAACATAGTCTAAAATCTTTGCAATATGTCTTGTAGATCAAATGGCCCATGCTATTTTTGCCCTCAACTTTAACGCGTTCCTAGAGAAAACCAAGCCGAAAGACGATGGAAGCAACTACACGGACTGGGTCCGTAACCTGAGGATTATCCTCATAGCTGCCAGGAAAGCATATGTCCTTGATGCACCGCTAGGTGAAGCACCTATTTTCCCTGCAGAACAAGACGTTATGAATGCTTGGCAGATGCGTAGTGATGATTACTCCCTGGTTCAGTGCGGCATGCTTTACAGCTTAGAACCGGGGCTCCAAAAGCGTTTTGAGCGACACGGAGCATATGAGATGTTCCAAGAGCTGAAAATGGTTTTCCAAGCTCACGCCCGGGTCGAGAGATATGAAGTCGCCGACAAGTTCTATAGTTGTATGATGGAGGAGAACAGTTCTGTCAGCGAGCACATACTCAAAATGTCTGGGTTGCATAATCGCTTGTCTCAGCTGGGAGTTAATCTCCCGGATCATGCGGTCGTTGACAGAATCCTTTAGTCGCTCCCACCTAGCTACAAGAGCTTTGTGATGAATTTCAATATGCAGAGGATGGAAAAGACCATTCCCGAGGTATATTAAATGCTGAAATCAACGGAGGTGGAGATCAAAAAGGAACATCAAGTGTTGATGGTGAATAAAACCACTAAGTTCAAGAAAGGCAAGGGTAAAAAGAACTTCAAGAAGGACGGCAAGGGAGTTGCCGCGCCTGGTACGCAAGCTGTCGGGAAGAAGTCAAAGAATGGACCCAAGCCTGAGACTGAGTGCTTTTATTGCAAGGGAAACGGTCACTGGAAGCGGAACTGCCCCAAGTACTTAGCGGAAAAGAAGGCCGGCAATACCAAAGGTATATGTGATATACATGTTATTGATGTGTACCTTACCAGCGCTCGTAGTAGCTCCTGGGTATTTGATACCGGTGCAGTTGCTCATATTTGTAACTCAAAATAGGAACTGTGGAATAAACGGAGACTGGCAAAGGACGAGGTGACGATGCGCGTCGGGAATGGTTCCAAGGTCGATGTGATCGCCGTCGGCACGCTAACTCTGCATTTACCTACAGGATTAGTTTTACACCTCAATAATTGTTAATTAGTACCAGCTTTGAGCATGAACATTGTATCTGGATCTCGTTTAATGCGAGATGGCTACTCATTTAAATCTGAGAATAATGGTTGTTCTATTTATATGAGAGACATGTTTTATGGTCATTCCCCGCTGGTCAATGGTTTATTCTTATTTAATCTCGAACGTGATGTTACACACATTCATAGTGTGAATGCCAAAAGATGTAAGGTTGATAATGATAGTCCGACATACTTGTGGCACTACCGCCTTGGTCACATTGGTGTCAAACGCATGAAGAAACTCCATGCAAATGGACTTTTGGAGTCTCTTGATTATGAATCATTTGACACGTGCGAACCATGCCTCATGGGAAAAATGACCAAGACTCCGTTCTCTGGAACAATGGAGCGAGCAACCAACTTATTGGAAATCATACATACTGATGTGTGCGGTCCAATGAGCGTTGAGGCTCGCGGTGGCTATCATTATGTCCTCACCCTCACTGATGACTTAAGTAGATATGGGTATGTCTACTTAATGAAACACAAGTCTGAGACCTTTGAAAATTTCAAGGAATTTCAGAGTGAGGTTGAGAATCAACGTGACAGGAAAATCAAGTTCTTACGATCAGATCGTGGGGGAGAATATTCGAGTCACGAATTTGGCACGCACTTAAGGAAATGTGGAATAGTTTCACAACTCACGCCGCCTGGAACACCACAGCGTAATGGTGTGTCCGAACGTCGTAATCGCACCCTATTGGATATGGTACGATCTATGATGTCTCTTACCGATCTACCGCTATCATTTTGGGGTTATGCTATAGAGACTGCCGCATTCACTTTAAATAGGGCTCCGTCGAAATCCGTTGCGACGACACCGTATGAATTGTGGTTTGGTAAGAAACCTAAGCTGTCGTTTCTGAAAGTTTGGGGATGCCATGCTTATGTCAAGAACCTTCAACCTGAAAAGCTCGAACCCAAATCACAAAATGCGTCTTCATAGGATACCCTAAAGAAACTATTGGGTATACCTTCTATCTTAGATCCGAAGGCAAGACCTTTGTTGCCAAGAATGGATCCTTTCTAGAGAAAGAGTTTCTCTCGAAAGAAGTAAGTGGGAGGAAAGTAGAACTTGATGAAGTATTGCCTCTTGAACCGGAGAGTGGCGCAGCTCAAGAAATTGTTCCTGAGGTGCCTGCACCGACTAGGGAGGAAGTTAATGATGATGATCATGAAACTTCAGATCAAGTTGCTACTGAACTTTGAAGGTCCACAAGGACACGTTCTGCACCAGAGTGGTACGGCAACCCTGTCCTGGAAATCATGTTGTTAGACAATGGTGAACCTTCGAACTATGAAGAAGCAATGGCGGGCCCAGATTCCGACAAATGGCTGGAAGCCATGAAATCCGAGATAGGATCCATGTATGAAAACGAAGTATGGACTTTGACTGACTTGCCCATTGATCGGCGAGCCATTGAAAATAAATGGATCTTTAAGAAGAAGACAGACGCGGATGGTAATGTGACCATCTATAAGGCTCGGCTTGTCGCTAAGGGTTATCGACAAGTTCAAGGGGTTGACTACAATGAGACTTTCTCACCCGTAGCGAAGCTGAAGTCCGTCCGAATCATGTTAGCAATTGCCACATTCTATGATTATGAGATATGGCAAATGGACGTCAAAACGGCATTCCTTAATGGTTTCCTTAAGGAAGAATTGTATATGATGCAGCTGGAAGGTTTTGTCGATCCTAAGAATGCTGACAAGGTGTGCAAGCTCCAACGCTCAATCTATGGGCTGGTGCAAGCATCTCGGAGTTGGAACATTCGATTTGATGAGATGATCAAAGCGTTTGGGTTTACGCAGACTTATGGAGAAGCCTGTGTTTACAAGAAAGTGAGTGGGAGCTCTGTAGCATTTCTCATATTATATGTGGATGACATACTATTGATGGGAAATGATATAGAATTCTTGGAAAGCATAAAGGCCTACTTGAACAAGTGTTTTTCAATGAAGGACCTTGGAGAAGCTGCTTATATATTAGGCATCAAGATCTATAGAGATAGATCGAGATGCCTCATTGGTCTTTCACAAAGTACGTACCTTGACAAGATATTGAAGAAGTTCAATATGGATCAGTCCAAGAAGGGGTTCTTGCATGTATTGCAAGGTATGGGATTGAGGACGGCTCAATGCCCGACCACGGTAGAAGATAGAGAAAAGATGAGTGTCGTCCCCTATGCCTCGGCCATAGGGTCTATCATGTATGCCATGTTGTGTACCAGACCTGATGTAAACCTTGCCGTAAGTTTGGTACGAAGGTACCAAAGTAATCCCGGCATGGAACACTGGACAGCGGTCAAGAATATCCTGAAGTACCTGAAAAGGACTAAGGATATGTTTCTCGTCTATGGAGGTGACGAAGAGCTCGTCGTAAAGGGTTACATCGATGCTAGCTTCGACACAGATCTGGATGACTCTAAGTCACAAACCGGATACGTGTATATTTTGAATGGTGGGGCAGTCAACTAGTGCAGTTGCAAGCAAAGCATCGTGGCGGGATCTACATGTGAAGTGGAGTACATGGCAGCCTCGGAGGCAGCACAAGAAGCAATCTGGGTGAAGGAGTTCATTACCGACCTAGGAGTTATTCCCAATGCGTCGGGCCCGATGACTCTCTTCTGTGACAACACTGGAGCTATTGCCCTTGCCCAGGAGCCCAGGTTTCACAGGAAGACCAGGCATATCAAGCGTCGCTTCAACTCCATTCGTGAACATGTTCAAAATGGAGACATAGATATTTGTAAAGTGCATACGGACCTGAATGCCGCAGATCCGTTGACTAAACCTCTTCCTCGAGCAAAACATGATCAACACCAGAACTCTATGGGTGTTTGATTCATCACAATGTAACTAGATTATTGACTCTAGTGCAAGTGGGAGACTGTTGGAAATATGCCCTCGAGGCAATAATAAAATGGTTATTATTATATTTTCTTGTTCATGATAATTGTCTATTGTTCATGCTATAATTGTGTTATCCGGAAATCGTAATACATGTGTGGATACATAGACAACACCATGTCCCTAGTAAGCCTCTAGTTGACTAGCTCGTTGATCAATAGATGGTTACGGTTTCCTGACCATGGACATTGGATGTCGTTGATAACGGGATCACATCATTAGGAGAATGATGTGATGGACAAGACCCAATCTTAAGCATAGCACGAGATCGTGTAGTTCGTCTGCTAGAGCTTTTCTAATGTCAAGTATCCTTTCCTTAGACCATGAGATTGTGCAACTCCCGGATACTGTAGGAATACTTTGGGTGTGCCAAACGTCGCAACATAACTGGGTGACTATAAAGGTTCACTACGGGTATCTCCGAAAGTGTCTGCTGGGTTGGCACGAATCGAGACTGGGATTTGTCACTCCGCATGACGGAGAGGTATCTCTGGGCCCACTCGGTAAGACATCATCGTAATGAGCTCAATGTGACTAAGGGTTGGTCACGGGATGATGTGTTGCAGAACGAGTAAAGTGACTTGTCGGTAACGATATTGAACGAGGTATTGGGATACCGACGATCGAATCTCGGGCAAGTAACGTACCGATTGACAAAGGGGATTGAATACGGGATTGATTGAATCCTCGACATCGTGGTTCATCCGATGAGACCATCATGGAATATGTGGGAGCCAACATGGGTATCCAAATCCCGTTGTTGGTTATTGGCCGGAGAGTTGTCTCGGTCATGTCTGCATGGTTCCCGAACCCGTAGGGTCTACACACTTAAGGTTCGGTGACGCTAGGGTTGTAGAGATATTAGTATGCGGTAAACCGAAAGTTGTTCGGAGTCCCGGATGAGATCCCGGACGTCACGAGGAGTTCCGGAATGGTCCGGAGGTAAAGATTTATATATGGGAAGTCCAGTTTCGGCCACCGGAAAAGTTTCGGGGGTCATCGATATTGTACTGGGACCACCGGAAGGGTCCCGGGGGTCCACCAGGTGGGGCCACCTATCCCGGAGGGCCCCATGGGCTGAAGTGGGAAGGGAACCAGCCCTTGGTGGGCTGGTGCGCCCCTCATGGGCCTCCTCCTGCGCCTAGGGTTGGAAACCCTGGGGGTGGGGGGCGCCGCACCAAACTTGGGGGGCAAGTCCCCCCCTTGGCCGCCGCCCCTCCCTAGATGGGATCTACAAGGGGGCCGGCGCCCCCCCTCCCCCTGGCCCCAATATATAGTGGAGGGGAGGGAGGGCAGCCGCACCCAAGTCCCTGGCGCCTCCCTCCCCCCCGTGACACCTCTTCCTCCCCGCTTGCGCTTGGCGAAGCCCTGCCGGGATCCCGCTACTTCCACCACCACTCTGTCGTGCTGCTGGATCTCCATCAACCTCTCCTTCCCTTGCTGGATCAAGAAGGAGGAGACGTCTCTCCCAACCGTACGTGTGTTGAACGCGGAGGTGTCGTCCGTTCGGCGCTCGGTCATCGGTGATTTGGATCACGACGAGTACGACTCCATCAACCCCGTTCTCTTGAAGGCTTCCGCTTGCGATCTACAAGGGTATGTAGATGCACTCCTCTCCCTCTCGTTGCTAGATGTCTCCATAGATTGATCTTGGTGATGCGTAGAAAATTTTAAAATTCTGCTACGTTCCCCAAAAGGAGGAAGAAATCTTACTACACGGCGCCGAACCCTGAAGCCCACTGATGGCCTCCTCCCAAGCCGGAAGCCCGTATCTTGCGTGCTAAGGCCGCCACCGGACGCCGCTCAATGTGTTGGAAATATGCCCTAGAGGCAATAATAAATTAGTTATTATTATATTTCCTTGTTCATGATAATTGTTTATTATCCATGCTAGAATTGTATTGATAGGAAACTCAGATACATGTGTGGATACATAGACAACACCATGTCCCTAGTAAGCCTCTAGTTGACTAGCTCGTTGATCAATAGATGGTTACGGTTTCCTGACCATGGACATTGGATGTCGTTGATAATGGGATCACATCATTAGGAGAATGATGTGATGGACAAGACCCAATCCTAAGCCTAGCACAAGATCATGTAGTTCGTATGCTAAAGCTTTTTCTAATGTCAAGTATCATTTCCTTAGACCATGAGATTGTGCAACTCCCGGATACCGTAGGAGTGCTTTGGGTGTGCCAAACTTCACAACGTAACTGGGTGGCTATAAAGGTACACTACAGGTATCTCCTAAAGTGTTTGTTGGGTTGGCACGAATCGAGACTGGGATTTGTCACTCCGTGTAAACGGAGAGGTATCTCTGGGCCCACTCGGTAGGACATCATCATAATGTGCACAATGTGATCAAGGAGTTGATCACGGGGTGATGTGTTACGGAACGAGTAAAGAGACTTGCCGGTAACGAGATTGAACAAGGTATCGGGATACCGACGATCGAATCTCGGGCAAGTATCGTACCGATAGACAAAGGGAATTGTATACGGGATTGATTAAGTCCTTGACATCGTGGTTCATCCGATGAGATCATCGTGGAACATGTGGGAGCCAACATGGGTATCCAGATCCCGCTGTTGGTTATTGGCCGGAGAGTCATCTCGGTCATGTCTGCATGTCTCCCGAACCCGTAGGGTCTACACACTTAAGGTTCGGTGACTCTAGGGTTATAGAGATATTAGTATGCGGTAACCCGAAAGTTGTTCGGAGTCCCGGATGAGATCCCGGACGTCACGAGGAGTTCCGGAATGGTCCGGAGGTAAAGAATTATATATAGGAAGTGCTATTTTGGCCATCGGGACAAGTTTCGGGGTCACCGGTATTGTACCGGGACCACCGGAAGGGTCCCGGGGGTCCACCGGGTGGGGCCACCTGCCCCGGGGGCCACATGGGCTGTATGGGCTGCGCCTTGGCCTATATGGGCCAAGGGCACCAGCCCCTAGAGGCCCATGCGCCAAAGGGACAAGAGGAGGGGAGAGTCCTAAAGGGGGAAGGCACCTCCGAGGTGCCTTGGGGAGGATGGACTCCTCCCCCCCTTGGCCGCACCCTTCCTTGGAGGAAGGGGCAAGGCTGCACCCTCCCCCTCTCCCTTGGCCCTATATATAGTGGGGGGAAGGGAGGGCAACCATACCTAAGCCCTGGCGCCTCCCTCTCCCTCCCATGACACATCTCCCTCCTCCCGCAGCGCTTGGCGAAGCCCTATTGGAATCCCGCTACTTCCACCACCACGCCGTCGTGCTGTTGGATCTCCATCAACCTCTCCTCCCCCCTTGCTGGATCAAGAAGGAGGAGACGTCGCTGCTCCGTACGTGTGTTGAACGCGGAGGTGCCGTCCGTTCGGCGCTAGGATCATCGGTGATTTGGATCACGACGAGTACGACTCCATCAACCCCGTTCTCTTGAACGCTTCCGCGCGCGATCTACAAGGGTATGTAGATCCACTCCTCCCTCGTTGCTAGATGACTCCATAGATTGATCTTGGTGACACGTAGGAAAATTTTGAATTATTGCTACGTTCCCCAACAGTGGCATCATGAGCTAGGTCTATGCGTAGTTTCTATGCACGAGTAGAACACAAAGTAGTTGTGGGTGTTGATTTTGTTCAATATGCTTGCCGTTACTAGTCTTATCTTGATTCGGCGGCATCGTGGGATGAAGCGTCCCGGACCGACCTTACACGTACTCTTACGTGAGACTGGTTCCACCGACTGACATGCACTAGATGCATAAGGTGGCTAGCGGGTGTCTGTCTCTCCTACTTTAGTCGGATCGGATTCGATGAAAAGGGTCCTTGTGAAGGGTAAATAGCAATTGGCATATCACGTTGTGGTTTTTGCGTAGGTAAGAAACGTTCTTGCTAGAAACCCATAGCAGCCACGTAAAACATGCAAACAACAATTAGAGGACGTCTAACTTGTTTTTGCAGGGTATGCTATGTGATGTGATATGGCCAAAGGATGTGATGAATGATATATGTGATGTATGAGATGATCATGTTCTTGTAATAGGAATCACGACTTGGATGTCGATGAGTATGACAACCGGCAGGAGCCATAGGAGTTGTCTTAATTTATTTATGACCTGCGTGTCAACTTAAACGTCATGTAATTACTTTACTTTATTGCTAAAGCGTTAGCCATAGTAGTAGAAGTAATAGATGACGAGACAACTTCAAGAAGACACGATGATGGAGATCATGATGATGGAGATCATGGTGTCATGCCGGTGACAAGATGATCATGGAGCCCCAAGATGGAGATCAAAGGAGCTATATGATATTGGCCATATCATGTCACTACTATTTGATTGCATGTGATGTTTATCATGTTTTTGCATCTTGTTTACTTAGAACGGCGGTAGTAAATAAGATGATCCCTCATTACAATTTCAAGAATGTGTTCTCCCCTGACTGTGCACCGTTGCTAAAGTTCGTCGTTTCGAAGCACCACGTGATGATCGGGTGTGATAGATCCTTACGTTCACATACAACGGGTGTAAGACAGTTTTAAACATGCAAAACACTTAGGGTTAACTTGACGAGCCTAGCATGTACAGACATGGCCTCGGAACACAAGAGACCGAAAGGTCGAGCATGAGTCGTATGGTAGATACGATCAACATGAAGATGTTCACCGATGATGACTAGTCCGTCTCACGTGATGATCGGACACGGCCTAGTTGACTCGGTTCATGTAATCACTTAGATGACTAGAGGGATGTCTATGTGAGTGGGAGTTCATAAGATGAACTTAATTATCCTGAACATAGTCAAAAGGTCTTCGCAAATTATGTCGTAGCTCGCGCTTCAGTTCTACTGTTTAGATATGTTCCTAGAGAAAATTTAGTTGAAAGTTGATAGTAGCAATTATGCGGACTAGGTCCGTAAACTGAGGATTGTCCTCATTGCGTCATAGAAGGCTTATGTCCTTAATGCACCGCTCAGTGTGCTGAACCTCGAACGTTGTCTGTGGATGTTGCGAACATCTGACATACACATTTTGATAACTACATGATAGTTCAGTGCGTAATGCTAAATGGTTTAGAATTGAGGCGCCAAAGATGTTTTTTTGAAACGTCGCGGAACATATGAGATGTTTCGAGAGCTGAAATTGGGATTTCAGGCTCGTGCCCACGTCAAGAGGTATAAGACCTCCGACGATTTTCTTAGCCTGCAAACTAAGGGAGAAAAGCTCAATTGTTGAGCTTGTGCTCAGATTGTCTGAGTACAACAATCATTTGAATCGAGTGGGAGTTGATCTCCCAGATAAGATAGTGATGTTTCTCCGACGTCATTACCACCAAGCTGCTAGAGCTTCGTGATGAACTATAATACATCAGGGACATATATGATAATCCTTGAGATATTCGCGATGTTTGACACCACAAAAGTAGAAATCAAGAAGGAGCATCAATCGTTGATGGTTGGTGAAACCACTAGTTTCAAGAAGGGCAAGGGAACAAAGGGATACTTCATGAAACGGCAATTCAGCTGCTGCTCTAGTGAAGAAATCCAAGGTTGAACCCAAACCCGAGACTGAGTGCTTCTGTAATAAGGGGAACAGCCACTGGAGCAGAATTGCCCTAGATACTTGGTAGATGAGAAGGCTGGCAAGGTCGATAGAAGTATATTGGATATACATTGTGTTGATGTGTACTTTACTAGTACTCCTAGTAGCACCAGGGTATTAGATACCGGTTCGGTTGCTAAGTGTTAGTAACTCGAAACAAAAGGCTACGGAATAAACGGAGACTAGCTAAAGGTGAGCTGACGATAAGTGTTGGAAGTGTTTCCAATGTTGATATGATCAAGCATCGCACGCTCCCTCTACCATCGAGATTGGTGTTTGCGTTGAGCATAGACATGATTGGATTATGTCTATCGCAATACGGTTATTCATTTAAGGAGAATAATGGTTACTCTGTTTATTTGAATAATACCTTCAATGGTCTTGCACCTAAAATGAATGGTTCATTGAATCTCGATCATAGTGATACACATGTTCATGCCAATAAGATAGTAATGATAGTACCACCTGCTTGTGGCACTGCCACGTAAGTCATATCGGTATAAAACGCATGAAGAAGCTCCATGTTGATGGATCTTTGGGCTCACTCGTTTTGAAAAGTTTGAGGCATGCGAACCATGTCTATTGGTGTATATGCATGAAGAAACTCCATGCAAATGGACCGTTTGGACTCACTTGATTTTGAATCACTTGAGACATGCAAATCATACCACATGGGAAGATGACTGAAAGCCTCGTTTTTCAGTAAAATGGAACTAGAAAGCAACTTGTTGGAAGTAATACATTTTGATGTGTGCAGTCCAATGAGTGCTGAGGCATGTAGTGGATATCGTTATGTTCTTACTTCACAGATGATTTGAGTAGATGTTGAGTATATTTACTTGATGAATCACGAGTCTGAATTATTGAAAGGTTCAAGTAATTTCAGGGTGAAGTTGAAAGATCGTCGTGACAAGAGGATAAAATATCTATGATATGATCATAGAGATGAATATCTGAATTACGAGTTTGGCACAGAATTAAGACATTATGGAAATTGTTTCACAACTAATACAGCCTGGAACACCATAGTGTGATGGTGTGTCCGAACATCATAACTGCACCCTATTGGATATGATGCATACCATGATGTCTCTTATCGAATTACCACGATAGTTTATGGGTTAGGCATTAGAGACAACCACATTCACTTTAAATAGGGCACCACGTAATTCCGATGAGATGACACCGTATGAACTATGGTTTAGAGAAACCTAAGCTGTCATTTCTTAAAAGTTTGGGGCTGCGACGCTTATGTGAAAAAGTTTCAGGCTGATAAGCTCGAACCCAAAGCGGATAAATGCATCTTCATAGGACACCCAAAATAGTTGGGTATACCTCCTGTCTCAGATCCGAAAGCAATAAGGGATTGTTTCTAGAATCGGGTCCTTTCACGAGGAAAAGTTTCTCTCGAAAGAATTGAGTGGGAGGATGGTGGAGACTTGATGAGGTTATTGAACCGTCTCTTCAACTAGTGTGTGGCAGAGCACAGGGAGTTGTTCCTATGGCACCTACACCAATTGAAGTGGAAGCTTATGATAGTGATCATGAAACTTCAGATCAAGTCACTACCAAACCTCGTGGGATGACAAGGATGCGTACTACTTCAGAGTGGTACGTAATCCTGTCTTGGAAGTCATGTTGCTAGACAACAATGAACCTACGAGCTATGGAGAAGCGATGGTGGGCCCGGATTCCGATAAATGGCTCGAGGCCATAAAATCCGAGAGAGGATCCATGTATGATAACAAAGTGTAGACTTTGGCAGAACGGCTCGATGGTCGTAAGGCTGTTGAGTGCAGATGGATTTTAAAAGGAAGACGGACAATGATGGTAAATGTCACCATTAAGAAAGCTCGACTTGTCGTTAAGATGTTTTCCGGCAAGTTCAAGGAGTTGACTACGATGAGACTTTCTCACTCGTAGCGATGCTAAGAGTCTGTTGGAATTATATTAGCAATTACTGCATCATTTATGAAATCTTGCAGATAGGATGTCAAAACATTGTTTCCTCGATGATTTTCTTGAGGAAAGGTTGTATGTGATACAACCGGAAGGTTTTGTCAATCCTGAGAGATGCTAATAAGTATGCAAAGCTCCAGCAATCCTTCTAAGGACTGGAGTAGGCATCTCGGAGTTGGAATGTATGCTTTGATGAGATGATCAAAGATTTTGGGTGTATACAAAGTTTATGAGAAACTTGTATTTCCAAAGAAGTGAGTGGGAGCACTATAGAATTTCTGATGAGTATATGTTGTTGACATATTATGGATCAGAAATGACGTAGAATTTCTGGAAAGCATATAGGGTTATTTGGAAAGTGTTTTTCAATGGAAAGCCTGGATTAAGCTACTTGAACATTGAGCATCAAGATCTATAAGGATAGATCAAAACGCTTAATGGTACTTTCAAATGAGCACATACCTTGACATGATCTTGAAGGTGTTCAAGATGGATCAGTCAAAGAAGGAGTTCTTGCCTGAGTTATAAGGTATGAAGTTAAGACTTAAAGCTCGACCACGGCAGAAGAATAGAGAGAAAGGACGAAGGTCGTCCCCTATGCTTAAGACATAGGCTCTACAGTATGCTATGCTGTGTACCGCACCTGAAATGTGCCTTGCCATGAGTCAGTCAAGGGGTACAAGAGTGATCTAAGAATGTATCACAGGACAGCGGTCAAAGTTATCCTTGGTAACTAGTGGACTAAGGAATTTTCTCGGTTATGGAGGTGATAAAGAGTTCGACGTAAAGAGTTACGTCGATGCAAGCTTAACACCTATCTGGATAGCTCTGAGTAGAGATACCGGATACATATAATGGAGCAACAATTTAGAATAGCTCCAAGTAGAACGGTTATTTGAAATGGCTCCAAATATAGCGTAGTAGCTGCATCTACAAGATGACATAGAGATTTGCGAAGTACATACGGATCTGAAAGATTCAGACCTGTTGACTATAACATCTCTCACAAGCATAACATGATCAAACCCAGAACTCATCGAGTGTTAATCACATGGTTATGTGAACTAGATTATTGACTCTAGTAAACTCTTTGGGTGTTAGTCACATGGGGATGTGACCTTGAGTGTTAATCACATATCGATGTGAACTGGATTATTGACTCTAGTGCAAGTGGGAGACTGTTGGAAATATGCCCTAGAGGTAATAATAAATTAGTTATTATTATATTTCCTTGTTCATGATAATCGTTTATTATCCATGCTAGAATTGTATTGATAGGAAACTCAGATACATGTGTGGATACATAGACAACACCATGTCCCTAGTAAGCCTCTAGTTGACTAGCTCGTTGATCAATAGATGGTTACGGTTTCCTGACCATGGACATTGGATGTCGTTGATAACGGGATCACATCATTAGGAGAATGATGTGATGGACAAGACCCAATCCTAAGCCTAGCACAAGATCATGTAGTTCGTATGCTAAAGCTTTTTCTAATGTCAAGTATCATTTCCTTAGACCATGAGATTGTGCAACTCCCGGATACCGTAGGAGTGCTTTGGGTGTGCCAAACGTCACAACGTAACTGGGTGGCTATAAAGGTACACTACAGGTATCTCCGAAAGTGTCTGTTGGGTTGGCACGAATCGAGACTGGGATTTGTCACTCCGTGTAAACGGAGAGGTATCTCTGGGCCCACTCGGTAGGACATCATCATAATGTGCACAATGTGATCAAGGAGTTGATCACGGGATGATGTGTTACGGAACGAGTAAAGAGACTTGCCGGTAACGAGATTGAACAAGGTATCGGGATACCGACGATCGAATCTCGGGCAAGTATCGTACCGATAGACAAAGGGAATTGTATACGGGATTGATTAAGTCCTTGACATCGTGGTTCATCCGATGAGATCATCGTGGAACATGTGGGAGCCAACATGGGTATCCAGATCCCGTTGTTGGTTATTGGCCGGAGAGTCATCTCGGTCATGTCTGCATGTCTCCCGAACCCGTAGGGTCTAGACACTTAAGGTTCGGTGACGCTAGGGTTATAGAGATATTAGTATGCGGTAACCCGAAAGTTGTTCGGAGTCCCGGATGAGATCCCGGACGTCACGAGGAGTTCCGGAATGGTCCGGAGGTAAAGAATTATATATAGGAAGTGCTATTTTGGCCATCGGGACAAGTTTCGGGGTCACCGGTATTGTACCGAGACCACCGGAAGGGTCCCGGGGGTCCACCGGGTGGGGCCACCTGCCCCAGGGGCCACATGGGCTGTAGGGGGTGCGCCTTGGCCTATATGGGCCAAGGGCACCAGCCCCTAGAGTCCCATGCGCCAAAGGGACAAGAGGAGGGGAGAGTCCTAAAGGGGGAAGGCACCTCCGAGGTGCCTTGGGGAGGATGGACTCCCCCCCCCCCCTTGGCCGCACCCTTCCTTGGAGGAAGGGGCAAGGCTGCGCCCTCCCCCTCTCCCTTGGCCCTATATATAGTGGGGGGAAGGGAGGGAAACCATACCTAAGCCCTGGCGCCTCCCTCTCCCTCCCATGACACATCTCCCTCCTCCCGTAGCGCTTGGCGAAGCCCTGTTGGAATCCCGCTACTTCCACCACCACGCCGTCGTGCTGTTGGATCTCCATCAACCTCTCCTCCCCCCTTGCTGGATCAAGAAGGAGGAGACGTCGCTGCTCCGTACGTGTGTTGAACGCGGAGGTGTCGTCCGTTCGGCGCTAGGATCATCGGTGATTTGGATCACGACGAGTACGACTCCATCAACCCCGTTCTCTTGAACGCTTCCGCGCGCGATCTACAAGGGTATGTAGATCCACTCCTCCCTCGTTGCTAGATGACTCCATAGATTGATCTTGGTGACACGTAGGAAAATTTTGAATTATTGCTACGTTCCCCAACACAATGTCCCCTCCGGCATCGAAGGGGGCGAAGGGGATCGCTCCGGCCAGAGGGCTCGCTGAGTAGGCAAACTACAGTTGTCGAGCCAGTTGTCTACCTCCAAGAACCCATCACCCTCGCCTTCGGTCCCTCCGCTGCTGACTGACTCGCTGCCGCCGCCGCTAGGTTTAGCCGTCGTCACCATCACATGGCAGAGAGAGAGGGAGACGGTGGAAAGAGGAATGGGCAAGCAGAGGTGGGGGAGCGTGGCGTTTTGACCTAACGACCGTCAACCCACTCGTCGTGTGGTTCGACCGACGTGGCACCTGGTCGGGGGGCCAACCATGTCAGAAATCGGGTTAGTAGCCTCAGAACGGTCATTTGATTTATTAAGAAAAATAACAAAGTGGTGGATTTTTGGGAGGCACAAGGAATGTGGTGGCTAGGGATGGCAATGGGTACCCATTACCCATGTACCCTGCGGGTAAAAACCCTATTAGGGTAAGGGTATGGGACAAAAAGTTACCCATGGGTATGTAAAAAGGGAAATCTCAAACCCATCGGGTAGAGTGGGTACGGGTACGAGATCATATAACCCATCCTGGCATACCCATGTACCCTTATAAATTCTAACAAGTACGGAAAAATTACATCTACCCTTTGTCGCGAGTTTGTGAATTTAAAGTGTATGACTATGTGCTACTGTTTATGACTGTTTTCATGCTTCGATGTGCTGTTGTTTACAAGAAAGTGTTGATGTTTATAAAATGTGTTGTGTTTATGATGGGTTGTTGTTTATAAGTATGTATCAATATTATTATGTGTTGTTTATAAATTATGATTCTATGTTGTTGTTTATGATTACGTTTCATTCAAATTGATGTTATTGAAACATGAATATTTTTACCCACGGGTACCCATTTACCTGGTGGATAAGCTTAAACGGAATGGGTAAGGGCTGGGTAAGTTCAACCGTCGGTTTGACCAAGAAAATGTGGGTTATGTAGACAAAAGTTATACCGTTGAATTCGTATTTGAATAACTTTTTGATGGTATAAATTTGAAGTCCCAAAATTTATATATTGCCCGTCTAATTGATGATCAAAATTGAATCTTAAAATACGCAAGCGTCTTGGTAGAATGGGAGTATTAGCATGGACGCAATTCACTCCTGCATTAATTGTAGGCTCCAAGACATCATCACCAAGAAAGACAACCTAATGATACGGCTTACAGAATGTCAGAGTCCGTACTCCTAGTTTTTTTTTGTCAATTTGAGATTGCTTTTACCACGCTTGTCGCGTGGTCCGTAGTCCTAGTTTTTTTTTTTGTCAATTTGAGATTGCTTTTACCACGCTTGTCGCGTGGTCCGTAGTCCTAGTTCCTCAGCATGACCAACAAATATGTACATGCACGTGCAAGCGTACTGCACTACACTAACTAGTTTCAGACGTTGACGAAAGGCGTGCCGGTGATGAACTCGGTGATGGCGAGTGCGACGAGGCCGAGCATGGCGAAGCGGCCGTTCCATAGCTCGGCGTCGGCGCTCCATACGCCGCTGGACTTGCTCTCCACGCTCTGGCCCTGAAGGAGCGGCACCAGCGACGCCACCGAGAACACCGCAGCGGTTGTCAGGAACCATCCCAGCCCGGCGCCGCTGCCGGCCTGGTCGAGTAGCCCGCCGCCGCGCGCTGCCTCGACGGAGAGCGCCGCCACGAAGCCCACCATAGCGAGCCGGCCGTTGATGCGCTCGGGCGCTGGGCCGCTGAACGCGAGCGCGTCCCAGACCGAGGGGTTAGCCTTGGGCTTGGGCTTGGGCACCACCGGGCTTGGGGTCGGGGTTTGGGTTGGGGAGGATGTCGATGCGCTCGTCGTCTCCTTGGTCGACTCGATATCCGGCTGCAAAGCATCGTGAGTCAGTACAGCCAGTTCAAACTTGTTCAGAGTAAGCAAGTTATGATGGCAGAGTCAGTTAGGCAAAAGAGGCTTACCTCGGTCTGGGCCCTGATGAGGAGGGCGCGCCGACGCGGCAGTGCCGGAGACCAGGAGGCGGGGCGGCCGACGACGGTGGCGCCGGCGAAGGAACTCAAGGCAACCATGGTCGTCATTACTCCCAGCAGGATGCAGGGACTGGCTAGATCACACTTGGTTCGTTGTGGACTGTGATTATTGCGTGCTGATGCCAATGACGAGCGTGCGATTATATAGGCCCGGGGAGGACGAGCTAGCCCGGCCGCGAGGGGGTGGCCGCGGCGGTGGCCACGTCGGCGGGCACTCCCCAGCCGTGAACGTGTAGAAGTGTGCGTGCAACGAGAGCGGTCACGACGTGGACGTCCAGGGCACCATGGAGTGGCCTCCGGAGCTCGACAAAAGGTGCCAGAAAAAGTGGCACAAGTGTACTCCACGGACCGCGGAAGACTCCAGAAAGTGCCGGGCACGCGGAGATACTTGTGCCCGGGCTTAGGTCTTTTGGCGCGAGATAACGAGAAGCCATTAGAGAGACACGCAGGCCTGCGTAGAGCGTTGGCTCTATTCCAGAGACACGATGACGAAGGGCTACCAAGATGTTTTAGTGTCGGCAGTCTCGTGTTTAAAAAGTGGCAGCCTCTCACGGCAGATACAATTAACTGGAGTACTACTATGTACGTAGATGCGGGTCAAAGCATGGTACGGGTTTGTTCATCGGAGAATTAAGTTTCTAGAACCATCTGATGCCAATCAAAAGTTAATGAAATGTATAACACAATGCTGAAGCTTCCTGTGCTTCGGACAGCGGCAGTTACAAACATTTCCCAAAGCAGAACGAACTGCTCAATAACTTGGTGAACTATATACTAAGGCATATAATTTAATCATCTTGTAACATACACGCTCCCAATGCAGAAAACCAAGAGCATAAAAGGGGAAAGGATCTACATGATCAGTTCGGCTCAAGACACCACTTCCCACAACGACTAAAATAATGAACACAACAAAATGGGGGGAAACGGAGCAACAGAAAGATATGACACTGGAAGTCTGGAACAAAGAATAACTTACATGTGGAGGTATACTATATCACAGGGTGCTTCAGCATCAACAGGACTGAAGCACGATTGGGCCAACCCAAGTGCTAAACATATCACTCAAGGCCACCTGCACTTCACCTGAACCATGCTCACAGCTGATGAGACCAGCTAGTAGGGGGAAGAACTGGCCAAGGTTCTTCTCAAAAGATGAGTCACCGAGACCGCTGATAGCTTGCAATGTTGAGACAACAAGCGGTGCCCTGGCAGCAAGCTCTCTCCGCTTTGACGAACCAACCGGAATAAGCCAATGGCCAAGCGGCTGTATACCGCCAGAAAGGTGAGCAGGCCTTGCTGTGCTCAAGTATACCTCAAGAACCTCCTTGCAAAGTCCAACTAGGTGGGTTTCGACCTCTAAGCTCCCTTCGTCTGGAGCTCTGTCCAAGAATATATTCTGGAGGATAGTGAGGCACAACTGATATGACTCGTTCTCAAGGCGTAGTAATGGCGGGTCCTGCATTTGGGTCATAGAGCCCAGCTCCTGCAACTTGGTCCGCAGGTCGTTGTCACTGTTTATCTTGTGAGCATGAGTGGCAACAGTATGCAAGGCCTCAAAGAGGATTACTGTGTTCTGTGCCGACAACTGAGCTCTGTACATGTTATATATCTCCATCACAGCCTACAGAAAGTGAAATACATATAAGTAAATTAAACACGGTCATGTTGCAATTACCAGCCTATTGCATGATAAACATGATAAAGCAGAATGCATGCACAGAATAAAATTAATGAAGAAAGGAGACTAGAATTTGCATTAATAACTAATATAGCAAGATAAAAGGTCCGAACTAGGTACTGTGCAAAACTAACAACCCATACTGCTACATGTTAAGCTAGAGTTAAAGTTCGACAAGCTCTGTGTGTTCCGGTCTAAGAATCTTAAGTCATTCTCATCAGACACTCTTGTCGTGTCTGAATGGAGAAATCAATTCCTACAGTGTTCGGCTAGAGATATGTTGTGGGATATAGCTGTATGAAGTTCTTCACTTTCTCCTTCCTCACACTCTCACCTCCCTTATTAGCATGCCTATTTGACAAGGTGAGAGGCGATGCGCCAGACTTCAATAATCCAGGAAAATGGAACGATGGTGAAAACAATATGCTTCCGAGCACATGAAAACAAAGATCAGTTGCAGAAGAAATACTACAGACCTGAATCAATAGGAGTTGGACAGCAGCTCGGCACTTGGCATCAGCAATTGCAAAATACAGGTTCCTTGATCTAGAGGTTTCTTCAGTACCATCCTCTGATGGTTGAGATTCGTCTTCTCTCTTATCTGAAGAGTCTCCATTTTCTATTGGTACATTTTCAAGGTAAGCTCCAGATGCGATATAAGAGAAGTCAGGAAGCGTCTCTGTGGTAGCTTCTTTCAAAGACAACACGACTTCCAGCCATTTTTCATCCACGAAGACAGAGCCAGCACTGCTCATCAGGCGAACAAATGCAGCAATGCCTATACCAGCAAGACTCTGATGGGGACGCTTAATGAAACTTGTCAAGAGTGAAAGAACTTTCCTCAGAAGTGGATGGACAGTGTCATAGAACTTGACGAAAAGGTCAACAACTAGCTGAAGGGCCAACGTGCACGTTTCATACATCCAAGCATCTTGATCAAGCTCTGCAGGATCATTTTCCGCATTTTGTCCTTGTGAAGAACCACCAGATGGATCAATAGCATGCCGTACATAATCAAATATTGGGAAAAGTACTGAATCAAACACCTTCTCCCACAAAGGAAGAGAGAAAACATGGCCATGGTTTCTTAATGTGTCAAATAACACCTGCAAGGAACTTTTCCTAATTTCTGGTCTAAGGTCGAAAGTAAGTTCAGACAATCCTGCAAGGTTTGACAAGTTGGCGCCACACATCATTACTAGTAAATAATAAGTCAATGGAAAACAATAGAAAGGTCCATCTTGAAAAAAAGGAGAATGTAACTACCTGCTAATAAAGGAAACCAAAAGTGTATATGATCATCCTTATCAACCTGAATTGCACCTTCCTGCTTTCCATCCTTGGTCAAACGAGGCGAAGGTTCCTTCAGCCTTGAAGAGGACCCGATGTCACCTTCTGCCAACTTTGCCGCACAGAATCGAAGAAAACCAATTGCATTAAGGCTTATATCCTTGTTAAACCTACTGTTGGTGAACGCAATAAGACAGTTCACACAATCAGTGAAAGTTGAAGACTCAGTCTCGGTAATGTAGGGGAAATAATCTCGCAAAATCTTCTCAATAATTTCAAAGGCCAAGAGTACAATGTTTTTATGATCATCATATGATGCCGTTGCAAAAACCTGAAATTTATGCACAAAACAAATCAGCATTCAGAAACAAGAATAAAACTGCTCCAAAGTGTCTCGTATCAAAATCAAGGTACATGAGTGCAAGTACAGATAACATACCATAAACATGCTTTTCCACCCTGACTTCACATGATTAACACGGGCCAGTACCATTTGAGATACACACCTGATGATTAGTTCTCTTATCTCAACAGCTCTACTCTTCCTCATTACAACAACAAAAGGCTTCATAAATTCATTTTGGAAATTGTAGTTGGCCAGTTCTTCTCGCTCCAGGAACTTCATTGCCAGCTGCCGCAATGAATCCATAGCAAATATTGCAATTGAAAGATTTTCTGAGCAGCCAATGGTAACAAAAAATTCAGACAAGACATGCCATATGCTTGACCAGACAAGCCTGATGCGGTTCATATTGTAATGCCTAGAGAAAAAGAAACAATCATACTTCAGTGACTATATAGTGCAATAAGAGTGTAAACAAACATATTGCAATGTTTATAGATTGCTGAGATGACATCATAGATTCCTTACGTGATTTCAACAATCTTAGTCAGGCTAAAAACACGTGGATCAGAAGCAGACCGCAATTCCTCCATTGAAACCTTACAAAGGGCCTTTACAAAATCAATTATACCCTCACTGTTGAGATTTTGACTTCTTATGAATACACGATTCATTTCAGCCATCCCGACTTGCTCCAAGAGGATTGTCACCGCATTATTCATTTGATCAACACCAGAAGCTTTTCCACCAACACCAGCGCTGTCATAAGTACCTCTTTTAGAAGCAGCACCAGCAGTTGGAGCCTTCTTTTTCAAACCAGGGATAATCGAGGATTTAGCCTGTTTTGATTTATCAAGGTCTGGCTGTTGCAGTGCAAAGAAAGTGGCATCTGGAGGAGCACCTTCACCTACAAGATGTAGATTCTCGAAACGAGAAACACAGGTCAATATATGCTCCCATGCTTCTTGCAAGTAATTTCCGTCTTCATCTGCAATCAACAGAATTGCCTAAGAGGCAATTCACCACCACAACAAAAGAGTGAGAATGGAAAAAACTGATTATATCATTATGCTCAAAGTAAGATTTGGTAAACTGCAATTAGCACAACGACGTATGCTTGTAATGGAGTGTGCAACAGAAACATTCAAATGGCAGGCCAAAAGAGGCAAAAGATGAGTCCCATGAATAGTTTTTTCTTTCAACATTTTCTCAGTCACCCAGAATAACTATACCAACTGTGAAAAAAATACCAAATGCTCAGTACACACAAGGAGCAAATATAGCTGCTTTAACAGAGATGCAGAGCAGCTCTCCTCAGAACATCACATCCAGCTATTATCATGCACTTTCCCAACAATTTAGCATGGAACCAGTTAGGTCATAAATCAGTTGCATCTAGCCTTTTAAAGCCAACCAACGCAAAACAAACTTCTGAGTACCATTTTTTGCTTTAATGATTATTCTCTTTAGACAATCACTAATAATAGAAGCAACTTCTCTGCCGGTAGTATACCAGTCAAACACCTAAGAGATTCAATATTCACACCAGATATGCAGAACAAACCTTAATCGCTTCAATATTTTTCTGCTTGATATCCGCAGCAGAGTGAAGTGATGTAAACTTGGCAAGCGATGTAATGAAAGCATCCCTTTGAGTCTTCATCGACATAGCTGCGGTGACATGTATTGCACAGCGAAATCCCTCAAGACACTGGGATATGACAATTTCATCGTCACTCTGGTCAAGTGGCACACTGAAGGCAGCAAGCATAGGAGCCCAACAAACCTCGACCATGAACTTCAAAATTACTACATCCGTGGCTGGATAAAATATTGACCTAAATCATTCATTCAAAAAAGATCCACATATATTATTTACAGTGAAGGAGATCAACAAAAATAATACGATTGCATAAACATTTGGGCAAAAAATATATAATTGATCAAGTAAACAGTGTAACTTAGTTTACAATTATTAATCTAGAGTCCAGCATAACTTACTCAGACATACGAGCCTTTTCTTTGAATTGCTCCTGCATATGCTTAATGAGATCATCACTCGTCTCCATAGCTGAACCTCGTTTGCGTATAACAATGTTAAGAATGTTATCCAACCCAAGAATTTTGTTAGAGCTTGTTGATTGTTGCTGATGAGGAACAAATTCGTCTTCTTTCATCTTAATTTCTTTTTTCCAAATCCTTCCATACAAGGACCTCATAAATTCTTCTGGTAGGTCTTTCCCATCATCAATACCACGATTGTTTCTTATGAAATCTTCTGGTGACATCTGCACCAATTAATACATTAGGAATAGCATCAGAAAATGTGTAAATTGTATGCTCAAGCATAACTTGAAAATACCTTATTTTTGACCATTGGGTTATGTGCATCAGTGTTAAGCATTATGACTGAATAAGCAAGAACATAAGCTGTGTCTGCACTCGAAAAGGCCTTTGGGTTGCATTTGCAGTAACGCTCTGCAAATTTCTCCATAACCCGATCAATCTTTTGAGCTTCTCCAGGAAGCCTAAAACCTTGAAGAAAGGCTCTGATCGCTTCATCAAATTCCATATTCTGAAAATTAAAAGAATCCACATATGCATGCATGACTTTGAGGGATAAATCTTCCCTTTCCCCTAAATAATCACCAATCATAGTCTTGTTCAAGCCAGAAGTACTTTTCAGGAAAGCAGCTATATCCTCAGCTGACTCCCCGACCTTGTTGGCATTTATTAAGAATTCAATTCCCTTTCTAGGCTTCCGGTTAAACAGAGCGATACCCTCCTGTCATTCATAAAGCAGTTGACCACATAAGAAAAAGGAAATGAATCAACCTAAATATAATGGAACTGTGGCAAGTAATTCAGGACAGAACAGCAACCAGCAGAACATTGCCACATTCTCATTGAAAATGCATAAAAGTAACTAACTGTGGAATGAGATCCACCTGAAGTTCCATTTTGTAAGCTCGACGCTGCTCCAAAGATGCAGCCTCTGAAACCCCATTTGATACTTCTGAATGTGAATCGGATACCTCGCTAGAAGCATCTCCATTGATCTCTGTCTGGGGAAACTCATTTCCACCATCATTATCGTTTTGCTCTGATTCAATCTTAGGAGAGTCAGGATCTGGAATACGTAGCTGCTTATTCATCCAATCTCCCATGGATCTGAGGATAGAAACTAAGCATTTCATTGCTTCACTCTTCATTGTCGTATCCTGAGGCGGTACCAATGTGGTAGCAATACCCGCAGGAGGCCCTTGAGCTGTTTTAAGCAGACCGTTGACCATCCTGCCGGAAAAACATACAGAAAATGAAACACAATAGTAAATAGGTTTCTGCAGCTATTTATGAGACTAAAACCTCACTAGTCAACTATAGTAATGAAAAGTGAGTGATGCAGTACCTCTCAAATATGTTCGATGAGTGGACATCACAGTCGTAATTGATGAAAATGTCAACCAAGATTTGAGAATCAGTACAGAGCTTCTCCAAAAAACGAAGAACTATCATCTTTGCTTGAAAATTTGGTTGTGCAATATTTTCCAGAACTCTTAGAATGATCATGGGAAAAAATACTCCAATTTCTGCCTTCAATCCTGGCCTAAATCTTGAAACCAAGCTAATAAAAATAGAACAAGATAACTGAAAAACAATCATATGTGACGAGGCACAGTTCTTCAAAAGTGATAGGCACAAATACTGCTTGATAGCACCTAGAAACCTGACCGAGTTAAAACAAGATAGTTAGGCCAAAAAGAAGTATACTCGATAAATAAAACATCAAGCAGATGGGTATAAGAACTCTGTAGCAGTTGACAAGAAAATGTGACTATAGCACAGTCAATATGAAGATACAATTGTATTAGCTACACCAGCATAGTGTACTTTGAGAAGAAGCTGTTCTACCTGAAAAGCTACAGTAATATACCTTGGTAGGCATGACAATACACATGCCCATTACTATTTTACTAGCAAGAAACATGAGTCTTGCTACAGAGTAAAAATGACATACTACAAGTTTGCAAGACTAGTTACTTTATTGAATGAGGTGTTGCTAGGCATATCCAAAAATGTACTCCCTCCGTCCCAAAATTCTTGTCTTAGATTTGTCTAAATACGGATGTATCTAAGACAAGAATTTTGGGACGGAGGGAGTACAATATAGTGGGATGTTTTTAGAAAACAGGTTTAAGTGGATGATGAGAATCCCATCACGATCGGAACCGTTAGTACCAAATCAGACTGTTGGTACGACCCCGAGGAAAAATAGACCATCACTACCAACTGGTTCGTTTACAGGTCCCTACTTCATTTTAATCAACATAACAGAATCAATCACCATGACTCTCATGGGCAATGCAACTTCGTTAGAATGATAGGTTGTAACCCAAAATTTGTACCCACTTTATCATTTATAGTTATTCAACAAATACAATTGTATTATCAACCAAATTGGCATTACTTTCAAGTTTCAAGAAGAGGAGACAGACAGAACCAACAAAATAACCAACAATGTGTCAACGTATATAATTCAAAACCAATCAATTTTCCTATGACAATAGCTAGCTCCTCTTCCTGATACAGTATCCACTTTGTTGAGGAGTGTAGATTGCTTCTCTAGCAAGTAACATGGTATCAAGGTTTTTAAGGAGGTAAGACATCTAGTGACAAATGACATCAGATCATAACCCTCATTGCATGGGTGTGCAGCCATGCAGTCCCATCAAAATGCAATTGTCAGAATCAACCTCACTGAACCACTTTTATGTGAGATTGATCGATTACATTTTGATTTCAATATCGTAGCAACAAGCATAAATTACACACATCTAACTTCTGTAAATTGCAACATGAATTTCAATACTGATTTTTATTATCAATGTTATGAACAGAGCAACATCAATTATTATAGATTAATCCAAATGTACTACCCGTAAATCAATGCCTAATCTTTTCAAAAGAGTTCGTCAAAGAATTCATCTCTTCCTTAAGCTGTGACTAGACCACGTTTCAAGGAATAAAATGGTGCTCAAACTTTTGCTCAATGTTGTTACCAGATTATAAAAAGAAATTCAGAAGATCTGGGGCAGAATAACTTCAGGCAAGGGAATTTGTACCTCTCGCTGGTGCGGAACACAGCCCCAGCATTTTCAAGCAAGATCTTGAGAAGTTCAAGAGCAAGGATCTTCCCCCGCATCACTATCGGATCAGCTGGTGCATCCTTCGGCGGTGTCTTCATCGAGAGCTTACATAATGCCCGGAAAACTAAGAAAGCATCTCTCCGCAGCTTATTCCCAATCCTGACATCAGCATCATCATCCAAAGTGGCTACCACTGCCCCCTCCACGCCAAGCTCATCCTTACGACCCTCAAGAGCTGTCTTGTACATGCTAATCTCCCAGTACTTGGCATCCAGCATGTCCTTATCCGTTGAATCAAGCAAGTCCGCAGGATTTGCCCCTTCCTCAGCTGCTGCGGTCGTCTCAAAAGCACCATCATGGGGCACAGTGCCTGCCGCAGCAGACGAGGTTGTCCGTGCCAGAGGTGTGAATGCACCATCAATGTCCACCATGATCTTCGAGATGAATCCCTGTACGAAGGTGACATCGGCGGTGGGTGATGCACCTGAGCCAGCATCAGGCAACTCAATCACTTCAGCCACGACGATGGGCTGCACGGGGATCGTTGATGAATCTGCCTCCATTCTGCGGAAGACGATTACCAACATCTGCACGAGCGACGCCTTGGCAGTGGCCTGATTCACGGTGCTACGGCTCCCCAGATACATATCATAGCAGGCGCGCACAGCGCGGAGCAGGCAGTCGCCGTGGAGGCACACGGAGGTGGATGTGACCGCAGAGAGGAGAGTCTTGAGGAGGAGGAGCTCAATGTGCTCGTCGTCGAGGTGGAGCGCATTGCAGGCCGCCTCGAGCAGGGAAGCGACGAGCTGTGACGAGGGGTCAGCCGACGGGTCGGCCTCGCCATGGATGTAGGAGTGCGCGATCAGCCTGTGGAGTAGCTCGAGCGCGGCCTCGACGAGCTTGGCGCTGCCGGAGCCGAGCGCGGAGGAGATGGGGGAGAGGAGCAGCTCCGAGTCCTCGAGCGAGAGGTTGCGGAGCGGGCCCGGCTGCCAGGAGGAGGAAGTCGGCGTGGAGGGCGAGGTGGGGGTGGACGGGGTCTGCGCCGCGGTGGGCGAGGGGGGCGGGGGCCTCTGGAGGCGGTCGAGGATGGACTTGGCGGTGTGGGAGAGCTTGGAGTGCGCCTTGTTGCGCCACGAGGCGTTCTTCACGAGCTTCTCGAGGAAAGGCACGAAGGCCTCGACGAGGCGCGGGTCGGACTCCGGCGAGGACAGCGGCGGCGGCGCCGCTGCGGCCGCGGAGGCCATTATTCCTCTAGGGATTTTGGTGGCCGCGGCTGTGCCGCGCCGGGTGGATCTGGATCTGGGCTGGGCGGGGCGGGGGAGGGGAGTGACGGGTCCGGTGCTGGGGTTTGAGGTGGTTCGGATCGGCGAGTGGGGCGAAGAAGGGGAGAGATGTTCGCGTGCGTAGATTTGCGAGGAATGCACCTGATCGATTAGCTGTCGATGACTGGTGGGAACGAGCGTGTGTGGGACCCACTTGTCGGTGTCATATTAGTGGTGATCTGCGTGTTCAGAGAGGCTACGCGGGCGATCGAGGCAACAAAGTGATGGGAGTGAGCTCAACGACGATGACATACATAGCGGGGGGGCAGGTGGCAGGGGTACAGTCCTTGCTGGGCTGGGCTAAAGTTGACTTTTAGGATACGGGCCGGATTTGCATTTCTCGAGAATCATGGGCCTCGTTACTAGAAGGCCGAGCTCGGTTGATACACTCTACTGGGCCATATTTTGCAACCAATTAAAATACAGCTAGTCCAGCCCACTCTGTATATGCACCCCTGGGCGGCATATTTCCCTAAAAAAAACTATGGGTGGCATACTTTTTTTTTGAATTGTTTGGATTGCTTACCACATGTGTCACGTGGTCTGGGCGGCATACTTAAGGAGGTGTTTGGTTCGACAATGGGTAACGCAACCGTAATCGTAAACAGGTCACCCTGGCAATGTAAACGGTATGTGCAATTTTTTAAACATGTTGGTTCAACTCCAAAATTGGATTGTAATCAATTGTGTCGTTTGGTGATGTGTAGCTCCGAACTGAAAGTCTAAAACAGTGAGACTACCATAGAAATCCGTAGCAGTAGATTCCGAAACGGATCCAAAAATAGCAAAAAAATAAAGAATAAACTGAAGAGCAGAAAGACACAAATCACGGCCGTGGATCCACACCAGAGCCGTCACTTGGTTTTCCACAATCAACAAACATCGACATTTCTTCACAGCTTGGAGATTGGAACGTGTAGATCTGCCATGGTTGGTAGCTCCATGTGTGGAGATGACGCCACACGAAATAATAGGGCTACAAGGCAGGTCCATGGTTGAGGAGGTCGAGGAAGGAGCGAAGTCGTCAAAGGAGAAGACCAAAGCAGAGCGGTTTCGTTATTAGATTATGGTGGGGGTGGGCGGAATGGGCCTTGACCTACGGTGGAACTTGTTTACACGGTATGCGTGTATAGGCCAGATCAATCAAACACATTTTAGGGTAATAAATTGCGGTGTAATCAGATAACGGGCGAAATATTCCCAACCAAACACGTCCTAAGTGTCAAAGCGTCAATCATTCGCACACGGATGCACGGGCTAGCGATCACTTGGGTCGGCCATTTAACATGTACGTTGGTTTCAGGTAGGGAACCTTCTGGAGAATTCCAACTCCAGAACCTGTTTTTTTCTGTTTGTTTTATATAATGTTTTAGTTTCTTTTTACTTTCTTTTTTTGTTTCTTTTTTCCTTTTCTTTTTCGCCTTTCTTTTTTTCTTTTTCAAGTTTCTCTGTCTTTTTTTTGAAAAAAAATCAAACTTTTTGAAAAATGTTCTTATTCACAAAAAAACATAATTCAAAAAGTGTTCATGTTTTAAAAAATATTTGTAAATTATAAATATCATCATATTTGAAATGTATGTGTTCTTCAAAAAAATTGTTCATGTTTTCAATTTTCTTTTCACAATTCAAATGATGTTATACTTTTTAAAATAAATCACAGTTTCAAAAAGAATATTTCCGGAAATGTACGTAATTCAAAAAATTATCAGGTTTTAAAAAAATGTGTAGGAATATTAAAAAATATATTACAATTATTTGAAATTCCAAGAAACCAGAATTTCCAACAAAAATTTTCCCAAAAAAATACTTTTCAAAATATGGGAAAAATTTAAATTCCAAACACTTTTTGAAAATATAAACATTTATTGAATTTGTGGTCAATTTTTTAAAATGTGAACATTTTTAGAGATTCAAATCAAATTGTAAATAGAACACTTTTTGAATTTCGGAACATTTTTTACGAATGCAGATAATGTTTGAATTTTCGAACAATTTTGGAAATTATGGACACTTTTTGAAATTTTGAACATTTTTAAGAAACAAATAAAAATGAAAAATAAAAAGAAAAAAATAGAAAAGTGAAAACTAGTAAAGAAAAAACAAAAAAAAACATGCAACATGCATCATTGATGGGCCGACCCAGTCGGTCGCTGCCTATTTGAAAGGTGACTATTTGAAAAAGGACCTCCCGGGATATGGTGCTTCACTCGTTCTCAGAAAAGAAAAACCTATCAAGGACTGGTAGCAAATAGCGTGTGTGGGACCCACTTGTCGATGATATTAGTGGTCATCTGCATGCTCAGAGAGGCTATGCGGGCGATCGAGGCAACAAAGTGATGGGAGTGAGCTCAACGATGATGACATAGCGGGTGGCACGTGGCAGGGGTACGGTCCTTGTTGGGCTGGGCCAAAGTTGAATTTTATGACACAAGTCGGATTTGCATTTCTTGAGAATCATTGCCCTCATTGCTAGAAGGCCAAGCTCGGTTGATACTCTATTGGGCCACATTTTCCAAGCAATTAGGGCATCTTCGACGTTGACCCGCAAATTTGCTCTGACATCCGTCCGCGGACAAAGAGGACCAGTCCACGGACACTAACGCGGGAGCCGGCCACCCAACGATGCATGCATACATTTCAACCATTTTTAACTAACCGGATGAAATTCATGCAAACATGGCGGATTTCATATAAATCGAACCAACTTCATTACATTTCGAACATGCTTCAACTAAAATCAGAGCTAAGACGACTCTGGAGGTATAATATGGGACATACTTCAACTAATCACCTAGTCTAATGCCGATCATGACTGATCTCCATTCCCACGACATGGCTACCCTCTGTGGCTTCCACCTCTATGGCCTCCGCCTCCACCATATCTTCCTCATGTCCGGATGCATCGCTCATCGGAGTGGGCATGCTTCAGCCGTAGGGGAAGAGTGCCTATTCCGCTTCCGTGAAGCCAAGGCGGGGGCCGACGATGGTCTACACTAAACCGCGCAAGACACTGGCTGAGTATGTCTGCGACATGGTGGCGATGGCCATTGTGGGACCCAAGCAGTGGTGACCTCCCATGTTCTACTTTTCCTCGGTGATTGCGACTGCGGACATGTTGGTCGCCTCTGCTGGCGGGGCACGGTTCCGGCAACGTTTGCGGCGGATGGCACGGGCGTAGGTACGGGAGGAGTGTGATGACACAATGGCGTCCATGGTGCCCGTGCCACCATGCTCTCCCGCATGCCGGTGTGGAACAACTGGCCACTCCTCTGCGAGTTGGCTTGGAGTGGTGAGTTGTTGCACCATGGGCCAGCTTGGAGCAGCGACTTGCTCCTCCGCTTGCCCGCCTGCAGCCCCGCACACGACCCCGAGCAGCGAGGGAGGTGGAGTAGCGAGTTGCCTAGCTTGTATCAGGCGGGCTCGGGCAGGCCACCCAACCGACTTTTATGTCGTAGAACCCCTCTTCCTGCTCGCTGGATTCCATGAAGAGTGTGTAGAATATGGTGTAAGGAGGAGATGGAGAGTACAAGTGTGGTGTGGTTCTTGCTCGGCGTCTGGCCTTGTTGAAATAGTAGGCAGAGACAAGGAGCCAACCAGTGTTGTGTTTAATGTCGGTCGGCTGGTAGACGAACGTGTGGCCATAGTAGGTTTCTTGGCACACGCGCGGGTTCAATGGAGGTAGGCGGGCAGTCTGAAGCCGGTTGAATGCGACGGGAAGGCGTGTTCAGCCGGGCGTGTAGTAGGGAGCGCTCTCTCGTCCGACACGCCGCTTCAATGCCGACTCTAGTGAGAGGCCACGTCCGCTCTGGGCCGGCATCAATGCGGAGCGGCCGATCCACACCGGCATGAATACGGGGAGATGGTGCCAGGTGGGAACGCACGCCGGTGAGGAAGGAGGCTTTTTTGGTGGGCCGTGGTAGTCAGGAGCGGGCATGACAGCGGTATGATACGTCGCCATCGTATCTACTTTTCCAAACTCTTTTGCCATCGTTTTGGACTCTAATTTGCATGATTTGAATGGGACTAACCCGGACGTTGTTTTCAGCAGAATTGCCTTGGTGCTATTTTTGTGCAGAAATAAAAGTTCTCGGAATGGCCTAAAAATTCACGGAGAATATTTTTGGAATAAATAAAAAATATTGGTGAAAGAATCAACCAGGGGGGACCCACCAGCTGTCCACAAGGGTGGGGCGCCTCCCCTAGGGCCTGCCCCTGCCTTGTGGGTCCCCTGGACCTCCACCGACATCAACTCCAACTCTATATATTCACGTTCGGAGAGAAAAAAATCAGAGAGAAGGATTCATCGATACGGAGCCGCCGTCACCCCCTGTTCTTCATCGGGAGGGCAGATCTAGAGTCCGTTTGGGGCTCTGGAGAGGAAAAATCGTCACCATCATCATCACCAACCTTCCTCCATCACAAATGTCATGATGCTCACCGCCATGCGTGAGTAATTTCATCGTAGGCTTGCTGGACGGTGATGGGTTGGATGAGATTTATCATGTAATCGAGTTAGTTTTGTTAGGGTTTGATCCCTAGTATCCACTATGTTCTGAGATTGATGTTGCTATGACTTTTCTATGCTTAATGCTTGTCACTAGGGCCCGAGTGCCATGATTTCAGATCTGAACCTATTATGTTTTCATGAATATATTTGTGTTCTTGATCCAATCTTGCAAGTTGTACACACCTATTACGAGTTATGATTTGCATACCCCCAAGGTGACAATAATTGGGATTTTTTCCGGTGATTACCGTAGTTTGAGGAGTTCATGTATTCACTAAGTGCTAATGCTTTGTTCTGGTTCTCTATTAAAAGGAGGCCTTAATATCCCTTGGTTTCCATTAGGACCCCGTTGCCACGGGAGGGTAGGACAAAAGATGTCATGCAAGTTCTTTTCCATAAGCACGTATGACTATATACGGAATACATGCCTACATTATATTGATGAATTGAAGCTAGTTACGTGTCACCCTAGGTTATAACTGTTGCATGATGAATGCCATCCGACATAATTATCCATCACTAATCCATTGCCTACGAGTTCGTTTCATATTGATCCTTGCTAATTTACTTTTCCGTTGCTACTGTTACGATTGTTACAAATCTGCTACTGTTACTTTTGCCACCGTTACCGTTACTTCCATACTACTTTGCTACTAAATACTTTGCTGCAAATATTAAGTATTTCAGGTGTGGTTGAATTGACAACTCAGCTGCTAATACTTGAGAATATTCTTTGGCTCCCCTTGTGCCGAATCATTAAATTTGGGTTGAATACTCTACCCTCGAAAACTGTTGCGATCCCCTATACTTGTGGGTTATCAAGACCTTTTTCTAGCGCCGTTGCCGGGGAGCATAGCTCTATTTTCTGAGTCACTTGGGATTTATATCTGTTGATCACTATGAGGAATCTGAAAGACAACAAAACCATGATCTATCCCTCTACTATGAGGGGAGGTAAGGAACTGCCATCTAGCTCTCCACTTGATTCACCTTCTGTTTTGAGTGAGCTTGTGACACCTACACCTACTATTGGTTCTGATATGTCGCATGTTATTGATGATGCCACTTCTGCTATGCATGATGCTTATGATGATACTACTTCTTTGCTTGATAATACTGTGCCACTAGGTGAATTTCTTGATGAACAACTTGCTAGGGTTAGAGAGAATGAAATTACTGAAACTGATGAAATTATTGAAACTGAAGATTATGATTCTCCCCCTATAGATGAATTGCCTAAGGTACCTGAGGGTTATATTATGGATGAAGAAACTGCTAGAGACTTTTTTGCTTGCAATGATAGAGAGGATCTTAATAAACTGTTAGCTAAGTTGAAAGAAAAATCTTTGAATGCTAGAATGCAATATGATCCTAAGTTTGCTACTTCACCTATCTTTGTTACTGATAAGGATTAAGAATTCTCTGTCGATCCTGAGTTAATTACTTTGGTTGAATCTGATCCTTTCCATGGTTATGAATCTGAAATTGTTGTGGCACATCTTACTAAGTTGAATGATATAGCCACCCTATTTACTCATGAGGAAAAAATTCGCTATTACTATATTCTTAAGTTGTTTCCTTTCTCATTAAAGGGTGATGCTAAGATATGGTTTAACTCTCTTGCTCCTGGTTGTGTGCGTAGTCCCCGGGATATGATATATTACTTCTCTGGAAAATATTTTCCTGCTCATAAGAAACAAGTTGCTTTATAGGAAATATTTAACTTTGTGCAAATTGAAGAAGAGAGTCTCCCACAAGTCTAGGGGAGGCTTCTCCAATTACTTAATGCTTTGCCTGATCATCTGATAACCCACAAGTATAGGGGATCAATTGTAGCCTCTTTCGATAAGTAAGAGTGTCGAACCCAACGAGGAGCTAAAGGTAGAACAAATATTCCCTCAAGTTCTATCGACCACCAATATAACTCTACGCACGCTTAACGTTCGCTTTACCTAGAACAAGTAGGAAACTAGAAGTACTTTGTAGGTGTAACTGGATAGGTTTGCAAGAATATAAAGAGCACATAAATAAAAACTAGGGGCTGTTTTAGGTAAAGAAGCAATAAAGTAGTATAGCGAGTGTGGAAAAGTGGTGGTAGGAGTTGCTAAATTGTCCCTAAGCAATTGACTACTTACTAGACCGATAACAAGTTTTATGTGGGAGAGGCCACTGCTAGCATGTCATCCCTGACTTGGAATTCTATGCACTTATGATTGGAACTATTAGCAAGCATCCGCAACTACTAAAGTTCATTAAGGTAAAACCCAACCATAGCATTAAGATATATTGGCCCCCCTTCATCCCCGTGTGCATCAATTTCTATTCTAGGTTGAAGCTTCTATCACTCTTGCCCTCCAATACATAGTCCTTTCAACATACAACTAACCCTGTGGTGTGATCCACGCGCACGCTCATATGATGGGCACCAAAGGACAGCAACATAACCACAAGCAAATTAAACCAATCATAGCAATTCACCAATTACCGATAGGACAACAAAAATCTACTCAGACATCATAGGATGGCAACACATCATTGGATAATAATATGAAGCATAAATCACCTTGTTCAAGTAGAGGGTACAACGGGTTGCGGGAGAGTGGACCGCTGTAGATAGATGGGGGAAGGTGATGAAGACGTTGGTGAAGATGACGGAGGTGTTGGTGTAGATCGTTGTCGCGATGATGGCCCCGGTGGCGTTCCGGAGCCACCGGGAGAGAGGGGGAGAGAGCCCCCCTTCTTCTTATTCTTCTTCCTTGACCTTCTCCCCAGGTGGGAGAAGGGTTTACCCTCTGGTCCATGGTCTCCATGGCGGCGGAGGGGCGAGAGCCCCTCTGAGATTGGATCTGTCTCTCTGTCTCTCTCTATTTCTGCATTCCAGATTCTGGCCTTTCACCGTTTCTTATATTCCCGGGGATCCGTAACTCCGATTGGGCTGAAATTTTAACATGATTTCTATCCGGATATTGGCTTTCTTGCGGCGAAAGAAGGGCACCAACTGCCTTACGGAGTGGCCACGAGGTCTAGGGGCGCGCCCTCCTGCCTCGTGCCCCCCTCGGGCATCGTCTCGCGTTGATTCTTCTTCCCAAAAATCACAAATATTCCAAAAAATCTCCGTCAGTTTTTATCCCGTTTGGACTCCGTTTGATATGGATTTTCTGCGGAACAAAAAACATGCAACAAACAGGAACTGGCACTAGGCACTGGATCAATATGTTAGTCCCCAAAAATAGTATAACAAGTTGCCAAAAGTATATGAAAGTTGTATAATATTGGCATGGAACAATCAAAATTATAGATACGACGGAGACGTATCATCATCCTCTCAAGAAAAATGAAGTACTTGATATCTTTTATAATGGACTAACCGATGCTTCTAGGGACCATGTGTTGGTTGTGTTTTCAGGGAACGAACTGTTGAGCAAGCTGGAAAACTATTGAATAATATATTGAGCAATTATAATGATTGGACTCTTCCCGAACCACCTCCTAAGACAACTCCGAAGAAAAGAAGTATTCTATTTCTCAATCCTGAAGATATGCAAGAGGCAAAGAAATCTATGAAAGAAAAAGGTATTAAAACTGAAGATGTTAAGAATTTACCGCCTATTGAAGAGATATATGGTCTTAATTTCCGACACGGGTAGTGGAGGTAAAATCTCTCTATAGATTTGATGAAGGTGATTTTCCTTATAATAAGTCTGCTAGTCAATGCTTGGATGAGTTTGATAATTTCATTGTTAAACAAGAAAAATTCAATGCTTATGTTAGTAGACAATTGAAACACAATGCTTATATGCTTGAACGCTTGGATGATTATATGAGTAGAACTATTAGTGATCTTAAGCTTATCAGTAAACATGCTTTTTATGGTGAAAACTCAAGTAGACAAGTACTTAAGGCACAGGATGATTTGCTCAATGATTTGAATAGCAAGAACAATGATCGTGCTGTTAGGGTTATGACTAGAGGTGGTAAAATGACCCAGGAACCTTTGTATCTTGAGGGCCATCCTAAGATAATTGAGCAAGATTCTCAGAGAGTTAATGCTGATGCACCTAGTCCTCCTATAAAAAGAAGAGGAAAAATGATAGGACTTTGCATGCTTCTAGTGAAGCTGTTATAGACACCCCCGAGAATCCCAATGATATTTCTATCTCTGATGCTGAGACACAATCTGGCAATGAGCATGAACCTAGTGATAATGTTAATGATGATGATCATGTTGATGCTCAACCTAGTAATGATAATGATGTGGAGATTGAACGTGTTGTTGATCTTGATAACCCACAATCTAAGAATCAATGTTATGATAAGAGAGACTTTGTTGCTAGGAAGCATGGTAAATAAAGAGAACCATGGGTTCAGAAACCCATGTCCTTTCCTTCTAAACCATCCAATGAAAAGGATGACGAGGATTTTGAGCGCTTTGTTGAAATGCTTAGACTTGTCTTTTTGCGTATGCGTTTGAGTGATATTCTGAAAATGTCTCCTTATGCTAAGTATATGAAAGAAATTGTTACAAATAAAAGAAAGATACCGGAAACTGAAATTTCCACCATGCTTGCTAATTATACTTTTAAGGGTGGAATACCAAAGAAACTTGGGGATCCAGGAATACCAACTATACCATGCTCCATTAAAAGAAACTATGTTAAAACTGCTTTATGTGATCTTGGAGCCGGTGTTAGTGTTATACCTTTCTCTTTGTATCGTAGACTTGAATTGAATAAGTTGGCACCTACTAAAATCTCTTTGCAAATGGCTGATAAATCAACTGCTATGCCCATCGGTATTTGTGAGGATGTGCCTGTTGTGGTTGCAAACGTTACTATCTTAATGGACTTTGTTATTCTTGATATTCCCAAGGACGCTAGTATGCCGATCATCCTTGGTAGACCCTTTTTGAACACTGTAGGAGCTGTTATTGATTGCAACAAGGGCAATGTCACTTTTCATGTTAATGGTAATGAGCATACGGTACACTTTTCGAAGAAACGATCTCAAGTTCATAGCATCAATTCTATTGGAAAAATCTCAACTATTGCTATTGGAGGCTTTGAATTTCCTCTTCCTACTGCCAAAAAGAAATATGATATTCTTATTGTTGGGGATATGCATATCCTCGTTGAGGTAACCTAGTGTTATTCGAAAATTCTCCGGTTTCATGTCATTCGGAAGAAGTTTGTTAATAAGACTTGATCAACCTTGTTAATGGATTCCTTTTGATAGGCATGAGATGGATGAATTTAGAAAGCACAACTTTTTGTACCCACTTTTTTACTTTCTGTTATTTGGAATAAATAAAGCAAAATAGTATTATTTGTCTGTTTTCTGAATTATCCATGCAATAAAAAATGTCCCAAAAATAAAAGTTCTCCAAATGCCCTGAGAATTTAGTATGACTTTTTATAGAATATTTGAGAATTTCTGGCACTGAGAACACACCAGGGGGTTGCACCAGTGGACCACAAGGGTGGAGGGCTCGCCCGCCTTGTGGGTCCCATGTGGGCCCCCTCACTTATTCCAGCACCCATCCACTTCGTCTTCCTCCAGAAAAAATCATCCCATTGCTCAAACCCGTGTTCTTGCTCATCTTGCTGCCATTTTCGATCTCCTTGTGCAAAGCTCCATTTTGCAAAACTGTTTTGGGAGATTGTTCTTCGGTATGTGACTCCTCCAATGGTCCAATTAGTTTTTGTTCTAGTGCTTTATATTTTGCAAATTTTTGCTGTTGTGGTTACCTTGTTCTTGAGCTTGCATGTTAAATTTATATGGTCCAAAGTAGTTTTGATGCATGATAGAGCCTCTAGGCACTTGTAGAAGTAGTTTTTATAAATTTTGTTGAGTTTTGTTCACTTTTATTTTGAGTCACTAAAAAATTCAGAAATTTTCAAAGGAAAGAAATAATGAAAAGATGTTTGAGAGGCTCTTCAAGCTGGGGCTCAAAGGAAAATGAAAATGAAGAGAAGAAGAAGCCCAAGTATAACCTTCCTCGCACCGCGGAGGTTCGGTTGTGTGAATGGCCAAGTGATGCATTCTTGGGGCGGCCGGAATTTATGATGATTTCTATTATGTGGCCGAGAATGTAGACATCACCGACTTCCTCAACGATAAGCGTGATCAATACCACCCACTCACTAATACTTTTATGCAAAAATTTCATTTTCATGCTAGGAAATCACCACCCACGGTAGAGTTTCATTTATATGATGAGCATAAGGAGATGGCGTTTTATGACTTTTGTGAGGTTTGCAAATTACCCTATGAGGGCAGCATCAATGAACCATGTCCTAGTGATGAGGACGATTTTATTAATGAAGTTACCGTAGGGGAAAGGAGAAGGGTGTCGGACGCGAGAGTGGCTACTTTACATTTTCCTGTTTTGCGCTATTACTCATTATTTGCTGGGAGATGTTTGATTGGTCATGGGAAGAGTGGAGGCCTTAGTGCCCCTGGCCTCGCTAGTTTGCGCCATGCTTTACTTCGTGATAGAACTTTTAGTTTGGGCGCTATTGTTGCTCGACAGTTGAGTTTAAACTGTTCGAGGGGTATTATCTTTGGAGGTATCTATGCCTCACGCCTTGCTAGACGCTTCGAGATACCCATTAGGCACGATGAGGAAGAGGATATGTTGCTACCCACTAGATACTTATATTATGACAATATGGTAGCACATGATTTTATTAGTGATGATAAGGACAAGAGACTTATTTATAATCTGGTATTCAGCCAAAAGAGTTGTTAGATTATTACTTTGATTGCACCTCGTTTGTTCGATATTCATTCAGGCAGGTACCTCATTTTTCTCGAGGGCATTTATGCATACTAGGAGCGGATGCGATCCCTAGTTCCTGAGCCAGAGCCATCACCTAATCCGTATCAGGAGTCTATTTATCAGTGGGAGCCACCGGAACTCGCCAACCAGTGGAACCCCTAGGATCCTCATCAGTACCCAGGAGAAGGGCACTTTGATCCATGGGCATAGACCAACTTAGACCAAAAGCCTAAGCTTGGGGGAGTACGTATTTCTCACCGACATTACATTCATGCTCACACACTCATTTCAGTTGTCGGTGTTCATACTTTTTCATTGTATTATCCATGCTAGTTTATTTTCTTTTTCCCGCTCTCTTCTTGTGTGTTTGAAAAACTTTGAGAAAAATCCAAAAAAATTAGTGTAGTTTCTTTTCAGGTTTCCTTTCCATGTTTAGTAGTAGTAGTAGTATTAAAAGAAAACACAAAAAGTTTTATCGTTCTTCTTTTGCTTGTTGGGAGCTTTCCCGTGTAAATAGTTTTTCTCGTTCTTGTTTTTACTTCCTTCAGAAAAACAAAAACTCCAAAAACATTTCAGTGTGTTTCTTTGAAATTCTTTTTCCTTTCTTTGAGTCGAGAGGAGAAGACCACGATGAAAATGTTGAGTGGCTCTCATATGCATTATTGTTGATCTAACAGAGAGCCCATATTACCTTGTCTTGTCCTTTGAATAAATGTTTGCAGATTCCATCTTAGTCCAATGCATGTGCACGCTTATTATTATCCGCATTGTTCAGTCATGCAAGTGAAAGGCGATAATTATGATATTTGATGAAATGATTGATATGAGGAAAAGATGGTATGAACTCGACCTGTCTTGTTTTTGTAAATATAATTAGTTCATCGTTCTTCCAAAAAAATTAGTGTAGTTTCTTTTCAGGTTTCCTTTCCATGTTTAGTAGTAGTAGTAGTATTAAAAGAAAACACAAAAAGTTTTATCGTTCTTCTTTTGCTTGTTGGGAGCTTTCCCGTGTAAATAGTTTTTCTCGTTCTTGTTTTTACTTCCTTCAGAAAAACAAAAACTCCAAAAACATTTCAGTGTGTTTCTTTGAAATTCTTTTTCCTTTCTTTGAGTCGAGAGGAGAAGACCACGATGAAAATGTTGAGTGGCTCTCATATGCATTATTGTTGATCTAACAGAGAGCCCATATTACCTTGTCTTGTCCTTTGAATAAATGTTTGCAGATTCCATCTTAGTCCAATGCATGTGCACGCTTATTATTATCTGCATTGTTCAGTCATGCAAGTGAAAGGCGATAATTATGATATTTGATGAAATGATTGATATGAGGAAAAGATGGTATGAACTCGACCTGTCTTGTTTTTGTAAATATAATTAGTTCATCGTTCTTGATTCAGCCCATTATGAATGAAACATGTTTGCAATGACAAGTAGAGATTATAGTTACTCATGCCATGCTTAATTAGCTAGGAGTTTATAATGGTTTACCTTGCGTGCCAACATGCTTTTAAAATGGTTGTGATGTGGTATGATAGGATGGTATCCTCCTTTGAATGATTGAAGTGGCTTGACTTGGCACATGTTCACAAATGTAGTTGAAACAAAATCAACATAGCCTCCATGATATTTATGTTCATGGTGATTTATATCCCACTCATGCTTGCACTCAATGTTGGTTAATCTCAATGCATGTTTATGACTGTTGTCGCTCTCTAGTTGGTCGCTCCTTAATCTTTTGCTAGTCTTCACTTGTACTAAGTGGGATTACTGCTTGTGCATCCACTTCCATAAACCCAAAGTTGTTCTATATGGGTCCACCATACCTACCTATATGCGGCATTTACTTGCCGCTCCAAGTAAATTTGCATGTGACAAACTCTAAACCTTCAAATAATAATCTGTTTTGTATGCCCAAATCGCTCACGTAGCGACTGGGGGCTGTCAGTATCTTCCATGCTAGGTGGGTTATTCTTACGATGAGTGAACTCCACTTGTCATTCACGAGAAATGGCTGGTATTTGGGATGCTCAGTTCCATGCTCAAATCAATTCAAAATATAAGTTCAAACAAAACTCCCCCGGGACTGTTGTTTGTATGGATGGTACCCGTTGTTTTGAACTAGCCGTGGAGTGTGCTTGTTAGTGGAGGGGAGTAAAAACTTTACCATTCTGTTTGGGAACCGCCTATAATGTATCTAGTATGGAAGATACCGAGATGTCTTGGTTGTTATGTTGATAATGAAAGCATACCGCTCAAAATATTATTCATCTCTGTTTCAAAAGCTCAAGCTCTGGCACCTCTGCAAATCCCTGCTTCCCTCTGCGAAGGGCCTATCTATTTACTTGTATTGCTGAGTCATCGTCCTCTTATAAAAAGCACTAGTTAGAGAGCACCACTGTCATTTGTATGCTTTGTTATTAATTGATATTGAGTATGACTATGACTGGATCTCTTTTATCGTGAATTACAATGTCTAGTTAGTCCTTAATCTTCAGGGGTGCTCTACATTTATGTTTTGCGGTCTTAGAAAGGGCTAGCGAGATACCATTTTGTTATATCATATCATGATTGTTTTGGAAAGGTGTTGTCATCCGAGATTTATTATCATTACTCGCTAGTTGATTATGCCATTGATATGAGTAAATATGAGACCTAAATGTTATTATGAATATGGTTAGTTCATAATCTTTTCTGAAAACCTAAATGCTGGCTTTACATATTTGCAACAACAAGATCAAACAGAGTTTGTAGAAGTTTTTCTTTATCACTTTCAGTTTGTCAACTGAATTGCTTAAGGACAAGAAATGGGTTAAGCTTGGGGGAGTTTATACGTCTCCATCGTATCTACTTTTCCAAACTCTTTTGCCCTTGCTTTAGACTCTAATTTGCATGATTTGAATGGAACTAACCCGGACTGACGTTGTTTTCAGCAGAATTGCCTTGGTGTTATTTTTGTGCAGAAATAAAAGTTCTAGGAATGGCCTGAAAATTCACGGAGAATATTTTTGGAATAAATAAAAAAATATCGGTGAAAGAATCAACCAGAGGGGACCCACCAGCTGTCCACAAGGGGGGCGCCCTCCCTAGGGCGCGCTACTACCTCTTGAGTATGCGTTGGTTTTCCCTTGAAGAGGAAAGGGTGATGCAGCAAAGTAGCATAAGTATTTCCCTCAGTTTTTGAGAACCAAGGTATCAATCCAGTATGAGATAACATGCAAGTCACCTAGTACCTGCACAAATAATCAAGAACCTTGCAACCAAGGCGATAAAGGGGTTGTCAATCCCTTCACGGTCACTCGCAAAAGTGAGATCTGATAAAGATAATAAGATAAATATTTTTTGTATTTTTGTTGTATAGATTGGAAAGTAAAGATTGCAAAACAGTAAATGATATGCGATGTAAATAAAGAGATGCAATGTAATAAGAAAGAGACCCGGGGCCATAGGTTTCACTAGTGGATTCTCTCATGATAGCATGTATTACGGTGATGAACAAATTACTGCCGAGCAATTGATAGAAGAGCACATAGTTATGAGAATATCTAGGCAATGATTATGAATATAGGCATCACGTCCATGTTAAGTAGACCGAAACGATTCTGCATCTACTACTATTACTCCACACATCGACCGCTATCCAGCATGCATCTAGAGTATTAAGTTCATAAGAACAGAGTAACGCTTTAAGCAAGATGACATGATGTAGAGGGATAAACTCAAGCAATATGATATAAACCCCATCTTTTTATCCTCGATGGCAACAATACAATACGTACCTTGTTGCCCCTACTGTCACTGGGAAAGGACACTACAAGATTGAACCCAAAGCTAAGCACTTCTCCCATTGCAAGAAAGATCAATCTAGTAGGCCAAACTAAACCGATAACTCGAAGAGACTTGCAAAGATATCAAATCATACATATAAGAATTCAGAGAAGAACCAAATATTATTCATAGATAAACTTGATCATAAATCCACAATTCATCGGATCTCGGTAAACACACCGCAAAAAGTATTACATCGAATAGATCTCCAAGAACATCGAGGAGAACTTTGTATTGAGAACCAAAGAGAGAGAGAAGAAGCCATCTAGCTAATAACTATGGACCCGAAGGTCTATGGTAAACTACTCACACGTCATTGGAGAGGCTATGGTGTTGATGTAGAAGCCCTCTGTGATCGAATCCCCCTCCGGCAGATCGCCGGAAAAGGCCCCAGATGGGATCTCACGGGTACAGAAGGTTGTGGCGGTGGAAAAGTGGTTTTGTGGCTCCCCCTGATGTTTTTAGGATATAAGAGTATATATAGGCGAAAGAAGTACGTCGGTGGAGCTCCATGGGGCCCACGAGGGTGGGGGGCGCGCCTACCCCTTGGGCGCGCCCTCCTGCCTCGTGGCCGCCTCACGGAGTTCCAGACTTCCACTCCAAGTCTCCTGGTTTGCGTTTGTTCCAAGAAAGATCCTCGCGAAGGTTTCGTTCCATTTGGATTCCATTTGATATTCCTTTTCTGCGAAACACTGAAATAGGCAAAAAAACAGAAACTCGCACTGGGCCTCCGGTTAATAGGTTAGTCCCAAAAATCCCAAAAGTAATATAAAAGAGCATATTAAAGCCCATCACTACAAAAAAAGACACATCCGTGACATTTTGGGCCGAACGAATTTTTTTCTGTCATACATATGACACTTCTATGACGATAATTGTGACAAAACCCGGTATCATCATAGATGTGGTGGGCTCCTACTTCTATGACAAAAAATCATGACAGAAAATGGGCTTTTTGTCCTGGGCGGGCCGGAGACGCAGCTGCATGACATTCTTTGGGCCGTCCATGACGAAAAAAACCATGGTAGAACCGAGGGGGGGGGGATTTCGGGGAGTTCCCGGTTACGGTGGGAGGTCGGTGGCCGAGCGATGCGCGTTTCTCTCGTACACGTACGCGCGTGTGTGCGAGGTGTTGGCTCTAACTGAACCCGAGCGAGGCGTTGGGCTCTAACTGAACCCGAGCGATTGCACTACAGGCTACGCGTTACTGAACCCGACCGATCGATCGATGGCTGTTAACTGAACCCGATCGAGCGATTCCTTCGCTACTGATGCTAACTGAAGCCGATCGATGCTGCCTCTGGGATGAACAGTGAGCGTTGCGGGGGGGGGGGGGGGTTGGATGAACAGTGAGCGGTGGCGTTGCCTCTGGATGAACAAGACCCCGTGGTGTGGTGGAGGGCTGGATGAACAGTAGACGGTGGAGGGGTGCCCGTGGAGGGGTGGTTGAACAGGACCCCATGGTGTGGAGGGCTGGATGAACAGTAGACGGTGGAGGGGTGGTTGAACAGTAGCCGGTGGAGGAGCGCGCGGTGGAGGCTCGATGAACAGGAGCCCGTGGAGGCTGGAGGAGGTCGACGGTAGCCCGTGGAGGCTGGAGGAGGTCGACGGTGGAGATGAACAGTATCCCGTGGAGTCCCGTTTTGCGGTACGCCACACCCCTCCCGATGAACAGGACCCCCGTTTTGACCGTAGGAGGTCCGTTTTGTCCGTTTTGCGGTACGCCACACCCCTCCCGATCAACAGGACCCCCGTTTCGATCGTAGGAGGTCCGTTTTGTTCGTTTTGCGGTACGCCACACCCCTCCCGATCAACAGGACCCCCGTTTCGACCGTAGGAGGTACGTTTCCTCTGTTTTGCGGTACGCCAGACCCCTCCCGATCAACAGGACCCCGTTCCGAACGTAGGAGGTCTGTTTCCTCCATTGTGCGGTACGCCAGGCCTCGTTTCCATTGCTTGTTCCATCCAAGCCCTCCCGATGAACACGACCACGCATTCCGTTCCGACTCAGCCGGTTGGCTCCCACGCGTTATGTTGCCTCCCGATGAACACGACGCATTCCGTTGCCTCCCCATGAACACGACGACGACGTTTTTTCACGAAATACAGTGGCCCGTCCGGTGGGTCCTAGCTGTCAGATGGAGGAATCATTATTTTCCGCATAATAAGGAGGGACTTCCTTGCTGCGGCCATGGACCCAGCTGTCAGCCTCTCCACGTATAGTCCACGTCCGATGGAAGTCGTTCCTTGACCACGCCGCGCCGAGAGCACCAGGGCGGTGGACGACGGCGAGGCCTAGGAAGGGGACGACGGGGAGCCGGGGAAGACGCGGCAGTGGAAGCCCGCGCGGAGAGGAGTACGAGGGTTCACTGGTTCGGCTGTGGTGTGAGGCTGCCGTCGCCGCAGGGCCTGGCCAGTGGTGGGAATAGTAGGGGACGGTGAGGCCTCCGCGGCAGCACAGCCGGCCACGGGAGGCAGGAGCATGCGGCACGACCGACGCTGCTTTGGGCGGCTGGAGCAAGAAGACCAGAGGTTGAAGAAGCACTATGGCCGTTGGATGGACATCGTACGGTCACTGGAGCTAGAATCGTTCATATTGACTAAAGTTGACAAAGACCCTCGTCCCAGTCAACTTAGTAGGCCCACAAGTCAGCCTCCCACCATGGTGGGTCCCAGCTAGCAGGGGGTATTCATTTTTTTGTGCGTAATAAGGAGGCACTTTCGGTGGGTCCGAGCTGACAGCAGGGGGAACGTTTTTTTCACGAAATACGCTGGCCCGTCCGGTGGGTCCCAGCAGTCAGGGGGGGAAACGTTTTTTTCACGAAATAAGGTGGCCCGTCCGGTGGGTCCCTTCTGTCAGGTGGAGGAATAATTATTTTGCGTGTAATAAGGAGGCACTTCCTTGCGGCCGCCTGGACCCAGCTGTCAGCCTCTCCACGTACAATACTCTTTCGATGGAAGTCGGTCGTTGACCATGTTGACCACGCCGTGCCGAGAGCACCAGGGCGGTGGTCTGGACGACGGCGAGGCCTAGGAAGGGGACGACGCAGAGCCGGGGAAGACGCAGCAGTGGAAGCCCGCGCGGAGAGGAGTACGAGGGTTCACTGGTTCGGCTACGGTGTGAGGCTGCCGTCGCCGCAGAATAACAGGGGGTGTGGGTGAGTAGAGGGATGGCCTGGCCAGCGGTGGGAGTAGTACGGGGCGGTGAGGCCTCCGCGGCATCACAACCGGCCACGGGAGGCAGGAGCACGCGACACGACCGGCGCTGCTTTGGGCGGCTGGAGCAAGAAGACCAAAGGTTGAAGAAGCACTACGGCCATTGGATGGACATCGTACGATCATTGCAGCTAGAATCGTTTATATTGACTAAGTTGACAAAGCCCTTGGTACGCGTCAACTTAGTAGGCCCACAACTCGGATTTGGCAGAGAACATATAGCCCATTTGCGATTTGTAAGAATGTACAGCCCATTTTTTAATTCTAATGGAATTTACTACAGCCCATTTATAGTTTGTTAAAAGTACAACCCAACTTCTAGCTAGGACAACGATTAATAATTTCAAACAATCGCTCAAAATAGAATTCAAAAAAAATTCCTACATTTTGATGGGATCCGAAATATTTTTATCCGAAATTTCTAGTCAGGTTAAATATAATTTCAAAATAAAGTTGTATTATGTTAAAATCCAACGAAATATTGCGCGCGCAACAAGTAATGAGATTAAAAATTTCAAATTCCAAAAATAATATATTTTTCAAACTAATTACGTGTTTGGTGCATAGTAACTGTCCACTTATTATAATTACATCCCATTTATTATTTCTTAAAGTCCATTTTCTTGTTAAGCCTAATGCATACCTCCTAGGAAAGTTTGCAGCCCAGCGGGGCGGAGAATAACAAGTTGACCCGGATATTGTGTACAACTGTCGGCCCAGTTGCATTGCTGATGTTGAAAAAAAGGCCTGTGTAGTACAGTACAACCTAACATGGTTACTCAGACCACATTCAGCGACGCCGGAAAGGTCCAAACAAGGCTTCTGTACAACTTTTTGAAGTCACTGAGCTCAATTAATAACTTAAGAAAAAAGTTAGATTACACTGGAACCTAATTAAAAGCTGTCACGAGCAAATAAATAATTCAACGGGTCCCACTTGTGCGTGTGCGCATGTGTGTGCGTGTGTGTGTGTGTGAGAGAGAGAGAGAGATAGATAGATAGAGAGAGAGAGACCCATCGGTTGATGCTCGTAAATACATGTTTCAGCCATATGCATTGCTGATGCTCAGTAAAAACTTATATAGTTGACACAATCATATAGAACATCATAGCACACTGAACTTGCATACAAAAATTTCACGCAGGCGGCGCAATCAGGATGGAAGTAGTGGATCGCTACGGGAAGGGCTATGTTGAAACCAACGAATTCGCACATAACGGTTCATCGTCTTTATCAATGACGGGGAAATATCTTGAATGTTGTGCAAAGAAAACAGACAGACAACACAATAAGTTCTGCTAGCACATTAAGTTGACGTACAACCCTTTTTAAAAAAAGTTCAGGTACAAAATTAGAACACGTCACAATCAAATGTACTGGCATATCAGTGCTTCACACCCATAGCTCGGATTTAACTTGTATCTGACAAGATTCAGTTGTTACCTCAAATTAGAGCACATCCAGGCAGCCAGCCCTGCCTGTTCTCCCAAAGAAGCAGTGGCCTCCGCCGCGCGATGGAGTAGGCCCTGTGCCATCCATCGTTCCGAGCAACACAGGGAAATTCTGATGTTGACTCCTGTAATGGACGTCGTCGACGGACCCTGGCACCAGCGGCGGCGGCAGGACTTCGATTGATGGATTGACCACTTCTTCGACATGCACGAACACTCGATACAGGTACATCCCTAACGTGGTCCGCGACGGCCTTGGTGGAGACGAATAGTACAACCTCGGTTCCTACACTGGTATCTCAACACCAATCACCTTCGGTATGGTGGACGGCTTCTTCATCCATGCCATAACCGTCAGAGCCCAGCTGTTTGGAGGAACAAACATACGAGCTCACCTTCAAGGTCATTGATAAGCTCGTTCATGGACTCGCTGTTCCAAGCATGTCGAGGCATGCCATGGAAGGTAAGCTTTGTTAAAAACCCAAGCTCAGAGGGCAACGAGCCCCATCCTGGGTGCCACCGATCAAAGCTCACCAGCGCGCCATCGCAGAACAAACGCCGGGAAGATTCGAACACAGGACTGCAGTCGAAAGTTGTCCGGAACCTGACGAAGAAATTAGCCGGTGGCGGACAGACTTCGACGAGCAAGTCACTTATTTGGATGTCGTGCGCAATGCCAAGAGCTTTGACAAGGTCGTCCGGCGAGACGGGAGGCTGGTCGCCATTGATGGTTACCATCAACACTTTGCTGGCAAACTGGTCGTCAAGCACCGCCATGCCACTATTGAGCGACAGCATGCAGCGACCGAAGGCAGGACAGACCTCAGGATCTCCGGCTCGGAGATCTGTGTTGACTGGCGACATGATAGTGCGCTTGAGTACAGGGAGTACAGGAGGGGGATTTGGGGGAACTGGAGTAGGAATCGAGATTCCAGAGGTGGGAGAGGGGCGGGAGACTGGGATGAAAAGGTAGCATGAATTTCGAGCACGCGCCAATATGCTCTCGGCGCGCAAGCGCACGAAAACACCGGTGGCGCCCACATGTCGGCCTAAGAGTCCTTATTCTTTCTTTTTTGGAGAGCCTGACCTTTTTTTAGGATCTTTCGAGAGCCCGGCCCGAGAGTCATAATTGACCTGTTTGGCATTGCGTTACTACTTGGCCCATATTCAACGACACCTCACTGGCCCAAACAAGTGTACATCATCGAAAAGACACTGAGCTCAAATTATATAACTTGAAAAAAGGAGATATACTCTGAACACTGGAGAATGTTGATGCCCTCATTTAGCCCACCAGTAGTTCGAGACAATAAACAGTTCGAAACAACGATATATACAACATTCAAACACTGACTAGTGACTACTACTAACATAAACAGCAAGACATGATAGTTCGTAAGAAGTCTTGCTACACCACCAAAACGCACCCATCTGCAGCGCTCAGACTCTCGTGATCTAGACGAGAATGACATTCTAAACAGAAGCAACTATTACATAGTAAGAGTGACATAGAAGAGGATGACCAAATGACAAGGAATATGCATAACAAAAGAAAGAACTACCCATCTAGAACCAGCAGCAAAGACAACAAAGTCATTCAAATAGATGATCCAACACCATCATAATTTGCAGCCCCGCTTCAGCGACCAGTGATCCGGAGACACTAGTACTCCACCCTTTCGATGCAATAGCCCAATTACCTATCAACCTGAAGGCTTGAACCACATCACTGCCTGTCGTAATTGAGACATCCAAGGATCAAAGTTAATCCGGATGCCTTTGTCATTCTCACCTTCTTTTGGCTATAGGCTGTATCGTTGACAATCAGGGGAGTTTGCTCCCGAACTCCTAGGGCTCGCCGTGTAGACACAGTTTTCCATAGCAAACAGAGCCTCTCTGCCATCAAGGTCCTTGCCAACGGTGATCTCCTGGTTAATCGGATAATTGAGTCCAAGAAACAGAGAGTGTGAACCAAGGCTGTTTACCCGCCTCCAACTAAAAAATCGTAAAGGCCCCAACAAGTTGGTATCCTGCTCATAGACGTAACACCACTGTCCGGATACTCACGTATTACATGGTGCTTGTATACAGTGGGGTTTTTGCAATATAACTTTTTCGGCTCATGTGTCGGAATGATTCGTTTGTCGTCTTCTGATCGAGCGAGGAACCAGTTGTGCTTCCCTGTTTTTGGCAAAGGTGGTGTGATTACAAAGGGCAGTAACTGTAGGGACACTGCATCATATCAAAAAGGACAGGCATTGTTAATGTAAGATCAGCATTGTTCAGAGTATGAGTAGGATAATGCAAGAAACTGCATTGTATAGCGGAAATAGGTCTCCCGTGCTAGCATGCCTGTTCACTTCACCGTTCAGGTATCATCCATATTGCGAGCAGAACCAAATTCTCGTGCATGCCCAATCAACACCCTGCTGCGATGCATGTAGTGGTCATTCTGGTGCATCAAGGATGGCATGCAGATTGTTCCACACTTGAGAAGAGGAAAAATGGAAAGGTAGAACACGGCAGCAGAGGAAGAGAATGCTGGCTAACGAGGCTGGGAGGGGATCGAGCAGGAAGTTAATGCTCCATGCCTAAAGGTTTTGGGAAAACCTGATTTTCATAAGGTGACTTACACTCACCTAAACGGAGGGAGTATTCCTTAACCAGAGAATGTTGTGTTTCCCACTCACGCGCTCAAAAAAAACTACGACAAATTTTTTATTTGTTTGCATAGGTCCCACCTATCAGGAAGGATGAGCACATACACGAACAGGTACGACTCATTAGTCTACCCGCATAGCCTTTTCGTTTAGTCTACCTAGCCGTCTAATCAACTGCCTGCACGCCACTTCTCCCATTTACTTCTCCATCGGGAACCAATTCTCCTCGGCTTCTTCACCTCCCCTTTGTCTTCATTTGCATCCAAACCCCACTGCGTTCACATTGTTTTAACCTCTTCAAATAATCATCTACTACTTCAGTTAGACTAGCCATCTAATCCTAATTCTCCAAACCATAGCCCTCCGTTCCAGCGATTCCAAATGGCGAAAGAGATCGAGATGCAAGTTTTTAGCGTCCAACATGTCCTCGTCGAAGGCTCGATGCGCATAGTTGCCACTGTCACCGTCCACCCAAGGGTTGTTCGGCAGTGGATCAACAATGTATCCAACTCCCTCGAAAAGGTAGAGACGAGGGTCATCGGTCTCGACGTAGAGTACACGGAGCGTGCCCCTGGGAAGATCCAGCGCGCCGCCGTCCTTCAGCTGTGCCTCGAAGATGATGTTTTGGTGTACCACATCATACACTCGCCCTCCATACCAGGTGAGCTTCAAGATTTCTTGTCTCGGGAGGACGTATCCTTCTGTGGGGCAGCCATCAAAGGGGACAAATAGAAGCTGGAGCCGTACAACCTTGATTTGAAAAGCATCGCTAACCTACAAACCAGAATCAAAATTCTTGTAGAAGATTGTGATAAACAGACACCATCCCTATTCGACATAGCAAATTTTGTGCTGGGTACAAATCTTCAGAAGGGTGACGAGACGGTGGCATTAAGGTCGTCTGTATGGGAGAATTATCCCTTGACGTACGAGCGGATAAAATATGCTGCCCTCGATGCCCGTGTGAGTTTCGAGATAGCTGCAAGGTCCAAAGAGCTTGTTGCGAAGCCGTCTCCCACAGAGAATGAGAACAAGAAGAAGAAGAAGAGGCTCCACCAACAGGAGGGCATTATGGATGGATGAACTATTTCCTCTCTTGTAAAAAAAATTATTCCCTCGTGGTGTATATTGATATAGATGGACTATTTCGATGGTGTGCATGTCTTTGGAACAGAGTAGTAGCGTGGGTCCGCTTGACTATAAGGAACTATTTATCCGCATATATAGCTTTCTCTACTACTCCTTCCAGTGATCGGTATGCAGTGCATGTGTCCGTAGACATGACAGCTTGTCCATGGAAGTTCAACTACGGCGACCATCACGTTTCATCTCGCGATTCCCACGACGCCTCTCCAACCCACGACTGAAGGAAATATGCCCTAGAGGCAATAATATAGTTATTATTTATTTCCTTATTTCATGATAAATGTTTATTATTCATGCTAGAATTGTATTAACCGGAAACATAATACATGTGTGAATACATAGACAAACAGAGTGTCACTAGTATGCCTCTACTTGACTAGCTCGTTAATCAAAGATGGTTATGTTTCCTAACCATAGACAAAGGAGTTGTTATTTGATTAACGAGATCACATCATTAGTTGAATGATTTGATTGACATGACCAATTCCATTAGCTTAGCACCCGATCGTTTAGTATGTTGCTATTGCTTTCTTCATGACGTATACATGTTCCTATGACTATGAGATTATGCAACTCCCGTTTGCCGGAGGAACACTTTGGGTGCTACCAAACGTCACAACGTAACTGGGTGATTATAAAGGAGCATTACAGGTGTCTCCAAAGGTAGATGTTGGGTTGGCGTATTTCGAGATTAGGATTTGTCACTCCGATTGTCGGAGAGGTATCTCTGGGCCCTCTCGGTAATGCACATCACATAAGCCTTGCAAGCATTGCAACTAATGAGTTAGTTGCGGGATGATGTATTACAGAACGAGTAAAGAGACTTGCCGGTAACGAGATTGAACTAGGTATTGGATACCGACGATCGAATCTCGGGCAAGTAACATACCGATGACAAAGGGAACAACGTATGTTGTTATGCGGGCTGACCGATAAAGATCTTCGTAGAATATGTAGGAGCCAATATGGGCATCCAGGTCCCGCTATTGGTTATTGGCCGGAGACATGTCTCGGTCATGTCTACATTGTTCTCGAACCCGTAGGGTCCGCACGCTTAAGGTTACGATGACAGTTATATTATGAGTTTATGCATTTTGATGTACCGAAGGTTGTTCGGAGTCCCGGATGAGATCACGGACATGACGAGGAGTCTCGAAATGGTCGAGACATAAAGATTGATATATTGGAAGCCTATATTTGGACATCGGAAGTGTTCCGGGTGAAATCGGGATTTTACCGGAGTACCGGGAGGTTACCGGAATCCCCCGGGAGCCATATGGGCCTTAATGGGCTTTAGTGGAAAGGAGAAAGGGGCAGCCCAAGGTGGCCGCGCGCCTCTCCCCTCCCTTAGTCCTATTAGGACTAGGAGAGGTGGCCGGCCCCTCTCTCCCTCTTTCCCCCTCGGGGAATCCTAGTCCAACTAGGATTGGGGGGGGGGAGTCCTACTCCCGGGAGGAGTAGGACTCCTCCTGCGCCCTCCTCCTGGCTGGCGCCCCCCTCCCCCTTGGCTCCTTTATATACTGAGGCAGAGGCACCCCAGAAACACACAAGTTGATCCACGTGATCTATTCCTTAGCCGTGTGCGGTGCCCCCTGCCACCATAATCCTCGATAATACTGTAGCGGAGTTTAGGCGAAGCCCTGCTGCTGTAGTACATCAAGATCGTTACCACGCCGTCGTGCTGACGGAACTCTTCCCCGACACTTTACTGGATCGGAGTCCAGGGATCGTCATCGAGCTGAACGTGTGCTCGAACTCGGAGGTGCCGTAGTTTCGGTGCTTGATCGGTTGGATCGTGAAGACGTACGACTACTTCCTCTACGTCGTGTCAACGCTTCCGCAGTCGGTCTGCGTGGGTACGTAGACAACACTCTCCCCTCTCGTTGCTATGCATCACATGATCTTGCGTGTGCGTAGGAATTTTTTTGAAATTACTACGAAACCCAACAGTGGCATCCGAGCCTAGGTTATTTATGTTGATGTTATATGCACGAGTAGGACACAAGTGAGTTGTGGGCGATATAAGTCATACTGCCTACCAGCATGTCATACTTTGGTTCGGCGGTATTGTTGGACGAGACGACCCGGACCAACATTACGCGTACGCTTACGCGAGACCGGTTCCCCCGACGTGCTTTGCACATAGGTGGCTTGCGGGCGACTGTCTCTCCAACTTTAGTTGAACCAAGTGTGGCTACGCCCGGTCCTTGCGAAGGTTAAAACGGAGTCTATTTGACAAACTATCATTGTGGTTTTGATGCGTAGGTGAGATTGATTCTTGCTTAAGCCCGTAGCAGCCACGTAAAACTTGCAACAACAAAGTAGAGGACGTCTAACTTGTTTTTGCAGGGCATGTTGTGATGTGATATGGTCAAGGCATGATGCTAAATTTTATTGTATGAGATGATCATGTTTTGTAACCAAGTTATCGGCAACTGGCAGGAGCCATATGGTTGTCGCTTTATTGTATGCAATGCAATCGCGATGTAATGCTTTACTTTATTACTAAGCGGTAGTGATAGTCGTGGAAGCATAAGATTGGCGAGACGACAACGATGCTACGATGGAGATCAAGGTGTCGCGCCGGTGACGATGGTGATCACGACGGTGCTTCGAAGATGGAGATCACAAGCACAAGATAATGATGACCATATCATATCACTTATATTGATTGCATGTGATGTTTATCTTTTATGCATCTTATCTTGCTTTGATTGACGGTAGCATTATAAGACGATCTCTCACTAAATTATCAAGAAGTGTTCTCCCTGAGTATGCACCGTTGCCAAAGTTCGTCGTGCCCAGACACCACGTGATGATCGGGTGTGATAAGCTCTACGTCCATCTACAACGGGTGCAAGCCAGTTTTTGCACACGCAGAATACTCAGGTTAAACTTGACGAGCCTAGCATATGCAGATATGGCCTCGGAACACGGAGACCAAAAGGTCGAGTGTGAATCATATAGTAGATATGATCAACATAACGATGTTCACCATTGAAAACTACTCCATCTCACGTGATGATCGGTTATGGTTTAGTTGATTTGGATCACGTGATCACTTAGAAGATTAGAGGGATGTCTATCTAAGTGGGAGTTCTTAAGAAATATGATTAATTGAACTTAAATTTATCATGAACTTAGTCCTGGTAGTATTTTGCAAATTATGTTGTAGATCAATAGCTCGCGTTGTTGCTTTCATATGTTTATTTTGATATGTTCCTAGAGAAAATTGTGTTGAAAGATGTTAGTAGCAATGATGCGGATTGGATCCATGATCTGAGGTTTATCCTCATTGCTGCACAGAAGAATTATGTCCTTGATGCACCGCTAGGTGACGGACCTATTGCAGGAGCAGATGCAGACGTTATGAACGTTTGGCTAGCTCAATATGATGACTACTTGATAGTTTAGTGCACCATGCTTAATGGCTTAGAATCAGGACTTCAAAGACGTTTTGAACGTCATGGAGCATATGAGATGTTCCAGGAGTTGAAGTTAATATTTCAAGCAAATACCCGAGTTGAGAGATATGAAGTCCCCAACAAGTTCTATAGCTAAAAGATGGAGGAGAATCGCTCAACTAGTGAGCATGTGCTCAGATTGTCTGGGTACTACAATCACTTGAATCAAGTGGGAGTTAATCTTCCAGATAAGATAGTGATTGACAGAATTCTCTAGTCACCATCACCAAGTTAGTAGAACTTCGTGATGAACTATGATATGCAAGGATAACGGAAACAACTCCCAAGCTCTTCGTGATGCTGAAATCAACGAAGGTAGAAATCAAGAAAAACATCAAGTGTTGATGGTTGACAAGACCACTAGTTTCAAGAAAAGGGCAAAGGGAAGAAGGGAAGCTTCAAGTAGAACGGCAAGCAAGTTGCTGCTCAAGTGAAGAAGCCCAAGTCTGGTCCTAAGCCTGAGACTAAGTGCTTCTACTGCAAAGGGACTGGTCACTGGAAGCGGAACTGCCCCAAGTATTTGGCGGATAAGAAGGATGGAAAAGTGAACAAAAGTATATTTGATATACATGTTATTGATGTATACTTTACTAGTGTTTATAGCAACCCCTCAGTATTTGATACTAGTTCAGTTGCTAAGATTAGTAACTCGAAACGGGAGTTGCAGAATAAACAGAGACTAGTTAAGGGTGAAGTGACGATGTATGTTGGAAGTGGTTCCAAGATTGATATGATCATCATCGCACACTCCCCTATACTTTCGGGATTAGTGTTGAACCTGAATAAGTGTTATTTGGTGTTTGCATTGAGCATGAATATGATTTGATCATGTTTATTGTAATAGGGTTATACATTTAAGTAAGAGAATAAATTGTTGTTCTGTTTACATGAATAAAACCTTATATGGTTACACACCCAATGAAAATAGTTCGTTGGATCTCGATCATAGTGATACACATAATCATAATATTGAAACCAAAAGATGCAAAGTTAATAATGATAGTGCAACTTATTTGTAGCACTGCCGTTTAGGTCATATTGGTGTAAAGCGCATGAAGAAACTCCATGCTGATGGGATTTTGGAATCACTTGATTATGAATCACTTGATGCTTGCGAACCATGCCTTATGGGCAAGATGACTAAAACGCCGTTCTCCGGAACAATGAAGCAAGCAACAGATTTGTTGGAAATCATACATACTGATGTATGTGGTCCGATGAATATTAAGGCTTGCGACAAGTATCATTATTTTCTGATCTTCACAGATGATTTGAGCAGATATGAGTATATCTACTTGATGAAACATAAGTCTGAAACATTTGAAAAGTTCAAAGAATTTCAGAGTGAAGTGAAAAATCATCGTAACAAGAAAATAAAGTTTCTACGATCTGATCGTAGAGAAGAGTATTTGAGTTACGAGTTTGGCCTTCAGTTAAAAACAATGTGAAATAGTTTCACTACTCATGCCACCTGGAACACCACAATGTAATGCTGTGTCCGAACGTCATAACCGTACTTTATTGGATATAGTGCAATCTATGATGTATCTTACCGATCTACCACTATCGTTTTGGGGTTATGCATTAGAGACAGCTGCATTCACGTTAAATAGGGCACCATCAAAATCCGTTGAGACGACGCCTTATGAACTGTGGTTTGGCAAGAAACCAAAGTTGTCGTTTCTTAAAGTTTGGGGTTATGATGCTTATGTGAAAAAGTTTCAACCTGATAAGCTCAAACCCAAATCGGAGAAATGTGTCTTCATAGGATATCCAAAAGAAACTATTGGATACACCTTCTATCACAGATCCGAAGGCAAGACTTTTGTTGCTAAATTCGGAAACTTTCTAGAGAAGGAGTTTCTCTCGAAAGAAGTGAGTGGGAGGAAAGTAGGAAACTTGATAAGGTAATTGTACCTTCTCCCTTATTGGAAAGTAGTTCATCTCAGAAATTCTGTTCTTGTGACTACTACACCAATTAGTGAGGAAGCTAATGATGATGATCATGTAACTTCAGATCAAGTTACTACTGAATCTCGTAGGTAAACCAGAGTGAAATCCGCGCCAGAGTGGTACGGTAATCCTGTTCTGGAAGTCATGTTACTAGACCATGATGAACTTGCGAACTATGAGGAAGCGATAATGAGCCCAGATTCCACGAAATGGTTTGAGGCCATAAAATCTGAGATGGGATCCATGTATGAGAACAAAGTATGGACTTTGGTTGACTTGCCCAATGATCGGCAAGCCATAGAAAATAAATGGATCTTCAAGAGGAAGACGGACGCTGATAGTAGTGTTACTATCTAACAAAGCTAGAATTGTCGCAAATAGGTTTTCGACAAGTTCAAGGTGTTGACTACGATGAGAGTTTCTCACTCGTATCTATGCTTGAGTCTGTCCGAATCATGTTAGTAATTGCCGCATTTTATGAAATCTGGCAAATAGATAAACAAAACTGCATTCCTTAATGGATTTATTAAAGAAGAGTTGTATATGATGCAACCAGAAGGTTTTGTCAATCCGAAAGGTGCTAACAAATTGTGCAAGCTCCAGCGATCCATCTGTGGACTGGTGCAGGCATCTCAGAGTTGGAATATACGCTTTGATGAGTTGATCAAAGCATATAGTTTTATAGAGACTTGCGGTGAAGCCTGTATTTACAAGAAAGTGAGTGGGAGCACTACAACATTTCTGATAAGTATATGTGAATGACATATTGTTGATCGGAAATAATGTAGAATTATTCTGTAAAGCATAAAGGAGTGTTTTCAAAGAAAGACTTCGGTGAAGCTGCTTACATATTGAGCTTCAAGATCTATAGAGATAGATCAAGACGCTTGATAAGTTTTTTCAATGAGTACATACCTTGACAAGATTTTGAAGTAGTTCAAAATGGAGCAGTCAAAGAAAGAGTTCTTGCCTGTATTACAAGGTGTGAAGTTGAGTAAGACTCAAAGCCCGACCACAGCAGAAGATAGAAAGAGAATGAAAGTCATTCCCTATGCCTTGGCCATAGGTTCTATAAAGTATGTCATGCTGTATACCAGATCTATTGTGTACCCTGCACTGATTTGGCAAGGGAGTACAATAGTGATCCAGGAGTAGATCACTGGACAGCGATCAGAATTATCCTTAATGAAATAAGGATATGTTTCTCGATTATGGACGTGACAAAAAGGTTCGCCGTAAAGGGTTACGTCGATGCAAGTTTTGACACTGATCTAGATGACTCTAAGTCTTGATCTAGATACATATTGAAAGTGGGAGCAATTAGCTAGAGTAGCTCCGTGCAGAGTATTGTAGACATAGAAAATTGCAAAATACATAACGGATCTGAATGTGAAAGACCGTTGACTAAGATTCTCTCACAAGCAAAACATGATCACACCTTAGTACTCTTTGGGTGTTAATCGCATAGCGATGTGAACTAGATTACCGAATCTAGTAAACCCTTTGGGTGTTGGTCACATGGCGATGGGTGTTAATCACATGATGATGTGAACTATCGATGTTAATCACATAGTGATGTGATCTAGATTATTGACTCTAGTGCAAGTGGGAGACTGAAGGAAATATGCCCTAGAGGCAATAATATAGTTATTATTTATTTCCTTATTTCATGATAAATGTTTATTATTCATGCTAGAATTGTATTAACCGGAAACATAATACATGTGTGAATACATAGACAAACAGAGTGTCACTAGTATGCCTCTACTTGACTAGCTCGTTAATCAAAGATGGTTATGTTTCCTAACCATAGACAAAGGAGTTGTTATTTGATTAACGAGATCACATCATTAGTTGAATGATTTGATTGACATGACCAATTCCATTAGCTTAGCACCCGATCGTTTAGTATGTTGCTATTGCTTTCTTCATGACGTATACATGTTCCTATGACTATGAGATTATGCAACTCCCGTTTGCCGGAGGAACACTTTGGGTGCTACCAAACGTCACAACGTAACTGGGTGATTATAAAGGAGCATTACAGGTGTCTCCAAAGGTAGATGTTGGGTTGGCGTATTTCGAGATTAGGATTTGTCACTCCGATTGTCGGAGAGGTATCTCTGGGCCCTCTCGGTAATGCACATCACATAAGCCTTGCAAGCATTGCAACTAATGAGTTAGTTGCGGGATGATGTATTACAGAACGAGTAAAGAGACTTGCCGGTAACGAGATTGAACTAGGTATTGGATACCGACGATCGAATCTCGGGCAAGTAACATACCGATGACAAAGGGAACAACGTATGTTGTTATGCGGGCTGACCGATAAAGATCTTCGTAGAATATGTAGGAGCCAATATGGGCATCCAGGTCCCGCTATTGGTTATTGGCCGGAGACATGTCTCGGTCATGTCTACATTGTTCTCGAACCCGTAGGGTCCGCACGCTTAAGGTTACGATGACAGTTATATTATGAGTTTATGCATTTTGATGTACCGAAGGTTGTTCGGAGTCCCGGATGAGATCAAGGACATGACGAGGAGTCTCGAAATGGTCGAGACATAAAGATTGATATATTGGAAGCCTATATTTGGACATCGGAAGTGTTCCGGGTGAAATCGGGATTTTACCGGAGTACCGGGAGGTTACCGGAACCCCCCGGGAGCCATATGGGCCTTAATGGGCTTTAGTGGAAAGGAGAAAGGGGCAGCCCAAGGTGGCCGCGCGCCTCTCCCCTCCCCTAGTCCTATTAGGACTAGGAGAGGTGGCCGGCCCCTCTCTCCCTCTTTCCCCCTCGGGGAATCCTAGTCCAACTAGGATTGGGGGGGGGGGAGTCCTACTCCCGGGAGGAGTAGGACTCCTCCTGCGCCCTCCTCCTGGCCGGTGCCCCCCTCCCCCTTGGCTCCTTTATATACTGAGGCAGAGGCACCCCAGAAACACACAAGTTGATCCACGTGATCTATTCCTTAGCCGTGTGCGGTGCCCCCTGCCACCATAATCCTCGATAATACTGTAGCGGAGTTTAGGCGAAGCCCTGCTGCTGTAGTACATCAAGATCGTCACCACGCCGTCATGCTGATGGAACTCTTCCCCGACACTTTGCTAGATCAGAGTCCGGGGATCGTCATCGAGCTGAACATGTGCTCGAACTCGGAGGTGCCGTAGTTTCGGTGCTTGATCGGTTGGATCGTGAAGACGTACGACTACTTCCTCTACGTCGTGTCAACGCTTCCGCAGTCGGTCTGCGTGGGTACGTAGACAACACTCTCCCCTCTCGTTGCTATGCATCACATGATCTTGCGTGTGCGTAGGAATTTTTTTGAAATTACTACGAAACCCAACAACGACACCACGCCCCCCGACGTGCACCTCACCCCTCTCGGCCGCACCGCCCCTCTGCCTTTGTGTGCATGACATGTGGGCCACCTAAAATGCGGCGAGCATCAGGTTTCTACCACAGCCACCCGTGCTTCCGACGACGCCGCTCGAACCCATGAAACCACACGTCCCCCGACCTGCGGCTCACCCCTCTTGGCCCCACTGCCCCTCTGCCTACGGGAGCATTACATGTGATCCAGTCACCTATCGGGTCCACATGTTATTGACTCAAAGGTACGTGTAGTAAGGCGCTGAAGCTCAGTCCCGACGGCCCTGAGAGGGAAATGTAACTCCTGCGCCAGGGCTTGTGGTGCTCCCGCAACACGAACTCGTGCCAAACTCGAGATTTGTTTCTTTACTATACATGCACGCAACGATTTAATGGACATTGTAATATCAACATGTGATCGGGAGCTCTAAATTTGAATTTGAAACTTATAAAACGAAAAGATTCAAAACAAATAAACTGGGAGAGAGGGAGTATATCGTAGGATGTGTCCCATACAAAATAAGTCCCCTGGTTTGTCACCGCGAAGATGCGGTTAGAAAGGAGCACAGCGTCTTCCTACTCGTACGGCAACAAATCGGCCACAGACAGCATGGTCCGCCTTTGACCGCCATGTGCAAGGTTCGTGCTATCTTATTCAATCTCAACGTGATTCCATTGTACCAATTCATGCGGTGGCCCGTTGCATGGCTGATCCCAATGTTGGACAAAGGTTCTACGAGAACGGTGTCACCGTTGTAAATGTTGTGCAAATTGATGTTGGTACCCTCCCGTACATATGCAAGCCAATCTCCACTCGCACCAAGCCTAACCTGTGAAATAGTGGGCAGGGGGAGAATTAGGAAATGGACACAGAAGTAGTCTTTAGAATGCATTTACTACGTGATCAAACTCATCTTACCTGCTCATCGGAGGAAATCCGAGTGCCCCTCAACGTCGGTATCTCAAGGGGTGTCAACTTGCAACTATGGCCACGCCGGGCTGGAGAGACCCCCAAGGAAACATCCTCGTGCGTTCCACGAAACATCAAGATGCATTTGTATGATTAGTTTATCTTGTGAGAGAAAAGGATGAACGAGGGAAGGCCTCTAGAGATAGAGATGGACACTACTACTGCCAATGTGCTGGCCCGTGCGTTGCAATGGATCCAAAGTAGTAGGATAATACTTGTTCACGTGATTGAAATATAAACACTCTAGTTTTGATATACATGTGTCAGCAGACATGACAGCTTGTCCATGGAAGTTGAACCACGATGACCATCACGTTTCTTGTTTCTACCACTGCCACACCCACACGCGATTCCCACGACGCCGCTCCAACCCACGGCACAACGTCCCCCGACATGGACATGGATCCTCTGACGTGGCTATCACCGCCTTGCACTGCCTTTCCTTCACTGACAGGTGGGACCCACGCTTATGGGTCCCACATGTCAGTGACAGAATGGTAGGATTGTTCGCGTCAGGGGATCCTCATCCCCCCGACGTGCCCCTCATCCCTCTCGGCCCCACCGCTCCTCTGCCTTTGTGTGCATGACATGCGGGCTAGCTAAACTGCGGCGACCATTAACTTTCTACCACAAACACACCCGATTGGACGCGGTTTGCCTGCTCCGCTGCTGTGCTCCAATCCGTACTCCCGCACCATCGAATTTTCATCCAGCGGCTGTGACACATTTCGTCCCGGGCATCAACCCTCAGCTGGAGTACTTATGTACTACATGTAGTACCCGCTGGTGTGGCCATCTACGCCTCGTAACGCCCCGACGCCCAGCTATGGCACCCTCGCCACGGCCACGCCACCACCGGCCGGTTCATCTCGAACGAGTGAGTCGCGAACCATGCCACCACCATGAGAATGACATGTGGGCCAGCCGCATTTAAGGTCCGCATGTCATTGACTCATAGGCCGGGCACTAAGCCACTGAAGTTCGGTCCCGTGGGTCCCGAGAGGGAAATGTAACTCCTGCAGCAGGCCTTGTGGTGCTCCCGCAGTACGAGCTCGTGCCAAAACTGGAATTTGTTTCTTAATACTACCAACTAGTACTAGTAAGGTACACGTGCATTGCACGCATGAGATTCTGGTGGTTTGTGCATTATGCTTCTACATGTGGAGCTTTCTGGATTCTAACATGTGGCAAAATCTGGTGGAATGTAAGGTTAGGCAAGTTTGATTAACTTAGGTGAGTGTTTGGTTCAAGCCACACCTTAGGCAAGCCACACTAAGGCCCCACATGACATGCACACAAAAAATGTGGCAATATTCCCTTAGGCTTGCCAACTTGTGGCTCTCATTTTGAAGAACTAATAACTTTGCCTAAGCTTAGTTGTGGCAAAGTTAGTCATGAATTAGGCCCTCTTTGATTTGCAGGATTTTCAAAACACGGGAATAGGGAAAATACAGGATTTGAGTGGCATGTCCACTTGAATCCTATAGGATTAGCATAGAGTGTTTGATGCTACAGGAAAAACAAAGGAATTGAAAAAAGAGGTTGGAGTGGATGCTAGATTTCCAATGAAATGGTAGTACACTTGATTCCATAGGAAAAAATCCTATAGGATTCAATCCTATGAATCAAACGACAAACGTAGGAAAAAATCCTAAGGATTCTGACCCTCCAAAAGTTCAACCATGGAGTCTTCTAGATTATACATGTGGCAGAATCTGGTGGATGATATCCAGCGACCAGTAGTGCTCGGATTTGCCATCTTTGTACCATCGGATTGGCTTCATCCAATGACCAACTTTCAAAGTTTTTCACACACTATATAGGGGTATAGATATAGATGTGCCGGTCCGTTGCAATGGATCCAAAGTATATCTATTTAGTGGAGTGCACTCTAAACACATTATCTATTTATTTTTCTCTAACCTTCCGTAGCCATGCAACCAAGCCACATAAGCTTCATGGGTGCCCCCCACATCATATTATTCATACTATGTTGATTGAAAAAAAGATAAATCACCCAAAACAAGATCTTCCCGTTTTTTGTTCCTACGATGTTGTGCCGTGCACGTACCTACTAGTTGTATAGTGGTAGTACTAGTAATATAGTATTAGGAGTACAAACTTGGTACTAGTAGGAGTTGTACTAGTACGGAATGCTCCTACTCTATCAACAAGCCCCGTCTGACACCAAATTTCTTGGCTTCCGTGCTACAACTATATCTTCCCCTTGTTTCTGTTTTCCAACCCAGCGGCGGGCGGGGTGTCAGTTTGCTCAACGGCGGTCCCACATGAAAGTGAAAATGCTAGGCAACACGCCTTCCCTAAGCTATGTGTCGTGCCGGACGGGCCGTGTTGTACTCCCGATTCCCGGGCATGTGGGGGTGCGACGCGAACGCGGCAGGCCTTTTCCTTTTACCAGTAATGTGCCCGTGCGTTGCGACGGATCCAAAGTAGTAGAATAGTAGTATTTGTTCACAAACTTGAAAGAAATCACTATTGTTTTGATATACTCCTAATATATTACTCTCTCCGTACCTAAATATTTGTCTTTTTTGAGATTTCAAATGGACTATCACATACGGATTATATAGACATATCCTAGTGTTTCTAGCAAGATGCCCGCGCGTTGCATGAAGTTGATGGAAAATGTAAGCACAACTTATAAATTGACGGATGGAGTACTAGTTACAGTGATGCATATAATTAAGCAAAGGGATCGCACATGTCGGTATTGACTGGAACGAGAATGCAACATCACAATAAGAATTAAGGCCATGATGATGCAATCGCAGTGGTGGTTACAAAAGGCAAGAAGAAAGATGGATCCACGAACGTACGACCTCCTCCTCCTCAACTTAGTGCGCCGGGCCACCGACCGGCGGCTAAGGAGCGGCGACTTTTGTGGCGAGGTCGAGGTGCTTCTCAGCAAAGGCATCCAAGGCTTCCAGCCGGTTGAGGAAGGCCAACGTCGTAGTGTCCTCACTGGCCTTGTAGATACCTATGTACACGATTTGCTCATACACGTGGATGTGTAGGTCGACGAATTCTTGCAGGGCGAGGCGCCTCACGGCGAGCGCGGCCTCCAGGTGGACATTCTTCGTGGCGTCGACGGGCAGTCGCAGGGCCACCAGTGCTTGAAAGAGGTTCCGGCCATGGAGGCCGATTAGGGTGGCAGGCAATGAGGAGCCCGGGCGCGCGAGCTGGAGGAGTACGGTGATGTCATCCACGAGCTTCTTGAGGACGGTGAACTTGTTGCTGGTGGCAACGATCATCTGGTCCAACTGAGAGTTGTAGTTGGCATCGACGGTGGCCATCCACCAGCCGGTCTCCAACACCGTTTGAAGACAATCCTCGGCGCCATGCCGCAGGCCGGCGTCATGGACCATCTGGCACAGCCGCTGGCCGCTCACATGCATCACCGCCATGGGTCTGGAGTGAGCTCTTTTGCGCTTAGTGTAGGTGCTTAGGCAAATGCTTAGGTGCGTACGATGGGGTAGATGCATTGGAATGGAGGGGCGCCTTTATATGAGGGCAATGAGGGCAAACTGCATTGCATTCACATCGTGCAGCCTCTTTTCCCGGACCTCCTCCCATTACTTCCCTCATGCATTAATTGAAGGAGGATGCATTGGCCATTCAACATATCGGGAACCGCTACTCCCTCCCTCGTCTGCATTAAAGCCGTATCGGGAACTGCGCCGCCCGCAGTCAAATCGAATACTCCCTCCGTCTAGGTGAGTATTAAGTAATCTTAAGAAAACCAAATAGTAAACACATAGACGTGGTGCATTAACTCTCATGTTGTTTCTTATTTTTTGACATAAATAGAGGAATCAACCAAGAAGAGATGTGGGGCTTGTATGCTTTTAATGACTTGAGACTATCAAACATGACATGCGATGGTCAGTTCGTTGCACAAGAACAAATACAACCCACGTCAGCACACACGCATCTTATATAGCATCACATCCAATGGCTATAAAAGTTGAATGAGACCAAATTATATCTCATCTAGATGAGTTCTAGCAAAACTGTATTAATAGTACTTAGTACTCCTGCGCCATGTATCATATATTAGTATCATGTAGTACTTTATTTATTGCCATGTATGACACATAGTACTCAACTCTCTCTCTCTTTCTTCATTTAATTCTATGACACCTCATCAAAATTGCTAAGGCTAGTACCATTACAACCAACCTTAGCAAATACGAAGTACTAAACATTAAGTTCTCTCGTTTTCCTCTCCACCTTGGTCACCTAGACGGAGGGAGTATACTGCGCGGACTTTTCCTGCGCGGTAGGCGGGGCAGTTCCGCCTAGTCGGTTCGACAGAGACGCAAGAAGACGAGGGAGTAGGCTGTTGCAAACGTAGGGCTATGTGATTTGACAGCGAGTTACTACTGGACAGGTGGGGCCCCGTGATTTAACTTGCCATTATCATTTTAACTACGACTCTACGACCGGCGTGAGTCTCCCGATTCCTGACCACCTCCATACAAGTGCCTCTCCCAATGCTCCACCATGCAGTAGAGGCTGGCTCTTGCATGAGAGCCCACTTCTCCACTTTTTCCTTGCCTCTCTTTCCTCCACATATGCAAAAATGCCATGTAAAGCGCACTATTGTACTTACTTGCTCCTACAGGTGCTTAAGCTTGCCACATAGGCATAAAGTCTGATGTGGCAAGTTAATTAAGAAGAGAGAGACTAGTTTGGTGACCCAAGGAAGAAACAGTGCTAAGCGCGTGTACCTAGGTGAAAAGACAATTTTGAGTCTATAGCTAATTAAATGAAGCAAACTTAGGAACACCATTTCATTAGAAGAGGTCACTCCTTGGCAAATGCAATAAATACTAGTACTCCATGTGTCCCATAATATACGAACATTTTTGGCACTACACTAGTGTCAAAAACGTTCTTATATTATGGGACGGAGGGAGTACGAAGAAAGAGATAGAGAGAAGTAAAAAAATACACTTATAGCCAACCTTATAGCCAAAACCTTGTTGTAGTATGAGTGACTAAGTGATGACTATGTATGACATGCCAACATCAGATAGCCTAACGCACCGTGTTAAATCTCCAAGGGCACGATCGCACGAGCGACGCGACGGTCGTGGTAGGCGCGACCACGATATGGGCTGCTGGTAGCCCTTGGATCTGAGATCAAACGGTCGCATGCTAAGTTGCTGAAAATTTGCAGAATAACCCTCCAGGATAGGATATTCACCCATAGGTCTAGAATCACGCCATGCAACCGTTCGATCTCAGATCCAAGGGCTCTCGGAAGCCCGTATCATGGGAGAATGGAAAGCCACTACCCTGCCGTTCGCATGCTGGCAGTTCGCTCCTACTCGTCCCCACACGTCCTTCAAAACTACGGCGGTTCGCTCCTAGTCATCCCATCCATTCACATTATGGTAGTTCCACTAATCCTAACCCTCCTCCCAAATCCATGGCGTCCCAAATCTCCCCGATCGGCGGTGAGTACAAGGTTAGAACCATCACCGGTGATGAGTTTGACATCATCTACACCCGTTCTTCCACGACGGTGAAAGGATGTTGTCGGTGTCAAAACCGGCGGATCTCGGGTAGGGGGTCCCGAACTGTGCGTCTAGGCCGGATGGTAACAGGAGGCAAGGGACACGAAGTTTTACCCAGGTTTGGGCCCTCCCGATGGAGGTAAAACCCTACATCCTGCTTGATTAATATTGATGATATGGGTAGTACAAGAGTAGATCTACCACGAGATCGGAGAGGCTAAACCCTAGAAGCTAGCCTATGGTATGATTGTTGTTCTGTATGTTGTCCTACGGACTAAAACCCTCCGGTTTATATAGACACCGAAGAGGGTTAGGGTTACACAAAGTCGGTTACAATGGTAGGAGATCTACATATCCGTATCGCCAAGCTTGCCTTCTATGCTAAGGAAAGTCCCTTCCGGACATGGGACGAAGTCTTCAATCTTGTATCTTCATAGTCCAGGAGTTCGGCTGAAGGTATAGTCCGGCTATCTGAACACCCCCTAATCCAGGACTCCCTTAGTAGCCCCCGAATCAGACTTCAATGACGATGAGTCCGGCGTGCAGATTGTCTTCGGCATTGCAAGGCGGGTTCTCCTCCAAATTCCGTGTACCTGTTGAATAAAGTCCGGTTTCTTGTAAATGTTGCGCTCATTGGCTTCTACGCCCAATAATGGCCGTCTCCCACGTGTCAAATGAATATGAAAAGTCTGAGTGTTTTTACATCCACACCCCTAGCCGCGTAAATGAGCCGCCCATTTAAGGGGACGAGGATTTAGATCCAAACCACACCTTCTCCCCTTCGCGAGTGTTCATCAGAGCGCATCAGGCAAAGGTCCATTCTACCATGGCCAGCCGTCGCAACTCCTCCTTTCGCCCTTCCAGCCCTCAGCCTGGATATTGGGAGAGATGCTCCATCCCGCATAGCGAGCTAGTGACGCTCCAGACCAAGGGATTTCTCCCCCCGACCTATATGGTCCCGGTTCGAGCCGGCCTTGCCATCTATAATGGCGGAGAGCAAGCGGAGAGTGCCCCTAATCCCTCCAAAGGAGAGCGGGTATGCCTTGTCCCTTATTTAATAAGAGGGCTCGGATTTCCTATCCATCCGTTTCTCCGGGGGCTCCTGGAGTTCTATGGCCTCCAGCTACACAATCTTACGCCTGCCTCCGTATTGCATATCGCGGGCTTCGTAGCCCTCTGCGAGCTGTTTTTGGGTGTTGAGGCTCATTTCGGGTTGCGGAAAGAGCTATTCTGCCTTGTGCCCCATTCTCAGAAGGGGTCAATATATCAAGTGGGCGGAGCCGAAGTGTGGTGCATCGCCAGGACCGGATATCTATCCGGAACCCCAAAGAAGGCGTCCGAGGACTGGCCTTCGGAATGGTTTTACATAGAGGACGTCCCGCTGTCGGATCCTGTCCGGATCGGCCTCCTTGAGTTCGACAGTGCTCCACTAAAGAAGCGCCTAAGTTGGCGTCCACGGAGCCCTCAGAGGGAAAGTGACAAGGACATTCGTTACCTGATGGGCCGGATAAGATTGTTAGCTCATTCTGGACTGACCATGATTGGGGTCATGGCCGCATGCATCATGCGAGGGGTGCAGCCGCTACAGTATAGAGGCCACCCCATGTGGGACTTCAACGGGGAGGACGATGCCACCCGCTACGGCCGTAAGGGGCCGGATTCGGCTGCGGCTCTAACAAAGACCTTGTCCGCTTTGTACAAGGGAGAAGAGGAGGAATTTCTCCGCGTCGACCCACAGGGTGGATTCTCTATGTACAATCCCCCAAGCTGGGTAAGTGGTCACATTTACTTGCCCAGCCGTTTTATATTCCCATTGTTAAATATTCAGTCTAACGACTTCAACGCAGGAACTGCGCCATGCTATTAAAGAAATAAACAGCCCTCCTCCACAATCCGAGGACCCAGGACGGTCCCTCGACCCGGCCTCTCAAGAGGATCTAGACTTATCTGTGGAGCTGATTGATGGAGTGTTCCATCAATTGAGCAAGGACAATGCCTTGGTGGCCATTACGGCCGATTACCCAGGGCTAATCCCGGCCTCCCAGGTAACTGAGATCAAAGTCCCAGTTCCCCGAATAGGGGTCCGCCCTCTCGTGTTTTCAGTTTCCTGATTACAACCAAGCTTTGCAGGGGAGGTTTTTGAGACGGGAGGTCGAACCTACGGCGACAAGCCAACGAGGGGCCACAGGGCCCCGTGGGCAGAAAAGAGGTGCAGTCCGGACCGAGGCTTCAGCGCAAAGGTATGGCGCGCCCCCATATCCCAGGTGTTATACCTTCAAGGCATATTAACACTCGTGCTCTCTTCATGACAAAGAGACCTCGCCGGACTATATCCGGAGAGGTTGCCAATCGTGCTTCCACCAGCCAGGCTCCAAAGCCTGGTCCGGAGGTGGAGGCGAACACAAGGCGCGCACCGGACGCTCCTCCGACGGAGGATGTGGACAGGTTGTCTGCCACCCATTCTGAGGTGGAGAGTGCCATGAACCACAGGCGTCGCCGGACAATTCTTCGCGATGCTTGTTTCTCCCGAGAGGCATTAGATGCCTTCAATTCGGGAGATGCGTACCTCCGTGCTGCTCAAAATGGTCTAGCCAGAGCCACGGAGCAATATGTAAAAGACATACGGGTAAGAAAATTTTGGTAATTATATATATATACCAGTAGCCCCCGAGACTTGAAACAGTTAGAATAACTGATTTAAGGATCATTTGTTATGCAGGTTCTTAAAGAAAAGAATTCCCTACTGTCCCAGGAGCTGGAAGAGTGCAAAGCCCAACTTGAGGCCGCACTAGCCGCGGCAGGGGAGCCCAAGGAGACCCCCTCTGGTAATATACACTTCAAAAGATAAGTATTTTGCGAAGCATGGCATGGATGCGAATCTGACAAATGAAATTGCAGATGGCGCCAGATTGAATCCGGAAAGGCAACACCTCCTACGCCAGCTGAAGGCTGGTGAGAAGGTGCTGACAAAGGTGAGGCGGGAGAAGAACGATCTCCAAGATGCCAACACCAAGCTGGGCGTCGACCTAAAAGATGTTCGTGCCCAGCTGTCAGACTCCGTTAAGGAGAATCAGCGGCTTCGGCGCGGCATATATAGTAAGTGCTTGAACAAACCTTTGAAAAAAAAGTTCGGCGAGGAAGTCGACTAACAGAGTAATGTCTGTAGGTGTGCTAACAGGTCGTCCTGCAGAGGAGATGCCCGGTTCTACGGGTGACCTTCTTCCCGAGCTCTCGCAACTGCTCGAGCGAGTTCGGCAGGCGATGCAAGGTGTCGCCCAGGGCTTGTGGCCATCCATCTCCATGCCCGAAGGTCTTGGAGAGCTGGCGGAGAAGCTAAAGGGAGCACGGCAGCGCTTCCAATTGTGGAAGATATCGGCCTGCCATCAAGGCGCTAGGGAGGCCTGGGCCATGGTGAAGACGCGGTACACAAAGGCTGACCCCAACCACATGGCCAAGGTCAGTCCTGTGGGGCCCGATGGGAAGGAGATCCCTGTAAGCTTAGTATACGGCCAAGTAGAATTGGCCGCAAAGTATTCCCAGCAGGACTGTAAATTAGATAGCCTGCTAGATGGTATTGAAGAGGAATACAATCAGTCAAAATGACTGTAATTTAATTGACATTTATAATGTCTTCTAGCCGGATTGTAGATCGTTTGTCATGGACGACCTTTTCGCTTCAGCCTCGGGACCTGACGGTCCGGAGTGTGTCCGAATTCCCATGCGGTTATATAAGAACCGGGGAATGCATGGAGACCAGGCGTAGGGGTCATTAGTGCGTGAACAGACAAGTGCCCGACTAGTTATGTTATATTACATGGTTAGTAAGAAACATCTTCCAGGGAGAATAGTTCCGTTAGGGGTTCCTTTCCCTGGGAGGCATGCCCTAAAGTGCATGCCCATTCTGCGAAAAAGACGCGGGAAAAAGCATCTGGGGGCGCATAAATAAATAAGTGAAACGATCATCTTTTAGGTCACCGACCGAATATTCCCTTAAGAATGCTAGCTTTCGGCTTCACCCAGTCTGAGGTACACATCCGGCTGATCCGGCAGTAACAATCGCAGAGGTCCTCCCTTTACCGCCTAGCCGAATAATCGGGAACGTAGGGGTAAGCATAGGAGCCAGGCAACCCAGCTTGGCCAAAACTTAAGTCATATCGATGCATATAATGGTGAAATAAAAGGTACATGCGGAAGCGTAACACATGTGTTGGGCATGAAGCCTGTATAAATAAGCTTCTGTTAAAAGAAGCCCCCAGGTTTAATGAGTGCGAATAGCACGTCATTTGATGAGCCTTTAAGGGCTATAAGAGAAAGGAAGGGGAGAAGGAGAGAAATGTAAGACAGACAGTATATAAAAAATGGACAGAGGAAGGAGACGAACACAGAGTCCGGCGCTAGGCATAGAATCTTCGGAGACGGGTTGCGTTCCATGGGTTCGGCTCGAGTCGGTTATCCGATGCATCTCGCAGGCGGTACGCTCCACCAGTCAGGACTTGGTCAATTATGAAGGGACCTTCCAACTTGGGCTTGACTTTGTCCTTTTTCTTGTCCGGCAGGCGTAGAACTAATTCGCCAACGTTGTAATTTTTGGCCCGTACTTCTCTGCTTTGGTATCTTCGAGCCTGCTGTTGATAGAATGCGGAACGGGCTTTTGCCACGTCACGCTCCTCCTCCAATGCGTCCAAACTGTCCTGCCGATTGAGCTCGGCTTCTCTTTCTTCGTACATGCGCACTCGAGGTGAGTCATGAATTATGTCGCAAGGCAAAACTGCCTCTGCGCCGTACACCATAAAGAATGGTGTGTATCCGGTGGTGCGATTCGGCGTGGTCCGCAGCCCCCAGAGTACGGAGTTGAGCTCCTCTACCCAGTGCGTGTTAGATTCCTTGAGTGGACGCACTAATCTAGGTTTGATGCCGCTCATGATAAGACCATTTGCACATTCGACCTGGCCGTTAGTTTGTGGGTGATAGACGAAAGCATAATCGAGCTTGATGCCCATGTTTTTGCACCAGAGTTTTACCTCGTCGGCCGTAAAGTTCATGCCGTTATCAGTGATGATGCTGTGGGGGACGCCGTAACGGTGTACAACCCCGGATATAAAGTCTATCACCGGTCCGGATTCGGCCGTCTTAACAGGCTTGGCTTCTATCCATTTGGTGAACTTATCCACCATGACCAGTAAGTATTTTTGCTTGTGGGTTCCGCCTTTAAGGGGTCCAACCATGTCAAGCCCCCAGACCGCGAAGGGCCAAGTGATGGGGATAGTTCGGAGGGCGGTGGGTGGCATATGGCTTTGGTTTGCAAAGAGCTGGCAACCGACGCATCGTTGGACTAGGTCCTGGGCGTCTGCCCGGGCCGTCGGCCAATAAAAGCCTGTATGGAAGGCCTTGCTTACAAGGGACCGAGCTGCAGCGTGATGACCGCCGAGTCCGGCATGAATTTCAGCCAGGAGGTTCCGCCCTTCCTCTTCGGAGATGCACCTTTGAAGGACTCCGGTAGTGCTTTTCTTATAAAGCTCTCCCTCGTGGACTTTGTAGGCTTTGGATCGCCGCACTGTGCAGTGTGCCTCATTTTGGTCCTCGGGGAGTTCCTGCCTAGTAAGGTAGGCAAGGAATGGTTCTGTCCACGGGGCGATGACGGCCATTATTACGTGGGCTGAAGGTGTTATTTCATTGGCAGAGCCTCCGATTGTGTCAGAATGTTCGGTACCGGGCAGTGCGGTTGGGTCTGGGCTGTTATTGTTCGGCTCCCCTTCCCATACTACGGATGGCTTGAAAAGCCTTTCCAAGAAGATGTTGGGGGGACTACATCGCGTTTTGCGCCGATGCGTGCCAGGACATCTGCCGCCTGATTATTTTCCCGGGCTATATGGTGAAATTCAAGCCCTTCAAACCGAGCTGACATTTTTAGGACGGTGTTGTGGTAAGCTGCCATTTTTGGATCCTTGGCATCGAAGTCTCCATTTATTTGGGATATTGCGAGGTTCGAGTCCCCGCGCACCTCTAGGCGTTGAATGCCCATGGATACTGCCATCCGGAGACCATGTAAAAGGGCCTCATATTCGGCTGCATTGTTGGAGTCTGTGTACATAATCTGGAGTACGTATTGAACTATGTCTCCTGTGGGGGACGTCAAAACGATGCCAGCCCCTAGTTCGGCCAACATCTTGGAGCCGTCGAAATGCATGATCCAATTTGAATATGTGCTGTACTCTTTAGGGAGTTCGGCCTCCGTCCATTCTGCGACGAAGTCGGGCAAAACTTGTGACTTGATGGCTCGCCGTGGCTTGTAAGTTATGTCGAACGGGAGGATCTCAATGGCCCATTTTGCAATTTGGCCCATTGTGTCACGGTTGTTCATAATATCGTTAAGTGGTACTTCCGAGGCTACTGTTATTGAACACTCTTGAAAGTAGTGTCGTAGCTTCCGGGATGCCACGAATACCGCGTACGCAATCTTTTGATAATGCGGGTACCGTGATTTGCACGGAGTGAGGACAGTGGACACATAATAGACCGGCTTTTAAAGGGGGAATTTATGTCCGTCCGTTTCTCGTTCGACGACGAGCACTGCACTTACAACCTGATGTGTTGTTGCAATGTACAATAGCATTGGTTCGCCAATGTTTGGCGCGGCCAGGACTGGGTTTGTTGCCAATATGGCTTTTATTTCGTCGAGTCCGGCCGTGGCTGCATCCGTCCATTCGAAGTATTCGGTGCGCCGAAGGAGGCGGTAGAGGGGTAGGGCCTTTTCTCCCAAGCAGGAGATAAAGCGGCTTAGAGCCGCCACGCATCCGGTTAACTTTTGTATTTGTTTGAGGTCCTTTGGGATATCCAATTGTGACAGAGCTCGGATCTCTGGATTTGCTTCAATTCCTCTACCGGATACAATGAATCCCAAGAGCTTTCCGGCTGGAACGCCGAAAACGCATTTTTCCGGGTTGAGCTTGATGTTGTATGTTTGGAGGTTATCAAATGTGAGCCTCAAGTCATCTACTAGAGATTCGACATGTCTTGTTTTGACAACCACATCATCTACATATGCCTCCACTGTTTTGCCGATCTGGTTTGCCAGACATGTCTGAATCATGCGCTGATATGTTGCGCCGGCGTTTTTGAGCCCGAAGGGCATTGTGTTGAAGCAGAATGGGCCGTATGGTGTGATAAATGCCGTTGCGGCTTGGTCTGATTCTGCCATCTTGATTTGATGGTAGCCGGAATATGCGTCGAGGAAACACAACGAATCGTGTCCTGCGGTAGCGTCGATAATTTGATCGATGCGGGGAAGGGGGAAGGGATCCGTTGGGCAAGCCTTGTTAAGGTCTTTAAAATCAACGCACAGGCGCCAGGATTTGTCCTTCTTTGGTACCATCACCAGGTTTGCTAGCCAGTCCGGATGTTTTATATCTCTGATGAATCCGGCCTCCAATAGCTTTGCTAGCTCCTCTCCCATGACCTGTCTCTTAGGTTCGGAAAAACGCCGAAGAGCTTGTTTGACAGGTTTGAATCCTTTTAGGATATTTAAGCTGTGCTCGGCCAGCCTGCGTGGGATTCCTGGCATGTCTGAAGGGTGCCAGGAGAAAATGTCCCAGTTCTCTCGTAGGAATTCTCGCAGTGCGGCGTCTACATCAGGGTTTAACTGTGCCCCGATGGAAGCTGTTTTATTGGGGTCCGTTGGATGGACCTGGAATTTGACTATTTCGTCCGCCGGTTTAAAGGAGGTGGACTTGGATCTTTTGTTGAGTACCACATCGTCCCTATTCACCATGGAGCGCAGCGCAGTCAGTTCCTCAGCCGCTAGGGCTTTGGATAATGCCTCGAGGGCCAGTGCGGCTGTCTTGTTTTCGGCGCGGAGTGCTATGTCCGGATCACTAGCGAGAGTGATGATCCCGTTAGGCCCGGGCATCTTGAGCTTCGTGTACCCGTAATGGGGTATTGCTTGGAAGATTGTAAACGCTTCCCGCCCTAGCAGAGCGTGATAACCGCTGCTGAACGGAGCCACCTGGAACGTGACCTCTTCGGACCTGTAATTATCCGGCGTGCCGAACACCACATCTAGTGTGATTTTTCCTGTACAGCGCGCTTCCCGACTGGGGATTATTCCTCTAAAGGTTGTGCTGCTTCGCTCAATGCGGTTCCAGTCTATTTCCATTTTTTGAAGGGTTTCCTCATAAATGAGGTTCAATCCGCTGCCGCCGTCCATGAGTACCTTGGTAAGACGAAAGCCGTCCACTATTGGACTGAGGACTAATGCGGCTGGTGCTCGGGCTGTTCGGAATTTAGGTTCATCACTGGCGTTAAAGGTAATAGCCATGTCACTCCATGGGTTTATTGTTGCTACTTGGTAGACTTCGGCAAGGCTGCGGAGTGTCCTTTTTCACATATTATTTGATGTGAAAGTCTCGAAGACTGTTAGTACCGTATTGGTGTCTCTGGGGTGGCTTTCTGTGGCCTCCGGAATTAGGAGATCTTCGCCAATTTTGGCCACCTGCCGGAGTATCCAACATGCTCTAAGGCTGTGAGTTGGTGTGGCGTCCTCTGTACTGTGAATTTTATAGGGTCCATTAAGCCATCCTTCCAGTATAGTTCCATGCCCTATAGAGGGTTTTTTCTTTTTGGTGTTTGACCCGGGTGTCTGGCGATGATGCACCCTTTTATTTCGGACTGGGTTGGTATTCAGGGCCGGATCGTCCCAAAATTTTATTTTGGTTTTCCAGGCGCTTTCCATCGCACAGTATTTTCGTACAATGGACGCCAAGTCAGCGAAGCGTGTAATATCACGGCGACTTATGGCGTTGAGGATTCCCTTGTCCGTGCAATTATTGCGAAAGATTGAGATTGCGTCTTCCTCGCGGCAGTCCCTTATCCTGTTCCTAACCAGGAGGAATCTGGCCTAGTAATGATGTACTGTTTCTTCGGGCTCTTGCCTGATTTGGGATAGATCACTTATGTTCGGGTGGGTGGGTGGAATTAAATCCGAAGCCTCACCCAATCTGAGGCTCAGAAGCTGAGGAATTTCCAAACTCGAAAATTTGGATTCCTGGATGTTGTCCAATGAATCCAGCCCGTCGCCTGACTCTAAGTTCAGGCCTTGAGTGATATCCTCCCCTCCGCGGGTATCCGGCTTGGAGGGATCGGGAATCCAGACGTAGCGATAGATGAAGGGTCGCCGCACTGTCCCTCTACCATGAAAACGTGATGGGTGACTTGGGGAGAGTTAATCTCTCTCAGATCGGGTTTAGGCCCAATGTGATCGTAATCCGTAGTGACTCCTAGGGCGGCGATGCGATCCAAGAGCTCGTTTATGGAGGAGAGCTCCATTGAATCTAACTGCTCGGCGAGTTCCGAGCTGACATGAAGATTGTTTTCGATGGCTCGAGAGGTCATCGTCGGCGCAGAAGCCGAACAGGTGGTCATGAGAAAACCACCTAGCCGAAGGGTTTGGCCGACAGCCAAAGCTCCCTTAGCAATGGTGCCGTCTTTAAAGACGGGGCAAGGCATCCTTCCTGATGGCGACGACACAGAGGAACTCTCAATGAAAGCACCAATGTCGGTGTCAAAACCGGCGGATCTCGGGTAGGGGGTCCCAAACTGTGCGTCTAGGCCGGATGGTAACATGAGGCAAGGGACACGAAGTTTTACCCAGGTTCGGGCCCTCTCGATGGAGGTAAAACCCTACGTCCTGCTTGATTAATATTGATGATATGGGTAGTACAAGAGTAGATCTACCATGAGATCGGAGAGGCTAAACCCTAGAAGCTAGCCTATGGTATGATTGTTGTTCTGTATGTTGTCGTACGGACTAAAACCCTCCAGTTTATATAGACACCGGAGAGGGTTAGGGTTACACAAAGTCGGTTACAATGGTAGGAGATCTACATATCCATATCGCCAAGCTTGCCTTCTACGCCAAGGAAAGTCCCTCCCGGACACGGGACGAAGTCTTCAATCTTGTATCTTCATAGTCCAGGAGTCCGGCTGAAGGTATAGTCCGGCTATTCGAACACCCCCTAATCCAGGACTCCCTCAGATGCCTTTCTCGCTTCAGACGCATGTTCGAAGACGCAGATGATGAGTGGGTCGCTGGGCTAGATGTTGAGTACACCATAGTCCTGGGACGAGAGAAGGATCTAAAGGACGAAGAGAGGAAGACCGCAGTGATCCAGGTTTGTGTGCATGACTTATGCTTGGTATACCACATATGCCATGCCGACGTTGAGTGCCAGGATTTTAAGGACTTCCTCGAGAGCAACCTAGTCAAATTCATTACTGTAGACTTTGCTAACGAAAAAGAAGTCCTGCGTCGGACAGGCCTCGTTGTAGGCAACACCTTCGACCTCCAGAAGAATCGGCTGGTGTCCTCTCGTTAGCCTTCAATGCTGACCCTGGCAGGAGCCATGGTTCATCCTTCGTACGATAAACTGGAGAAACCTCCATACACGTTTCATCGTCATGCATGGCAGCGGAATGTACTAGATATAGACCACATCCACTATGCTGCAATGGATGGCTACCTTTGCTTCAATATCTACAAGGGTTGGATGAAGAGCAACAGCCAAGTGTGCGGTTCAAGCAAAGAAGTATCAGCCAAGAGGAAGAGGGACAAGGCGAAGTCGAGGACGTGGACGAGGACTCTGAGTAAGGTGGCAGTGTCGTTGCTCATGGTGGTTCTAATGCAGTGTCTACCGGAATAGTTGCAAAGTTTAATTTCAGGTGTGCTTAATTTAATTTGAGGGGTGTGTTGTGCTGAGCCCCTAGCAGAACTATGTTATGTTTCTTCTTGTTACTTTAACTCTTCAGTACGTACATACTAGTATTTCTTACATTTCATCTTTTAGTTGGTATAGTACTACCACTCATTTCTTCACATTATATACATACAATATATATGGCCAACATCATATAGCCAGCAGTTTAGTTGTCAAAGAATTTCAGGGTGCTTAGTTTTGTCAAAGAATTCCAGGGTGCTTAGTTTTATTTGAGGGGTGGGTTGTGCACTTGTGCTGGACAACATTATTGTGACAAGCCTTTTTAATAGTACTATATGCATAATTTGGCGACGAGCGCTCTCTATGTGTACCACCTTTTTTTTAATTTCAAGTTTTGCTCCATGGCGCAATCCATCGATACTACTACTGTACAAAAGTGGAGTATATACATTTTTTAAAAGGCTAGAGGGCGGGGTAGTCTAGCTCGGTCGGTTTCACGAGAGGCGAGGGCCTTTGTGATTTGATGGCTCATTACTGCTGTCAAATCGAATAGTACTGCGCCGCCCGCTGCATGCCCGGCGCCTCCATTAAACCCCTCCGTTAAACCCGCATGCAAACCGAGAATCCTACTCCGGCCACACATCCGTTCATGAGCGGGCCGGAATTAAACGCAACAAGGGCCGAGCTCCTCCCGTCCACCCTCAGTTTAAACGAGGCCAGACGCCGGCCAAGCTCCTACCATCCGCCCTCTATTTACACGAGGCCAGACAGACAGCGGGCAAGAATCGCACCCCTCCGCCGCTCCGCCATCTCCTCCTTCACCATTTTCTCCACTCTTCCGATGGCTTTCGATGAGCCGTTCTCCGGCATATTACCCGGCTGGGTGGGTGATACGTCTCCAACGTATCTATAATTTTTGATTGCTCCATGCTATATTATCTACTGTTTTGGACTATATTGGGCTTTATTTTCCACTTCTATATTATTTTTGGGACTAACCTATTAACCGGAGGCCCAGCCAAGAATTGCTGTTTTTTTTGCCTATTTTAGTGTTTCGGAGAAACAGTATATCAAACGTGATTTTCTCACCGAACGTGATCCAGGAGACTTAGACCCTACTCCAAGGAGTAAAAGAGGCGGTCACGAGGGTGGGGGGCGCCCCCCGTAGGGCGCGCCCCCTGCCTCATGGGCCCCTCGGTGCTCCACCGACGTACTCCTTCCTCCTATATATACCTACGTACCCCCAAACGATCAAAACAGGAGCCAAAAACCTAATTCCACCGCCGCAACTTTCTGTATCCACGAGATCCCATCTTGGGGCCTGTTCCGGAGCTCCGCTGGAAGAGGGTCGTCATCACGGAGGGCTTCTACATCATCCTAGCCCCTCCGATGAAGTGTGAGTAGTTTACCTCAGACCTTCGGGTCCATAGTTAGTAGCTAGATGGCTTCTTCTCTCTCTTTGAATCTCAATACAAAGTTCTCCCCCTCTCTTGTGGAGATCTATTCGATGTAATCTTCTTTTTGCAGTGTGTTTGTTGTGACCGATGAATTGTGGGTTTATGATCAAGTCTATCTATGAATAATATTTGAATCTTCTCTGAATTCTTTTATGTATGATTGGTTATCTTTGCAAGTCTCTTCAAATTATCCGTTTGGTTTGGCCAACTAGATTGGTAGTTCTTGCCATGGGAGAAGTGCTTAGCTTTGGGTTCGATCTTGCGGTGTCCTTTCCCAGTGACAGAAGGGGCAGCAAGGCACGTATTGCATCGTTGCCATCGAGGATAACAAGATGGGGTTTATTTCATATTGCGCGAATTTATCTCTCTACATCATGTCATCTTGCTTAAGGCGTTACTCTGTTTTTAACTTAATACTCTAGATGCATGCTGGATAGCGGTCGATGAGTGGAGTAATAGTAGTAGATGCAGAATCGTTTCGGTCTACTTGTCACGGACGTGATGCCTATATACATGATCATGCCTAGATATTCTCATAACTATGCTCAATTATGTCAATTGCTCAATGGTAATTTGTTCACCCACCGTAGAATACTTATGCACTTGAGAGAAGCCACTAGTGAAACCTATGGCCCCCGGGTCTATTCTCATCATATCAATATCCATCACTTTAATCTTGCTTTGCCTTTTACTTTGCTTTTACTTTTTACTTTGCATCTTTATACCAAAAATACCAAAAATATTATTTCTATCAGATCTCACTCTCGTAAGTGACCGTGAAGGGATTGACAACCCCTAATCACGTTGGTTGCGAGTAGCTATCGTTTTGTGCAGGTACGAGGGACTTGAGCATGGCCTCCTACTGGATTGATACCTTGGTTCTCAAAAACTGAGGGAAATACTTACGCTACTCTACTACATCATCCCTTCCTCTTCGGGGAAAACCAACGCAAGCTCAAGACGTAGCAAGAAGGATTTCTGGCGCCGTTGCCAGGGAGTCTATGCAAAAAGTCAACATACTAAGTACCCATCACAATCCCTATCTCTCGCATTACATTAGTTGCCATTTGCCTCTCGTTTTCCTCTCCCCCACTTCACCCTTGCCGTTTTATTCGCCCTCTCTCTCTCTATTTGCCTCTTCTGGCCCGTTTGCTTTTTGTTTGCTCGTATGGTTGGAATAGTTATTTATTTATTACTAAACAGAGAACCTAAGATTTATGGATCCTCATCCGCTTGCTAATCTTTTTAAGAGATCCAGTTATGTTGAACCAATTGCTAGTGATTTTTGTGCACTAGATTATCTTTATGAAGTTTTGCTTGAAATTCGTGAATCTGAAAATTGCAATGAAGTATGTTATGAAGTGATTCACGATAGATCTTTGAATAAAAAGCATGATTGCAATGATGTTATTATAAATTCTATTAATGACAATTGTGCTAATAATATGCAAAACCCTAAGCTTGGGGATGCTAGTTTTGTTATGTCCTGTACTTGTTGCAATGATCATGATTGGGGTGATTCTTCTTTTGATCTTGAAAATTTATTTAAACCCCATGATGAATATGAGATTGATTATAATGTTTGCAATAATATTGAAATTGGGTTTGGAAGAATGTCAACTTTAGATCCCACATATTTAGAGAATGTTCAATCTTATGAAGTTTTTGATAAAAGTGCGTTTGGGAAGGTCATGACTTTAGTTAATGTTAATCCCACTATTTCGGAAAAGTGCCAACTTTGCATGCATGTGGATCATGTTGAGAATATTTTATCTGATAGCTATATTGTTGAATTTGCTTATGATCCTACATGTAATTACTATGAGAGAGGAAAATATGGTGGTAGAAATTTTCATGTTACTAAATTACCTCTCGTTATGTTGAGATTGCTATTGTTTCTTTCCTCTTCCTTGCATATGCTAGTTTTTGCTTGCCTTGATAATTTGTTTGCCTATAAGATGCCTATGCATAGAAATTATGTTATACTTAGATGTGTTTGTCACATGCTTTATGATGCTCCTTTTGTGCTTTAATTCTTGTCTTTCATGTGAGCATCATCAAAATTATCAATGCCTAGCTATAAGGCTTTAAAGAAAAGCGCTTGTTGGGAGACATCCCAATATTTTTCCTTGCTGTTATTTAATAAATGAATTATTTAGCCTCTGTTTTGGTTGTGTTTTTTGTGTTTAATTAGTGTTTGTGCCAAGTAGAACCGTTGGGAAGACTTGGGGAAAGTCTTGTTGAACTTGCTGTAAAAAACAGAAACTTTAGCGCTCACGAGAACTGCTGTCGTTTTTATTTGAAGAGTGATATTTAGTTAATTCTTTTTGCAGATGATTAATATATAAATTCCTCACGTCCATAAATTTATTTTAGAATTTTTGGGGTTCCAGATCTTGCGCTAGCTACAGATTACTACAGACTGTTCTGTTTTTGACAGATTCTGTTTTTCGTGTGTTGTTTGCTTATTTTGATGAATCTGTGGTTAGTAAAATAGTTTATAATCCATAGAGAAGTTGTAATACAGTAGGTTTAACACCAATATAAATAAATAATGAGTTCATTACAGTACCTTGAAGTGGTCTTTTGTTTTCTTTCGCTAACGGAGCTCACGAGTTTTCTATTTTGAGTTTTGTGTTGTGAAGTTTTCAAGTTTTGGGTGAATTCTTTTGATGGATCATGGAACAAGGAGTGACAAGAGCCTAAGCTTGGGGATGCCCATGGCACCCCCAAGATAATCCAAGGAAACCAAAAAGTCAAAGCTTGGGGATGCCCCGGAAGGCATCCCCTCTTTCGTCCACTTCCATCGGTAATATACTTGGAGCTATATTTTTATTCACCAACATGATATGTGTTTTGCTTGGAGCGTCTTGTATTATTTGTGTATTTGTGTCTTAGTATGCCACAATCATCCTTGCTGTACACACCTTTTTATAGAGCCATACATGAATTAAAATTTGATAGAATACTCTATGTGCTTCACTTATATCTTTTGAGCTAAGTAGTTTTGCTCTATGTGCTTCACTTATATCTTTTGAGCTATGTAGTTTTGCTCTATGTGCTTCACTTATATCTTTTGAGCATTATAATTTTGCTCTATGTGCTTCACTTAGATCTTTTAGAGCACGGTGGTGGATTTGTTTTAAAGAAACTAGATCTCTCATGCTTCACTTAAATTATTTTGAGAGTCTCTTAATAGCATGGTAATTTGCTTAATAATAATATGCTTGGTATTCAAGATTTGTGAAACTTTCTTTTGAGTGTGTTGAATACTAAGAAAAGATTGAAGCATGATAATTTTTTTGAGATATGGAGGTGATAATATTAAAGTCATGCTAGTTGAGTAGTTGTGAATTTAAAGAATACTTATGTTAAAGTTTGTGATTCCCGTAGCATGCACGTATGGTGAACCGTTATGTGATGAAGTCGGAGCATGATTTATTTATTGACTGTCTTCCTTATGAGTGGCGGTTGGGGACGAGCAATGGTCTTTTCCTACCAATCTATCCCCCTAGGAGCATGCGCGTAATACTTTGCTTTGATAACTTCTAGATTTTTGCAATAAGTATATGAGTTCTTTATGACTAATGTTGAGTCCATGGATCATACGCACTCTCACCCTTCCACCTTTGCTAGCCTCTCTAATACCGCGCACCTTTCGCCGGTATCATACACCTACCATATACCTTCCTCAAAACAGCCACCATACCTACCTATTATGGCATTTCCATAGCCATTCCGAGATATATAGCCATGCAACTTTCCACCGTTCCGTTTATCATGACACACTCCATCACTGTCATATTGCATATCCCGGTACACCGCCGGAGGCATTCATATAGAGTCATATTTTGTTCTAAGTATTGAGTTGTAAGAAAAATAAAAGTGTGATGATCATCATTATTAGAGCATTGTCCCGGTGAGGAAAGAATGATGGAGACTATGATTCCCCCATAAGTCGGGATGAGTCTCCGGACGAAAAAAAAGAGGCCAAAGAAGCACAAATAAAAAGAGGCCAAAAAAAGAAAAGAGAAAAGGCCCAAACAAAAAAATGATGAGAGAAAAAGAGAGAAGGGACAATGTTACTATCCTTTTACCACACTTGTGCTTCAAAGTAGCACCATGATCTTCATAGTAGAGAGTCTCTCATGTTATCACTTTCATATACTAGTGGGAATTTTTCATTATAGAACTTGGCTTGTATATTCCAATGATGGGCTTCCTCAAATTGCCCTAGGTCTTCATGAGCAAGCAAGTTGGATGCACACCCACTTAGTTTCTTTTTGAGCTTTCATATACTTATAGCTCCAGTGCATCCATTGCATGGCAATCCCTACTCACTCACATTGATATCTATTGATGGGCATCTCCATAGCCCGTTGATACGCCTAGTTGATGTGAGACTATCTTCCCCTCCTTTTTGTCTTCTCCACAACCACTATTCTATTCCACCTATAGTGCTATATCCATGGCTCATGCTCATGTATTGCGTCAAGATTGAAAAGGTTTTGAAAAAGTTAGAGTATGAAACAATTGCTTGGCTTGTCATCGGGGTTGTGCATGATTTAAATATTTTGTGTGGTGAAGATAGAGCATAGCCAGACTATATGATTTTGTAGGGATAACTTTCTTTGGCCATGTTATTTTGAGAAGACATAATTGCTTTGTTAGTATGCTTGAAGTATTATTATTTTTATGTCAATATGAACTTTTGTCTTGAATCTTTCGAATCTGAATATTCATATCACAATTAAGAAGATTTGCATTGAAATTATGCCAAGTAGCACTCCGCATAAAAAAATCTCTTTTTATCATTTACCTACTCGAGGATGAGCAGGAATTAAGCTTGGGGATGCCTGATACGTCTCCAACGCATCTATAATTTTTGATTGCTCCATGCTATATTATCTACTGTTTTGGACTATATTGGGCTTTATTTTCCACTTTTATATTATTTTTGGGACTAACCTATTAACTAGAGGCCCAACCCAGAATTGCTGTTTTTTGCCTATTTCAGTGTTTCGGAGAAACAGAATATCAAACGGAGTCCAAACGGAATAAAATCTTCGGGAACGTGATTTTCTCACCGAACGTGATCCAGGAGACTTGGACCCTACTCCAAGGAGTAAAAGAGGCGGTCACGAGGGTGGGGGGCGACCCCCGTAGGGCGCGCCCCCTGCCTTGTGGGCCCCTCGGTGCTCCACCGACGTACTCCTTCCTCCTATATATACCTACGTACCCCCAAACAATCAAAACAGGAGCCAAAAACCTAATTCCACCGCCGCAACTTTCTGTATCCACGAGATCCCATCTTGGGGCCTGTTCCTGAGCTCCGCTGGAAGAGGGTCGTCATCACGGAGGGCTTCTACATCATCCTAGCCCCTCCGATGAAGTGTGAGTAGTTTACCTCAGACCTTCAGGTCCATAGTTAGTATCTAGATGGCTTCTTCTCTCTCTTTGAATCTCAATACAAAGTTCTCCCCCTCTCCTGTGGAGATCTATTCGATGTAATCTTCTTTTTGCGGTGTGTTTGTTGCGACCGATGAATTGTGGGTTTATGATCAAGTCTATCTATGAATAATATTTGAATCTTCTCTGAATTCTTTTATGTATGATTGGTTATCTTTGCAAGTCTCTTCGAATTATCCGTTTGGTTTGGCCAACTAGATTGGTAGTTCTTGCCATGGGAGAAGTGCTTAGCTTTGGGTTCGATCTTGCGGTGTCCTTTCCCAGTGACAGAAGGGGTAGCAAGGCACGTATTGCATCGTTGCCATTGAGGATAACAAGATGGGGTTTATTTCATATTGCACGAATTTATCTATCTACATCATGTCATCTTGCTTAAGGCGTTACTCTGTTTTTAACTTAATACTCTAGATGCATGCTGGATAGCGGTCGATGAGTGGAGTAGTAGTAGATGCAGAATCGTTTCGGTCTACTTATCACGGACGTGATGCCTATATACATGATCATGCCTAGATATTCTCATAACTATGCTCAATTATGTCAATTGCTCAACAGTAATTTGTTCACCCACCGTAGAATACTTATGCACTTGAGAGAAGCCACTAGTGAAACCTATGGCCCCCGGGTCTATTCTCATCATATCAATATCCATCACTTTAATCTTGCTTTGCCTTTTACTTTGCTTTTACTTTTTTACTTTGCATCTTTATACCAAAAATACCAAAAATATTATATCTATCAGATCTCACTCTCGTAAGTGACCGTGAAGGGATTGACAACCCCTAATCGCGTTGGTTGCGAGTAGCTATCATTTTGTGCAGGTACGAGGGACTTGAGCGTGGCCTCCTACTGGATTGATACCTTGGTTCTAAAAAACTGAGGGAAATACTTACGCTACTCTGCTGCATCATCCCTTCCTCTTCGGGGAAAACCAACGCAAGCTCAAGGCGTAACAGTGGCCCGCCGAGCCCTCCAGATACGGGCGAGGCCACTCGGTGCTTCACCAACCTCGCTTGGCCCGACGGAGCCAGTTGCTGCCCCAAGCAGGCGCGTGGTTCAGCAACTCGCCGCTCCAGTTCAGCTCGATGAGGAGTGGCGAGTTGCTCCACGCCGGCACGACCGCGAGCACGCCGGTACGGGCGCCGTCGTTGCCGCATCGTACCGTGCCACCAGTGTCTGCGGTGGCCGCGCCTCCCGTTCCTGCGGCAACGCCATGCAGGCAGAGACAGAAGCCGGGTGCGTGGAGAGCGACAAGTCGGTGGCCAGCTTCTCCGTGTCCGCCGCCATCATCGAGGAGAAGTAGAACACGGGAGGCCGCCGCCACTTGGGACCCATGAAGGCCACCGCCGAGGCGACGACCGCGGATTCAGGTGGTTTCTTTGCTGCTTTGTCTCTTCCGAGGACCTTCGTCAACCCCGCAAGTGTCTGACGGACATGAGGAAGACAAAGGGATCCACGGGCGGCCATTTAGAACTAAAATAAGTCTAGATACATCCATTTCTAGGACAAGTATTTCCGGACGGAGGGAGTATTAATTATACAAGAGAGCCGGATTGGCACCTCTTAGTTCATGTAAATGTAATGAAATCCATCATGTTTATATGAAGATCCGGCTTTTTTATATGAAATCCTTCATGCTTATATGAAATCAGTCCGTGTTTGCATGAATTTCATCTGGTTGGTTAGAGTTGTAAAAATGTATGCCGCTGGCGTTTGATGTCGTCCTCCGCTTAAGGAAGCGGGAGGAAATTTGCCGGCTGTCGTTGGAGATGCTCTTTATGCTGGACATAATAGAGTGACATCCAATCCATTTGAGTTAATTGCCTGTATGATTGTCCCTCTATAAAAAGTTAATTGCATGTACAGTGTACACGTGACTTGCAGGGTGGCTACAACTTCGTACAGAAAGTTAAAAAGAAACAAGTCCATCCTTAATCTTGTATTCTAAGTACTTTGTGGGTTCCACTGTCAGTACAGTAGCGAAAGAAGTATATATTAAATAAGTAGAGTAATATATAATATAAAAATATAAAGTTAAAAGACAGAATTCGAACTCATGTCATCGCGTTGCGAGCATCTGGCGCTAACCATCCCAGCACATTTTTGTTGTAGACCATGCTGGAGATATATCTCCATGTCTACTCTTATATATACTCCATTCGTTCCTAAATATTTGTCTTTTTCAGATTTCAAATGGACTACCACATACGGATGTGTATGTAGACATATTTTAGAGTGTAGATTCACTCATTTTGCTTCGTATCTCTTTTCAGGAAGGGGTCAGATTTGTCCTTGATTTATTTATGAGGTGTCCAGATGGCACTGCACCGCCAAGAAAAGAGGGTAACATCAAAATTATGGATTACTTTTTTGAGTATGTTGGTAAGGTCTGGTCATAGTCACTTGCTGAAATCTCTAAAAAGACAAATACTCCCTCCGTCCGAAAATACTTGTCATCAAAATGGATGAAAGGAAATGTATCTAGACGTATTTTAGTTTTAGATACATCTCTTTTTATCCATTTTGATGACAAGTATTTTCGGACGGAGGGAGTAGAAAACAGAGTTGGTGATGATGGTGTGCGTGCCATCCTGCAATATAGGCCGTCAGATTTATATCTAACGGATAGGAAATAAACTATGGCAACTTTGCAAAAATATACCCACACGTCTCTCCATGTTCGCAAATAAGGCCTTCCCTCGTTCAACCTTTTCTCTCACAAGATAAACTACTCATACAAATGCATCTTGATGTTCCGTGCAATGCACGGGCAGCTAGCTAATTTCTTTTAAAATAGTTGCTGCGATAATTGGGTTGAAGTGATATATTTTATGTCTGCCCCGAATGATTTCAGATTCACTAGTAGTAACAAAGAAAAGGTTGCCTTGTTAATTAACAGAAAACAGGGTGAAAACTATCACATGAGGCCGGTAAAAACAAGGCACACTGGGTTCAGCGTCGTCGTCACTACAGCTGTGCACGCGCGAGAAGTCTACATATCGAGGGGGCTACCGAGCGAGGCACCGAGACACAATGTTTGAGAGAGAAACCAATTGACAGATTATGATCAGATCGAGTTGTCACCCTTCTGGTGTCATTGTTGGGGGGGGAGGGAGGGAGAGAAAGACGTATCGAGAGTGTGCGCCGTAGGCACAGAGGCACAACTAGCGAGTGTGTGTGTGTGTGTGTTTGAAAGAGGAGTAGATAGATTATTATCAAGATCGATGTGCCACCCTACTCCTTCGGTGCCGGGTAGTGTGTGTGTGTATGTTTGAGAGAGAAGCCAGTCGATAGATTAGTATCAAGATCGAGGTGTCACCCTACTCCTTCGGTGTTGGGAAGTGTGGGTGTGTGGGGGGGGGCAGTGACACTCACATATCTCTACTCTTATAAAAAAACAGAGTTGGTGATGATGGTGTTCCTGCCATCTTGCAATATAGGCCATACGATTTATAGCTGATGGACAGGAAGGAAACTATGGCAATTTTGCAAAAAGATACCACACTCCTCTCCGCATTTGCAAATAAGGCATTCCCTCGTTCATCCTTTTCTCCCACAAGATAAACTTCTCATACAAATGCATCTTGATGTTCCGTGCAATGCATGGGCATCTTGCTAGTAGGGAGAAGGAGTTTGTGTGACACATATCTAGCTATATTAAGGGATAGGTAGATAGCATATGTGTGAGAGACATTATTATACTTTGAGACATTAGTGGTTGTGGGTGGGCGGAATTAAAGGGGTGGGCGTGTTAGACATAGAGAGCGTGTATCTTTCTGTGTGAGAAACTTGTAGGACGGGGTAGAAAGACGAATTTAACCCTGACGGAGGGAGAGAAATACACGAAGTGCGCGTGTGTGATTCCGATGCCCACAGGGAAATGAGATATGTATGCGTGTGAGAGAGATTGCACAATTCATTCACGTATCACTATCTAGCGATCGTGGACGTGCATCGCTTGAACATAAGTCAATATCTACTTCGTATCATGGCCAAAGGTACAATATCGATTCAACGCTATAAAGATTGGACACTCACATATCACATTTTTTTCTATTTAAATAAACCTTCTCAGTTGTGCATGCCAAAGTTACAGTGATGTTTCTTCAAACAACCAATGTAGCTATCATGTACATGCACCATTGTTACTCTTGCATTCAAATTCATTAGTCTTGGATGATTTAAGTTTCTATTTTGAAGTAATATATGTAATATTCATATATGAATTCAACGGGTACGCAATTTATGAAATGGAGGCTATGTAATCATATGAGGTAACACTTTTAAGTAGCTGACTACAATATCCATTTCTTTTTGTGCGCCTCTACACTGACACGTCAATGCATTATGTTTAAAGTAAATAACCAATGGCACTAAATTATCTATTTACACGAGAAATACATAGGCTGAGCGTTTGATCCCTTTTTGTGAACGCGCCACTACACCCGTACGATTGGCCACGCCCATGTGAACGTCCAAGTTATCGGCGCATCATCCCGAGTTATTGTCTTTTTTTCTGGGGTGGACTTCACACTAGTTATTAACTGCTGACGCGTGCCCCGTGTACATAGTCTAGCATGACCTTCCCGCTAGCACGGTCCAAAATTAGTTGAAACTGGATACGAACGATCCCGCGGGCGTCAAAATCTCCCGCCTCCTTCTAAAATTTCCGACACCTTAGTCTTTAGCATGCGAAATCCCCCTTTTGTCCTTGGTGCACGGAGACCAACAGTTACAATACCGCCCTCATCTACATGATAGGTCGGGGCTACTTTGGTAACTTCCGGTTCCCCCACTACACGGCACCCCCATTTCCTCTCCCCCTCTCGCAAAAACGACTAACTCCACAACACCAGAGCATCTTACATCACGACGTCCGTACTTCATCGCCCTTTCTCCCCTCCCATCTCGAAACCCTAGACTGCTCATCCACCGGCGTACCATAGCCCATTCACTGCCAGCGGCGTCCACCTCGCCGGATCTGCTTCTGCGGCCGCATCTACCCCTCCCACCTCCCCTAGAAACAAGTAGACTGCTCATCCACCACTATACCACAGCCCATTCAGTGTCGGCCTTGTCCACGGCGCCGGCTCTGCTTTGCCGGTACTCTCGTCAACCGCCGCGCATCTGTAGCAGCTCATTCGTACCCCCACCGGAGACGCTTCGTCCACACCCCCCGGAGCCGCCCCACCGACGCCCCCGTCGACGGCCTCTGATCCTCTTCGCCGACACATTCCTCAACCCTACCGGAGCCGCTTCGCCGACACCTTCCTCAACCCTATCGGAGTAGCTTCGCCTATACCATTCTCAACCCTACCAGGGCCGCTTTGCCAACTCACAAGTCCACGACCTCAGATCCGCTTCCTCGCACCCTCATCCAACCTACCGGAGCAGCTTCTGACGCCCCGTTGATAACCCACAAGTATAGGGGATCGCAACAGTTTTCGATAAGTAAGAGTGTCGAACCCAACGAGGAGCTAAAGGTAGAACAAATATTCCCTCAAGTTCTATCGACCACCGATACAACTCTATGGATGCTTGACGTTCACTTTACCTAGAACAAGTATGAAACTAGAAGTACTTTGTAGGTGTTGTTGGATAGGTTTGCAAGATAATAAAGAGTACGTAAATAAAAAGTAGGGGTTGTTTAGATAAAGAAACAATAAAGTAAATATAGCGAGTGTGGAAAAGTGGTGGTAGGAGTTGTGAAATTGCCCCTAAGCAATTGACTACTTTACTAGACCAATAGCAAGTATTATGTGGGAGAGGCCACTGCTAGCATGTCATCCCTGACTTGGAATTCTATGCACTTATGATTGGAACTATTAGCAAGCATCTGCAACTACTAATGTTCATTAAGGTAAAACCCAACCATAGCATTAAGATATATTGGTCCCCCTTCAATCCCGTATGCATCAATTTCTATGCTAGGTTGAAGCTTCTATCACTCTTGCCCTCCAATACATAGTCCTATCAACATACAACTAACCCTATGGTGTGATCCACGCGCGCAATCATATGATGGGCACCAAAGGACAGCAACATAACCAGAAGCAAATTAAATCAATCATAGCAATTCATCAACCACCGATAGGACAACGAAAATCTACTCAGACATCATAGGATGGCAACACATCATTGGATAATAATATGAAGCATAAAGCACCATGTTCAAGTAGAGGGTACAGCGGGTTGCGGGAGAGTGGACCGCTGTAGATAGAGGGGGGAAGGTGATGGAGATGTTGGTGAAGATGGCGGAGGTGTTGGTGTAGATCGCGGTGATGATGATGGCCCCCGGTGGCACTCCGGTGCCACCGGAAGCAAGGGGGAGAGAGCCCCCCTCCTTCTTCTTCTTCCTTGACCTTCTCCCTAGATGGGAGAAGGGTTTCCCCTCTGGTCCATGGTCTCCATGGCATGGGAGGGGCGAGATCCCCTCCAAGATTGGATCTGTCTCTCTGTCTCTCTCTGTTTCCGTGTTCTGTTCTGGCTCTGTTTCACCGTTTCGTATATATATGGAGATCCGTAACTCCGATTGGCGTGAAACCTTCGTCGTGATTTTTTTCTTCTGAATATTAGCTTTCTTGCGGCAAAAGAAGAGCGTCAACCTCCTTACGGTGGCTCACGAGGGTAGGGGGCGCGCCCTAGGGGGGGCCCTGCCTCGTGACCACCTCGGGTACTGGTTCGCGTTGATTTTCCTTCCGAATTTCCCATATTTTCCAAAAATAAGCTTCGTCCGTTTTTATCTCGTTTGGACTCCGTTTGATATGGATATTCTGTGAAACCAAAAACATGCAACAGACAGGAACTGACACTGGGCACTGGATCAATATGTTAGTCCCAAAAATAATATAAAAAGTTGCCAAAAAGTATATGAAAGTTGAATAATATTGGCATGGAACAATCAAAAATTATAGATATGACGGAGACGTATCACCCGTCCACGGCCGCAGATCCGCATCGTCGACACCACCCTTAACCCAACCACCGGAGCAACTTCTGATGCCCCGTCCACGGCCGCAGATCCGCATCGTCGACACCATCCTTAACCCAACCACCAGAGCAGCTTCTGACGCCCCGTCCACGGCCGCAGATCCGCGTCGTCGACACCATCCTTAACCCAACCACCGGAGCAGCTTCACCTACGCCCTCGTCCACGGCCACAGATCCGCTTCGCCCACACCGTAGTCCACCCTACCGGAGCCGCTCCACAAACACCCTACTCGACGGTTCTAGATCTCCTTACCGGACCCCGACAGCCAGCGCAGCGTCATCACCCTTGACGTTTCTAACCTGATTCCCACCATCTGGAGAGATGCCAAGCACCCGCCACGACCTAGGTACTTGTCACCTTTAAACCCGTCCAACATCACCTGCCCGATGTACTTCAAATATACTAACCGGTCACTGTTACCTGTTATGCAGCTAGCAAAAACTACAAGGACGATGTTTCTTCTGGATCTAACAACTTGGCCAACCAAGATCCTGGACTGAGGCATTGCTATGATCTTGTAAGCGCGTCTCTCTCTCTCTTGTATTGTTCTGTGCCTGCCAGCGTGCTTTGCTAGGATTTTCGACCAGTAATCCCTTTGTGCAGACAATGATTTCTACTACTGGCTGCTAAATCAGATATGTAGATGTCATACATGATACTACCTCGTACCTCCGTTCCTAAATATAAGTCTTTCTAGAGATTCCACTATAGGCTACATACGGAGCAAAATGAGAGAATCTACACTCGAAAATGCATCTATATACATCTGTATGTGGTCCATACTGGAATCTCTACAAAGACATATATTTAGGAACAGGGGCAGTACATTACACAAAATCGTAGGTGGCATGTAGGAATTCCAGTGCACTACATTAGGCTCCCTTAGAGTGCATGCTAGTCCAGCATACAGAGTCATGGCTAGTTTATGGTACGCACACAATCGTTAATTGGTGGTTTAAATATGCGCAAGGGATATGCAATGTAGTATCATGCAGAGATGTCTGAAATTAGCCGTGTCAACTGAGACGTCTCCAACGTATCTATAATTTTTTATTGCTCCATGCTATATTATCTACTGTTTTGGGCAATATTGGGCTTTATTATCCACTTTTATATTACTTTTGGGACTAACCTATTAACCGGAGGCCTAGCCCAGATTTGTTGTTTTATGCCTATTTCAGTGTTTCGAAGAAAAGGAATATCAAACGGAGTCGAAATGGAACGAAATCAACTAGAGAAGTTATTTTTGGAACGAAAGCCACCGGATAGACTTGGACTCCACATCAGGAGATACGGGAGGTCCTCACGAGGGTGGGGGGCGCGCCCCCTGCCTCGTGGGGCCTCCGTAGCTCCTCTGACGTACCCCCTGCACCCATATATACCTACGTAACCTAAAACTTCTAGAACATATAATAGATCGGGAGTTCCGCCGCCAGAAGCTTCCGTAGCCACCGAAAACCAATCTAGACCCGTTCCGGCACCCTGCTGGAGGGGGCAATCCTTCTCTGGTGGCCATCTTCATCATCCCGGTGCTCTCCATGACGAGGAGGGAGTAGTTCTCCCTCGGGGTTGAGGGTATGTACCAGTAGCTATGTGTTTGATCTCTCTCTCTCTCTCTCTCTCTCGTGTTCTTGATTTGGCATGATCTTGATGTATCACGAGCTTTGCTATTATAGTTGGATCTTATGTTTCTCCTCCCCCTCTTCTCTCTTGTAATGAATTTAGTTTCCCCTTTGAAGTAATCTTATCGGATTGAGTCTTTAAAGATTTGAGAACACTTGATGTATGTCTTGCCGTGGATATCTGTGGTGACAATGGGATATCACGTGATTCACTTGATGTATGTTTTGGTGATCAACATGCGGGTTCCGCCCATGAACCTATGCATAGGGTTGGCACACGTTTTCGTCATGATTCTCCGGTAGAAACTTTGGGGCACTCTTTGAGGTCCTTTGTGTTGGTTGAATAGATGAATCTGAGATTGTGTGACGCATATCGTATAATCATACCCACGGATACTTGAGGTGACATTGGAGTATCTAGGTGACATTAGGGTTTTGGTTGATTTGTGTCTTAAGGTGTTATTCTAGTACGAACTCTAGGGCTGTTTGTGACACTTATAGGAATAGCCCAACGGATTGATTGGAAAGAATAACTTTGAGGTGGTTTCGTACCCTACCATAATCTCTTCGTTCGTTCTCCGCTATTAGTGACTTTGGAGTGACTCTTTGTTGCATGTTGAGGGATAGTTTTATGATCCAATTATGTTATTACTTTTGAGGGAACTTGCACTAGCGAAAGTATGAACCCTAGGCCTTGTTTCAACGCATTGCAATACCGTTTACGCTCACGTTTATCACTTGTTACCTTGCTATTTTTATAATTTCAGATTACAAATACCTTTATCTACCATCCATATACCACTTGTATCACCATATCTTCGCTGAACTAGTGCACCTATACAATTTACCATTGTATTGGGTGTGTTGGGGACACAAGAGACTCTTTGTTATTTGGTTGCAGGGTTGCTCGAGAGAGACCATCTTCATCCTACGCCTCCTACGGATTGATAAACCTTAGGTCATCCACTTGAGGGAAATTTGCTACTGTCCTACAAACCTCTGCACTTGGAGGCCCAACAACGTCTACAAGAAGAAGGTTGTGTAGTAGACATCAAGCTCTTTTTTGGCGCCGTTGCCGGGGATGTGAGTGCTTGAAGGTATATCTTTAGATATTGCAATCGAGTCTTTTTAGTTTCTTGTTTGATCACTAGTTTAGTTTATAAAAGGAAATTACAACAAACGGAATTAAGTTTGTCTCATACGCTTCACCTTTTTAATATCTTTCGTGAGTATGATGGAAAGGATAATTGTGCTCAAGTGTTAGAAGAAGAAATCTATAAAATGTTTGGCACTAAGTATTTGAATGATGAGCATGATTGCAATGTTGTTAGTACGAATTCTTTGAATATCCATGATGCTAATGATGATTGCACTAGTTATGATGAAAATGCCTCCTATAAACATGTCAATTTTTGTGGAGTAGACTGGGTTTGCAAGTACACACCAAATAGGGAAGATGGATATTGCAAGAGGCATAAGTACTTAGAAACCAAATTGTTGCAAGAAGAGCTAGATGAATGTGCTGAAAGATTCAATATTTTTCATGCCCCTTGTGAACTTTGCAATGAACATGGTCATTTAAAGCTCCAATGCAAATTGTTTCATGACCGAATCGTATCCAAAAATTGTGATAATTTGATTACCCTTGAGCATCATAAAGAGCTTAGTCTTCTTTTGGGGTATGATGAAATGAAACATATAACTGAGGGTATTCCAAAGTTTAATCTTGATAAATTTCTTGATTTTGATCTAGAGAAGATTTATATGTATTGTGCGGTGAATTGCATTGAAAATCCTTACATTGCCAATTACATAAAGAAAAGAAAACAAATAGAAGATGAAGAGAATACTAATGAAAGGGAAGAGACTTCCCAATACCCTCCTATTATTTCTTATGATGAATTAGGTAACAAGGAATAGCCTCCTATTCAACCAATCTCATTAATAAGGAGTTCTAAAAAGAGGATTGAACCCACACATGATGTTGTGAAGAAGAAGAAAAGAAAAAGGAAGAGAGGTAAAAAGATGTCTCTCCCAAATAATGCTGATCCTATTGTGCCTCATGAAAATATAATTGTGGAAGATAATGGTACTTCTTATGATCTTGAAAATCGTTTTGGCACTTGCTTGGAAGAATATGATAATTGCTATACTATTGGTGCTATCTATACTATTAATGATGAGAGTGATTATGCTTATGATATGAAAAGGCCCAAGCTTGGGGAAGCCATGTTTGATGAGGATGACATATTTGAGAATATATTTGCTGCAATTAATGTTTGTCCCAAGCTTGGGGATGCTATGTTTAATGAAGATGATATTTTTAGTCTCCCAAGTTTTGATATGCAAGTTTATAATGATGATAGCATGCCTCCTACTTATGATGATTATTGTGGTGATACTTATGCTATAAAAATTAGTGATTATATTTATAAAACTTGTCATGATTATGGTTACCCCTTCTCTGAACATTACTCTTGCAATGTGGAAACAATTATAGTATTCAAGTCTCTTATGATGCTCCCACTATTCTGAATGAGAATAATTTTGCTTGTGTGGAGAGTAGTGAAATTTCTATTCTTGTAGATCATGAAAAGAATGCTTTAGGTGTTGGTTATATTGTTGAATTCATTCATGATGCTACTGAAAATTATTATGAGGGAGGAATATATGCTTGTAGGAATTGCAATAATATCAAGTTTCCTCTCTATGTGCTTAAAATCTTGAAGTTATGCTTGTTTTACCTTCCTATGCAAGTTGATTCTTGTTCCCACAAGTTGTTTGCTCACAAAATACCTATGCATAGTAAGTATGTTAGACTTAAATGTGCTAGTCATATTATTCATGAAGCTCTCTTTATGTTTCCATTCTTATCCTTTATGTGAGCATCATTGAAATCATCATGCCTAGCTAGGGGCGTTAAACGATAGCGCTTGTTGGGAGGCAACCCAATTTTATTTTTGTTCTTTACTTTTTGCTCCTGTTTAGTAATAAATAATTCATATAGCCTCTGTTTATATGTGGTTTTATGTGTTTAATTAGTGTTTGTGCCAAGTAGAACCTTTGGGAAAGTCTTGTTGATCATGCTGTAAAAAACAGAAACTTTAGCGCTCACGAGAACTGCTGTCATTTTTATTTAAAGAGTGATATTTAGTTAATTCTTTTTGAAAATGATTAATAGATAAATTCCTCAGGTCCATCAATTTATTTGATAATTTTATGAGTTCCAGAAGTATACGTTTGATCCAGATTGCTACAGACTGTTCTGTTTTTGACAGATTCTGTTTTCATTGTGTTGTTTGCTTATTTTGATGAATCTATGGCTAGTAAAATAGTTTATAAACCATAGAGAAGTTGTAATACAGTAGGTTTAACACCAATATAAATGAAGAATGAGTTCATTACAGTACCTTGAAGTGGTGATTTATTTTCTTATACTAACGGAGCTTACGAGTTTTCTGTTAAGTTTTGTGTTGTGAAGTTTTCAAGTTTTGGGTAAGGATTCGATGGACTATGGAATAAGGAGTGGCAAGAGCCTAAGCTTGGGGATTCCCAAGGCACCCCAAGGTAATATTCAAGGAAAACCAAGAGCCTAAGCTTGGGGATGCCCCGGAAGGCACCCCCTCTTTCGTCTTCATTCATCGGTAACTTTACTTGGAGCTATATTTTTATTCGCCACATGATATGTGTTTTGCTTGGAGCATCAATTTATTTTGTTAGGATTTGCTTGATGTTATTTACAACAATGTTTTGCATCTTTTATTCCAATAAAAGTGGCATTTATAGTCTTTACTATGCCTATTTTACAAGTATAGATGTTGCTGTTTGAAAACAGAAAGTTTACCGCTGTTGCAATAATTCCCTAGAAAAGTCAGAATGTGATAAAATGTTGAAACCTTTTGTATATTAAGATCTGATAAATTTACTGCAGTGGGAATTTTCTTTCATAATTTTTGGAGCTAGGGAAGTATGGATGTTGCAGCATTCTTTACAGACTATCCTGTTTAGGCAGATTGCTGTTATGTTTGCATTGTTTGCATATGTTTGCTTCTCTAATGATTCTATTTGAGGATAGAACTATTAAATATGCAGAGTCATTTAGTATGAAATGTTGAATAATAATTTTAGTGATTTTCTACAGTAGAGTATGGTAAGGTTTTTGCAATGGTTTATACTAACCTATCTCACGAGTCCTTGTTGAGTTTTGTGTGGATGAAGCTTTTGAGATTTAGGGAGACCGTGATATGAGAGGAATTAAGGAGACACAAGATCTCAAGCTTGGGGATTCCCAAGGCATCCCAAGATAATATTTCAAGAAGTCTCAAGCATCTAAGCTTGGGGATGCCCCGGTTGGCATCCCACCTTTCTTCTTCAACAACTATCGGTTAGTTTTGGTTGATCCTAAGTTTTTGCTTCTTCACATGATGTTTGCCATTCTTAGAATGTAATTTTATTTTGCTTTGCTTGCTGTTTTAATAGAATACCAAGATCTGAAATTATTAAATGTTAGAGAGTCTTCACATAGTTGCATAATTATTCAACTACTCATTGATCTTCACTTATATCTTTCGGAGTAGTTTGTTGTTGCTCTAGTGCTTCACTTATACCTTCTGGAGCATGGTGGTAGTTTTATTTTGAAGAAATAGATGAACTCTCATGCTTCACTTAGATTATTTTGAGAGTCTTAAATAGCATGGTAATTTGCTTAAATAATCCTAATATGCTAGGTATACAAGATTAATAATAAAGTTCTCTTATGAGTGTGTTGAATACTATGAGAAGTTTGATACTTGATAATTGTTTTGAGATATGGAGATGGTGATATTAGAGTCGTGCTAGTTGATTAGTTGTGAATTTGAGAAATACTTGTGTTGAAGTTTGTGATTCCCGTAGCATGCACGTATGGTGAACCGTTATGTGATGAAGTTAGAGCATGATTTATTTATTGATTGCCTTCCTTATGAGTGGCGGTCGGGGACGAGCGATGGTCTTTTCCTACCAATCTATCCCCCTAGGAGCATGCACGTAGTACTTTGTTTCGATAACTAATAGGTTTTTTCAATAAGTATGTGAGTTCTTTATGACTAATGTTGAGTCCATGGATTATACGCACTCTCACCCTTTCACCATTGCTAGCCTCTCTAGTACCGCGCAAACTTTCGCCGGTACCATAAACCCACCATATACCTTCCTCAAAAAAGCCACCATACCTACCTATTATGGCATTTCCATAGCCATTCCGAGATATATTGCCATGCAACTTTCCACCACCAGTTTATCATGACACATTCATCATTGTCATACTGGTAGCATGATCATGTAGTTGACATAGTATTTGTGGCAAAGCCACCGTTCATAATTCTTTCATACATGTCACTCTTGATTCATTCAATATCCCGGTACACCGCCGCAGGCATTCATATAGAGTCATACTTTGTTCTAGTATCAAGTTGTAAATAAATAGAAGTGTGATGATCATCATTCAATAGAGCATTGTCCCAAAAAAAAGAGAAAGGCCAAAGAAAAAAATAAGGCCCAAAAAAATATTAAAAAAATAAATAAATAAAAGAGAAAATAAAAAGGGGCAATGCTCCTATCCTTTTACCACACTTGTGCTTCAAAGTAGCACCATGATATAGCGAGACTCATATATTGTGTTTCAAAGTAGCACCATGTTCTTCATATAGAGAGTCTCATATGTTGTCACTTTCATATACTAGTGGGAATTCTTCATTATAGAACTTGGCTTGTATATTCCAATGATGGGCTTCCTCAAATTGCCCTAGGTCTTCGTGAGCAAGCGAGTTGGATGCACACCCACTAGTTTCTTTTGTTGAGCTTTCATACACTTATAGCTCTAGTGCATCCGTTGCATGGCAATCCCTACTCACTCACATTGATATCTATTGATGGGCATCTCCATAGCCCATTGATACGCCTAGTTGATGTGAGACCATCTTCTCCTTTTTGTCTTCTCCACAACCACCATTCTATTCCACCTATAGTGCTATGTCCATGGCTCACGCTCATGTATTGTGTGAAGATTGAAAAAGTTTGAGAACATCAAAAGTATGAAACAATTGCTTGGCTTATCATCGGGGGCGTGCATGATTTAAATATGTTGTGTGGTGAAGATGGAGCATAACCAGACTATATGATTTTGTACGGATAGCTTTCTTTGGCCATGTTATTTTGAGAAGACATAATTGCTTAAGTTAGTATGCTTGAAGTATTATTATTTTTATGTCAATATGAACTTTTGTCTTGAATCTTTCGGATCTGAATATTCATATCACAAGTAAGAAGAATTACATTGAAATTATGCCAACTAGCATTCCACATCAAAAATTATCTTTTTATCATTTACCTACTCGAGGACGAGCAAGAATTAAGCTTGGGGATGCTTGATACGTCTCCAACGTATCTATAATTTTTGATTGCTCCATGCTATATTATCTACTGTTTTGGGCAATATTGGGCTTTATCATCCACTTTTATATTACTTTTGGGACTAACCTATTAACCGGAGGCCCAGCCCAGATTTGCTGTTTTATGCCAATTTCAGTGTTTCGAAGAAAAGGAATATCAAATGGAGTCGAAACGGAATGAAATCAACTGGAGAAGTTATTTTTTGGAACGAAAGCCACTAGATAGACTTGGACTCCACGTCAGGAGATATGGGAGGTGCTCGCGAGGGTGGGGGGTGCCCCCCCTAGGGCGCGCCCCCTGCCTCGTGGGGCCCCCGTAGCTCCTCCGACGTACCCCTGCACCCATATATACCTACGTAACCTAAAACTTCCAGATAATATAATATATCGGGAGTTCCACCGCCAGAAGCCTCCGTAGCCACCGAAAACCAATCTAGACCCGTTCCGGCACCCTGCCGGAGGGGGCAATCCTTCTTCGGTGGCCATCTTCATCATCCCGGTGCTCTCCATGACGAGGAGGGAGTAGTTCCCCCTCGGGGCTGAGGGTATGTACCAGTAGCTATGTGTTTGATCTCTCTCTCTCTCTCTCTCGTGTTCTTGATTTGGCACGATCTTGATGTATCGTGAGCTTTGCTATTATAGTTGGATCTTATGTTTCTCCTCCCCCTCTTCTCTCTTGTAATGAATTGAGTTTCCCCTTTGAAGTAATCTTATCGGATTGAGTCTTTAAAGATTTGAGAACACTTGATGTATGTCTTGCCGTGGATATCTGTGGTGACAATGGGATATCACGTGATTCACTTGATGTATGTTTTGGTGATCAACTTGCGGGTTCCGCCCATGAACCTATGCATAGGGGTTGGCACACGTTTTCGTCGTGATTCTCCGGTAGAAACTTTGGGGCACTCTTTGAGGTCCTTTGTGTTGGTTGAATAGATGAATCTGAGATTGTGTGACGCATATCGTATAATCATACCCATGGATACCTGAGGTGACATTGGAGTATCTAGGTGACATTAGGGTTTTGGTTGATTTGTGTCTTAAGGTGTTATTCTAGTATGAACTCTAGGGCTGTTTGTGACACTTATAGGAATAGCCCAACGGATTGATTGGAAAGAATAACTTTGAGGTGGTTTCGTACCCTACCATAATCTCTTTGTTCGTTCTCCGCTATTAGTGACTTTGGAGTGACTCTTTGTTGCATGTTGAGGGATAGTTTTATGATCCAATTATGTTATTATTGTTGAGGGAACTTGCACTAGCGAAAGTATGAACCCTAGGCCTTGTTTCAACGCATTGCAATACCGTTTACGCTCACTTTTATCACTTGTTACCTTGCTGTTTTTATAATTTCAGATTACAAATACCTTTATCTACCATCCATATACCACTTGTATCACCATCTCTTCGCCGAACTAGTGCACCTATACAATTTACCATTGTATTGGGTGTGTTGGGGACACAAGAGACTCTTTGTTATTTGGTTGCAGGGTTGCTCGAGAGAGACCATCTTCATCCTACGCCTCCTACGGATTGATAAACTTTAGGTCATCCACTTGAGGGAAATTTGCTACTGTCCTACAAACCTTTGCACTTGGAGGCCCAACAACGTCTACAAGAAGAAGGTTGTGTAGTAGACATCATCAACTTGCAGATAGGGTTACACAATGAAAAATTACAAGATGTATGTGGCAATTTCATGGCCAAAAAAGGAGAGGCAGTGGTGAGCCTATACAGTGTGGTATGGTACGTCACTCATCCATTGCAATCATCGTGACATGTTATTTGTATGCCAGTTCTATTAGCCAAGTTTCTTAGGGACAGTTATTACGAGTTATCCTTAGAAAATATGCACCTGTGAATATAAGCTCCATGTAATAAGCCAACCAGTTCTTTTCATTGCGTTTTCGGCTTATCTTTGGTATGACCAGTGGAAAGTCTAGATTGCATTATATTTTTTCATTTTGCCGCCCATATGGAAATTAATTTGACTTGCAAACATCACAAATTGAACCAAGTGCAGTAAATAATATGATAGGAAAACAGACCATCACTATTTGCTCAAAATGCAAATACAAAGATACCATCTACTTGGCATAATCTACTTTGGTCTATTTTTCCATAGAGATCCCATTGCCTAATTTAAACGAAGAACACATGACCCACATTTAAATGAAGAACAATTATTTATTGAAATTCGATGGTCCAAGTGGCTGGTTATTATCGTATAGCAGCACCACCTGAAAGCATCATATAGCAGCAGCAGCAGCTCATAGCAACTCATCATACAACAGCAGCAGTCTGCAATTCATCATATACCAGCAGCAGCTCATAGCAATTCATCATATAGCAGCAGCAGGAGCAGCTCATAGCAATTCATCATATAGCAGCAGGAGGAGCAGCTCATAGCAATTCATCATATAGCAGCAGCAGAAGCAGCTTGTGGCAACTCATCATATAGCAGCAGCAGCAGCTCATAGCAATTCATCATATAGCAGCAGCAACTCATAGCAACTCATCATACAGCAGCAGCAGCTCATGGCAATTCATCATATAGCAGCAGCAGGAGCAGCTCATAGCAATGCATCATATAGCAGCAGCAGAAGCAGCTCATAGCAATTCATCGTATAGTGGATCAGAATGAAAATTTGGCGAAAAATCAGAGGAGATCCTCACCTTGTTGGATGAGCTCATCCTTCAACAACACCTCAAGGCCATGGCCTGGGAGGAGGGGAGGGGGAATAAGGTGCCTTCTGCCGCAGTGTGGCATCAGCCGTAGTTGTGCAGCGCCCGCCGGAGTAGTGCGTTGGACGAACCACAGTGGAGCAGCTGCTGGAGACCATGAGAATGAGGGGCGGCGCCAGAGGGAGGAGCAGCTAGGGAGATTTGCCCCTACCCGCCGGCCATGTAGCCTAGCTGAACATAGCATCGTCGAGGACCAGACCAGATGGGACCAGTGGCGACGCCTCGCTGGAGGAACCCTAGTGCTGCAGGCAGGGGATTGAGGTAGAGGGAAAGGGGAGAGGAGATGCAAGCGGGCAGGGCAATGAATGTGTGCGTGTTTGTTTTTACTTGAGGGTCAGGTGTGACACGGGCATCAGTAGTTGCATTTTGAGTGTAATATAGGCAGACAATAGAGTCATTCACTATTCCCCTTTCCTTCAATTTTTAGTGAGGTTCTACCCAAAACACCCCCCTCCAAAGCAAAATTAGTTAAGCCCAAGCCCATAACTCAAAAATGACTTCTTTACATCTTTTATGGCATATTTTGACAATATGCCCTGAAAAGGCGGAATCGAACTGGCCCTTAACCTACAATTCAATTGTGTGTGCAATGATGAATCACTCCTGCCTGCTATCTATACATTCAGGCATCATCATACATGGCATAACCTAATACATGTGCATTCCATTGTAGAATTTGGAATATGCAATGTTTATGTTAGTTCATACGTTGTACATGATGTTTAAATGCCCCTTAAATCTGGTCAGTCAAGTGATGGTCTTTAAGCCTCCTTCTTTGCTTCTTTTCTTGATATGTAAGATTTGCTCACACATCTGTTCAATTGCTTTTTTGCATCAGCCAGCCAAACTAGGACTGTTTGCTTTGATTACTTGTTGTTCTTGACCTAACACTCTAACATAGCTTGTCAATGATTTAAACACTAAGGGCTGCTGTAGTGGGGCCTTGTCTAACTCATAGGTGACGTAAAGGTTTGGCTGTACACTATAGTAGGCTCTCCAAGAGTACCTGGAGATCCAGTTCAAAGGTATGCCTAGTTTTTACATAGTGCAGACATAGTAAATGCTCATTTCATTGTGTGCAAGTGCAAGAGATGTAGCATGTTTCATTATGTGGTGTTGTTTTGTTATAATCTCATCCTTTTGTGTTCACAGACTGGAAAGTATGCATATTTATCTTCCAAGGAGACGATTAACTAGTTTGTGTCACCTTGCAGAGGGGGTGCAATGAAGATAAGATTGAGGATTTCCAAGTACAAGATGTTAGGAAGGAGCCTTGCAAGAGAAGTAGGAGCTACGCTGAGCCTCTTCAACCTCCTAAGGTAAGTCACTGTATGCAACTCAACAGTTCAATTCCTTGTTTGTTTCAGGCATGGTTAATTTTCTCTTTTCAATTGCTTTATTTGTCCTCAGTTAATGAGATGCCCAAATAATCATGCCTGATGTTCGGTACTTGTATCACTATTAGTTGACATAATTAAAGGTCTTACCATTTAATTACTCTGCCGAAGTGTGCCTGAAGCTTTGAAGTCTATTAACCAACTATTATTGCATGAGGCTCACAATCTAGTTTATACTACGCTAATGATTGCATAGTTTTGCCTATTGTAGTATGTTTGTATGAAACCCTCTGTTGTTCATTATGCTCCCTAAGACTTTAATTGAGGCATAGAATGGCCAACTGCTTGCTTACTTATACACAACGTGTTGTCTAAATTTGTAACTTGTCTGTGTTTTCGATTGGGCCCCAACATCATGCTCCTCTGGTGAGCTAAGAGGGATTTCTGTATGCAGACTGCACAAACTATCTTTTTTATAAATTTTAAAATATCACCAGCATATGCTTCATGACGTGTAACAATTTTTTTTGAAAGTGACGTGTAACATTATTGTTAGTCCTGTTTTGCCATGTAGTACAAAATGGTGTCTTGTTCGCTTCACTGTTGTAACTATATTTTTGCCCTAGTCATGTGTACTTACAGAAACATTTCAGGATGAAGTGACATCAACACAAAGATCTGCGAGCAGTGCGGCATGGCCATTACCGAATGATTATGGATTGGAATTGGAATGTGCTGATGTTCTCGAGCATCAACTAGAGGTGGCAAGACAACGTGTACATGATTGTCAACGTATAATCAACAAGTTGAGACTGGACATGCAGGTATTAGATGCAGGAGTCAAAAAAATGAAACAGGACACTGAGGTAACCATGAAGGAATTGGAGATTTTGCAGACTGAAATTTGTGCTATCTGAATCCGGCCAATCCTATTTTCTGAAGAGATTATAGTTCAAATGGAGTTAAGTTGATGCGCGTCCATGATGTATGAGCTGTATTTGCCCAGTGTATGTAATTTGCTGTTTGTGTATGCTTTATTATCACCTGTGCCGAACCATAATGCCTAGTGGGTATAATCGGCTGTAATTTCTTTATTGTATAGTGTAGGATTATTCTACCTTTCTATGCCTTGATCTCTTTGTTGTATAGTGTATGCTTTTTAGAGGTGATAGTATTGAGTAGGATAATTCTTTGAATATGCTATATCGTTCAAACGGGGGCCAACTCGCCCGACCATGGCCCTTCACGGGCCGTCGGATCCATGGGCCTTCTACGTCTCGTAGGATCCATGGGCCTTATACGTCTCGTAGGATCCATGGCCTTCTACGTCTCGTAGGATCCATGGGCCTTGTACGTCTCGTAGGATCCATAGGCCGCCGACTCATTTATGGGTCTTGTACGGGCCTTTAATGGGCCGTAGATGGGCCTTTAATGGAAATCATACGTTTTATGGGCTGACCATAACGAGCCGTTAATAGGCCGTATTTGGTGATGCTATGAAAATGGCCCAACAAACTAATGGTCCACAAATGGGCCGACTGTAACGACGGGCTGAATTTGGCCCACAAGCAGAAAATGACAGTAACATGCCGTAAGTAACCGAATGCTGCAAATGAGACCAAGAATAAATGGGCCCTCAGAAGGCCGAAAGTTAACTTGGGCTGGAAACAGCCCAACGAAATAACGGGCCGTTAATGGGTATAAAGGGATACACTGTTCATTACGGGCCAGTTTCACCATGGGCCGTTAATGGGTGTAAAGTAATACACTGTTCATTACGGGCCAGTTTCAGCACGGGCCTCTAATGGGCCAAGAGTTACAAAGGGCCTCATATGGGCCGAAAGACGTCATGGGCTATACATGGGCCAGAAGTGAAAATGGGCTGGAATCATATTGGATGGCCCAGATGATGCTACTGGGCCTAATTCGGATAGGGCGTAACGGGCCTTGGGTTATCGGGCTTTAGATGGGCTATATGCGAACATGCCGTTAACATGCTTTCCATGGGCCAACCCGCCAGCTTTTGACCAAGTCAAACGGGCCGGCCTTTTCACAGGAATGGGCCACTGTTGGGCCGTGCCACGTGTCGACGTATCATAGGCGCCTTCTGTCTAGTGAGTGGATGACATCTGTCCCAACGATGAGCCGACAAGTGTTTCCTCTAGCCAATGATGATTTTACACGTGGAAAATCCCCATTGGCCGGGGCTGTTAACGGGTTATCGGATCCAAAACCCGACCTGATAGCTTAACGGCGTTCCGATATGGTGGATGCCACGTGTCGGTCACCCTTGACGAAAGCACTCATGTGACGCATGATTTATCGTCATGGAAGTGGACACTTCCGTGATAATAATTTTGGTAATGTCATGGAACACTTCTATGACAGCACAGGTATGACTATCTTGATTCTGTCATAAATTTGTCATGGATGTACATGCATGACAAAAAACGCGACCTATTGTGACAAACACGTATCATCACGGAAGTGTATTTTTTTTGTAGTGCATTAAACATCTAAAACAGATAATATAATAGCATGGAACAATAAAAAATTATAGATACGTTGGAGATGTATCATGCGCCCCCTACCTTGTGGACCCCCTGGACCTCCACCGACCTCAACTCCAACTCTATATATTCATGTTCAGGGAGAAAAAATTAGAGAGAAGGACTCATCGCGTTTTACGACACGGAGCCGCCGTCACCCCCTTGTTCTTCATCAGGAGGGAAAATCTGGAGTCCGTTCGGGGCTCCAGAGAGGGGAAATGGTCGCCATCATCATCACCAACCTTCCTCCATCACCAATTTCTTGATGCTCATCGCCGTCCGTGAGTAATTCCATTGTTGGCTTGCTGGACGGTGATGGGTTGGATGAGATTTATCATGTAATCAAGTTAGTTTTGTTAGGGTTTGATCCCTAGTATCCACTATGTTCTGAGATTGATGTTGCTATGACTTTGCTATGCTTAATGCTTGTCACTAGGGCCCGAGTGCCATGATTTCAGATCTGAACTTATTATGTTTTCATGAATATATTTGTGTTCTTGATCCGATCTTGCAAGTTGTACACACCTATTACAAGTTATGATCCACATACCCCAAGGTGACAATAATTGGGATTCTTCCCGGTGATTACCGTAGTTTGAGGAGTTCATGTATTCACTAAGTGCTAATGCTTTGTTCCGGTTCTCTGTTAAAAGGAGGCCTTAATATCCCTTAGTTTCCATTAGGACCCCGCTGCCATGGGAGGGTAGGACAAAAGGTGTCATGCAAGTTCTTTTCCATAAGCACGCATGACTATATACGGAATACATGCCTACATTATATTGATGAATTGGAGCTAGTTCTGTGTCACCCTAGGTTATAATTGTTGCATGATGAATGCCATCCGACATAATTATCCATCACTGACCCATTGCCTACGAGTTCGTTTCAAATTGATCCTTGCTAAATTACTTTTCCGTTGCTACTGTTACGATTGTTACAAAATTGGTACTGTTACTTTTGCCACCATTACCGTTACTTCCATACTACTTTGCTACTAAATACGTTGCTGCAGATATTAAGTCCTTCAGGTGTAGTTGAATTGACAACTCAGCTGCTAATCTTGAGAATATTCTTTGGCTCCCCTTGTGTCGAATCAATAAATTTGGGTTGAATACTCTACCCTCGAAAACTGTTGCGATCCCCTATACTTGTGGGTTATCACAGTCCGGACGCCCACAAAGCCCCCCGCCCCACTTTGTCTCTGGTTTGTGGGAAAACACTTGCAGACTGCACGGGCAGATCGATACATGCCCACGTTGAATGGCACAACACATCCGAATCGCGCAGTCTGGATGTATGTGTGGCACCCCGGCTCAGAGCTACCGGTTTACCTTGCATTGCCAGCCCAGAGATCAAGTATTTTGGCAACACACAATAACTTGGTACATAAAATTACTGCTTTATTAATCTCTTGTGGATACATACGTTTGAAGATTACATGTCAAGTGAGGCCAAGAGGCACACACGGTGCGGCTGCACTTATGTACATTATCTAGTAGACATCTCAGGGGCCTCGACGATAAGGGAAACTCCTACTCGACAGCGAAACGATGAAGTGGCGGAACTACATTCCACAAGGACAGTGCTGGGATACGACCTGAACCACGACATCAAATCCTTGCACAGCTTCTCCTACATCTGGAATGACACACCAGGTTTGTACTTTGAATGTACTCGCAAACTCACAGCAAACAAAGCAAACATGACAATAATAACAAGGCATTTAATAGGTTAATGCATGAGCATGAACATGATACTATCCTTCATGATGTGTACGTGGTGAATCATTAGTTAATCATGGTCCCTCAGACCAACTTACCATCTCTGGATTATCTTGTAACCGCCATTAGTATCTTACCATCGTGATCATCACTCGATCACATCAATAACATCCACAGTGATCCGCTCACGATCACCAACTTCTGCATGTGCCATCTCGGTGTTATTAAGTGTGCGGTTATTTATTTCTGTTAACCCATAGTGTGACCTACTACGAACTATGTCCATATCGAGGACGCGACTATCGATAGATTATACACTCTGTGGAGGTTAGTACACTGTACCGACGCCACGGAACTCATGGCCTCGTGCTCCCATTTAGGTGGACCAACGACATTCTGGCAAAACCAATCTATTGCATGACAGTCTCCCAGCCACTCGACAAACCCCCCTTTGGTCTATGTCATGGGTGGCCCCGATGCCAACTCTTGACATCCACCACCTTCGTGTTCGGCCACCGTTGTGGCAAAAATAAAAAAAACTCGTCCCAAGCGGGGACATCAGTATCATACAACTCGGTCACACAAGGTTATGCTTGCCTACCGGACCAGGGTAGCGCAAGCACATAACCTTCCCTAGTTGGAGGTACTGGCGAGAGGCATGACAATAGACCAAATTAGGGCCTCCCCATCTAGGCAAGTGTGGTTGCACTAGTAAGCTCGATCCAGTGGCACCATGACTCGATCAACAGTTGTTCAAGTTTAATTATCATCAGGTTTAACTTGAATGAAAATGATTCGAGTCATATCATGCAATGTGGTGCACGGGGTCATGATAACATGAATATAAGTGACTAATTATCATACTCAACCATAGCATATAACATGATCTCTACTGCACATAATAACAAAACGACATATTCTCTACTTCACAATAACAATATAACATGTAATGAATCTAATGCAACAAGTTTTATAAAGCAAATCATTTCTAATAATGAAGCATATAATGAATCTAATTCAAATAGAACCATTGTCATTTCAATGTCATCCTTGCATATGAATGTTGTGGCTTGCCTTAGTTTAGAGTGTCACAATACTCCTGGTCTTCTCCAACACAACTAGGATCTTCTAAAAATAATTTAAATGCAAAAAAGAAATTGTCACATAAAGCATTTTATTGCACCAGAAATTATAAACAACAAGGAAAATTCTCAAACTTTGCAAAAAGAAACTTTAGCACAAGACAAAATTGTTACAAAAAGTTTCAACTCATTTGGACTTATAGAATAGGATTTATAGTTGGTCAAAGTTCTGGTCAAATATGAATTAAAATTGAATTAAACAGAAATTTTAGAAGAGGCCACTGATACGTCTCCAACGTATCTATAATTTTTTATTGCTGCATGCTATTATATCACATGTCTTGGATGTTTTATATGCATTAATATGCTATTTTATATTATTTTTGGGACTAACCTATTAACCTAAGCCCAGTGCTAGTTTCTGTTTTTTCCTTGTTTTGAGTTTTACAGAAAACGAATATCAAACGGACCAAACGGAATAAAACTTTCGCGATGATTTTCTTGGACCAGAAGACACCCGTAGGACTTGGAGAGGGGGGCAGAAGGTTCCCGAGGAGGCCACAAGCCTGCCAGACGCGCCCCCAGGGGGAGGCATGCCCTGAGGGCTTGTGGCCCCTCGGAGGTCTCCTAACCCTAATTCTTGCACTATAAATTCCCAAATATTCCCAAACCATCGGAGGCATCCATCAAAAATACTTTTCCGCCGCCGCAAGCCTCTGTTCCCATGAGATCCCATCTTGGGGCCTTTTCCGGCACGCTGCCAGAGGGGGATTCGATCACGGAGGGCATCTACATCAACCTTACTGCCCTTCTGATGAAATGTGAGTAGTTTACCACAGACCTAAGGGTCCATAGCTAGTAGCTAGATGGCTTCTTCTCTCTCTTTGATCTTTAATACAATGTTCTCGATGTTCTTGGAGTTCAATCCGATGTAATATTCTTTTGCCGTGTGTTTGTCGAGATCTGATGACTTGTGGATTTATGATCAGATTATCTATGAATATTATTTGAGTCTTTTCTGAACTCTTTTATGCATGATCAAATATCTTTGTATTTCTCTTTTAACTATCGGTTTGGTTTGGACAACTAGATTGGTTTTTCTTGCAATGGGAGAGGCGCTTAGTTTTGGGTTCAACCTTGCGGTGTCCTCACATAGTGACATAGTAGGGGTAGCAAGGCACGTATTGTATTGTTTCCATCAAGGGTAAAAAGATGGAGTTTTCATCATATTTCTTGAGTTTATCCCTCTACATCATGTCATCTTACTTAAGCCGTTACTCCGTTCTTATGAACTTAATACTGTAGATGCATTTTGGATAGCGGTTGATGTGTGGAGTAATAGTAGTAGATGCAGGCAAGAGTCGGTCTACTTGACACGGACATGATGCCCATATTCATGATCATTGCCTTGGATATCATCATAACTTTTTGATTTTCTATCAATTGCTCGACAGTAATTTGTTTGCCCATCGTATGCTTTCTTTCAAGAGAGAAGCCTCTAGTGAAACCTATGGCCCCCGGGTCTATTTTCCATCATATTTTTCAGATCTATAAACCAAAAAACCCAAGAATACCTTGCTGTAATTTATTTATATTTACTTTAGTTTGCCTTTTTATTTATCTTTTATACCTATCTCTATTAGATCTCACCCTTGTTCGTGACCGTGAAGGGATTGACAACCCCTGTTTCACGTTGTGTGCAAGTGTTTATTAGTTTGTGCAGGTGCATTGATTGGAGACTTGCTTGTGACTCCTACTGGATTGATACATTGGTTCTTAACTGAGGGAAATACTTATCTCTACTTTGTTGCATCACCCTTTCCTCTTCATGGGAAAAACCAACGCAAGCTCAAGAAGTAGCAGCCACGCCGAAGGCATATTTTGCCCAGGCGCCTCCACTAGAAAATGGTTCTGGCGAGGGAGAGAGAGGCTGACAGGTGGGGCCCCTGTCAGGATTAGAGAGAGAGATATGAGGGAATGGTTCTCTGGCGAGGAGGCCATGGCTGCCACCGGCGATGGTCGGAATGGATGCAGCACGACGTGGGGATCACACATGTACCAAGGTGAGGTAGGAGGTGGACTGATGGCGAGGCGAGCTTCGTCTCCAGAGACGACGGGCGGTGGAGCTTGTCGGAGTTGGGGATTCCGGCGACAAACCAACAAATTGGCTGCACCAACGCGCTCAAGACACCACCACGAGCTCAACAGAGGTAGTGGGAGAAGATGAATGTCACCCAAGCGAGTGGATGATCGAGGGGGATCCGCGGCCAACTACGGCAATGATCGGAGGCAGGAGGCCCTTTTGGCCTTGCCCCACTTGTAGGCAATCGATTTGTGGCCAATGAAGGTGAGAGCGATGGCTAGACCGGCTTAGGGAGGGGTCTATATATAGGTAGGGAGGTGACCGAGTTCTGGGCTCTGCCATGGTGGAGCTGCCGGCGAAATGAGTAGGAGATGGGCTCGGGCACAACTTGGGGAAGAAGTATAGGGGCGCAGAGAAGCTATGCATGCATGTGGACACACTGCAGCACACTAAGTGGGGCAGGAGCCGCACTCGCGCTCACTGTTCCGGACGGTAGCATTGCATCCGCGTCCGACGTGCCGCCTGCCGGCGTCGGAGAGGAGCAGGGAGAGGGAAGGTGGATGAAGGAGAGGTGGGTGAGTGATGAGGACACGTTGCGGTGGGGTGAGGAGGAAGAACTGGCGGTGGCCGAGGGCCCCGATGTCCAGACCACGAGCTCTACATGTCGAACACCTCGTCCCCACGTGGTCACCGTGTGCACTAGCATACACAGTAATTTTGGAGAGTGCAGATCCTATCCAACGTGAAGTCCCTTCAACGCAGTGTTGGGTAGTGCTCTTGGTTTGCCACCAAGCCGAAGGGATTTGACAAGAGCATGCTGCAAAGTTTCTGTATAAAAACTTGGACAGGAAGTTGTGCTCAAATTACTTGGAGGATAAGGCTGAATTTTTTTGGTTAAGCATCACTTAGGAGGGTAAAGAAGTGGTAAAAATTTCAGCTCCAAAGGATCAAGGAAAAATATACCTTCTTCACAAACTATCATTTCTAACCAGAAGCAAAAACATTTTTCCTAGCTGAAAATTTACAAAGGACAATGGCAAATTTTTGCATGGGGAGATGAGGCATGTCCCAAAGAATATTTGGGAATTTTCTAGGCAAGGAAAATGAAGGGTTCTTCAAAACAAAGAGGGAAAAAGGTCATTTTTAGAGAGAAAATGGATATAAAGTCATAATGAAAAATTATGACTTATCCATGGAATGAAGGAGATGAGATTTTGGGAGGGTTTTAAGATGATAGGCTTCACTTGAAAGAAAGTCAAAAATAATTCCAAGTGTCAAGTCTAAATGATTTGACAGAAAACCCATTTGCCAAAATAAATATTCAATAAAAACCAAATAAAAGCAATAGCAAAATCGAGGGTGTCACAGTATGTAGGAAGTTTAAGGGTCGGCGTTGGAGATGCCCTTAAACTACAACTAGTCTAGCCCACAAAGTATATGCACCTACCAGCGAGAGCAACTAGTCATGGAGGCATTCTCTACTCGAATGCATGGTCTCTAGATGTACATGGCTCTTGTTGATGAGGATCTCGGTGGCAACCTGGTGGCAACAGCCGAAGCAAGTGCAAAGAACTGGCTCTTCACCTTGATGGAGAAGCTCTCACATGATCAGTATGTGCTGATGGCAGTAACCTTATAGGCGATTTGGTCTTCTTGGTGGAAAGCTAGACATGAGGCAGTCTTCCAAACCCCAGATGCAATACAAGCTTTCATAACACCTTTCATCGCTGATTTAGATGTGGTGTGGGAAAAGAGGCCGACAAATGATATCCCCGGGACGGCTAATGCGGGTGCAGGTGCCGTTCGACGTCCCAAGGCTCCTCACAACTTCTTTTCCAAGATACATGTGGAAGCAGGGGGTCAAAGCACAAAGAGAAGGATCGGTCGTCGTAGTCTGCCGCGATGCCCAGGGCAACTTCTTGGGGAGTTCAGCGTTAATAGTTTATGGGGTCTTTCGCCCTGCAACTTTGGAAGCTGCAACCTACCGTGAAGTTATTTCCTTGGCGCGAGATCTTCAACTCCACAGTTTTATTATTTCCTTAGATTCGAAACAAGTCATTGGTGATATTATGAAAGGCAGCCAGGGTGCTTACGGAATAATCATCAATTAAATAAAATCTAGATCAACTTCATTCTCTTGTAGTTATATTTTTGAGAGTCGTGAAGTTAATTTTGAAGTTCATAGTTTAGCTAAATATGCTCTTAGTTTAGCTCAAGGGCTTCATGTGTGGCTTGGCCAGCCACATGACCCGATTTCTATCCCACTTTTTGCAGAGTTTGATCAATAAAGTGGCTTAACCCTTAAAAACTAGTCAAGGAGCGCTCCTTAGAAAGGGAACGAGCGAAGTTTTAGGAGCTCTACACGAGCGATAAAGTGGTGTGCACGGAGGTCGATCCAAATGAATCATTCTTCTGGTTTCTCTCTGCCCCCCCTGATACAGCTTTGTCATATCTATAGTTTTTGAGTGTTCCATGCCAATATTATAAAACATTCACATATTTTTGGCAACATTTTATATGATTTATTTGACTATCATATTGATCCAGTGCCCAGTGCCAGTTCCTGTGTGTTGCGTGTTTTTTGTTTCGCAGAATATCCATATCAAACGAAGTCCAAATGCAATAAAAATTTATGGAGAATTATTTTGGAATTTATGTGATTTTTGGGAGGTGGAATCAATGCAAAAGGAGGCCCACAGCCCCCACAAGACACCAGGGCGCGGCTCAACCCCCAGGCGCATGGTAGTGGGCTGTGGCCACCTTGTAAGGTGGTTGCCGCTCTACTTCGGTCGCAAGGAAGCTTATATCTGGAAAAATCGTGTTAAAATCTCAGCGCAATCTGAGTTACGGATCTCCGGGAATATAAGAAACGATTTTCGGTCAGAAAACAGGAACGCGAAACAGAAGAAAATAGAGAGAGAGAGAGATCCAATCTCGGAGGGGCTCTCACCCCTCCGCCGCCATGGAGGTCATGGACCAAAGGGGAACTCTCCTCCCATCTAGGGGGAGGCCAAGGAAGAAGAAGAAGAAGGAGGGGGGCTCTATCCCCCTCTCTCTCCCGGTGGCGTCGGAGCACCGCCGGGGCAATCATCATGACGACGATCTACACCAACAACTTCGCCGCCGTGAACACCAACTCTCTCCCCCTCTATGCAGTGGTGTAACACCTCTTTTCCCCGTTGTAATCTCTACTTAAACATTGTGCTCAATGATATATTATTTCCCAATGATATGTGGCTATCCTATGATGTTTGAGTAGATCCGTTTTGTCCTATGGGTTGATAGATGATCATGATTGATTTGAGTTGTATATTTCATTTTGGTGCTCTCCTACGGTACCCTTCATGTCGCGCAAACATGAGGGAACCCCGTTGTAGGGTGTTGAAATACGTTCATGATTCGCTTATGGTGGGTGGTGATACGTCCATTTTGCATCATGCTTTTATATCAATATTTATTGCATTATGGGCTGTTATCAATACGTATGCCTATTCTCTCTTATTTTATAAGGTTTACATGAAGAAGGAGAATGCCGGCAGCTGGAATTGTGGGTTGGAAAAGGAGCAAATATTAGAGACCTATTCTGCGCAACTCCAAAAGTCCTAAAACTCCACAGGAATTATTTTCAAAATATATAAAAAATATTGGGCAAAGAAAGTACCAGAGGGGGGCCACCCACCGTCCACGAGGGTGGGGGCGCACCCCCTTGCCTCGTGGGCCCCCTGGCAGGCCTCCGGTGCCCATCTTCTACTATATAAGGTCTTCTGTCCGAGAAAAAATCATAAGCAAGCTCATGGGACAAAACTCCGCCGCCACGAGGCAGAACCTTGGCGGAACCAATCTAGGGCTTCGGCGGAGCTGTTCTGCCGGGGAAACATCCCTCTGGGAGGGGGAAATCATCACCATCGTCATCACCATCGATCCTCTCATTGGGAGGGGGTCAATCTCCATAAACATCTTCACCAACACCATCTCATCTCAAACCCTAGTTCATCTCTTGTATCCAATCTTTGTCCCCAAGCCTCAGATTGGTACCTCTGGGTTGCTAGTAGTGTTGATTACTCCTTGTAGTTGATGCTAGTTGGTTTATTCGGTGGAAGATCATATGTTCAGATCCTTTATGCATCTTAATACCCCTCTGATTATGAACATGAATATGATTTGTGAGTAGTTACGTTTGTTCCTGAGGCCATGGGAGAACTCTTGCTATAAGTAGTCATGTGAATTTGCTATTCGTTCGATATTTTGATGAGATGTATGTTGTCTTTCCTCCAGTGGTGTCATGTGAACGTCGACTACATGACACTTCACCATTGTATGGGCCTAGAGGAAGGCATTGGGGAGTAATAAGTAGATGATGGGTTGCTACAGTGACAGAAGCTTAAACCCTAGTTTATGAGTTGCTTCGTAAGGGGCTGATTTGGATCCATATGTTTCATGCTATGGTTAGGTTTACCTTAATACTTCTTTTGTAGTTGCGGATGCTTGCAATAGGGGTTAATCATAAGTGGGATGCTTGTCCAAGGAAGGGCAGTACCCAAGCACCGGTCCACCTACATATCAAATTATCAAAGTACCGAACGTGAATCATATGAGCGTGATGAAAACTAGCTTGACGATAATTCCCATGTGTCCTAGGGAGCGTTTTCCTTTATATAAGAGTTTGTCCAGGCTTGTCCTTTGCTACAAAAAGGACTGGGCCATCTCGCTGCACCTTATTTACTTTATTTACTTGTTACCCGTTACAAATTACCTTATCACAAAACTATCTGTTACCGATAATTTCAATGCTTGCAGAGAATACCTTACTGAAAAATGCTTATCATTTCCTTCTGCTCCTCGTTGGGTTCGACGCTCTTACTTATCGAAAGGAATACGATAGGTCCCCTACACTTGTGGGTCATCAAGACTCTTTTCTGGTGCCGTTGCCGGGGAGTGAAGTGCCTTTGGTAGGTGGAATTTGGTAAGGAAAAATTTATATAGTGTGCTGAAATTTACTGTCACTTGTTACTATGGAACATAATCCTTTGAGGGGCTTGTTCGGGGTATCTTCACCCCGACCAGTAGAGCAAAGAGTTGCTCCTCAACCTACTGAACCTACTGAAAATGTTTACTTTGAAATTCCTTCGGGTATGATAGAGAAACTGCTAGCTAATCCTTTCACAGGTGATGGAACTTTACATCCCGATCTGCACCTAATCTATGTGGATGAAGTTTGTGGATTATTTAAGCTTGCAGGTATGCCCGATGATGTTATCAATAAGAAGGTCTTCCCTTTATATTTGAAGGGAAAGGCATTGACATGGTTTAGGCTATGTGATGATATGGGATCATGGAACTACAACCGATTGAAATTGGAATTTCATCAGAAGTTTTATCCTATGCATCTTGTTCATCGTGATCGTAATTATATATATAACTTTTGGCCTCGCAAAGGAGAAAGCATCACTCAAGCTTGGGGGAGGCTTAATTCAATGTTATATTCATGCCCCAATCATGAGCTCTCAAGAGAAATTATTATTCAAAAATTTTATGCTTGGCTTTCTCTCAATGATCGCTCCATGCATGCTCGATACTTCTTGTACTGGATCTTTTATGATGAAGACTATTGAATTCAAATGGGATTTATTGGAGAGAATTAAACACAACTCTGAAGATTGGGATCTCGACGAAGGTAAGGAGTTAGGTATAACCCCAAAGTTTGATTGTGTTAAATCTTTTATGGATACCGATGCCTTTCGTGAATTTAGCACTAAATATGGACTTGACTCTGAGATAGTAGCTTCTTTCTGTGAATCCTTTTCTACTCATGTTGATATCCCTAAGGAGAAGTGGTTTAAATGTAATCCTCCCATTTAAGTAAAAGTAGTTGCACCTATTAAAGTTGAAGAAAAGACCATCACTTATAATGTTGATCCTATTGTTCCTACTGCTTATGTTCAGAAACCACCTTTCCCTATTAGAATAAAGGATTATGCTAAAGCTTCAACTGTGGTTCGTAAGAGTAATACTAGAACGCCTACACCCTCTGAGCAAATTAAAGTTTAACCTAGTATTGCTATGGTTAAAGATCTCTTGGCCGATAGTATTGATGGGCATGTTATTTACTTCTGTGATGAAGCTGCTAGAATTGCTAGACCCGATACTAAAAATAAACATAGTCATGTTGTAGGCATGCCTGTTATTTCTATTAAAATAGGAGAGCATTTCTATCATGGCTTATGTGATATTGGTGCTAGTGCAAGTGCAATACCTCATTCCTTATATAAAGAAATTATGCATGATATTCCACATGCTGAGATAGAGGAAATTGATGTCACAATTAAGCTTGCCAATAGAGACACTATTTCACCAGTTGGGATTGTTAGAGATGTTGAAGTCTTGTGTGGGAAAGTTAAATATCCTACTGATTTTCTTGTTCTTGGTTCCCCACAAGATAGCTTTTGTCCCATTATATTTGGTAGACCCTTCTTGAATACTGTTACTGCTAAGATCGATTGCAAAAAGGATGTTGTTGCTATTGATTTGGGGGATATGTATCATGAGTTTAATTTTGCTAAATTTCGTAGACAACCCCATGATAAAGAATTGCCTACTAAAGATGAAATTATTGGTCTTGCTTCTATTGCGGTGCCTCCTAATGATCCTTTAGAACAATATTTGCTCGATCATGAAAATGATATGTTTATGAATGAAAGAAGGGAAATAGTATGAACCCTAGGCCTTGTTACAACGCATTGCAGTACCGTTTACACTCACTTTTATCACTTGTTACCTTGCTATTTTTATAATTTCAGATTACAAATACCTTTATCTACCATCCATATACCACTTGTATCACCATCTGTTCGCCGAACTAGTGCACCTATACAATTTACCATTGTATTGGGTGTGTTGGGGACACAAGAGACTCTTTGTTATTTGGTTGCAGGGTTGCTCGAGAGAGACCATCTTCATCCTATGCCTCCTACGGATTGATAAACCTTAGGTCATCCACTTGAGGGAAATTTGCTACTGTCCTACAAACCTCTGCACTTGGAGGCCCAACAACGTCTAAAAGAAGAAGGTTGTGTAGTAGACATCAAGCTCTTTTCTGGCGCCGTTGCCGGGGAGGTGAGTGCTTGAAGGTATATCTTTAGATCTTGCAATCGAGTCTTTTTAGTTTCTTGTTTTGTCACTAGTTTAGTTTATAAAAGAAAATTACAAAAAAATGGAATTAAGTTTGTCTCATACGCTTCACCTTTTTAATATCTTTCTTGAGTATGATGGAAAGGATAATTGTGCTCAAGTGTTAGAAGAAGAAATCTATAAAATGTTTGGCACTAAGTATTTGAACGATGAACATGATTGCAATGTTGTTAGTACGAATTCTTTGAATATCCATGATGCTAATGATGATTGCACTAGTTATGATGAAAATGCCTCCTATAAACATGTCAATTTTTGAGGAGTAGACTGGGTTTGCAAGTACACACCAAATAGGGAAGATGGATATTGCAAGAGGCATAAGTACTTAGAAACCAAATTGTTGCAAGAAGAGCTAGATGAATGTGCTGAAAGATTCAATATTTTTCGTGCCCCTTGTGAACTTTGCAATGAACATGGTAATTTAAAGCTCCAATGCAAATTGTTTCATGACCGAATCGTATCCAAAAATTGTGATAATTTGATTACCCTTGAGCATCATAAAGAGCTTAGTCTTCTTTTGGGGTATGAGGAAATGAAACATATAACTGAGGGTATTCCAAAGTTTAATCTTGATAAATTTCTTGATTTTGATCTAGAGAAGATTTATATGTATTGTGCGGTGAATTGCATTGAAAATCCTTATATTGCCAATTACATAAAGAAAAGAAAACAAATAGAAGATGAAGAGAATACTAATGAAAGGGAAGAGACTTCCCAATACCCTCCTATTATTTCTTATGATGAATCAGGTAACAAGGAAGGGCCTCCTATTCAACCAATCTCATTAATAAGGAGCTCTAAAAAGAGGATTGAACCCACACATGATGTGGTGAAGAAGAAGAAAAGAAAAAGGAAGAGAGGTAAAAAGATGTCTCTACCAAATAATGCTGCTCCTATTGTGCCTAATGAAAATATAATTGTGGAAGATAATGATACTTCTTATGATCTTGAAAATCTTTTTGGCACTTGCTTGGAAGAATATGATAATTGCTATACTATTGGTGCTATCTATACTATTAATGACGAGAGTGATTATGCTTATGATATGAAAAGGCCCAAGCTTGGGGAAGCCATGTTTGATGAGGATGACATATTTGAGAATATATTTGCTGCAATTAATGTTTGTCCCAAGCTTGGGGATGCTATGTTTAATGAAGATGATATTTTTAGTCTCCCAAGTTTTGATATGCAAGTTTATAATGATGATAGCATGCCTCCTACTTATGATGATTATTGTGGTGATACTTATGCTATAAAAAGTAGTGATTATATTTATAAAACTTGTCATGATTATGGTTACCCCTTCTCTGAACATTACTCTTTCAATGTGGAAACAATTATAGTATTCAAGTCTCTTATGATGCTCCCACTATTCTGAATGAGAATAATTTTGCTTGTGTGGAGAGTAGTGAAATTTCTATTCTTGTAGATCATGAAAAGAATGCTTTAGGTGTTGGTTATATTTTTGAATTCATTCATGATGCTACTGAAAATTGTTATGAGGGAGGAATATATGCTTGTAGGAATTGCAATAATATCAAGTTTCCTCTCTATGTGCTTAAAATCTTGAAGTTATGCTTGTTTTACCTTCCTATGCAAGTTGATTCTTGTTCCCACAAGTTGTGTGCTCACAAAATCCCTATGCATAGTAAGTATGTTAGAATTAAATGTGCTAGTCATATTCTTCATGAAGCTCTCTTTATGTTTCCATTCTTATCCTTTATGTGAGCATCATTGAAATCATCATGCCTAGCTAGGGGCGTTAAACGATAGCGCTTGTCGGGAGGCAACCCAATTTTATTTTTGTTCTTTACTTTTTGCTCCTGTTTAGTAATAAATAATTCATCTAGCCTCTGTTTAGATGTGGTTTTATGTGTTTAATTAGTGTTTGTGCCAAGTAGAACCTTTGGGAAAGTCTTGTTGATCATGCTGTAAAAAACAGAAACTTTAGCGCTCATGAGAACTGCTGTCATTTTTATTTAAAGAGTGATATTTAGTTAATTATTTTTGCAAATGATTAATAGATAAATTCCTCAGGTCCAGCAATTTATTTGATAATTTTATGAGTTCCAGAAGTATATGTTTGATCCAGATTGCTACAGACTGTTCTGTTTTTGACAGATTCTGTTTTCATTGTGTTGTTTGCTTATTTTGATGAATCTATGGCTAGTAAAATAGTTTATAAACCATAGAGAAGTTGTAATACAGTAGGTTTAACACCAATATAAATGAAAAATGAGTTCATTACAGTACCTTGAAGTGGTGATTTATTTTCTTATACTAACGGAGCTTACGAGTTTTCTGTTAAGTTTTGTGTTGTGAAGTTTTCAAGTTTTGGGTAAGGATTCGATGGACTATGGAATAAGGAGTGGAAAGAGCCTAAGCTTGGGGATGCCCAAGGCACCCCAAGGTAATATTCAAGGACAACCAAGAGCCTAAGCTTGGGGATGCGCCGGAAGGCACCCCCTCTTTCGTCTTCATACATCGGTAACTTTACTTGGAGCTATATTTTTATTCGCCACATGATATGTGTTTTGCTTGGAGCGTCAATTTATTTTGTTAGGATTTGCTTGATGTTATTTACAACAATGTTTTGCATCTTTTATTCCAATAAAAGTGGCATTTATAGTCTTTACTATGCCTATTTTACAAGTATACATGTTGCTGTTTGAAAACAGAAAGTTTACCACTATTGCAATAATTCCCTAGAAAAGTCAGAATGTGATAAAATGTTTAAACCTTTTTAATATTAAGATCTTATAAATTTACTACAGTGGGAATTTTCTTTCATAATTTTTGGAGCTAGGGAAGTATGGATGTTGCAGCATTCTTTACAGACTATCCTGTTTAGGCAGATTGCTGTTATGTTTGCATTGTTTGCATATGTTTGCTTCTCTAATGATTCTATTTGAGGATAGGACTATTAAATATGCAGAGTCATTTAGTATGCAATGTTGAATAATAATTTTAGTGATTTGCTACAGTAGAGTATGGTAAGGTTTTTTGCAATGGTTTATACTAACCTATCTCACGAGTCCTTGTTGAGTTTTGTGTGGATGAAGCTTTTGAGATTTAGGGAGACCGTGATATGAGAGGAATTAAGGAGACACAAAAGCTCAAGCTTGGGGATTCCCAAGGCATCCCAAGATAATATTTCAAGAAGTCTCAAGCATCTAAGCTTGGGGATGCCCCGGTTGGCATCCCACCTTTCTTCTTCAACAACTATCGGTTAGTTTCGGTTGATCCTAAGTTTTTGCTTCTTCACATGATGTTTGCCATTCTTAGAATGTCATTTTATTTTGCTTTGCTTGCTGTTTGAATAGAATACCAAGATCTGAAATTATTAAATGTTAGAGAGTCTTCACATAGTTGCATAATTATTCAACTACTCATTGATCTTCACTTATATCTTTCGGAGTAGTTTGTTGTTGCTCTAGTGCTTCACTTATACCTTCTGGAGCATGGTGGTAGTTTTATTTTGAAGAAATAGATGAACTCTCATGCTTCACTTAGATCATTTTGAGAGTCTTAAATAGCATGGTAATTTGCTTAAATAATCCTAATATGCTAGGTATACAAGATTAATAATAAAATTCTCTTATGAGTGTGTTGAATACTATGAGAAGTTTGATACTTGATAATTATTTTGAGATATGGAGATGGTGATATTAAAGTCATGTGTCGGATTTCGGGTTCCGGCAGACCCTTGAGGTTTGAACACTAGGGTGCGCGCGGAGATTTCGCCTCCTACCTACCTGCTCCCCTCCCCCACGCCAGGATCGAAACTATCGAAAGAATAATACAAGAGACACAGGGTTTATATTGGTTCGGGCCACCGTTGTGGTGTAATACCCTACTCCAGTGTGTGGTGTGGTGGATTGCCTCTTGGGCTGATGATGATGAACAATACAAGGAAGAACAGCCTCGCGAGGGTCTGCTCTTGACTGGGGCGATGAACTGCTGGGAGGAGTTCAACCACCTTTCTCTCTCTCTCTCACTGCTTCCAACCGGCCGACCTCCTTTGCCATGTGGGTGGCTGGTCCTATTTATAGAGGCCCTGGTCCTCTTCCCAAATATTGAGCGGGAAGGGATCCAACAATGGCGGGCTAATTTGAAGGGGGACAGCAAGTATCAACTATCCTGACAAAAGTAGTCTTCGCCTGCGCAAAGCTTTGGTGATGACGCCGTCTTGGGCTCCACGGTGACCTCCGTCTCGTAGTCCTCCTGGTCTTGGTCTCGTTGCACCGAAATGGCAACCTTTGCCTAATGCCTCGGTACCCCGCGGCTGCGCTTGCCCCCTTTGCACCAAAGAGGAAAGGAGGACGCTGCGCGGGCTGGCACCCGCCTGGCGCCCTGGGTCATCATGGCTTGCGTCACGGGCACCTCGCGAGGTACCCCGCCTTGATCTCTCTGCCTCCTCGTGAGCCTGCCTGATGAGGCCTTGCCTGAGGAGGCTCCGTGTCGTCCGCCCCGCGGGGCTTGGCCCCTCGCGAGGGTCTTGAGTTTGTATTGGTGAAGATGGGCCGTGCTGGGCCCCCCTTTGAGCCATGCCGCAGGCCACAGGCAGGCAAGTCTGGGGACCCCCGTTCCCAGAACGCCGACAGTAGCCCCCGGGCCCAAGGCGCGCCCAGACTTGGCCGTGCAGGGAGGCGGAAGGGCAAGAGCGAAGCGCCGCGGGCCCTAACAGCCTGCGGCCTTGGGCGCCGCGTGGCGGTTGACTGGACGTGGGTGTCTCCACTTCCCCACGGCGCCTCGGCAACTGCACGGATTGGACAAGTCCCTGCATGCAAAGCGGGTCATAATTACCTGCGATCGTGGGGGCCGTTGGTTGGCCATCGCCAGCCATAAGTATGGACCGGCGCGCGCCCTTCCAGTTCATCCCCCCTTGCTTCTCCTTTCTCTTCATGGCCCCGTCGAGGAGGTTCTCAGCCGCCGAGAAGGGGAAGGCTTGCCGGGTTGAGCCCGCCTCTCCCCCACCCAAGCGCGGCTGAGGGCGCCCTCACAAGCATCCTGTGGCCACCACGGTGGCTCCCCGCGGCCGTGGAGGCGATCTTCAGCACGGCGACGGGCGGATTGCTGCAGCCGGGGGGTGCGCTCCGGCTGCGCGTCCCCCCAGGCTGCGCGTTCGTGCTGCTGAAGTGCTGCCGGAGTTCATCGTGTGGTCGGCGGAGCCGGCTAGCACCCGGCTTCCGCTTCCTCGCTTTCTCCTCGGCGAGCTCCCGGCCAGCGCCCTGGGCGGCCTCTGGCTCCAGGGCGACGGCTGCTGCAGCCGGGCCTCATGGGTCTCTCTGGAGGTCTCCGCGGCCGGGAGCCTGTCCCTGGCCCGCGGTTGGCAGACGTTTGCCCGCGCGCGTAGCCTGAGCCATCGGTCCACCCTACACTTCAAGTTCGACGGCGACGCCACCCTCTACGTGAGGGTGTTTGGGGAAGATGGTCGCCACGCAGGGTGTTGCCCCGAGGGTGACGACCGCGGCTGGGAACCCAACTCCGGTGATGATGGAGAGAGCAGGGCCCGCACGACTGGCGGCGTTCGAGGTTCCCCAAGCTTCTCCGGTTCTTCTTCAGGCGGCGACTCCTCTAGCGGTGGCCGCGATCAGCCTCCACGCCGTCGTATCTGCTTGGGGGCGGCAATGTGTCCGCCCGCCGTCGCGCCCTGGTGAAGCGCGAGAGGGAGTCCGCCTGAGCTCCGGAGGCAGCTCGGGCCTTCCCCGCGGGCCGGTGTGAGGCGAGCCGCGCCGGATGTGTTCTTCCTTTTCTCTTTTTCCTGCGTAACAAAGACAATAGTGCGGAGCCCTGCGGGGGCGTGTTTGGGTTATTGCTTGTTAATCATCGTTTTGCTTTCGTTACCGTACCTTCCGGCTATGTGCCCGAGCATGGATAGTTCCCGGCCCCGGCCATGGGGGGCGACCGACCCAGGCCCTTTGTTTGTGTCGCGGTGCCCATGGGGCACGGACTGGAGGGGTGCTCCTGTAAGGGGCCCAGGTCGCGAACTCTTTGAGTGACTAGGATAGGAACACTCGCGAGGGCGCTCGGCTCTCCCCCTCGCGAGGCCTTGCACAAGAGAAATCAAGGCAGGAGAGTGAAAAGCCGAAGAACCGCAAGCCAAAGACGGCAACAACTTCAATAAAACTTCAAACGAAGAGGAACAAGCCAACTGCGGAAAGCAAATGAAAAGCCGCGTCTGGCACCTAGTCTAGTCTTCGACGTCTTCTCACCAGCGCGGAGCTAAGTGCTGCCACTGGGCGTGGGAGGGAGCCCCAGGGCCTGAGGCCGGCGCTCCTGAGACTCCGGGGCGTGTACAGCCCCAACTCATTATTACGTGAGAGTGTCACGGGCGGCGAGCTTCACAGGCGTTGGCCTTCTTCACAGGCTCCGGGCCTTTTCCAAAACGCGATAGCTTCACAGGCACTCGCCCTGCTTCACAGGCTCCGGGCCTTTTCCAAAACGCGATAGCTTCACAGGCACTCGCCCTGCTTCACAGGCTCCGGGCCTTTTCCAAAATGCGATAGCTTCACAGGCACTCGCCTTGCTTCACAGGCTCTGGGCCTTTTCCAAAACGCGATAGCTTCACAGGCACTCGCCCTGCTTCACAGGCTCTGGGCCTTTTCCAAAACGCGATAGCTTCACAGGCACTCACCTTGCTTCACAGGCTCTGGGCCTTTTCCAAAACGTGATAGCTTCATAGGCACTCGCCTTGCTTCACAGGCTCTGGGCCTTTTCCAAAACGCGATAGCTTCACAGGCACTCGCCTTGCTTCACAGGCTCTGGGCCTTTTCAGGGGTAGAACCTCCGGAGGTGCTGGATGTTCCATGCATTTTGGACCGACACTCCCTCCTGAGTCTCCAAGCGCGCGGAGCCGGGCCTGGAAACATGAACAACCTTGAACGGGCCCTCCCACATGGGAGAGAGCTTGTGCAATCCCTCCCTGGAAAGAACCCGCCTGAGCATGAGGTCTCCTACCTCAAGAGTCTTGGGGCGGATGTTGCGGCAGTGATATCGCCGCAGTGCTTGTTGGTACCTCGCCGCTCGCAGCACGGCTTCCCGGCGACGCTCCTCCCCCAGCACGAGGTCCGTCCCCCGCATGGCGTCCTGCTGCGCCTCGTCGAACGCCAGGACCCGCGTGGAGTGACGTCTGACCTCGTGAGGGAGGACTGCTTCTGCTCCGTAGACCAGGAAGAATGGGGTATCTCCAGTCGGCTTGGTCGCGGTGGTGCGGATGGACCACAACACGGACCGCAGTTCGTCGTACCAACCTCTGCTGCAAGCCTCCAGCTTCTTCTTGAACGTCCTGGTCTTGAGGCCCCTCAGGACCTCCGCGTTGGCTCGCTCGGCCTGGCCGTTGCTTCGGGGGCGCGCCACTGAAGCGTAGCATATCTGCGTTCCAAGGTTAGCACAGTATGTTTTGAAGAGGTTACTGGTGAACTGCGAACCGTTGTCCGTGATGATGCGATTCGGCACCCCGAACCGGCTCACGATGCCCTTGATGAACTTGACTACGGAACCCGCAGGAATGGTGCGGACAGCCTCCACTTCAGCCCACTTGGTGAACTTGTCCACGACAACGTAAAGGTAGCGGTAGGCCCCTGGTGCCCGAGGAAACGGACCCAAGATGTCGAGCCCCTAGACTGCGAATGGCCACGAAAGGGGGATAGTCTGCAAGCCCCCTGCCGGCTGATGGATCTGCTTGGCGTGGAACTGGCAGGCCTCACAAGCTTTCACTAGTTCAACGGCGTCATTGAGCGCGGTGGGCCAGTAAAACCCACTGCGGAATGCCTTGCCAACGAGGGTCCGTGATGACGAATGATGTCCGCAGTCTCCGCCGTGTATATCTTCCAGTAGTTCCTTCCCTTGCTCCCTGGAGATGCAGCGCAGGGATACATCGTTTGGTCGCTTCTGGTAGAGCTCCCCATCTTTGATGCAGTATGCCGTGGCCTGGCGCGCCACTTGCTCTGCTTCCTCCTCCTTCTCCGGCAGGGTCCCTTGCGTTAGGTAGCTCCGGAGCTCCGTGATTCAACATCCCTCCTGAGGTTCCATCGTCAGGAGCAGGCGTGCTCCCGAGGCCGGGCCACAAGCCGGAGCTCCTGAGGCAGGTGGCTGAGGGAGCTCCTCCCTGGGCTGAGCCGTGTTTGATAATGACGGTAAGGCTGAAGGCTTGAAGAGCCGCTCCTCGAAAACGCCAGGCTCCTGAGGTAACCGCCTGGACGCGCGTTTGGCGATGTCATCGGCTTCCTGATTGGTGCCACGGGGCACATGCTGCAACTCCAACCCCCAGAACTGCTTCTCCATCCTGCGGACCTCTGCAAGGTAGGCCTCCATGTGCTTATCCTTCGGCTCGTACACCTTGTTGGAGAAATTGGCAAGGAGCTGCGAATCGCCCTTGATGGTGAGGCGTTTCACCCCCAGGGCAGCTGCAACCTTCATGCCTGCTATTAAACCTTCATACTCCGCTATGTTGTTGGAGACCTTTTCGCCTTGCTGGAAACAAAGTTGCACGGCGTAATAGAGCTTGTCCTGGGTGGGCGATATAAGCACCGCCCCAGCCCCTGCGCCGTGTCTGGAGAATGCCCCATCGAAGTACATGACCCAGCCCTCTGGCGCCTCGCTTCCCGGGGACAGGGACCGATCCTCGTCGGCCTTGAGGCCTGGCGCCTCCGTCCATTCTGCCACAAAATCCGCCAACGCTGCTCCCTTGATGACTCTGGTCGTGCTGAATTCGAGCTGAAACGCTTGCAGCTCTATGTTCCACTCAGCGACCCTCCCAGCTGAATTGGGGCTCCTGAGCACCCTCTGCAGCACTATTTTCAGGGACACGAGGAAACCCAAGAGCTTGCCCGAGGGGACTCCAAACACACACTTCTCTGGGTTGAGCCGTAGGTTCACTGCGTTGAGGCTCGCGAAGGTTTCCTCCAGGTCTTGTATCAAGGTCCTGGCCTCTCGAGATTTTACCACGATGTCATCGACGTAAGCTTCAACATTCTTCCCGAGCTACGGGCCCAAGGTGATATGCATCAGCCGCTGAAAGGTCGCCCCTGTGTTACGCAGCCCGAATGGCATGTAGGTGTAGCAGTACACCCCACACGGGGTTAGGAAGGCCGTCTTCTCGACGTCTTCCACCGCCATCTTGATCTGGTGATACCTAGAGAAGGCATCCAGGAAGCATAACAGGTCACACTCCGCAATGGAATCAACGATCTGGTCGATGCGGGGGAGCGGGAACGGATCTTGCGGGCACGCTTTGTTGAGGTTGGTGAAGTCGACACACATGCGTTCCTTCCCTCCCTTCTTCGGCACAACGACAAGGTTGGCCAACCAATCTGGGTATCAGACCTCGCGAATGACCCCAGCAGCCTCTAATTTGCGGGTCTCTTGGATGATGAAGGCCTGCTTTTCTGTGGACTGCCGCCTGGCCTTCTGCTTCACTGGGCGCACGTTGGGGCACAAGTTGAGGTGATGCTCGATTACACTCCTGGGGATCCCTGCCAACTGGTCCGGCTCCCAAGCGAATACCTTCTTGTTTGCGCGCAGGAACCCGACCAGGGCCTCCTCCTGCTCGGGTTTGAGGTGGGCGCCTATGGTGAAAGTGGCGTTGGTGGACCCGTCCTCATCGACGGGTATCTGCTTGGTTTCTGCCTTGTCTTGGGTGAACAGCTGCTTCTTCTTGGCGGGCGTAGCCCCCTTGGGCTCGGGGGCCTCCAAGTCTGCAGGCTGTGCAACGCTGCTGTCTTGAAGACGAGCTTGAGCACCCGTAGGGCATCACCGGTATCCCCGTGCACGGTGAGGACACCGCTGCTCCCGGGCATCTTCATGAGGTTGTACGCCGGGTGCGTGGCGGCCATGAACTGGGCCAGCGCTGGGTAGCCGAGGATGGCATTGTAGGGGAGGCCGATGGGGGCGATGTCGAAGTCGACCAGCTCCATGCGGAAGTTGTCGTAGGTGCCGAAGGTCACTGGGAGCCGGATCTGCCCCAAGGAGCTGGACGACCTGCCCCCAATGCCCGAGAAGGGTCGGCTGGGCTGCAACCGTTCCAGGGGTATGCAGAGGAGGTTGAAGGCCTCGACTGAGATCACGCTGAGGCCCGCCCCGCCATCAATGAGAGTGCTGGTGACGGCCACCTGGCAGATGGTGGGGGTGCATAGCATGGGGAGCGCGCCCGAGCAGGCCGAGTTGGAGGGGTGGTCCTCCGGGCTGAAGCTCAGGCCGGTCTCGGGCGCCGCCCGATCCAGGGGAGCCCCCTGAGACGTGGAAGCAGCGCTGACCCAGCGGATGAACGGCTTGATGTGGTAACATGTAGGCGGCGCCTGTGAGCCGCCCAAGAGGGCTGCGACGACTGGGGGTGTTGGTGCAGCGCGATAGGCGGGGGAGAGGTCGCGGGGCTCCATGGGCGCGCGGAGCACGCGAGACAAAGAACCAGCTGGGGTGAGCGAGGGAGTTGCGGTGCGGCCGTCTTGCCGCACGGACAGATGCGGGGACGATGCTTGTTGCTCGTCCCCCGCCGGGCCGGTGGCGGTGTTGACGGCAGGTGACGGGGAACGGCGGGGACGCCCGCCGACAGGGGCCGTCTGGGCGACGCGGGAAGCAAAGGCGGCCCGGCGTGCTGCGCGAGCCCGACGAGCGCCAAACATGGGCACGATGGTCGGAGGAGAACGGGGTGGTGGGGGACGAATTCCGGCGCACCCCTACCTGGCGCGCCAAATGTCGGATTTTGGGTTCCGGCAGACCCTTGAGGTTTGGACACTGGGGTGCACGCGGAGATTTCGCCTCCTACCTACCTGCTCCCCTCCGCCACACCCAGGATCGAAACTATCGAAAGAACAACACAAGAGACACAGGGTTTATACTGGTTCGGGCCACCGTTGTGGTGTAATACCCTACTCCAGTGTGTGGTGTGGTGGATTGCCTCTTGGGCTAATGATGATGAACAATACAAGGAAGAACAGCCTCGCGAGGGTCTGCTCTTGACTGGGGCGATGAACTGCTAGGAGGAGTTCAGTCACCTTTCTCTCTCTCTCTCACTGCTTCCAACCGGCCGACCTCCTTTGCCATGTGGGTGGCTGGTCCTATTTATAGAGGCCCTGGTCCTCTTCCCAAATATTGAGCGGGAAGGGAGCCAACAATGGCAAGCTAATTTGAAGGGGGACAACAAGTATCAACTATCCTGACAAAAGTAGTCTTCGCCTGTGCAAAGCTCTGGTGATGACGCCGTCTTGGGCTCCACGGTGACCTCCGTCTCGTAGTCCTCCTGGTCTTGGTCTCGTTGCACCGAAATGGCAACCTTTGCCTGATGCCTCGGTACCCCGCGGCTGTGCTTGCCCCCTTTGCACCAAAGAGGAAAGGAGGACGCTGCGCGGGCTGCCACCCGCCTGGCGCCCTGGGTCGTCATGGCTTGCATCACGGGCACCTCGCGAGGTACCCCGCCTTGATCTCTCCGCCTCCTCGTGAGCCTTCCTGATGAGACCTTGCCTGAGGAGGCTCCGTGTCGTCCGCCCCGCGGGGCTTGGCCCCTCGCGAGGGTCTTGAGTTTGTATTGGTGAAGATGGGCCGTGCTAGGCCCCCCTTTGAGCCACGCCGCAGGCCGCAGGCAGGCAAGTCTGGGGACCCCCGTTCCCAGAACGCCGACATCATGCTAGTTGAGTAGTTGTGAATTTGAGAAATACTTGTGTTGAAGTTTGTGATTCCCGTAGCATGCACGTATGGTGAACCGTTATGTGATGAAGTCGGAGCATGATTTATTTATTGATTGCCTTCCTTATGAGTGGCGGTTGGGGACGAGCGATGGTCTTTTCCTACCAATCTATCCCCCTAGGAGCATGCACATAGTACTTTGTTTCGATAACTAATAGGTTTTTGCAATAAGTATGTGAGTTCTTTATGACTAATGTTGAGTCCATGGATTATACGCACTCTCACCCTTTCACCATTGCTAGCCTCTCTAGTACTGTGCAAACTTTCGCCGGTACCATAAACCCACCATATACCTTCCTCAAAACAGCCACCATACCTACCTATTATGGCATTTCCATAGTCATTCCGAGATATATTGCCATGCAACTTTCCACCACCAGTTTATCATGACACATTCATCATTGTCATATTGCTAGCATGATCATGTAGTTGACATAGTATTTGTGGGAAAGCCACCGTTCATAATTCTTTCATACATGTCACTCTTGATTCATTGCATATCCCGGTACACCGCCAGAGGCATTCATATAGAGTCATACTTTGTTCTAGCTTCGAGTTGTAAATAAATAGAAGTGTGATGATCATCATTCAACAGAGCATTGTCCCAAAAAAAGAGAGAGAAAGGCCAAAGAAAAACAAGAAGGCCCAAAAAAATATTAAAAAACTAAATAAATAAAAGAGAAAATAAAAAGGGGCAATGCTACTATCCTTTTACCACACTTGTGCTTCAAAGTAGCACCATGATATAGCGAGACTCATATATTGTGCTTCAAAGTAGCACCATGTTCTTCATATAGAGAGTCTCATATGTTGTCACTTTCATATACTAGTGGGAATATTTCATTATAGAACTTGGCTTGTATATTCCAATGATGGGCTTCCTCAAATTTCCCTAGGTCTTCATGAGCAAGCGAGTTGGATGCACACCCACTAGTTTCTTTTGTTGAGCTTTCATACACTTATAGCTCTAGTGCATCCGTTGCATGGCAATCCCTACTCACTCACATTGATATCTATTGATGGGCATCTCCATAGCCCATTGATACACCTAGTTGATGTGAGACCATCTTCTCCTTTTTGTCTTCTCCACAACCACCATTCTATTCCACCTATAGTGCTATGTCCATGGCTCACGCTCATGTATTGTGTGAAGATTGAAAAAGTTTGAGAACATCAAAAGTATGAAACAATTGCTTGGCTTATCATCGGGGGCATGCATGATTTAAATATGTTGTGTGGTGAAGATGGAGCATAACCAGACTATATGATTTTGTAGGGATAGCTTTCTTTGGCCATGTTATTTTGAGAAGACATAATTGCTTAAGTTAGTATGCTTGAAGTATTATTATTTTTATGTCAATATGAACTTTTGTCTTGAATCTTTCGGATCTGAATATTCATATCACAAGTAAGAAGAATTACATTGAAATTATGCCAACTAGCATTCCACATCAAAAATTATCTTTTTATCATTTACCTACTCGAGGACGAGCAAGAATTGAGCTTGGGGATGCTTGATACGTCTCCAACGTATCTATAATTTTTGATTGCTCCATGCTATATTATCTACTGTTTTGGGCAATATTGGGCTTTATCATCCACTTTTATATTACTTTTGGGACTAACCGATTAACCGGAGGCCCAGCCCAGATTTGATGTTTTATGCCAATTTCAGTGTTTCGAAGAAAAGGAATATCAAACGGAGTCGAAACGGAACGAAATCAACTGGAGAAGTTATTTTTTGGAATGAAAGCCACCAGATAGACTTGGACTCCACGTCAGGAGATACGGGAGGTGCTCGCGAGGGTGGGGGGCGCCCCCCCTAGGGCGCGCCCCCTGCCTCGTGGGGCCCCCGTAGCTCCTCCGACGTACCCCTGCACCCATATATACCTACGTATCCTAAAACTTCCAGATAATATAATAGATCGGGAGTTCCACCGCCAGAAGCCTCCGTAGCCACCGAAAACCAATCTAGACCCGTTCCGGCACCCTGCCGGAGGGGGCAATCCTTCTTCGGTGGCCATCTTCATCATCTCGGTGCTCTCCATGACGAGGAGGGAGTAGTTCCCCCTCGGGGCTGAGGGTATGTACCAGTAGCTATGTGTTTGATCTCTCTCTCTCTCTCGTGTTCTTGATTTGGCACGATCTTGATGTATCGTGAGCTTTGCTATTATAGTTGGATCTTATGTTTCTCCTCCCCCTCTTCTCTCTTGTAATGAATTGAGTTTCCCCTTTGAAGTAATCTTATCGGATTGAGTCTTTAAAGATTTGAGAACACTTGATGTATGTCTTGCCGTGGATATCTGTGGTGACAATGGGATATCACGTGATTCACTTGATGTATGTTTTGGTGATCAACTTGCGGGTTCCGCCCATGAACCTATGCATAGGGGTTGGCACACGTTTTCGTCGTGATTCTCCGGTAGAAACTTTGGGGCACTCTTTGAGGTCCTTTGTGTTGGTTGAATAGATGAATCTGAGATTGTGTGACGCATATCGTATAATCATACCCATGGATACTTGAGGTGACATTGGAGTATCTAGGTGACATTAGGGTTTTGGTTGATTTGTGTCTTAAGGTGTTATTCTAGTATGAACTCTAGGGCTGTTTGTGACACTTATAGGAATAGCCCAACGGATTGATTGGAAAGAATAACTTTGAGGTGGTTTCGTACCCTACCATAATCTCTTCGTTCGTTCTCCTCTATTAGTGACTTTGGAGTGACTCTTTGTTGCATGTTGAGGGATAGTTTTATGATCCAATTATGTTATTATTGTTGAGGGAACTTGCACTAGCGAAAGTATGAACCCTAGGCCTTGTTTCAACGCATTGCAATACCGTTTACGCTCACTTTTATCACTTGTTACCTTGCTATTTTTATAATTTCAGATTACAAATACCTTTATCTACCATCCATATACCACTTGTATCACCATCTCTTCGCCGAACTAGTGCACCTATACAATTTACCATTGTATTGGGTGTGTTGGGGACACAAGAGACTCTTTGTTATTTGGTTACAGGGTTGCTCGAGAGAGACCATCTTCATCCTACGCCTCCTACGGATTGATAAACTTTAGGTCATCCACTTGAGGGAAATTTGCTACTGTCCTACAAACCTTTGCACTTGGAGGCCCAACAACGTCTACAAGAAGAAGGTTGTGTAGTAGACATCATCAACTTGCAGATAGGGTTACACAATGAAAAATTACAAGATGTATGTGGCAATTTCATGGCCAAAAAAGGAGAGGCAGTGGTGAGCCTATACCGTGTGGTATGGTACGTCACTCATCCATTGCAATCATTGTGACATGTTATTTGTATGCCAGTTCTATTAGCCAAGTTTCTTAGGGACAGTTATTACGAGTTATCCTTAGAAAATATGCACCTGTGAATATAAGCTCCATGTAATAAGCCAACCAGTTCTTTTCATTGCGTTTTCGGCTTATCTTTGGTATGACCAGTGGAAAGTCTAGATTGCATTATATTTTTTCATTTTGCCGCCCATATGGAAATTAATTTGACTTGCAAACATCACAAATTGAACCAAGTGCAGTAATTAATATGATAGGAAAACAGACCATCACTATTTGCTCAAAATGCAAATACAAAGATACCATCTACTTGGCATAATCTACTTTGGTCAATTTTTCCATAGAGATCCCATTGCCTAATTTAAACGAAGAACACATGACCCACATTTAAATGAAGAACAATTATTTATTGAAATTCGATGGTCCAAGTGGCTGGTTATTATCGTATAGCAGCACCACCTGAAAGCATCATATAGCAGCAGCAGCAGCTCATAGCAACTCATCATACAGCAGCAGCAGTCTGCAATTCATCATATACTAGCAGCAGCTCATAGCAATTCATCATATAGCAGCAGCAGGAGCAGCTCATAGCAATTCATCATATAGCAGCAGGAGGAGCAGCTCATAGCAATTCTTCATATAGCAGCAGCAGAAGCAGCTTGTGGCAACTCATCATATAGCAGCAGCAGCAGCTCATAGCAATTCATCATATAGCAGCAGCAACTCATAGCAACTCATCATACAGCACCAGCAGCTCATGGAAATTCATCATAGCAACTCCTTCTTTGCTTCTTTTCTTGATATGTAAGATTTGCTCACACATCTGTTCAATTGCTTGTTTGCATCAGCCAGCCATACTAGGACTGCTTGCTTTGATTACTTGTTGTTCTTGACCTAACACTCTAACAGAGCTTGTCAATGATTTAAACACTAAGGGCTGCTGTAGTGGGGCCTTGTCTAACTCATAGGTGACGTAAAGGTTTGGCTGTACACTATAGTAGGCTCTCCAAGAGTACCTGGAGATCCAGTTCGAAGGTATGCCTAGTTTTTACATAGTGCAGACATAGTAAATGCTCATTTCATTGTGTGCAAGTGCAAGAGATGCGGCATGTTTCATTATGTGGTGTTGTTTTGTTATAATCTCATCCTTTTGTGTTCACAGACTGGAAAGTATGCATATTTATCTTCCAAGGAGACGATTAACTAGTTTGTGTCACCTTGCAGAGGGGGTGCAATGAAGATAAGATTGAGGATTTCCAAGTACAAGATGTTAGGAAGGAGCCTTGCAAGAGAAGTAGGAGCTGCGCTGAGCCTCTTCAACCTCCTAAGGTAAGTCACTGTATGCAACTCAACAGTTCAATTCCTTGTTTGTTTCAGGCATGGTTAATTTTCTCTTTTCAATTGCTTTATTTGTCCTCAGTTAATGAGATGCCCAAATAATCATGCCTGATGTTCGGTACTTGTATCACTATTAGTTGACATAATTAAAGGCCTTACCATTTAATTACTCTGCCGAAGTGTGCCTGAAGCTTTGAAGTCTATTAACCAACTATTATTGCATGAGGCTCACAATCTAGTTTATACTACGCTAATGATTGCATAGTTTTGCCTATTGTAGTATGTTTGTATGAAACCCTCTGTTGTTCATTATGCTCCCTAAGACTTTAATTGAGGCATAGAATGGCCAACTGCTTGCTTACTTATACACAACGTGTTGTCTAAATTTGTAACTTGTCTGTGTTTTTGATTGGGCCACAACATCATGCTCCTCTGGTGAGCTAAGAGGGATTTCTGTATGCAGACTGCACAAACTATCTTTTTTATAAATTTTAAAATATCACCAGCATATGCTTCATGACATGTAACAATTTTTTTTGAAAGTGACGTGTAACATTATTGTTAGTCCTGTTTTGCCATGTAGTATAAAATGGTGTCTTGTTCGCTTCACTGTTGTAACTATATTTTTGCCCTAGTCATGTGTACTTACAGAAACATTTCAGGATGAAGTGACATCAACACAAAGATCTGCGAGCAGTGCGGCATGGCCATTACCGAATGATTATGGATTGGAATTGGAATGTGCTGATGTTCTCGAGCATCAACTAGAGGTGGCAAGACAACGTGTACATGATTGTCAACGTATAATCAACAAGTTGAGACTGGACATGCAGGTATTAGATGCAGGAGTCAAAAAAATGAAACAGGACACTGAGGTAACCATGAAGGAATTGGAGATTTTGCAGACTGAAATTTGTGCTATCTGAATCCGGCCAATCCTATTTTCTGAAGAGATTATAGTTCAAATGGAGTTAAGTTGATGCGCGTCCATGATGTATGAGCTGTATTTGCCCAGTGTATGTAATTTGCTGTTTGTGTATGCTTTATTATCACCTGTGTCGAACCATAATGCCTAGTGGGTATAATCGGCTGTAATTTCTTTATTGTATAGTGTAGGATTATTCTACCTTTCTATGCCTTGATCTCTTTGTTGTATAGTGTATGCTTTTTAGAGGTGATAGTATTGAGTAGGATAATTCTTTGAATATGCTATATCGTTCAAACGGGGGCCAACTCGCCCGACCATGGCCCTGCACGGGCCGTCGGATCCATGGGCCTTCTACGTCTCGTAGGATCCATGGGCCTTATACGTCTCGTAGGATCCATGGCCTTCTACGTCTCGTAGGATCCATGGGCCTTGTACATCTCGTAGGATCCATAGGCCGCCGACTCATTTATGGGTCTTGTACGGGCCTTTAATGGGCCGTAGATGGGCCTTTAATGGAAATCATACGTTTTATGGGCTGACCATAACGAGCCGTTAATAGGCCGTATTTGGTGATGCTATGAAAATGGCCCAACAGACTAATGGTCCACAAACGGGCCGACTGTAACGATGGGCTGAATTTGGCCCACAAGCAGAAAATGACAGTAACATGCCATAAGTAACCGAATGCTGCAAATGAGACCAAGAATAAATGGGCCCTCAGAAGGCCGAAAGTTAACTTGGGCTGGAAACAGCCCAACGAAATAACGGGCCGTTAATGGGTATAAAGGGATACACTGTTCATTACGGGCCAGTTTCACCATGGGCCGTTAATGGGTGTAAAGTAATACACTGTTCATTACGGGCCAGTTTCAGCACGGGCCTCTAATGGGCCAAGAGTTACAAAGGGCCTCATATGGGCCGAAAGACGTCATGGGCTATACATGGGCCAGAAGTGAAAATGGGCTGGAATCATATTGGATGGCCCAGATGATGCTACTGGGCCTAATTCGGATAGGGCGTAACGGGCCTTGGGTTATCGGGCTTTAAATGGGCTATATGCGAACAGGCCGTTAACATGCTTTCCATGGGCCAACCCGCCAGCTTTTGACCAAGTCAAACGGGCCGGCCTTTTCACAGGAATGGGCCACTGTTGGGCCGTGCCACGTGTCGACATATCATAGGCGCCTTCTGTCTAGTGAGTGGATGACATCTGTCCCAACGATGAGCCGACAAGTGTTTCCTCTAGCCAATGATGATTTTACACGTGGAAAATCCCCATTGGCCGGGGCTGTTAACGGGTTATCGGATCCAAAACCCGACCTGATAGCTTAACGGCGTTCCGATATGGTGGATGCCACGTGTCGGTCACCCTTGACGAAAGCACTCATGTGACGCATGATTTATCGTCATGGAAGTGGACACTTCCGTGATAATAATTTTGGTAATGTCATGGAACACTTCTACGACAACACAGGTATGACTATCTTGATTCTGTCATAAATTTGTCATGGATGTACATGCATGACAAAAAACGCGACCTACTGTGACAAACACGTATCATCACGGAAGTGTATTTTTTTGTAGTGCATTAAACATCTAAAACAGATAATATAATAGCATGGAACAATAAAAAATTATAGATACGTTGGAGACATATCATGCGCCCCCTACCTTGTGGACCCCCTGGACCTCCACCGACCTCAACTCCAACTCTATATATTCATGTTCAGGGAGAAAAAATTAGAGAGAAGGACTCATCGCATTTTACGACACGGAGCCGCCGTCACCCCCTTGTTCTTCATCAGGAGGGCAAATCTGGAGTCCGTTCGGGGCTCCAGAGAGGGGAAATGGTCGCCATCATCATCACCAACCTTCCTCCATCACCAATTTCTTGATGCTCACCGCCATCCGTTAGTAATTCCATTGTTGTCTTGCTGGACGGTGATGAGTTGGATGAGATTTATCATGTAATCGAGTTAGTTTTGTTAGGGTTTGATCCCTAGTATCCACTATGTTCTGAGATTGATGTTGCTATGACTTTGCTATGCTTAATGCTTGTCACTAGGGCCCGAGTGCCATGATTTCAGATCTGAACTTATTATGTTTTCATGAATATATTTGTGTTCTTGATCCGATCTTGCAAGTTGTACACACCTATTACGAGTTATGATCCGCATACCCCAAGGTGAAAATAATTGGGATTCTTCCCGGTGATTCCCGTGCTTTGTTCCGGTTCTCTGTTAAAAGGAGGCCTTAATATCCCTTAGTTTCCATTAGGACCCCGCTGCCACGGGAGGGTAGGACAAAAGGTGTCATGCAAGTTCTTTTCCATAAGCACGTATGACTATATACGGAATACATGCCTACATTATATTGATGAATTGGAGCTAGTTCTGTGTCACCCTAGGTTATAATTGTTGCATGATGAATGCCATCCGACATAATTATCCATCACTGACCCATTGCCTATGAGTTCGTTTCAAAATTGGTACTGTTACTTTTGCCACAATTACCGTTACTTCCATACTACTTTGCTACTAAATACGTTGCTGCAGATATTGAGTCCTTCAGGTGTAGTTGAATTGACAACTTAGCTGCTAATCTTGAGAATATTCTTTGGCTCCCCTTGTGTCGAATCAATAAATTTGGGTTGAATACTCTACCCTCGAAAACTGTTGCGATCCCCTATACTTGTGGGTTATCACAGTCCGGACGCCCACAAAGCCCCCCGCCCCACTTTGTCTCTGGTTTGTGGGAAAACACTTGCAAACTGCACGGGCGGATCGATACATGCCCACGTTGAATGGAACAACACATCCGAATCGCACAGTCTGGATGTATGTGTGGCACCCCGGCTCAGAGCTACCGGTTTACCTTGCATTGCCAGCCCAGAGATCAAGTATTCTAGCAACACACAATAACTTGGTACAGAAAATTACTGCTTTATTAATCTCTTGTGGATACATACGTTTGAAGATTACATGTCAAGCGAGGCCAAGAGGCACACACGGTGCAGCTGCACTTATGTACATTATCTAGTAGACATCTCACGGGCCTCGACGATAAGGGAAACTCCTACTCGGCAGTGAAACGATGAAGTGGTGGAACTACATTCCACAAGGACAGTGCTGGGACATGACCTGGACCACGACATCAAATCCTTGCACAGCTTCTCCTACATCTGGAATGACATGCCAGGTTTGTACTTTGAATGTACTCGCAAACTCACAGCAAACAAAGCAAACATGACAACAATAACAAGGAATTTAATAGGTTAATGCATGAGCATGAACATGATACTATCCTTCATGATGTGTACGTGGTGAATCATCAATTAATCATGGTCCCTCAGACGAACTTACCATCTCAGGGTTATCTTGTAACCGCCATCAGTATCTTACCATCGTGATCATCACTCGATCACATCAATAACATCCACAGTGATCCTCTCACGATCACCAACTTCTGCATGTGCCATCTCGGTGTTAATAAGTGTGTGGGTTATTTATTTCTGTTAACCCATAGTGTGACCTGCTACGAACTATGTCCATATCGAGGACGCGACTATCGATAGATTATACACTCTGTGGAGGTTAGTACACTGTACCGCCGCCACAGAACACATGGCCTCGTGCTCCCATTCAGGTGGACCAACGACATTCTGGCAAAACCAATCTATTGCATGACAGTCTCCCGGCCACTCGACAAACCCCCCTTTGGTCTATGTCATGGGTGGCCCCGATGCTAACTCTTGACATCCACCACCTTCATGTTCGGCCACCGTTGTGGCAAAAATAAAAAAACTCGTCCCAAGCGGGGACGTCAGTATCATACAACTCGGTCACACAAGGTTATGCCTGCCTACCGGACCAGGGTAGCGCAAGCACATAACCTTCCGTAGTTGGAGGTACCGGCGAGAGGCATGACAATAGACCAAATTAGGGCCTCCCCATCTAGGCAAGTGTGGTTGCACTGGTATGCTCGATCCAGTGGCACCATGACTCGATCAACAGTTGTTCAAGTTGAATTATCATCAGGTTTAACTTAAATGAAAAATGATTCGAGTCATATCATGCAATGTGGTGCACGGGGTCATGATAACATGAATATAAGTGACTAATTATCATACTCAACCATAGCATATAACATGATCTCTACTACACATAATAACAAGATGACGTATTCTCTACTTCACAATAACAATATAACATGTAATGAATTTAATGCAACAAGTTTTATAAAGCAAATCATTTCTAATAATGAAGCATATAATGAATCTAATTCAAATAGAACCATTGTCATTTCAATGTCATCCTTGCATATGAATGTTGTGGCTTGCCTTAGTTTAGAGCGTCACAATACTCCTGGTCTTCTCCAACACAACTAGGATCTTCTAAAAATAATTTAAATGCAAAAAAGAAATTGTCACATAAAGCATTTTATTGCACCAGAAATAATAAACAACAAGGAAAATTCTCAAACTTTGCAAACAGAAACTTTAGCTCAAGACAAAATTGTTACAAAAAGTTTCAACTCATTTGGACTTATAGAATAGGATTTATAGTTGGTCAAAGTTCTGGTCAAATATGAATTAAAATTGAATTAAACAGAAATTTTAGAAGAGGCCACTGATACGTCTCCAACGTATCTATAATTTTTTATTGCTGCATGCTATTATATTACATGTCTTGGATGTTTTATATGCATTAATATGCTATTTTATATTATTTTTGGGACTAACCTATTAACCTAAGCCCAGTGCTAGTTTCTGTTTTTTCCTTGTTTTTGAGTTTTACAGAAAACGAATATCAAACGGACCAAACGGAATAAAACTTTCGCGATGATTTTCTTGGACCAGAAGACACACGTAGGACTTGGAGAGGGGCCCAGAAGGTTCCCGAGGAGGCCACAAGCCTGCTAGGCGCGCCCCAGGGGGAGGCATGCCCTGAGGGCTTGTGGCCCCTCGGAGGTCTCCTAACCCTAATTCTTGCACTATAAATTCCCAAATATTCCCAAACCATCAGAGGCATCCATTAAAAATACTTTTCCGCCGCCGCAAGCCTCTGTTCCCATGAGATCCCATCTTGGGGCCTTTTCCGGCACCCTGCCAGAGGGGGATTCGATCACGGAGGGCATCTACATCAACCTTACTGCCCTTCCGATGAAATGTGAGTAGTTTACCACAGACCTAAGGGTCCATAGCTAGTAGCTAGATGGCTTCTTCTCTCTCTCTGATCTTTAATACAATGTTCTCGATGTTCTTGGAGTTCTATCCGATGTAATATTCTTTTTCCGTGTGTTTGTCGAGATCTGATGAATTGTGGATTTATGATCAGATTATCTATGAATATTATTTGAGTCTTTTCTAAACTCTTTTATGCATGATCAAATATCTTTGTATTTCTCTTTGAACTATCGGTTTGGTTTGGACAACTAGATTGGTTTTTCTTGCAATGGAAGAGGCGCTTAGTTTTGGGTTCAACCTTGCGGTGTCCTCACATAGTGACATAGTAGGGGTAGCGAGGCACGTATTGTATTGTTTCCATCAAGGGTAAAAAGATGGAGTTTTCATCATATTTCTTGAGTTTATCCCTCTACATCATGTCATCTTACTTAAGGCGTTACTCCGTTCTTATGAACTTAATACTCTAGATGCATGTTGGATAGCGGTTGATGTGTGGAGTAATAGTAGTAGATGCAGGCAATAGTCGGTCTACTTGACACGGACATGATGCCCATATTCATGATCATTGCCTTGGATATCATCATAACTTTTTGATTTTCTATCAATTGCTCGAAAGTAATTTGTTTGCCCATCGTATGCTTTCTTTCAAGAGAGAAGCCTCTAGTGAAACCTATGGCCCCCGGGTCTATTTTCCATCATATTTTTCAGATCTATAAACCAAAAAACCCAAAAATACCTTGCTACAATTTATTTATATTTACTTTAGTTTGCCTTTTTATTTATCTTTTATACCTATCTCTATTAGATCTCACCCTTGTTCATGACCGTGAAGGGATTGACAACCCCTTTTTCGCGTTGTGTGCAAGTGTTTATTAGTTTGTGCAGGTGCATTGATTGGAGACTTCCTTGTGACTCCTACTAGATTGATACATTGGTTCTTACTGAGGGAAATACTTATCTCTACTTTGTTGCATCACCCTTTCCTCTTCATGGGAAAAACCAACGCAAGCTCAAGAAGTAGCAGCCACGCCGAAGGCATATTTTGCCCAGGTGCCTCCACTAGAAAATGGTTCTGGCGAGGGAGAGAGAGGTTGACAGGTGGGGCCCCTGTCAGGATTAGAGAGAGAGATATGAGGGAATGGTTCTCTGGCGAGGAGGCCATGGCTGCCACCGGCGATGGTTGGAATGGATGCAGCACGACGTGGGGATCACACATGTACCAAGGTGAGGTAGGAGGTGGACTGATGGCGAGGCGAGCTTCATCTCCAGAGTTCGTCTCCAGAGACGATGGGCGGTGGAGCTTGTCGGAGTTGGGGATTCCGGCGACAAACCAACAAATTGGCTGCACCAACGCGCTCAAGATACCACCACGAGCTCAACAGAGGCAGTGGGAGAAGATGAATGTCACCCAAGCGAGTGGATGATCGAGGGGGATCCGCAGCCAACTACAGCAATGATCGGAGGCAGGAGGCCCTTTTGGCCTTGCCCCACTTGTAGGCAATCGATTTGTGGCCAATGAAGGTGAGAGCGATGGCTAGACCGGCTTAGGGAGGGGTCTATATATAGGTAGGGAGGTGACCGAGTTCTGGGCTCTGCCATGGTGGAGCTGCCGGCGAAATGAGGAGGAGATGGGCTCGGGCACAGCTTGGGGAAGAAGTATAGGGGCGCAGATAAGCTATGCATGCATGTGGACACACTGCAGCGCACTAAGTGGGGCAGGAGCCGCACTCGCGCTCACTATTCTGAACGGTAGCATTGCATCCGCATCCGACGTGCCGCCTGCCGGCGTCGGAGAGGAGCAGGGAGAGGGAAGGTGGATGAAGGAGAGGTGGGTGAGTGACGAGGACACGTTGCGGTGGGGTGAGGAGGAAGAACGGGCGGTGGCCAAGGGCCCCGATGTCCAGTCCACGAGCTCTACATGTCGAACACCTCGTCCCCACGTGGTCACCGTGTGCACTAGCATACACAGTAATTTTGGAGAGTGCAGATCCTATCCAATGTGAAGTCCCTTCAACGCAGTGTTGGGTAGTGCTCTTGGTTTGCCACCAAGCTGAAGGGATTTGACAAGAGCATGCTGCAATGTTTCTGTATAAAAACTTGGACAGGAAGTTGTGCTCAAATTACTTGGAGGATAAGGCTGAATTTTTTTGGTTAAGCATCACTTAGGAGGGTAAAGAAGTGGTAAAAATTTCAGCTCCAAAGGATCAAGGAAAAATATACCTTCTTCAAAAACTATCATTTCTAACCAGAAGCAAAAACATTTTTCCTAGCTGAAAATTTACAAAGGACAATGGCAAATTTTTGCATGGGGAGATGAGGCATGTCCCAAAGAATATTTGGGAATTTTCTGGGCAAGGAAAATGAAGGGTTCTTCAAAACAAAGAGGGAAAAAGGTCATTTTTAGAGAGAAAATGGATATAAAGTCATAATGAAAAATTATGAATCATCCATGGAATGAAGGAGATGAGATTTTGGGAGGGTTTTAAGATGATAGGCTTCACTTGGAAGAAAGTCAAAAATAATTCCAAGTGTCAAGTCTAAATGATTTGACAGAAAACCCATTTGCCAAAATAAATATTCAATAAAAACCAAATAAAAGCAATAGCAAAATCCAGAGTGTCACAGTATGCAAGAAGTTTAAGGGTCGACGTTGGAGATGCCCTTAAACTACAACTAGTCCAGCCCACAAAGTATATGCACCTACCAGCGAGAGCAACTAGTCATGGAGGCATTCTCTACTCGAATGCATGGTCTCTAGATGTACATGGCTCTTGTTGATGAGGATCTCGGTGGCAACCTGGTGGCAACAACCGAAGCAAGTGCAAAGAACTGGCTCTTCACCTTGATGGAGAAGCTCTCACATGATCAGTATGTGCTGATGGCAGTAACCTTATAGGCGATTTGGTCTTCTTGGTGGAAAGCTAGACATGAGGCAGTCTTCCAAACCCCACATGCAATACAAGCTTTCATAACACCTTTCATCGCTAATTTAGATGTGGTGCGGGAAAAGAGGCCGACAAATGATATCCCCAGGACGGCTAATGCGGGTGCAGGTGCCGTTCGATGTCCCAAGGCTCCTCACAATTTTTTTCCAAGATACATGTGGAAGCAGGGGGTCAAAGCACAAAGAGAAGGATCGGTCGTTGCAGTCTGCCGCGATGCCCAGGGCAACTTCTTGGGGAGTTCAGCTTTAATAGTTTATGGGGTCTTTCGCCCTGCAACTTTGGAAGCTACAACCTACCGTGAAGTGATTTCCTTGGCGCGAGATCTTCAACTCCATAGTTTTATTATTTCCTTAGATTCGAAACAAGTCGTTGGTGATATTATGAAAGGCAGCCAGGGTGCTTATGGAATAATCATCAATGAAATAAAATCTAGATCAACTTCATTCTCTTGTAGTTATATTTTTGAGAGTTGTGAAGTTAATTTTGAAGTTCATAGTTTAGCTAAATATGCTCTTAGTTTAGCTCAAGGGCTTCATGTGTGGCTTGGCCAGCCACATGACCCGATTTCTATCCCACTTTTTGCAGAGTTTGATCAATAAAGTGGCTTAACCCTTAAAAAACTAGTCAAGGAGCGCTCCTTAGAAAGGGAACGAGCGAAAGTTTTAGGAGCTCTGCACGAGCGATAAAGTGGTGTGCGCGGAGGTCGATCCAAATGAATCATTCTTCTGGTTTCTCTCTGCCCCCCTGATACAGCTTTGTCATATCTATAGTTTTTGAGTGTTCCATGCCAATATTATAAAACTTTCACATATTTTTGGCAACATTTTATATGATTTATTGGACTATCATATTGATCCAGTGCCCAGTGCCAGTTCCTGTGTGTTGCATGTTTTTTGTTTCGCAGAATATGCATATCAAACGAAGTCCAAATGCAATAAAAATTTATGGAGAATTATTTTGGAATTTATGTGATTTTTGGGAGGTGGAATCAATGCAAAAGGAGGCCCACAGCCCCCACAAGACACCAGGGTGCGGCTCAACCCCCAGGCGCGTGGTAGTGGGCTGTGGCCACCTTGTAAGGTGGTTGCCGCTCTACTTCGGTCGCAAGGAAGATTATATCCGGAAAAATCGTGTTAAAATCTCAGTGCAATCGGAGTTACGGATCTCCGGGAATATAAGAAACGGTTTTCGGTCAGAAAACAGGAACGCGAAAGAGAAGAAAATATATATATAGAGAGATCCAATCTCGGAGGGGCTCTCACCCCTCCGCCGCCATGGAGGTCATGGACCAGAGGGGAACTCTCCTCCCATCTAGGGGGAGGCCAAGGACGAAGAAGAAGAAGGAGGGGGGCTCTCTCGCCCTCTCTCTCCCGGTGGCATCGGAGCACCGCCGGGGCAATCATCATGACGGCGATCTACACCAACAACTTCGTCGCTGTGAACACCAACTCTCTCCCCCTCTATGCAGTGGTGTAACACCTCTTTTCCCCGTTGTAATCTCTACTTAAACATTATGCTCAATGATATATTATTTCCCAATGATATGTGGCTATCCTATGATGTTTGAGTAGATCCGTTTTGTCCTATGGGTTGATAGATGCTCATGATTGGTTTGAGTTGTATATTTTATTTTGGTGCTGTCCTACGGTACCCTTCATGTCGCGCAAACATGAGGGAACCCCGCTGTAGGGTGTTGAAATACGTTCATGATTCTCTTATGGTGGGTGGTGATACGTCCATTTTACATCATGCTTTTATATCCATATTTATTGCATTATGGGCTATTATCAATACGTATGCCTATTCTCTCTTATTTTATAAGGTTTACATGAAGAAGGAGAATGCCGGCAGCTGGAATTCTGGGTTGGAAAAGGAGCAAATATTAGAGACCTATTCTGCGCAAGTCCAAAAGTCCTGAAACTCCACGGGAATTATTTTCAGAGTATATAAAAAATATTGGGCGAAGAAAGTACCAGAGGGGGCCACCCACCATCCACGAGGGTGGGGGCACACCCCCTTGCCTCGTGGGCCCCCTGGCAGGCCTCCGGTGCCCATCTTCTACTATATAAGGTCTTCCGTCCGAGAAAAAATCATAAGCAAGCTCATGGGACAAAACTCCGCCGCCACAAGGCAGAACCTTGGCGGAACCAATCTAGGGCTTCGGCAGAGCTGTTCTGCCGGGGAAACATCTCTCTGGGAGGGGGAAATCATCACCATCGTCATCACCATCGATCCTCTCATTGGGAGGGTGTCAATCTCCATCAACATCTTCACCAACACCATCTCATCTCAAACCCTAGTTCATCTCTTGTATCCAATCTTTGTCCCCAAGCCTCAGATTGGTACCTCTGGGTTGCTAGTAGTGTTGATTACTCCTTGTAGTTGATGCTAGTTGGTTTATTCGGTGGAAGATCATATGTTCAGATCCTTTATGCATCTTAATACCCCTCTAATTATGAACATGAATATGATTTGTGAGTAGTTACGTTTGTTCCCGAGGACATGGGAGAAGTCTGGCTATAAGTAGTCATGTGAATTTGGTATTCGTTCGATATTTTGATGAGATGTATGTTGTCTTTCCTCCAGTGGTGTCATGTGAACGTCGACTACATGACACTTCACCATTGTATGGGCCTATTGGAAGGCATTGGGGAGTAATAAGTAGATGATGGGTTGCTAGAGTGACAGAAGCTTAAACCCTAGTTTATGAGTTGCTTCGTAAGGGGCTGATTTGGATCCATATGTTTCATGCTATGGTTAGGTTTACCTTAATACTTCTTTTGTAGTTGCGGATGCTTGCAATAGGGGTTAATCATAAGTGGGATGCTTGTCCAAGGAAGGGCAGTACCCAAGCACCGGTCCACCCACATATCAAATTATCAAAGTACCGAACGTGAATCATATGAGCGTGATGAAAACTAGCTTGACGATAATTCCCATGTGTCCTAGGGAGCGTTTTCCTTTATATAAGAGTTTGTCCAGGCTTGTCCTTTGCTACAAAAAGGACTGGGCCATCTCGCTGCACCTTATTTACTTTATTTACTTGTTACCCGTTACAAATTACCTTATCACAAAACTATCTGTTACCGATAATTTCAATGCTTGCAGAGAATACCTTACTGAAAACTGCTTATCATTTCCTTCTGCTCCTCGTTGGGTTCGACGCTCTTACTTATCGAAAGGAATACGATAGATCCCCTACACTTGTGGGTCATCAAGACTCTTTTCTGGCGCCGTTGCCGGGGAGTGAAGTGCCTTTGGTAGGTGGAATTTGGTAAGGAAAAATTTATATAGTGTGCTGAAATTTACTGTCACTTGTTACTATGGAACATAATCCTTTGAGGGGCTTGTTCGGGGTATCTTCACCCCGACCAGTAGAGCAAAGAGTTGCTCCTCAACCTACTGAACCTACTGAAAATGTTTACTTTGAAATTCCTTCGGGTATGATAGAGAAACTGCTAGCTAATCCTTTCACAGGTGATGGAACTTTACATCCCGATCTGCACCTAATCTATGTGGATGAAGTTTGTGGATTATTTAAGCTTGCAGGTATGCCCGATGATGTTATCAATAAGAAGGTCTTCCCTTTATATTTGAAGGGAAAGGCATTGACATGGTTTAGGCTATGTGATGATATGGGATCATGGAACTACAACCGATTGAAATTGGAATTTCATCAGAAGTTTTATCCTATGCATCTTGTTCATCATGATTGTAATTATATATATAACTTTTGGCCTCGCGAAGGAGAAAGCATCGCTCAAGCTTGGGGGAGGCTTAAGTCAATGTTATAGTCATGCCCCAATCGTGAGCTCTCAAGAGAAATTATTATTCAAAAATTTTATGCTTGGCTTTCTCTCAATGATCGCTCCATGCATGCTCGATACTTCTTGTATTGGATCTTTTATGATGAAGACTATTGAATTCAAATGGGATTTATTGGAGAGAATTAAACACAACTCTAAAGATTGGGATCTCGACGAAGGTAAGGAGTCAGGTATAACCCCAAAGTTTGATTGTGTTAAATCTTTTATGGATACCGATGCCTTTCGTGAATTTAGCACTAAATATGGACTTGACTCTGAGATAGTAGCTTCTTTCTGTGAATCCTTTGCTACTCATGTTGATATCCCTAAGGAGAAGTGGTTTAAATGTAATCCTCCCATTTAAGTAAAAGTAGTTGCACCTATTAAAGTTGAAGAAAAGACCATCACTTATAATGTTGATCCTATTGTTCCTACTGCTTATGTTGAGAAACCACCTTTCCCTGTTAGAATAAAGGATTATGCTAAAGCTTCAACTGTGGTTCGTAAGAGTAATACTAGAACGCCTACACCCTCTGAGCAAATTAAATTTGAACCTAGTATTGCTATGGTTAAAGATCTCTTGGCCAATAGTATTGATGGGCAAGTTATTTACTTCTGTGATGAAGCTGCTAGAATTGCTAGACCCGATACTAAAAATAAACATAGTCATGTTGTAGGCATGCCTGTTATTTCTATTAAAATAGGAGAGCATTTCTATCATGGCTTATGTGATATTGGTGCTAGTGCAAGTGCAATACCTCATTCCTTATATAAAGAAATTATGCATGATATTCCACATGCTGAGATAGAGGAAATTGATGTCACAATTAAGCTTGCCAATAGAGACACTATTTCACCAGTTGGGATTGTTAGAGATGTTGAAGTCTTGTGTGGGAAAGTTAAATATCCTGCTTATTTTCTTGTTCTTGGTTCCCCACAAGATAGCTTTTGTCCCATTATATTTGGTAGACCCTTCTTGAATACTGTTAATGCTAAGATCGATTGAAAAAGGATGTTGTTGCTATTGATTTGGGGGATATGTCTCATGAGTTTAATTTTGCTAAATTTCCTAGACAACCCCATGATAAAGAATTGCCTAGTAAAGATGAAATTATTGGTCTTGCTTCTATTGCCGTGCCTCCTAATGATCCTTTAGAACAATATTTGCTCGATCATGAAAATGATATGTTTATGAATGAAAGAAGGGAAATAGATGATGTATTCTTTAAACAGTGACCTATTTTGAAACACAGCTTACCTGTTGAAATCCTAGGGGATCCTCCTCCACCTAAGGGTGATCCTGTGTTTGAGCTTAAACCTTTACCTGATACTCTTAAATATGCTTATCTTGATGAGAAAAAGATATATCCTGTTATTATTAGTGCTAACCTTTTAGAGCATGAAGAAAAGAAATTGTCGGTGGGAACGACACCTATGGGATCACAAGAATCCCTACTACGGTTGCGGGGCGCGGGGTCGTGAGAAGAGCGGATCAAATAGATAGCACATGGTTCGTTTATCCAGGTTCGGGCCGCGGGGATGCGTAAAACCCTACTCCTGCTTTGGTGGATTGTATATCTGTGTTCTTGAGCTAGCTATGGGGCGTGAGGAGCTCCAAAAAGCCGAATCCTCCTCCTGGTCGCCTCGGGCCTCCTTTTATAGGAAAGGGTTGCCATAGTGGCACACAGGAGGTGGAAAGGGAACAGTGATGTGAGGTTATCCCTCGCATTACATGACAAGGCGCATTTAATGCGTCTTGCCCAGGTGTCCTTGCTTTATCAGGGACGGGGGAGAGCCCTGTCTCGTCCGTCGCCGCTCCCTCTCGCGTCGACACGCGCCCTGGCCAGCGGCGCCCGCGGTGCCATGTAGGCAGGCAGGCAGCTGAGGTGGCGCAGTGGTGGGTCTCCACGAAGATATGGATGCCGCCACGCAGGTGCCTGCCCAGCTGGTTGGGTCGGCAGCTGCATGCGAACGGCGGCGGAGGTTTGACTGGCATGGGCCTGATGGTGGCCCTACGGGTGTTCTTGGCAAGGGCCTTGCCGGGGCCCCGGCAAGGGTCTTGCCGTGGCGCCTGCTATCATCCCCGGCAAGGCGCTTGCCGGGGGCCTTGTGGTCCTCCTTGGCTGGGATCCCGCCAAGGATCATCATCTTCTAAAGGGTGTATCTGATCTTGAATGTCTTCACAAAGATCTGCAAGCCACCACGGGGATGTCTCCCGAATCCTTGCCCCATGGGGGCAGTGGACTCAAGGGTGACTCACTCCGTAGGTGTGGGGCGAGCTGCCACGGCAAGGGTCTTGCCGGGTTTGCTAAAACCGCCTCCCAGCAAGGATCTTGCCGGGGGGGGGGGTCCGCTTCGTCCCCTTTTCTCTTTGTGGTCTTGGTCTTGGCGTCATTCTGCTTCTCCTGAGCTTCGGCCTTACCTTGGCTCACCTCCCTTGCCTTGCTCAGTGTGGTGGTGCCCGTGGCTCAGACTGCCCGTGCACAGTTATAGGGGTACAAAAAGCGTACCCCTCTTTTTGTACACCGACAGGAGCCCCGGGGCTTGGGCCACACGTAAGCACAATCGCGTCGTTGGGCTAGGCCCAAAAACGGTGCGCGGGCAGGCGGAGCGGTTTTTACCGCGGTAAGTTTCTTCACGCGCTGTGCTTCCTATGCTTCCCGCGTGTGGCGCGGCGTGGGGAGGCGTGTGTGACGTGGGCGGCATGCGTGGGGTTGCTTCCCGCGGGCATGCGTCACATCACAGTTAATGTGAAAGGAGGCGGCCCGCGTTTTTCCCCCATAAGAAGGAATAACCGTGGGCGCGCTGCTCACTTTCTCCTCTTCCCTTGTGCCTTTTCCAATCTCAGAGCCGCCGTTCCCTCTCTTCCTTCCTTCCTAAGCTTTCGCTGTCACCCGCCACCGCTGCTTTGCCATCCCCCTTCCTTAGCCCTCTGAACTTCTTGGTCGCCATGGCTCCCAAATTCGCCAAGGGCAAGGGGGTGGCTAAGGGCGCCGGGACGGTGGAGCCGCCAGAGAGCGCGCTATCGGGGGACCGGACGAAGTCCGCCTTCTTCTTCCCCTCGACGGTTGATGTTCAAGAGCTCCGGGCCTCCTTCAAGCCCCTATGGGGAGTGAAGATGAGGGGAGAGGATTCGGGACACCCGGTGACGCGCATCATTCCTGCTGCTTGCGCTGATCCTGCCTCGAATCGGTACCCCTTCTTCGTTGATTACTTTTCTTGCGGGTTATGCCCTCCTTTCTCCGATTTCTTCTTCGACGTTATGCGCACCTTCGGCTTTCACCTCTTGGATTTTACTCCGAATGCGGTGGCGTGCATGGCTTTCTTCGCGCATCTTTGCGAAGGCTTTGCCGGGGTGCAGCCCAACATGGCGCTCTTCCGCCATTACTTCTTCCCTCGAATCCAGCCGGGAGGAGCCGTCTCCGGTTGCGTCACCTGGATCCCAAGATCCAAGGGGGCGTACCCGTACGGTGCCGTGAAGGAGAGTTGGGAGGAATGGCGTGGCCGGTGGTGCTGGATTGAAGATGAAAACCCGCCGGAATTCTGCAAGGTCCACCGAGTGCTGCCGGTCCGCGGCAGCGATTGGAGCAATGTCGACAGCGCCGATGGGAGGCTCACCGTCGCCACCACCAGGATTCTCCGACTCACCCAGGCCAGACTCACCCTTGAGATGATCGGGGCGGACTTCATTCGCCGCCGGATCGCCCCGTTGCACAGCAAGGGGAGGCTAGCTTGGCTCTTTACGAACCCGGCTAACATTATGCGACTCCGCCCCGGCCTCGATCACAACTTCACAGTGCTGGCGCATGCCCACTTCTGCCAGCGGCTTTTCCAGCTTGATGTGTGTTGCGATGGCGAGGTCGAGCGGACCGGCAAGGCTGCGAGGGCTGCCGCAAAGGTTGGCAAGGCCCTCAAGGGGCCATTTTTCAAGCTGCCAGCGGGGGTGGTCCCGTTGTGCAACAATTCACGTCGGTCCGAGATCATCGCCATGATGCTGGACTGTAATGCGCACGGCCCTGTCCCGAGATGGGAGGAGCCGAAGGACGAGGATGTGCAGCAATTCTTCAACACCCTGATTGAGGTGTACGTCAATGCCGACGCCGAGCGGTGGCTTATCATGGACACCACCCAGGCAGAGCTGGACTACATCGCCACTAGGGCGAGGGAGGCACAGCTTGCCATGGAGGCCGGCAGCGCCGGGGGCGTGGAGGACAAGGCCGCAACGGCGGCGGAGGAAGAGAAGCTCACCCGGTGGGCGGCGGCCTCCGGGGAGGTCAGCAGCGCGGACACCGGAGCTCTGCTTGTCGAGGACGCAGCCGACGAGTCGTCGTCGGAGGAGGGCGTGGCGGAGGGCTCGACGCCAGCCAGGGGAAGAGGGCGAGTCCTGCGGCGATCTGGCTCTGGCGAGCCGGTCTGGCCCGGCGGGCCGACGCGGCCTTAATTGACCCTGGAGGGGTCCGGGCGCCACACGAGGGCCACGGCAGCAAAGAGGCTGATGAGGGCCGCTAAGAAGAAGGCGACAACCCCTTCCTCATCCGGGCGCGCACAAACCCCGCCGCCTGCTTCGCCTCCTCCGGCAGGCGTCGACTCGAATGATGATGTGGAGTTCCCTTTTGATCTCGGGCCTCTCAGCCCGGAGAGGAAAAGGAAACTGGTCGAAGAGGAGGAGACGGATGACGAGTAAGTTCTCCGTTCCTTACTGTCATTTCCATTTCCTTGAATTGGGTCACTTGTCTTGATCCATTTTTGCTTCCGTAGGGAGACAGAGATGTTGGCCCAGAGGGTGAAGAGGGCGAGGACCTCGGCGAGCAGCTAGCCCCTGGCTGGGGCTTCAACGACACCACTGGTGGTGCTGAGCAGCCCGGACAACAGCCCCCGACGCAGCCCCCAGCGTAAGTTCGTCACCCTCTTCTTACTCGACATGTGGTAGGCGCTCGATGCTATGATGCTGACCTTGCCGGGTTTGCAGGAGGGGAGCGGCAGCAGGAGGAGCCACAGAGGGCTACTCCTAACACACCACCCCCATCGACTACGCCGCCGCGGGGGGCGTCCCCGGCAAGGGCATCAGGCATGGTCCCCACACCCGTGGAGGAAGAGGGAAACTTGGGCGCTGGTGGCTCTGCCACGGCACCAAATGTTGGTGGAGAGGGGACTTCTGCTTCACAGCCTGGCACTGGTGAGTCGCCTGTCCTTCGTCTCTGTTTTTCCCTTATTCTTTTCTTGGCTTCATTGCTCCCGTTGCTGCCTAGGCCCTCCTTCAACAGACATGGAGGACGTGGACACTGTTGTTGGGGATATTGCCGAGGAGGCCGCGGCGGAGGCCAGCAGGATTGCCGCCGAGGAGGCCGCCAAAGACGCTGACGAGGCCACCGCCGACGAAGCCGCCAAGGGTGCCGCCGGGGATGCCGCTGCGGGGGCCGCCAAGGCGACCGGCGAGGCTTCTGCCGAGGGCACCAGCGGTGGACCTGCCGGTGAGGCCGGCAAGGCCTCCGCCGAGGAAGAGGTGGTGGGTGACCAGCCTCCCTCCTCCTCAACTTCGGGCCCCGGAAGATATCTGAAGGTGGGCGACGATCTCTTCGTCCACCTCCCAGGGGCGTCAAGCCAGGCACCCGCCGAAGGGGAAGTCTTTGACGGCGAGGTGCTTGCCGCCACCGGGCTTGAGGTTGTCGGTGAGCCGGGCGTTGGCGGTGACGGTTGTCCGGAAGAGCAGCTTTTCCGCGCTATGGGGGCCAACTTCCGAAAACTCCAGGCTCTCTACCGTGTCCGTCTGGACAAGGTTAAGTCCAGGATGGCAATAGTGGACCAGGCAGAGGTGGATTTCAAGGCGTGTGTTGCTGAGACGCAGACCTGGTTTCACCAGACTCGCGAGGAGCAGAGGTCCCTTCAGGAGGAATTGGCCAAGCGTAATGTTGAGCTCACCATGAAGATGGCTGATGTTGAGAAGGCCCAGGAACAGGCGGCGAACTTGGCTGCCGTGGCCGAGGCCGTCCGGAACCAGCATCAAGCCGCACTGGATTCCCAGGAAGAGGACCTCACCACGCGTGAGGCGAAGCTTGCCACAGCGCTCCGTGGCAAGGATGAGGAGCTCGAGTCCCTTGTCACGTGGCGGACTCGCGAGCTAGAGCAGAGGCACAAGGAGGCACTCGATGCCCAGGCTCTGGCCCATGCCGGCAAGGTAAGGGAGTTGGAGGTGGCGCAGGACGAGCTGAAGGAGCAGGCCCTCAAGCTGTCCAACAAGAAGAGCACGCTAAACAGCGCCTTGGTGGAGGCGCAAGGAGCGGTCATCAGCAGGGCTGGGGAGCTCTCCGAAGCGCAGAACTCCGTCAGAGACCTCAAGCTGAAGCTGGAGGATCTCGAGAAGATGCTGTCGGAGAGCAGGGCTCGGGAGGAGACCTTGACCAGGAGCCTGGAGGAGGAGAAGCAGCTGCGGGCGAACGAGGCCGCCTCCCACCAGGATTATGTGGCGGGCGAGAACAGATGGATCAGCCGTCTGGAGAAGGTGGCCGGCAGGGTCACCTCGCAGTTTGCCACCATGGGGATGCCACACGTGAGGTACGCCCCTGAGCGCAGCGGGACCGTCAACATCAAGTTGACCCTGTTCTTCGAGGGCGTCCTCGGAGCCTTGGCTTATATTCACTCCAACAGGACGACCACGCTGGCCGAGGAGGCCCAACGACTTTGCCGGAGGGTCGTGACCAAGGTCCTCACCAAGATGGCGTACTCGAATCCCGATCTTGACTTCACGGCCGCGATGAAGAGCTTGCCGGATGGTGCTGACCTCACGGTGCTCAAGGAGCGCATCAAGCCCATCACCGACTGCATCGACGAAATCAAGAGGGTGGAAGGCCAGCTCCGGGATTAGGCATCCCGTTCTTCTTCGCCGCTGCGGGTTCCCAACCAAGACAAATTTCATCTTTAGTTAGAACCGCAGCAATGATGTGATGTAATATAACTTTGCAGTACTTTTAATTTTCATGCATGTTATTTCCCCATTCAATTCCTCTTTGTATGTGTGCCCTATGTCAATCGGGAAGGCTTGCCGGCGCGGAAGCCCCTAGCGGCGTTTTGGGGACGAATCCCCATGGACAGCCAGGTACGCGTGCTGCCGGATGAGCCACCTTTCTGTTCTGAACGTGGCCGCTCAAACTGTCGAGCTTGACTCGAGTCAGAATCGGGGGCGTTGCTGATCACGGAAGGCTACTCTGCCATTCTCGACGCAGCCGCTTGAGCTGTTGAGCGGACTTGAAACAGGGCAAGGGCATTGCCGATCGTGGTAGAGCCCCCTGGCGTGCAGGTTTCTCATACAAAGCAAATATCTCCGGGGGGGGGGAATAACCTCAAAAAAGAAGGGTAGCACAAATAAGGGTTCAGTGCAACTTAGCTTTTGTTTGCGATCGCTCGAGTGTCGATCTTCTGGCCTCCTTTCTTCTTCAAGGGTCACGAAGATGAAGGAGTGCCGGGCTAACTGCTAGAGCCGATTCTCACAACTGCGCCCCCTACCTGGCACGCCAAAGATGTCGGTGGGAACGACACCTATGGGATCACAAGAATCCCTACTACGGTTGCGGGGCGCGGGGTCGTGAGAAGAGCGGATCAAATAGATAGCACACAGTTCGTTTATCCAAGTTCGGGCCACAGGGATGCGTAAAACCCTACTCCTGCTTTGGTGGATTGTATATCTGTGTTCTTGAGCTAGCTATGGGGCGTGAGGAGCTCCAAAAAGCCGAATCCTCCTCCTGGTCGCCTCGGGCCTCCTTTTATAGTAAAGGGGTTGCCACAGTGGCACACAAGAGGTGGAAAGGGAACAGTGATGTGAGGTTATCCCTCGCATTACATGACAAGGCGCATTTAATGCGTCTTGCCCAGGTGTCCTTGCTTTATCGGGGACGGGGGAGAGCCCTGTCTCGTCCGTCGCTGCTCCCTCTCGCATCGACACGCGCCCTGGCCAGTGGTGCCCGCGGTGCCATGTAGGCAGGTAGGCAGCTGAGGTGGCGCAGTGGTGGGTCTCAACGAAGATCTGCATGCCGCCACGCAGGTGCCTGCCCAGCTGGTTGGGTCGGCAGCTGCATGCGAACGGCGATGGAGGTTTGACTGGCGTGGGCCTGATGGTGGCCCTACGGGTGTTCTTGGCAAGGGCCTTGCCCGGACCCTGACAAGGGCCTTGCCGTGGCTCCTGCTATCATCCCCAGCAAGGCTCTTGCCGGGGGCCTTGTGGTCCTCCTTGGCTGGGATCCCGCCAAGGATCATCATCTTCTAAAGGGTGTATCTGATCTTGAATGTCTTCACAAAGATCTGCAAGCCACCACGGGGATGTCTCCCGAATCCTTGCCCCATGGGGGCAGTGGACTCAAGGGTGACTCACTCCGTAGGTGTGGGGCGAGCTGCCACGGCAAGGGTCTTGCCGGGTTTGCTAAAACCGCCTCCCGGCAAGGATCTTGCCGGGGGGGGTCCGCTTCGTCCCCTTTGCTCTTTGTGGTCTTGGTCTTGGCGTCGTTGTGCTTCTCCTGAGCTTCGGCCTTACCTTGGCTCACCTCCCTTGCCTTGCTCAGTGTGGTGGTGCCCGTGGCTCAGACTGCCCGTGCACAGTTATAGGGGTACAAAAAGCGTACCCCTCTTTTTGTACACCAACATAAATTATTGAAAGCTCTGAAGAAGTGATAACCCACAAGTGTAGGGGATCAATTGTAGCCTCTTTCGATAAGTAAGTGTGTCGAACCCAACGAGGAGCTAAAGTAGAACAAACATTCCCTCAAGTTATATCGACCACCGATACAACTCTACGCACGCTTGACGTTCGCTTTACCTAGAACAAGTATGAAACTAGAAGTACTTTGTAGGTGTTGTTGGATAGGTTTGCAAGATAATAAAGATTACATAAATAAAAAGTAGGGGCTGTTTAGGTAAAGACACAACTAAGTTAGTTTTAGTAAAGAGCTTTTTGTTACGAGAAAGTTATTTGTCCCTAGGCAATCGATAACTAGACCGGTAATCATTATTGCAATTTTATATGAGGGAGAGGCATATGCTAACATACTTTCTCTACTTGGATCATATGCACTTATGATTGGAACTCTAGCAAGCATCCGCAACTACTAAAGATCATTAAGGTAAAACCCAACCATAGCATTAAAGCATCAAGTCCTCTTTATCCCATACGCAACAACCCCCTTACTTGGGTTTGTGTTTCAGTCACTCACGCAGCCCACTATAAACGAATCATGAATGTACTGCAACACCCTACAGCAGGGATCCCTCACTCTTGCGTGACACTGAGAGCACCATAGGACAGCACCAATAATAAAACATGCAGCTCAAACCAATCTTGATCATCAAATAGCCCATAAGACAAAACGATCTACTCAAACATCATAGGATAGCCATACATCATTGGGAAATAATATATAGCATTGAGCACCATGTTTAAGTAGATATTACAGCGGGTAAGAGAGAGGTTACACCGCTGCATAGAGGGGGGAAGAGTTGGTGATGATGGCGGTGAAGTTGTTGGTGAAGATTGCGGTGATGATGATGGCCACGGCAGCGTTCCGGCGCCACCGGAAGAGAAGGGGAGAGGGGTCCCCTTTGTCTTCTTCTTCCTTGACCTCCTCCCTAGATGGGAGAAGGGCCTTCATGGCGTGGGAGGGGCGAGAGCCCCTCCGAGATTGGATCTGTCTCCCTGTCTCTCTCTGTTTCTGCGTTCTCAGATTCCGCTCTTTCACAGTTTCTTATATTCCCGGAGATCCGTAACTTCGATTGGGCTGAAATTTTAACGCGATCTCTATCCGGATATTAGCTTTCTTGCGGCGAAAGAAGGACATCAACCGCCTTATAGGGTGGCCACGAGGGTCAGGGGCACGCCCCCTGCCTCGTGGCCCCCTCGGGCATCGTCTCGCGTGGATTTTTCTTCCCAAAAATCACATATATTCCAAAAAAAATCTCCGTCAGTTTTTATCCCGTTTGGACTCCGTTTGATATGGACATTCTGTGAAACAAAAAAACATGCAACAAACAGGAACTGGCACTGGATCAACATGTTAGTCCCAAAAATAGTATAAAAAGTTGCCAAAAGTATATGATAGTTGAATAATATTGGCATGGAACAATCAAAAATTATAGATACGACGGAGACGTATCAATATCCCCAAGCTTAATTCCTGCTCGTCCTCGAGTAGGTAAATGATAAAAAAGATAATTTTTGATGTGGAATGCTACCTAGCATAATCTTGATCATGTATCTAATCATGGCATGAATATTAAGACACGAGTGATTCAAAGCAATAGTCTATCATTTGACATAAAAATAATAATACTTCAAGCCTACTAATAAAGCAATCATGTCTTTTCAAAATAACATGGCCAAAAAGTTATCCCTACAAAATCATATAGTCTGGCTATGCTCCATCTTCACCACACAAAATATTCACATCATGCACAACCCAGTTGACAAGACAAGCAATTGTTTCATACTTTTGATGTTCTCAAACCTTTTCAACTTTCACGCAATACATGAGCGTGAGCCATGGACATAGCACTATAGGTGGAATAGAATGGTGGTTGTGGAGAAGACAAAAAGGAGAAGTTAGTCTCACATCAACTAGGCGTATCAACGGGCTATGGAGATGCCCATCAATAGATATCAATGTGAGTGAGTAGGGATTGCCATGCAACAGATGCACTAGAGCTATAAGTGTATGAAAGCTCAAACTGAAACTAAGTGGGTGTGCATCCAACTTGCTTGATCATGAAGACCTCGGGCATTTGAGGAAGCCCATCATCGGAATATACAAGCCAAGTTCTATAATGAAAATTCCCACTAGTATATGAAAGTGATAACTCAAGAGACTCTCTACATGAAGAACATGGTGCTACTCTGAAGCACAAGTGTGGTAAAAGGATAGTAACATTGCCCCTTCTCTCTTTTTCTCTCATTTTTTTGTTTTTGTTTTTTTTGGGCCTTCTCTTTTTTTGGCCTTTCTCTTTTTTTTTTGTCCGGAGTCTCATCCCGACTTGTGGGGGAATCATAGTCTCCATCATCATTTCCTCACTGGGATAATGCTCTAATAATGATGATCATCACACTTTTATTTACTTACAACTCAATATTACAACTCGATACTAGAACAAAGATATGACTCTATATGAATGCCTCCGGCGGTGTACCGGGATGTGCAATGATCTAGCGTAGCAATGACATCAAAAAACGGACAAGCCATGAAAATAGCATGCTAACTATCTTACGATCATGCAAAGCAATATGACAATGAATGCTCAAGTCATGTATATGATGATGATGGAAGTTGCATGGAAATATATCTCGGAATGGCTATGGAAATGCCATAATAGGTAGGTATGGTGGCTGTTTTGAGGAAGGTATATGGTGGGTTTAAGGTACTGGCAAAGTTGCGCGATACTAGAGAGGCTAGCAATGGTGGAAGGGTAAGAATGCGTATAATCCATGGACTCAATATTAGTCATAAAGAACGCACATACTTATTGCAGAAATCTATTAGTCATCGAAACAAAGTACTACGCGCATGCTCCTAGGGGGTAGATTGGTAGGAAAAGACCATCGCTCGTCCCCGACCTCCACTCATAAGGAAGACAATCAATAAATAAATCATGCTCCGACTTCATCACATAACGGTTCACCATACGTGCATGCTACAGGAATCACAAACCTCAGCACAAGTATTTCTACTAATCCACAATTACCCACGAGCATGACTCTAATATCGCCATCTTTATATCGCAAAACTATTTCAAGGAATCAAACATATCATATTCAGTGATCTACAAGTTTTATGTAGGATTTTATGACTAACCATGTGAATGACCAATTCCTGTCATCTCTCTAAATAGATATAAGTGAAGCACGAGAGTTTAAATCTTTCTACAAAAGATATGCCCACGCTCTATGTCGGGGATATACCCTGCGGCGTAACCCGGCCGAAAGTATAACCCGGCCGGACTTGGCAATTCACCGGCAACCCGCACTGACCAGACGGTTTACAAGCAACCTGACTGAACATTATGATTCACTGGTAACCCGGCGGGCGGGACAGATGGATGACAAGGCCCAAGGCCCAGAAGGCCGGCTCATGTTATGGTGGGCCGGTTTAAGAGGAAAGGCGTGAGGAATATTTGTCTTACAAGGAGTTAAGACCCGGACTTGTATCCGGTTTGTATTATAAGTTAGACTAGTCCTAATCCTAATAGGACTCCACATGTAACCCACCCCTTCAACATATATAAGGAGGGGCAGGGCTCCCCAAAGAGGGACAAGCAATAGGAGACAATCTTAGGGCTAGACATAACTGGGAGAGCCAGTTTACGGTGACTCCCTCGTGATGATAATAAGACCTAGCCACAAATAGCACGTAGGGTTGTTACCGGATGGTGTTTCCCGGGGCCCGAAGCTGTCTAAATCCGTGTCTTGTGTTGCGTCTCTCGATTCCGCTCAACCCCTCTCAAGTTACCACATAGTTGCGTTGGCCTCATGACTAAGTCCTCACACTAGGACATCTGTCGTGACAATTCCACGATAGTTGGCGCCCACCGTGGGGCTTGCACACGGTGGTGACGAGTTCTTGAAGGGATTTCTTTAGGGATCATGAAGCTCGTGATGTGCCGGATGAAAAAGAATCGGCGCAGAAGATAAACATCATCGACGATCAGTCAAAGCGAGACATCCAAGATTTTAGATCAAGAGAAATTTGAGGTTGCGTTTATACGCTAGCGCACACGACCAGATGCGTATCTGCTGAAGGAAAATATAAGTCATCGGTTCGATCCAATCTGCAACGAAACCGAGTTCAAGTAAAAGGAATCGAGGGCTTGACCCTGGCCTGGTCATCGTACGCTACTGATGAATTGGGATCAATGGAATCAATGAAAAGAAAAAAAGAAAGAAGGGGAAAATAGCCCACGACCCGGAAACAGAGCCGACCACGACCCGGACTTGTCCATCGTCTGCACCCACGTCCTCGCCTCGAGGTGCTCGCCTCCACCGCTGTTCTGGCCCCGAGCCGGCCTTGCCTTGCTTGGCCAAGGAATTTTCGAGCATCGTCTCTGGGTCATTGCTGCCTCAAGCCGGCGCCCCCGCCATGGATCTTCGCTGCCGCCAGGGATCCCTGCACCGCCCACACTCCGCCGCGACCGGCTCTCCCAGTCTCTGGCTCAGCCTTGCGCTGCCTGCGAGCCGCCCCGATTCAACGCGCCTCCGCCTCTGTCGCGTCTTCGGCTATGCTGCGGATCACATCCATCAAATTTGACGAGCCAATGCCGGGTCAAGCCCCTGCTTCCTCGCTGGGTTGTGGCCCGCCTTGGCCTTATCTCGACGCTCACGTGCCTGTCGCCCAAGCGGCCGCACAAGTCATCCGGGTGGATTATGATGCCGCGCTTACGCCTGATGTTGTTTCTGCTTTGAGTTGTGTGGATTAATTGTCCCCTTCACGGTGTTCCGGCCCGCTGGCTCCGTTTCTGCTGGCTGTCAGGTTGCTCGTCGCCAGTTACCTGCTGGGCTCCCGCACGACCCGCCGCCACAGCCTCAAGTTACCGTAGAGCAGCTCGTCGACCGCTTCTTCTGCTGCGCCATGAGCCGCTGCCTGGTTGCCTTTCCACTGCGCCATGAGTCATTGCACGTCGAGCTGTCTTTGCCTCTGAGCTATTTCATCACCGTGGAGCCAACTCGTCGCTACGTTCAAAATCGTTGTACCAACCCGTCGGCTGCCAGTGCGAGTCACCTTTTTTGCCCGCATAGCACCTCAACCTGCTATGCCGCACCTCCGACTGTGCCCTTGCATGCTCACCTGAAAGCTGTTAACTATTTTCTGATGAAAGGAAAGCACAGAATGGACTAGGAAGTTGAGAAAGAAAAGAAAGAGGCTGCAGCCCCGTGAGTTCTCCAAGATCAGACATGGTCCCACAAATAAACTAAATGTATTAGTACGATTATCTTCAGGCTTTGGCACAATTTCCAAAGGGGGCCATCATACTCCAGGAAGAAGATTAAAGCCAAAGCATGACAATGAGTCACCTACAACGCAACACTGGTTTTGGCATTGTCCAATGGACACGAGCGGAGCCTGTCGGCAAAAAAAGAAAAAAAGTGGAGCTAGTGTTACACCAGAAGCATCAATACAGATATTCCAGTATGGACAAGCTGACCAGAAAGGGCAATACATGAGCGTGAGCCATGGACATAACACTATAGGTGGAATAGAATGGTGGTTGTGGAGAAGACAAAAAGGAGAAGATAGTCTCACATCAACTAGGCGTATCAACGGGCTATGGAGATGCCCATCAATAGATATCAATGTGAGTGAGTAGGGATTGCCATGCAACAGATGCACTAGAGCTATAAGTGTATGAAAGCTCAAACTGAAACTAAGTGGGTGTGCATCCAACTTGCTTGCTCATGAAGACCTCAGGCGTTTGAGGAAGCCCATCATCGGAATATACAAGCTAAGTTCTATAATGAAAATTCCCACTAGTATATGAAAGTGATAACTCCAGAGACGCTCTATATGAAGAACATGGTGCTACTCTGAAGCACAAGTGTGGTAAAAGGATAGTAACATTGCCCCTTCTCTCTTTTTCTCTCATTTTTTGTTTTTGTTTTTTTGGGCCTTCTCCTTTTTTGGCCTTTCTCTTTTTTTTTCGTCCGGAGTCTCATACCGACTTGTGGGGGAATCATAGTCTCCATCATCCTTTCCTCACTGGGACAATGCTCTAATAATGATGATCGTCACACTTTTATTTACTTACAACTCAATATTACAACTCGATACTAGAACAAAGATATGACTCTATATGAATGCCTCCGGCGGTGTACCAAGATGTGCAATGATCTAGCGTACCAATGACATCAAAAAACGGACAAGCCATGAAAATATCATGATAGCTATCTTACGATCATGCAAAGCAATATGACAATGAATGATCAAGTCATGTATATGATGATGATGGAAGTTGCATGGCAATATATCTCGGAATGGCTATGGAAATGCCATAATAGGTAGGTATGGTGGTTGTTTTGAGGAAGGTATATGGTGGGTTTAAGGTACAGGCGAAAGTTGCGCGATACTAGAGAGGCTAGCAATGGTGGAAGGATGAGAATGCGTATAATCCATGGACTCAACATTAGTCATAAAGAACTCACATACTTATTGAAAAAATCTATTAGTCATCGAAACAAAGTACTACGCGCATGCTCCTAGGGGGGTAGATTGATAGGAAAAGACCATCGCTCGTCCCCGACCGCCACTCATAAGGAAGACAATCAATAAATAAACCATGCTCTGACTTCATAACATAACGGTTCACCATACGTGCATGCTACGGGAATCACAAACCTCAGCACAAGTATTTCTACTAATCCACAACTACCCACGAGCATGACTCTAATATCACCATCTTTATATCGCAAAACTATTGCAAGGAATCAAACATATCATATTCAGTGATCTACAAGTTTTATGTAGGATTTTATGACTAACCATGTGAATGACCAATTCATGTCATCTCTCTAAATAGATATAAGTGAAGCACGAGAGTTTAAATCTTTCTACAAAAGATATGCCCACGCTCTATGTCGGGGATATACCCTGCGGCGTAACCCGGCCGAACTTGGCGATTCACCGGTGACCCACACTGACCAGACGGTTTACAAGCAACCTGACTGAACATTATGATTCACTGGTAACCCGGCGGGCGGGACAGACGGATGACAAGGCCCAAGGCCCAGAAGGCCGACTCATGTTATGGTGGCCCGGTTTAAGAGGAAAGGCGTCAGGAATATTTGTCTTACAAGGAGTTAAGACCTGGACTTGTATCCGGTTTGTATTATAAGGTAGACTAGTCCTAATCCTAATAGGACTCTACATGTAACCCGCCCCTTCAACATATATAAGGAGGGGCAGGGCTCCCCAAAGAGGGAAAAGCAATAGGAGACAATCTTAGGGCTAGACATAACTGGGAGAACCGGTTTACGGTGACTCCCTCGTGATGATAATAAGACCTAGCCACAAACAACTCGTAGGGTTGTTACCAGATGATGTTTCCCGGGGCCCAAAGCTGTCTAAATCCTTGTCTTGTGTTGCGTCTCTCGATTCTGCTCAACCCCTCTCAAGCTACCACATAGTTGCGTTGGCCTCATGACTAAGCCCTCACACTAGGACATCTGCCATGACAATTCCACGACAGTTGGCGCCCACCATGGGGCTTGCGCATGATGGTGATGAGTTCTTGAAGGGATTTCTTTAGGGATCGAGAAGCTCGCGATGTGCCGGATGAAAAAGAACGGCGTAGAACATAAACGTCATTGACGATCAGTCAAAGCGAGACATACAAGATTTTAGATCAAGAGAAATTTGAGGTTGCGTTTATACGCTAGCGCACACGACCAGATGCGTATCTGCTGAAGGAAAATATAAGTCATCGGTTCGATCCGATCTGCAACGAAACCGAGTTCAAGTAAAAGGAATCGAGGGCTTGACCCTGGCCTGGTCATCGTACGCTACTGATGAATTGGGATCAATGGAATCAATGAAAAGAAAAAAAGAAAGAAGGGGAAAATAGCCCACGACCCGGAAACAGATCCGGCCACGACCCAGACTCGCCTATCGCCTGCGCCCGCGTCCTCGCCTCGAGGTGCTCGCCTCCGCCGCTGTTCTGGCCCCGAGCCGGCCTTGCCTTGCTTGGCCAAGGAATTTTCAAGCATCGTCTCTGGGTCATTGCTGCCTCAAGCCGGTGCCCCCGCCATGGCTCTTCGCTGCCGCCAGGGATCCCTGCACCGCCCACACTCCGCCGCGACCGGCTCTCCCAGTCTCTGGCTCGGCCTTGCGCTGCCTGCGAGCCGCCCCGATTCAACGCGCCTCCGCCTCTGTCGCGTCTTCGGCTATGCTGCGGATCACGTCCATCAAATTTGACGAGCCAACGCCAGGTCAAGCCCCTGCTTCCTCGCTGGGTTGTGGCCCGCCTCGTCAACGAGCTGCTCGCATGCCTGTCGCCCGAGCGGCCGCACAAGTCATCTGGGTGGATTGCGATGTCGCGCCTACGCCTGATGTTGTTTCCGCTTTGAGCTGTGTGGATTAATTGTCCCCTTCACTGTGTTCCGGCCCGCTGGCTCCGTTTCTGCTGGCTGTTAGGTTGCTCGTCGCCGGTTACCTGCTAGGCTCCCGTGCGACCCGCCGCCACAGCCTCAAGTTACCACAGAGCAGCTCGTTGACCGCTTCTTCTGCTGCGCCATGAGCCACTGCCTGGCTGCCTTTCCACTGCGCCATGAGTCATTGCGCATCGAGCTGTCTTTGCCTCTGAGCCATTTCATCACCGTGGAGCCAACTCATCACTACCTTCAAAATCGTTGTACCAACCCGTCGGCTGCCCGTGCCTCTTTTGCCTGCATAGCACCTCAACCTGCTATGCTGCACCTCCGGCTGTGCCCTTGCATGCTCACCTGAAAGTTGCTAACTATTTTCTGAAGAAGGAAACAAGGGAATGGACTAGGAAGTTGAGAAAGAAAAGAAAGAGGCTGCAGCCCCGTGAGTTCTCCAAGATCAGACATGGTCCCACAAATAAACTAAATGTATTAGTACGATTATCATCAGGCTTTGGCATGATTTCCAACGGGGGCCATCATACTCCAGGAAGAAGATTAAAGCCAAAGCATGACAAGGAGTCACCTACAATGCAACACTGGTTTTGGCACTGTCCAATGGACACGAGCGGAGCCTGTCGGCAAAAAAGAAAAAAAAGTGGAGCTAGTGTTACACCAGAAGCATCAATACCACTGTTCAAGATATCTTCCGACATGCCGATAAATCGGCCGATTTATCACTTACCGCTGTCAGACCGATAAGATAAATCGGCCGATAAATCATCCGATATGGCGATAAATCGGTCGATATGCCGATAAACTGGCTGATTTACCCCTTATCATGGGTCGACCGATAAGTTCCCGATAAGTGATATCTCCAACATTGATCAATACAGATATTCCAGTATGGACAAGCTGACCAGAAAGGGTTTAAATTTCCATTGAAATTACTGGAGATTATCTACGGACGTCATACATAAATCATTTTTCGTCCGGACAGCTCAGGTGATATCCACCTAAAGTCTATTTTAATAGCACATATTAATTTTTGTGTGAACAACTACTTCGGTTTGCGACAATTTTTTATGCAAGACAATTGTTCATTACAAATGTGGCGTCATACCTCGGATACGGAGCGCGCCAGCATGATCCTGCACTGGCATTCGTCCCTATTTGCTATTGAACTGGTGTGCGTCAGCCGCTGCCCGTGCAGCTCGATCTACATCAACTCGTTGGGACCATGCCTAAAGATTGACTCGCCGTCCGCGCGGCTTACCACGAATCAGCAATTAACTCGGCCGTCCGCACCGGCTTACCACGTCAAGGCCATTTCACCCATCTGCCCCGATTTACAACACCGCAGATAAATTACCCGTTCGCCCCCACGGCCGGTTCACCAGACTGCACCGGCTTACAACGCTGTGGCTGACTCATCTGTCTGAGCTGCCTCTGATGTTGCGGTCGTCCTTGTCGTCCGTCTCTCGCGGCCTGGTCTACATCAACATACCGGGCCGCACCTGTGTGCATGAGCTGTTTATTGAGTATGAACAAATTATGGCTTGGGTAGCCCAGTTTTCTTTCAACAAAATGGAGGCAAATTATCATATACTATCAATCGCTGTCTGCACTGGGTGGTTCAACGGGCAGGCGCACAAGTCGCCGCCACTACAGTTTTGGTTAACTTCAAATCATCAGTTGGAAGGAACCATTGGCCGAGTTGCTGACACGGCTCATACGGGATCATTTATAACCCGCCACAGTCACCTCAACCTTCTGTGGATTCACATTGTGTTATCAACACCAATGATATATACCTTCCGCTATGGTCAAGTACGGAGAATCTCAAGACAACTCCTTGAGTCATCTTAAGACTCGGGGGCTACGATGATATGATTCAGCAAGTCTTGCCAGTTTCAGCAAATTCAAGTGCCCAAAGACGTTGAAGGGAAAGATAACCCGGTCCCGGAGGCTACTGTTATATTGATGAAAATTTAAAGGCCGTCAGAAATATTCCGGCTCACAATGATGCTTCCGGTTTGTAGTCCGGTTTAAGGGAAATCCCGTTACCCACACAACACTAAAGCCCTTAGTATCTGGTTCAAATCCGGTTTAAGGAAAATTTGTCTCCCGCAAAGCTCTGAAGCTCTCAAATCCGGTTTAAAATTCCGGTTCAAGAAGAATTGTCTCTCACAAAGTTCGAGTTCTTAGAAAAAGTAAAAGTTGCCAAAGAGAACCTGCCCTGATACGCAGTTCAAACATGGGTATCCTGCCTTATGGGCTTATCTTATTGGTCACTTGGGGGCTTGGTCGTATTCAAACCATAGCTACACCTCTTGATCAACTTAAGGCCAAAAGGGAAATCACTAGGGGGCTTGGTTGTATTCACACCATAGCTACACCTCTTGATAGGCTTAAGGCCAAAAGGAAATTATGTGGGACCTGTGACGCCCCCGATTTGACCGTACACTAATCATACACGCAAGCGTGTACGATCAAGATCAGGGACTCACGGGAAGATATCACAACACAACTCTACAAATAAAATAAGTCATACAAGCATCATATTACAAGCCAGGGGCCTCGAGGGCTCAAATACAAGAGCTCGATCATAGACGAGTCAGCGGAAGCAACAATATCTGAGTACAGACATAAGTTAAACAAGTTTGCCTTAAGAAGGCTAGCACAAACTGGGTTACAAATTGAAAGAAGTGCAGGCCTCCTGCCTGGGATCCTCCTAAACTACTCCTGGTCGTTGTCAGTGGCCTGCGCGTAGTAGTAGGCACCTCCTGTGTAGGAGGAGGAGTCGTCGACGGTGGCATCTGGCTTCTGGACTCCATCGTCCGGTCGCAACAATCGGGTATAGAAAGGGGGAAAAGGGGGGAGCAAAGCAACCGTGAGTACTCATCCAAAGTACTCACAAGCAAGGAGCTACACTACATATGTATGCATTGGTATTAAATGGAAAGGGGGGGGTATCATATGTGGACTGAACTGCAGAATGCCGGAATAAGGGGGGGGGGTAGCTAGTCCTATCGAAGTCTACGCTTCTGGCAACCTCCATCTTGCAGCAGAAGAAGAGAGTAGATGCTAAGTTCACCAAGTAACATCACATAGCATAATCCTAACCGATGATCCCCCCCTCGTCGCCCTGTGAGAGAGCGATCACCGGTTGTATCTGGCACTTGGAAGGGTGTATTTTATTAAGTACCCGGTTCTAGTTGTCATAAGGTCAAGGTACAACTCCAAGTCATCCTGTTACCGAAGATCACGGCTATTCAAATAGATTAACTTCCCTGCAGGGGTGCACCACATTTCCCAACACGCTCGATCCCCTTTGTCTGGACACACTTTCCTGGGTCATGCCCAGCCTCGGAAGATCAACACGTCGCAGCCCTACCTAGGCACAACAGAGAGGTCAGCACGCCGGTCTAAATTTTATGGCGCAGGGGTCTGGGCCCATCGCCCATTGCACACCTGCACGTTGCGAGGGCGGCCGGAGAGTAGACCTAGCAACCTCCATTACAAAGGAAGTTGCGTTACGCAGTCCAACCCAACGCGCGCCGCTCAGTCGCTGACGTCACGAAGGCTTCGGCTGATACCACGACGTGGAGTGCCCATAACTGTTCCCGCGTAGTTGGTTAGTGCGTATAGGCCAGTGGCCAGACTCAGATCAAATACCAAGATCTCATTAAGCGTGTTAATTGAAGTATCCGTGAACGCCGACCAGGGCCAGGCCAATCTCTCTCCTAGGTGGTCTCAACCTGCCCTGCCGCTCCGCCACAAAGTAACAGTCAGGGGCCATCGGGAACCCAGGCCCACCACTACCTGGATGGAACCACCTGCCCCTTCAGCCCCCACATCGGAATCACTTGCGGGTACTCTACAAGCCGACCCGACTTTAGTCACCACATGTATCATGTGTAATATGTATAGTATATACCCGTGATCAACACCCAACGTGATCATGGCCTGATAGTATAGCATGGCAGACTGACAAGAATGTAGGGCCACTGATGATAATCTAGCTTCCTATACTAAGCATTTAGGATTGCAGGTAAGGTATCAACAGTTGTAGCAACAATGACAGGCTATGCATCAGAATAGGATTAATGGAAAGCAGTAACATGCTACACTACTCTAATGCAAGCAGTAGAAAGAGAGTAGGCGATATCTGGTGATCAAGGGGGGGGGGGCTTGCCTGGTTGCTCTGGCAAGAAAGAGGGGTCGTCAACACCGTAGTCGATCGGGGCACCAGCAGCGGCGTCAGTCTCGGTGTCTAGCGAGAGAAGAGGGGGGAGAAACAATAAATAATAAGCAAACAGATGCATAGCCATGCATGACATGACAAGTAGCGGTGCTAGGGGTGCCCTAACACGGTATGAGGTGATACCGGTGAAGGGGGGAAACATCCGGGAAAATATCCCCGGTGTTTCGCGTTTTCGGACAGATGAATCGGAGGGGAAAGTTGCATGTTTGCTATGCTAGGGATGTGTGGCGGACGAACGGGCTACGTATCCGGATTCGTCTCGTCGTTCTGAGCAACTTTCATGTACAAAGTTTTTACATCCAAGCTACGGTTTATTTTATATTGATTTTAAAATATTTAAATCATTTTTAGGATTTAATTAATTATTTTAATTCAACATTATCCAAAGTAGTGCCAGCTGACGTCATCATGACAGCAGCATGATGTCAGCGGTCAACTGTGACCGTTGACCGGGTCAAACTTATGTGTGAGTTCCACATGTCATAGGCTGAAGACTAACTATTTGTTAACATTTAATTAGCAGGTTAATTAGAGTTAATTAGTTAACTAAACATTGTTAATTAATTTAATTAATTCTTTAATTAATTAATTAACAATTTAATTATTATTTTTAATTACTATTTAATTATTATTTTTAATCTTTTTTAAGTAATGTTCTCGGCGTGGGGGGGGCATTGGGCAGTGGCCTGATGTCTACTACACAGCCTTCTTCTTGTAGGCGTTGTTGGGCCTCCAAGTGCAGAGGTTTGTAGGACAGTAGCAAATTTCCCTCAAGTGGATGACCTAAGGTTTATCAATCCGTAGGAGGTGTAGGATGAAGATGGTCTCTCTCAAGCAACCCTGCAACCAAATAACAAAGAGTCTCTTGTGTCCCCAACACACCCAATACAATGGTAAATTGTATAGGTGCACTAGTTCGGCGAAGAGATGGTAATACAAGTGGTATATGGATAGTAGATATGAGTATTTGTAATCTGAAATTATAGAAACAGCAAGGTAACTGATGATAAAAGTGAGCGTAAACGGTATTGCAATGCTAGGAAACAAGGCCTAGGGTTCATACTTTCACTAGTGCAAGTCCTCTCAACAATAATAACATAATTGGATCACATAACTATCCCTCAACATGCAACAAAGAGTCATTCCAAAGTCACTAATAGCGGAGAACAAACAAAGAGATTATGGTAGGGTACGAAACCACCTCAAAGTTATTCTTTCCAATCAATCCGTTGGGCTATTCCTATAAGTGTCACAAACAGTCCTAGAGTTCGTACTAGAATAACACCTTAAGACACAAATCAACCAAAACCCTAATGTCACCTAGATACTCCAATGTCACCTCAAGTATCTGTGGGTATGATTATACGATATGCACCACACAATCTCAGATTCATCTATTCAACCAACACATAGAACCTCAAAGAGTGCCCCAAAGTTTCTACCGGAGAATCACGACTAAAACGTGTGCCAACCCCTATGCATAGGTTCATGGGCGGAACCCGCAAGTTGATCACCAAAACATACATCAAGTGAATCACGTGATATCCCATTGTCACCACAGATACGCACGGCAAGACATACATCAAGTGTTCTCAAATCTTTAAAGACTCAATCCGATAAGATAACTTCAAAGGGGAAACTCAATCCATTACAAGAGAGTAGAGGGGGGAGAAAACATCATAAGATTCAACTATAATAGCAAAGCTCGCGATACATCAAGATCGTATCACCTCAAGAACACGAGAGAGAGAGAGATCAAACACATAGCTACTGGTACATACCCTCAGCCCCGAGGGAGAACTACTCCCTCCTCGTCATGGAGAGCACCGGGATGATGAAGATGGCCACCGGAGATGGATTGCCCCCTCTGGCAGGGTGCCAGAACGGGTCTAGATTGGCTTCCGGTGGCTACGGAGGCTTCTGGCGGCGGAACTCCCGATCTATTGTCCGTTCTCGATAGTTTTAGGGCACGTGGGTATATATGGGTGAAAGAGATACGTCAGGGGGGCCACGAGGGGCCCACGAGGGTGGAGGGCGTGCCCAGGGGGTGGGCGCGTCCCCTGCCTCGTGGCCTCCTCGTAGATCCCCTGACGTGCACTCCAAGTCTTCTGGGCTTCTTTCCTTCCAAAAATGAGTTCCGTGATGTTTCAGGTCAATTGGACTCCGTTTGGTTTTCCTTTTCTTCGAAACCCTAAAACAAGGTAAAAACAGAAACTGGCACTGGACTCTGGGTTAATAGGTTAGTCCCAAAAATGATATAAAAGTGTATAATAAAGCCCATAAACATCCAAAACAGTAGATAATATAGCATGGAGCAATAAAAAATTATAGATACGTTGGAGACGTATCAAGCATCCCCAAGCTTAATTCCTGCTCGTCCTCGAGTAGGTAAATGATAAAACAGAATTTTTGATGCGGAGTGCTACTTGGCATAATTTCAATGTAATTCTTCTTAATTGTGGTATGAATATTCAGATCCATAAGATTCAAGACAAAAGTTTAATATTGACATAAAATAATAATACTTCAAGCATACCAACAAAGTAATCATGTCTTCTCAAAATAACATGCCCAAAGAAAGTTATCCCTACAAAATCATATAGTCTGGCTATGCTCCATCTTCACCACACAAAATATTTAAATCATGCACAACCCCGATGACAAGCCAAGCAATTGTTTCATACTTTTGATGTTCTCAAAAATTTTCAATCTTCACGCAATACATGAGCGTGAGCCATGGATATATCACTATAGCTGGAATAGAATGGTGGTTGTGGAGAAGACAAAAAGGGGAAGATAGTCTCACATCAACTAGGCGTATCAACGGGCTATGGAGATGCCCATCAATAGATATCAATGTGAGTGAGTAGGGATTGCCATGCAACGGATGCACTAGAGCTATAAGTGTATGAAAGCTCAACAAAAGAAACTAGTGGGTGTGCATCCAACTCGCTTTCTCATGAAGAATTAGGGCATTTTGAGGAAGCCCATCATTGGAATATACAAGACAAGTTCTATAATGAAAGATTCCCACTAGTATATGAAAGTGACAACATAGGAGACTCTCTATCATGAAGATCATGGTGCTACTTTGAAGCACAAGTGTGGTAAAAGGATAGTAGCATTGCCCCTTCTCTCTTTTTCTCTCATTTTTTGGGCCTTCTCTCTTTTTTATGGCCTCTTTTCTCTTTTTCTTTTTTATTTGGGCTTCTTTGGCCTCTTTTATTTATTTTATTTTCGTCCGAAGTCTCATCCCGACTTGTGGGGGGATCATGGTCTCCATCATCCTTTCCTCACTGGGACAATGCTCTAACAATGATGATCATCACACTTTTATTTACTTACAACTCAAGAATTACAACTCGATTCTTAGAACAAAATATAACTCTATATGAATGCCTTCGGCTGTGTACCGGGATGTGCAATGATGCATGAGTGACATGTATGAAATAATTATGAACGGTGGCTTTGCCTCAAATACGATGTCAACTACATGATCATGCAAGCAATATGACAATGATGAAGCGTGTCATAACAAACGGAATGGTGGAAAGTTGCATGGCAATATATCTCGGAATGGCTATGGAAATGCCATAATAGGTAGGTATGGTGGCTGTTTTGAGTAAGGATATGGTAGGTGTATGATACCGGCGAAAGGTGCGCGGTATTGGAGAGGCTAGCAATGGTGGAAGGGTGAGAGTGCGTATAATCCATGGACTCAACATTAGTCATAGAGAACTCACATAGTTATTGCAAAAATCTATTAGTTATCGAAACAAAGTACTACGCACATGCTCCTAGGGGGATAGATTGGTAGGAAAAGACCATCGCTCATCCCCGACCGCCACTCATAAGGAAGACAATCAATAAATAAATCATGCTCCGACTTCATCACATAACGATTCACAATACGTGCATGCTACGGGAATCACAAACTTCAACACAAGTATTTCTCAAATTCACAACTACTCAACTAGCATGAATCTAATATTACCATCCTCATATCTCAAAACAATCATCAAGTATCAAACTTCTCATAGTATTCAATGCACTTTATATGAAAGTTTTTATTATATCCCTCTTAGATGCCCATCATATTAGGACTAAATTCATAACCAAAGAAAATTACCATGCTGTTTAGGACTCTCAAAATAATATAAGTGAAGCATGAGAGTTCATCTATTTCTATAGAATAAAACCACCACCGTGCTCTAAAAAGATATAAGTGAAGCACTAGAGCAAATGACAAACTACTCCGAAAGATATAAGTGAAGACCAATGAATAGTCGAATAATTATGCAACTATGTGAAGACTCTCTAACATTTAATAATTTCAGATCTTGATACTTTATTCAAACAGCAATAAAAACTAAATAAAATAAAATTACGCTACAAGCAAAACACATATCATGTGGCGAATAAAAATATAGCTCCAAGTAAAGTTACCGATGAACGAAGACGAAAGAGGGGATGCCTTCTGGGGCATCCCCAAGCTTAGGCTCTTGGTTGTCCTTTAATATTACCTTGGGGTGCCTTGGGCATCCCCAAGCTTAGGCTCTTGCCACTCCTTATTCCATAGTCCATCGAATCTTTACCCAAAACTTGAAAACTTCACAACACAAAACTTAACAGAAAACTTGTAAGCTCCGTTAGTATAAGAAAATAAATCACCACTTCAAGGTACTGTAATGAACTCATTTTTCATTTATATTGGTGTTAAACCTACTGTGTTACAACTTCTCTATGGTTCATACCCTCCGATACTACTCATAGATTCATCAAAATAAGCAAACAACAGGATGAAAACAGAATCTGTCAAAAACAGAACAGTCTGTAGTAATCTGGAGGAAACGTATACTTATGTACTCATAAAATTCTCAAATAAATTTGTGGTCCTGAGTAATTTTTCTATTAATCATATTCAAAAATAATTAACTAAATAGCACTCTTCAGTAAAAAATGGCAGCAATTCTCGTAAGCGCTAAAGTTTCTGTTTTTTACAGCAAGATCAACAAGACTTTCCCCAAGTCTTCCCAACGGTTCTACTTGGCACAAACACTAATTAAAACATAAAAAATCAATCATAACAGAGGCTAGATAAATTATTTATTACTAAACAGGAGCAAAAATCAAGGGACAAAAATAAAGTTGGGTTGCCTCCCAACAAGCGCTATCGTTTAACGCCCCTAGCTAGGCATGATGATTTCAATGATGCTCACATAAAGGATAAGAATTGAAACATAAAGAGAGCATCATGAAGAATATGACTAGCACATTTAAGTCTAACATACTTCCTATGCATAGGGATTTTGTGAGCAAACAACTTGTGGGAACAAGAATCAACTTGCATAGGAAGGTAAAACAAGGATAACTTCAAAATTTTAAGCACATAGAGAGGAAACTTGATATTATTGCAATTCCTACAAGCATATGTTCCTCCCTCATAATAATTTTCAGTAGTATCATGAATGAATTCAACAATATAACCAGCACCTAAAGCATTCTTTTTGTGATCTACAAGCATAGAAATTTTATTACTCTCCACATAAGCAAAATTCTTCTCATTCGGGATAGTGGGAGTATCATAAGAGACTTGAATACTATAAATTGTTTCCACATTAAAAGAGTAATGTTAAGAAAAGGGGTAACCATAATCCTGGCAAGTTTTATAAATATAATCACTACTTTTTATAGCATAAGTATCATCACAATAATCATCATAAGTAGGAGGCATGCTATCATCATTATAAATTTGCATATCAAAACTTGGGAGACTAAAAATATCATCTTCATTAAACGTAGCATCCCCAAGCTTGGGACAAACATTAATTTCAGCAAATATATTCTCAAATATGTCATCCTCATCAAACATAGCATCCCCAAGCTTGGGCCTTTTCGTATCATAAGCATAATCACTTTCATCATCAATAGTATGGATAGCACCAATAGTATAGCAATTATCATATTCTTCCAAGGAAGTACCAAAAAGATTTTCAAGATCATAAGAAGTATCATTATATTCCACAATTATATTTTCATGAGGCACAATAGTAATAGGAGCAGCATTATTTGGGGGAGATATCTTTTTACCTCTCTTCCTTTTTCTTTTCTTCTTCTTCACCACATCATGTGTGGGTTCAATCCTCTTTTTGGAGCTCCTTATTAATGAGATTGGTTGAATAGGAGGCTCCTCCTCATTACCCGATTCATCATAAGAAATAATAGAAGGATATTGGGAAGTCTCTTCCCTTTCATTAGTATTCTCTTCATCTTCTATTTTCTTTCTTTTCTTTATGTAATTGGCAATATAAGGATTTTCAATACAATTCACCGCACAATACATATAAATTTTCTCTAGATCAAAATCAAGAAATCTATCAAGATTAAACTTTGGAATACCCTCAGTTATACGTTTCATTTCCTCATACCCCAAAAGAAGACTAAGCTCTTTATGATGCTCAAGGGTAATCAAATTATCACAATTTTTGGATACGATTCGGTCATGAAACAATTTGCATTGGAGATTTAAATGACCATGTTCATTGCAAAGTTCACAAGGGGTGCGAAAAATATTGAATCTTTTAGCACAATCATCAAGACTTTCTTGCAACAATTTAGTTTCTAAATACTTATGCCTCTTGCGATATCTATCTTCCCTGTTTGGTGTATACTTGCAAACCCAATGCACTCCACAAAATTTGACATGTTTATAGGAGACATTTTCATCATAACTAGTGCAATCATCATTAGTATCATGGATATTCAAAGAATTCGTACTAACAACATTGCAATCATGCTCATCATTCAAAGATTTAGTGCCAAACATTTTATAGACTTCTTCCTCTAGCACTTGAGCACAATTTTCCTTTCCATCATACTCACGAAAGATATTAAAAAGATGAAGCGTATGTGAAAGTGCATTATATCGACTAGAGGGGGGGTGAATAGGCGATTTTTATGAAAGTCTTCAAAACGTGGAAGTTATGAAGACAAACGATAGAAATAAACCTATTACCATGCAGCGGAAGGTAGACTACACTAAGCAAGCCATAGTCAAGTATTCAATGGAGTGAAAGCACAATGACTAATAGCAGCAATGTAGTAAGGATCAGGTAGGAAGATATTATGAAGCCAAACAGAACACGCAGTCACTCAGTGAAGACAAAAGATAGTGCAATCATACAATGACTTCACAAGGACCAACAGTAAGTAAAGGGAAGGGAAGGATGAAACCAGTGACTCGTTGAAGACAATGATTTGTTGGACCAGTTCTAGTTGTTGTGACAACTGTACGTCTGGTTAGGGCGGCTAGGTATTTAAACCTGAGGACACACAGTCCCGGACACCCAGTCCTGAACACGCAGCTCAGGACACCCAGTCCTCACCGTATTCCCCTTGAGCTAAGGTCACACAAACCTCGCCCAATCACTCTGGTAAGTCTTCAAGGTAGACTCCCAAACCTTCACAGACTTCGTTCACCGGCAATCTACAATGTCTCTTGGATGCTCAGAACGCGACGCCTAACCGGCTGGAGGATTCACAGTCCTCAAGTGTAATAGGTCTTCAGATCACACAGACAAGAAGACTTAAGTGATGCCTAACACTCTTTGGCTCTGGGTGGTTAGGGCTTTATCCTCGCAAGGAATTCTCTCTCAAAGGCTTCGAGGTGGGTTGGTCTCAAATGACAAAAGCTGTACTCTAACTCTGAGCAGCCAACCGTTTATGGTTGTAGGGGGTGGGCTATTTATAGCCACTAGGCAACCTGACTTGATTTGTCCGAAATGACCCTGGGTCACTAAGGAACTGACACTTGTCCAACGGTCAGATTTCAAACTCACGCGACAGCTTTACTTGGGCTACAAGCAAAGCTGACTTGTCCGACTCTGGACAAGTTTCGCTCTCATAGTCTTCACTCGAAGACATAGGTTTTGGTTAAGCATCACTTCAGTCATTCTGACTGGTTCACTTGGACCCCACTTAACAGTACGGTGGTTCCTATGACTCAACAAAGAAGAAATAGAACTACAAAAGATCTAAGTCTTCGAGCTCCATAGGCTTCATGCGATGTCTTCTCTTGTCATAGTCTTCAATGTGAGTATCTTCACATACCACCTTTGACATCAATGTCTTCATACATTTTTAGGGGTCATCTCTGGTAGGAAAACCGAATCAATGAGGGACTTCTACCTGTGTTATCCTGCAATTCTCACAAACACATTAGTCCCCCAACTAGGTTTGTCGTCAATACTCCAAAACCAACTAGGGGTGGCACTAGATGCACTTACAATCTCCCCCTTTTTGGTGATTGATGACAAACTAGTTGAAGTTTTCAACGGGGAATATAATATGTGAAATTGTAAAGGATAAGGAATTGTCTTCATAAGTTGCAAGGGCTCCCCCTGAAGATGTGCATATAAGTAATTTGCTTTTGGAATGCAAATGCACATGGCAGGTTGTACTTGTGGAGATCCTCTTCAACTTATGATGACAATTCATTATGCATGTGAAGATATGTGAAGATAATGACATGCATAATGGAAAATGGACGTCTGCAAAATGATCTAAGTGCGGAATTTATCGTCGCACATGCGGAATTTATCATCACATCACAAAGTGGCAAATAAGCAGCAGACGACCATTGAGTTTAAGTGTTACAACTCAAAGAACCAAATGTATCAAAACAAGAGTTGTAAACACGAAGCAAAATATAAAGCACCCGCCCATATGGACCCGCTTGAAGACTATCAAACTCATATGCTTCTCCCCCTTTTGTCAGTAAGGACCAAAAAGGTTTGAAGACATAGAGCATCTACTCGTTCCCATGAAGAGTAGGTGAAGCAGCAGGGTCATCGGTGGTGTTCGGCGGTGCAGAAGAACTTGGAGCAGTGTCGAAGCGTGCTGAAGGAGGTGGCGGTGAAGTGTCATCGTCTTCATCCTCGATCACTGAAAGTGCGTTATATCGACTAGAGGGGGGGTGAATAGGCGATTTTTACGAAAGTCTTCAAAACGTGAGAGTTATGAAGACAAACAACGAAGATTATGCCTATTACTATGCAGCGGAAGCTAGATTACACTGGGCCAGCCATGGTCATGTATTTAGTAGAGTGAAAGCACAATGACAAACTACTGCAGTGTAATAAGGATCAGGTAGGAAGAAGTTATGAAGCCAAACAGTTCATACATTCACGTTGTGAAGACTAAAGATAAAGCAAGCATGCAATGGCTTCACAATGTGTAATAGTAAGAAGAGGAAGTGAAGATGAAACCAGTGACTCGTAGAAGACAATGATATGTTGGACCAGTTCCAGTTGCTGTGACAACTGTACGTCTGGTTGGAGCGGCTAGGTATTTGAACCTTAGGACACACAGTCCCGGACACCCAGTCCTGAACACACAGTTCAGGACACCAAGTCCTCACCGTATTCTCCTTGAGCTAAGGTCACTTAGTCCTCGCTCAATCACTCTGGTAAGTCTTCAAGGTAGACTCCCAAACCTTCACAGACTTCGTTCAATGGCAATCCACAATGTCTCTTGGATGCTCTGAACGCGACGCCTAACCGTTTGGAGGATTCACAGTCCCCAAGTGTAATAAGTCTTTAGATCACACAGACAAGAAGACTTAAGTGATGCCCAATTTACTCTGGCTCTGGGTGGTTAGGGCTTTTCTCCTCACTGGAAATTTTCTCTCAAAGGCTTCGAGGTGGGTTGCTCTCAAACGACAAAAGCCGTGCACTGAAATCTGAGCAGCCAACTGTTTATGGTTGTGGGGGTGGGCTATTTATAGCCACTTGGCAACCCGACCTGATTTGTCCGAAATGACCCTGGGTCACTAAGGAACTGACACGTGTCTCAACGGTCAGATTTCGAACTCTCATGGCAACTTTACTTGGGCTACAAGCAAAGCTGACTTGTCCGGCTCTGGACAAGATTCGCTCTCATTGTCTTCACTCGAAGACATAGGTTTTTTGATTTAGGCATCACTTCAGTCATTCTGACTGGTTCTCCTAGACCCCACTTAACAGTACGGTGGTTCCTATGACTCAACACAAAATAAAAGGAACGACGAAAGATCTAAGTCTTCGAGCTCCATAGGCTTCATAACGTGTCTTCTTTTGTCATAGTCTTCAAAGTGAATATCTTCATATACCACCTTTGTCTTCAATGTCTTCATACATTTTTAGGGGTCATCTCTGGTAGTAAAACCGAATCAATGAGGGACTTCTACCTGTGTTTTCCTACAATTCTCACAAACACATTAGTCCCTCAACTAGGTTTGTCGTCAATACTCCAAAACCAACTAGGGGTGGCACTAGATGCACTTACAATCACTCTGGCATTCACAGTTGCAGCAGAGGAAGAGAACTCAGAGTCTTCAAGAGATGGAGTGCGTTGCAGCACTGCCCTTCGAGGAGGTGCGGAGTCAAACTTGAAGCGTTCAGAGAAGCCATCCTCTTGCAGATCATCTTCAGAGCACATCAGCGTCAGCCCTTTCCATGTGCGTCGATAGGTTTCATGGGCAACGAAAGCATTCTTGGTGGCAAGATTGCGAATGCGGTTGACATCCACCAGGAGGCTTTGCATTTGGCGCTTCAGCCAGTCATGATTCCTATCCTGTTTCTGATGAAGAGCCACCAGAAGCTCTCGGTCATTAAGAAAACAAGTGCGCTTCTTGGGTCGTTGGGCAGTTGTGCTGTCGGTGGCTTCAGTAAGGGCAGGATGTGGTGCACGTGTAGTGCCAGCCAAAGGATGCACACGAGTGACTGCTTCAACTCCTTCAATGTTCTGAGAAAAACTTTGATGCTCTGCATTCTGAAGACTTAGAGGTTCCTTGGCAGGCTCAGGATAGATGGCTTCAATAGACATATCCACATCAGGCATAAAGATCTGATGATTGCGAGCAGATGGCTGATATGAGATAGTGGAGTGAAGTTTGATCAGCCGCATTACCCATGGGGCGTAGAACTTCAAGCCAAAAAGATCAGAGCCTGATGCAGCAAGTTGGCGAATGAAGAAGTCCTGTGCATTGAAGCATTTGCCATGAAGAATATAGAAGACCAAAGTCTTCATTGCACCTTCCAGCTTGGCATGTGGAGAGTGTCCTTTGATGGGCCAGAGAGTTCGCCTTATGATGTGATAAATAGTCCTTGGCAGATACTCAAGGTCTTAAACAAAGAACTCTTTGGGATATGCAGCATCTTGGGGCAATGGCTTCATCATACTGATCATCTGACTCATGTTAGGTTCAGGCTTCTGAAAGATGCTCTCCACAGCTTCACTGCGAAGTTGACAGCCAGATTCGTAGAGATCGCCAGGAGTGGGTAGACCAGTGAGCTCAATGATTTCAAAGGCTTTGGCTTCGTGATGAATGTTTCCTGTCATCCACTCCAGGACCCAAGTCTTCGGATCTCTGTTGTACCCGCGGATGTGAAGTGTGGCATAGAATTGGAGCAGCAACTCTTCATTCCAATGCTCTTGGTCGGTGACGAACGGCAGCAATCCAACCTCCTTGAAGCAATCCAGGGCTTCTTCCAGACAGGGTAGACCAGCTATTGCTTCAATGTCAAGACGCTTATGTGGGAAGATGCGACCTTGATTGTATAGAATACAGGAGTAATAGCTTCGCTGCAGATAGCTCCAGAACCGATCAGATGATATTCTTTCCCTTGAGTAGGGGTTCCTGGAGCTATTGAAGAAAGTGTTGTCTGCTCTAAAGCCATTGACATTGAAGGATCCAGGTGCTGATGCAGGACATGGAAACCTGGGCAATCTGGGGATTGGCTTCTGTACCTGAGGCCTGTGCTCAACATGATAGTCGAACTGAGGACCAGCAGCAGGCGCAGGAACAGAAGCAGTGGGATCAGTGGCTTCGCTGACTTCTGGTGCTTGGGTTGGTGAAGGCTCCACATTAGCTTCAGCCATGACAGCGTCAGTGGCTTCATTGGTGTTGGTGGTGGCAGCCTCAAGATTCTTGACCTCCACTTGACGAGCTGGAGGGTCGGTCACAGTCACGTTCTCCTCGAGAACAGCTTCTTGGTGGGACTAGGGAGTAGCAGCTTGTGGGGCTTCTTCTTCATCGGCTGATGCAGCCGGAATGTCTTCAGCAACTTTAGCTTCAGACTCAGAGACTGGAGGCCTTGGTCCTTTGCGAAGCCTGCGCAACGCTGGCGACGCCTGTGGAGTTGGAGTTGGCTGGGCCTCAAAGTCTTCTTCCTCTTGTGGGCGATCAGCCCATGAAGCATCCTGAGCAATTGGCGTCAGAGGACGACCAATGCTGATGAGTTCAATGTGTGTTAGCACAGGCGATGATACCTGTTGGTGCTCGAGCTGAGGAAGGACTGCATCATCTTCAACATGGTCATGGTGACCAATGTCTTCAGCAGCGACGGGATCAGCTGCTGGAAAGTCTTCAACTTCATGAGCCTCTGTAAAAGCAGGCTCATGGACAGTCAGTTGACGTTCTTGCGGTTCAGTGTCAGGGTGAACCATGGAGATGGGTTCAACAATCAAGGGCTCTGTGGGAGCAGCCCATTCCTTCTTGGTCTTCCTCTTCTTCTTGGAGGGGGCAGTAGCAGAGGCTTCAGGATGTTTCCTCTTCCTGGCTTCAGCCTCAGCAGTCCTCGTCTTCTTCAGCTCTGAAGCGGTTGACCAGGCCTTTGGCTTCGAGCCAGTCATGCTAGTTGGGAAGACAATGGGATCTACTTCCTGCCTTGGTGCATTGGGTTCGGCCACAATGGGCTTCTTCTTCTGCTTAGCAGCCATCCTGGGATCAATGCCCGGACGCCCAAGGGCCTTGCGCTTCTTAGCCTCGTTGTAGCCCTGCACACACTTGTCAGCCAGGCTCTTCATGCGCTCCCGAGAACCCTGAGCTTCTGCGCGTTTCTTGAGAAAGGCTTCTTTGAGCTCGTGCAGCATAATCTTGAAGTTTTTCACCTCTTGCACGCTGAGCTTGGCCATATGCTTCTTGAACTGAGCCTTTTCATAGTCAATCTTTTGCTTCAGTTCGACGATGCGCTGAGCGAGAGCTAGCTCTGAAGCAATGGCACCATGGAAGGCGACACTAAGGCCAATGGGTAGTTGCAGATCTTCAAAGCTGATGTTTGGCGTGTCAAACCACTCGTCAATGAAGTTGTGGATGATTGTCACATCAAAGAGAGGCAGATCATTGAAGATTTCTGCTTCTTCTTTGCTCTTGATGAGTTGCTCAAGAGCGTCATCTGCAAGATCTTCATCACTGGACAGATCAATGGCATCGTTGCGCAGAATGGCAGCATCTGTCAGCTCTTGGCCGATGTGTGGCAGAGGCATCTTGACCTTCTTGGGCTTGGAGATGCATGAAAAATCTTCAGTCTGCACACTGTCTTCAGGAGGTGCAGTTGCCAATGGCTTCGCTCGTGAGATTTTTGGTGCAGAGACAGGCTTGGAAGCTTTTGGCTGCTTCAGTTTCTTTGGCTTCGGCGCTGCAGGCGCTTCATCTGATTCAGCGTCATCTGCAGGCTCATTCACGTCTGTCCCTTGAACCAAGATATGGGTGATGAGACCTTCAAGGTTGTAGAAAGGACCAACGACATTGGGTTCTGCATCTCGTGTGCCGTCAGCCCTTGGAGCAGAAGGACCAGGGTTGAAGTCTAGTCCCAATGACTTCTTGTTCTGCTTTGCTGAGTTCTGGGCAAACTGGAAGTTGCGCTTGAAAAGAATGTCGTCACGACACCATAGTAGTGACGATGAGTGTGCATCTTCAGGCTGTGGCCCACGGACCATGCAGGGATAGAAGCCTTGTTCAATGGCTTCATCTCTGGTCCTGGGTTGAAGATTTTTGTAGAGGATGTCTCCCCATGGTCGCTTGATGGCATTCTTTTCAGCATATTCCTTTGTCACAAATCTGTACTTGAACCACTGTTCTGCCCAATAGCGTCGAATCCATTGGATTCGTGTCTTGCGCTGATTGTAATCCTCTTCAGGAGCTGTCTTGTACAGCTCTGAGAGGTCATCGGGAAGATCTCTTGATGTTTCTCCTCAACGCTTTCTGCGACCCTTCCTTGCTGATTTCTCTGAAGCCATGAACTTTAAACTGAAAGACTTCAATACGTTCAAAGGCTTCAAAGGCTTTCGCTTGCTGGACAGACAGGAACTGGCTTCGGGAGAATTTATGTGATACTGTAAGAATTCTGCAAATGAATGCAGACTATGTGAACCAAGGGATTCTCCCACGGACATGTACCTGTGACAGCATTAAGGTGTGACGGAAGGGGAAGAGGTCATATGCATTCTTAGAAGATTTTGAAGATAAATTAGTTTAGAAGACATTGACCTCATCGTGCGAAGACATTCACTCATAGATAAGGAGTTGGTTCCAGATTTGTATGAATCCATGGATCAGTACAAGTGAGGAATCTAACTACTTTGTGAAGCATAAGTGAATATACTCGGCATATTATGAGATGTAGTATGTAAGAGATCCAACTTGTGTGAACAGAAACTGCTTGTGGTAGAAAGTGACGAAGCTATAGGATCAAAGGGGCTGTAAAAAAGGAAGTTTTATTTACCACATGAAGAACTGCTAGACGGAGTGGAAGAGGAGGCCGAGCAGTTCGATCGTTCGTGCCCTAACTTGGCGATGGAGGACACCTACGGCGATGGCGGAGAGGACGATGTCCGCGGTCGGCGTGAGGACGGCGTCGGAGAGGTTGCGGCAGCGAAGCGCTTCGTCACCGGCGTCATCGAGAGTTAGCGGTGGCGCTAGGGTTCGTGCGAGTGTGGGAGAAGAGATAATGACTGCGGTGAGGCGTGTATTTATAGGGACAGGGGCGGCTTAGTGTTATTACATAGGCGCCCCTGGCGATTCACATCTGAGGAACACGTGGCCATCATGCAGCATGTTGGAGGTTGTTCCACGTCCCATGCATGCCTGGATTGTCGGGTGGTCGTTCCCACTTCTCCGGGTTTCAGGTGAAGGAATGAGCATTGAAAACGGACTTAATGTTTGTATCTATATCTTCTGCTGACAAGGACGCAGAGAAGACATTCGACAGTTTCAATAGAATGCATATGATTTGGAGAGATAGAGTTTGAGATAGAAAGCATAGAGAGGTTAGGGTCCGATCACATTCACTTAGTTCAAAAGATTCAACAAGAAGACATAGCTATAAGTGAATGCTGTAAAGGACAGAACACTAGTATATATATATAATCAACATAGTGAAGATAATCATGAAGACATGTTGAGATTGAAGCCAAACCAAATGTGAAGACATAGCAAATGTAACGCCATGAGTGAAACACTTCAAATAGAACATTTGGTGGTGGCGTTACCCACCGTATAGGAAGTATTAGACCCAGACACGACGCACAATTATCGTGGCGCTCCAAAGTCAAATTCCACATTAATGTATTCACACTTAGAATGTATGTCTTCATTGATTGAAGATATACTTTACTTCGTGTGTTGCACATCTAAGTCATCAATATGCATAAGTGTTAGGATGTGTGCCTGATCACAGGACATTTGAGGATTCCAAGATATTTAGCTCACACCGTAATTTGCAAAATCTCTTCTCATCCAAGGGCTTGGTGAAGATATCTGTCAATTGTTCTTCAGTGCTGACGTGTATAATATCAATGTCTTCCTTCACAACATGATCTCTGAGAAAGTGATGACGAATTTCAATGTGCTTTGTCTTTGAGTGCTGAACTGGGTTGTTGGCAATCTTGATGGCGCTTTCGTTGTCGCAGTAGAGTGGCAGTTGCTTCAGATGAATGCCATAGTCCTTGAGTGTTTGCTTCATCCACAGAAGCTGAGCGCAGCAAGATCCAGCAGCAATGTATTCAGATTCAGCAATGGAGAGAGATACACAGTTCTGCTTCTTTGAAGACCAATATACAAGTGATCGTCCCAGGACATGTGCCTGATGTAGACTTGCGATCCACTTTGTCACCAGCATAATCAGCATCCGAGAATCCAACCAGATCAAACTCTGAGCCCTTTGGATACCATAATCCTAGAGTTGGGGTGTGAGCCAAATATCAAAGAATTCGCTTCACAGCTAAGTGATGCGACTCCTTTGGTGCCGCTTGAAATCGAGCACACATGCAAACACTAAGCATAATATCTGGCCTAGATGCACATAGATAAAGCAAAGAACCAATCATGGAGTGGTATACCTTTTGGTCGAACTCTTTACCATTGTCGTCAGGACCCAGATGATGCTTGGCTGGCATTGGCGTCGTGAAGCCTTTGCAGTCTTGCATACCGAACTTCTTCAGGCAATCTTTGAGATACTTCTCTTGAGATATGAAGATGCCATTGCGTTGCTGTCGTATTTGAAGACCGAGGAAGAACTTCAGCTCTCCCATCATGGACATCTGATATTGCTCTTGCATCATATATCCAAACTCTTCACTGTACTTCTGATTAGTGCAGCCGAAGATAATGTCATCCACATATATTTGGCACACAAACAGTTCACCATCATATGTCTTCGTGAAGAGAGTGGGGTCGAGGGAACCAGGTATGAAGCCTTTGCTCTTCAGGAAGTATTTGAGTGTGTCATACCAAGCCCGAGGGGCTTGTTTGAGGCCATACAGTGCCTTGTTGAGCTTGTATACCATGTCAGGATGTTTTGGATCTTCAAAGCCAGGCAGTTGTGCAACATACACTTCTTCTTCAATCTTGCCATTGAGAAAGGCGCTCTTCACATCCATTTGATATAGAAGTATGTTATGATGATTTGCATAGGCTAGCAGTATGCGTATGGCTTCCAGTCTAGCCACAGGAGCAAATGTTTCATCGAAGTCAATGCCTTCCACTTGAGTATATCCTTGAGCAACAAGACGAGCTTTGTTTCTGACAACTTGACCATGCTCATCTTGCTTGTTGCGGTATATCCATTTGGTGCCTATTATGTTGTGCTTCCGAATATCAGGACGCTTAACCAGTTCCCATACATTATTCAGCTCAAACTGTTGAAGCTCTTCTTGCATAGCTTGAATCCATTCAGGTTCCATGAAGGCTTCTTCAACTTCCTTGGGTTCTGTTATTGAGACGAATGCGAAGTGCCCACAGAAATTTGCTAGCTGAGTTGCCCTTGAACGAGTGAGCGGACCAGGGGCATTGATGCTATCAATTATTCTCTCAATCCGCACTTCATTGGCAACACGAGGATGTACAGGGCGAAGGTTTTGCTCTTGCTGATCATTGTCATTGTTAGTGGGATTGTCTTTAGGCTGAGCATTGTCTTCAGGTTGATCAGGTGCGGAGATGATAAGTTCCTCTTCAGGTTGAGCTTCAGAGGGTATGATTTCTCCAGTTCCCATTAGCTTGATTGATTCGCTGGATGGAACTTCATCTAGCACATTTGGCAGGTGTTCTCTTTGTGAACCGTTAGTCTCATCAAATCGCACATCCATTGTTTCAACCACTTTATAATGAAAGAGATTGAAGACTCTATAGGAGTGCGAATCCTTTCCATATCCAAGCATAAAACCCTCATGTGCTTTTGGTGCAAATTTTGAAGTGTGATGTGGATCCTTGATCCAGCACCTGGCGCCAAATACTCTGAAGTAACTGACATTTGGCTTCTTGCCAGTAAGGAGCTCATAAGATGTCTTGTTCAGAAGCTTGTGAAGATAAACACGATTGATTGTATGGCATGCAGTATCAATGGCTTCAGGCCAGAATTTTCTTGGAGTCTTGTATTCATCAAGCATCGTTCGGGCCATCTCAATGAGTGTTCTGTTCTTGCGTTCGACGACGCCATTCTGCTGTGGCGTGTACAGAGCTGAGAATTCATGTGTGATGCCCAAAGTATCAAGATATGTATCAAGGCCAGTGTTCTTGAATTTAGTGCCATTGTCACTTCTGATGTGCTTTATCTTGGCGCCATAGTTGTTCATTGCTCGATTGGCGAAGCGTCTGAAGACATCCTGCACTTCAGTCTTGTAGAGGATTATGTGCACCCAAGTATATCTAGAATAATCATCAACAATGACAAAGCCATAGAGACAAGCAGTAGTAGTAAGAGTTGAGTAATGAGTGGGACCGAAAAGATCCATGTGGAGCAGTTCGAAGGGTCGAGTGGTTGTCATGATTGTCTTCGAGGGATGTTTGGCCCTCGTCATCTTTCCTGCTTCACAGGCACCGCATAAGTGATCTTTCTTGAACTTGACGCCCTCGATGCCTATGACATGCTTCTTCTTTGCAAGGGTGTGAAGGTTCCTCATGCCAGCATGCCCTAGCCTCTGATGCCAGAGCCAGCATTCTGAAGCTTTTGCTAGAAGACATACGACAAGCTGTGGTCCTGCTGAGAAATCTACCACGTACAAATCATCTTTCCGATACCCTTCAAACACTAGAGACTTGTCAGATTCCATTAGAACAAGGCAGCGATATTTTCCAAACATTACGATCATGTTCAAATCGCAAAGCATTGAGACAGACATTAAGTTGAAGCCAAGGGATTCAACAAGCATGACTTTATCCATGTGTTGATCCTTTGAGATTGCAACTCTACCTAGACCCAATACCTTACTTTTACCAGTGTCAGCAAATGTGATGTGACTCTTGTCGGATGGACGTAAGGTTGAGTCCATAAGAAGGCTTCTTTTGCCAGTCATGTGATTGGTACACCCACTATCAATAATCCATTCTGAAGATGCTGGTGTCATACCCTACAGTGCAGTTAGGGGGATAGGCTTCACGAAGAGAATTGTGAAGCAAAAACATTTGACGAACCAGCGGGTTATGAAAGCTTAGATCCAGATTAGGACTAATAGGGAGAGTAGCAAGCGATTCAGGAACGAAGTACATAGTAAGACCATTCGGGCATTTGATCTTGCGCCCTACAAGATGTTTAAGGTCCCCAGCAATAGCGTCAGACGATTTTGGTTTTCTGCTGGAGACCTTTCCCTGCAAAAGAGAGTTAAGCTTTCTTAGCCACCCACATGTTCAAGGGTGGCTTAGAAGCAATAAGTCTAAGTGTAGCATCTGAGAACTTTGGCTTTGGAGCCCTAGCAAACAGTCTTGCAGGTGGACAATAGTATTCATAAGAATAAGCAGAATAGTTCTTGGTCTTATGAACATGGCGGTTAAATGAACCGCGCTCATATTCATAGGCCTAAGTAGGGTTTCCCTGCAAAACATCTGCGTTAGTGCGACTCAGGTGAGTCCTCTGTCTATATGAAGCCTTTGGACCGTATGAAGCCTGTGGTCTGGGGTTTGTCTTCTTCACGTGTGGTGTCATGAAGACATTCACAGGAAGATTTTCCAGACACTTTTTGGAAACCCAGATCTTCTTCATAGGCGGTCCATTCCTGCAGTTAGTACCAATGTACCTGGCAAACACTTCACCATTCTGATTCTTAAACAGTTTATAGTTTGCATCAAAGGATTCATCAATGATAATGGGGTTAGCACAAGTGAAGCCAGATAAGTTGGATGGATCTGCTGAAAGTTCCTTTGCAGCAACCCATGTGGTTTTGGGGTACTGCTCAGGTTTCCAGTAAGAGCCATCTGCATTGATTTTCCTCACAAATCCAACACCCTCTTTCCTAGGGTGTCGGTTCAGAATCTGCTTCTTGAGGACATCACATAATGTCTGATGTCCTTTAAGACTTTTGTACATCCCTATTTCAAGCAATGTCTTCAACCTAGGATTCTCATCAGTAATAGCAGTGGTATCCTCAGCAGAGGGGTTAGTTTCTACATCAACAGTTGAAGATGTTGCAACAGTAGCAGCAGTAGAACATTCATCAACAGAAGTAGTATTATCACGCTTAATGCATTTAAGACATGGTGGTTCAAATCCTTCCTGAGCGGAACTGATCTGTTTGGCGTGAAGTGACTCATTTTCCTTTTGAAGATCTTCATGAGCCGCTCTCAATTTCTCAAGATCTTGCTTCCTTTGAAGATAATCATAGGAAAGCTTTTCATGAGTTGTTGAGAGCGTTTCATGACGACTTTCAAGTTCCTCATACTTAACGTGAAGATTTTTTATGTCTTCATGACGCTTTTGTCTAACAGTTTTTGAATATGTTCCATGGCTTTATGTTGTTCAGTTGCAATTTTAGCAAGTGTTTTGTAGCTGGGTTTTGAACCACAATCAGAGTCATCGTCACTAGATGTTTGATAGTGAGTAGTGTGTGTGTTTACCTTGGCATCGCGTGCCATGAAGCAGTAGGTAGGAGCGGAGTAGTCCTTGTCATTTGCATCGGTGTCGGTGATGAAGTCATTGTCTTCAGTGTTGAAGATGGACTTGGCAACGTATGTTGTAGCCAGACTTGCGACGCCAGAATCGGACTCCTCCTCAGACTCCACCTCCGCCTCCTCAGAAGCGGACTCCTCCTCTGAATCCATTTCCTTGCCAACAAATGCACGTGCCTTGCCAGATGAGCTCTTCTTGTGTGATGAAGACTTTGAGGAAGACTTGGAAGAAGACTTTGAGTATTTCTTGTTCTTCTTGTCATCAGAGTCATATTCCTTGCTCTTCTTCTTCTTTTTGTTCTCATTGTCCCACTGCGGACACTCAGAGATGAAGTGGCCAGGTTTCTTGCACTTGTGACATGTTTTCTTCTTGTAGTCATGAGCAGAAGCTTCATCATTCCTTGAGCTTGATCGGGAAGACTTTCTGAAACCTTTCTTCTTGGTGAATTTTTGGAACTTCTTCACAAGCATAGCAAGTTCCCTTCCAATGTCTTCAGGATCATCAGAACTGCTGTCAGATTCTTCTTCAGATGAGGAGACATCTTTTGCCTTCAAGGCACGAGTTCGCGCATAGTTTGGACCGTAGATATCTCGTTTCTTAGAAAGCTGAAACTCATGTGTGTTGAGCCTCTCAAGTATGTCAGACGGATCGAGTGTCTTGAAATCAGGACGTTCTTGAATCATCAGGGCTAGGGTGTCAAACGAACTGTCAAGTGATCTCAGTAGTGTCTTGACGACTTCATGCTTGGTGATCTCAGTAGCGCCAAGGGCTTGAAGCTCATTCGTGATGCCAGTGAGTCAATCAAACGTGAGCTGGATATTCTCATTGTCATTTCTCTTGAAGCGGTTGAAGAGGTTGCGAAGGACACTGATTCTCTGATCTCTCTAGGTTGAGACGCCTTCGTTGACCTTGGAGATCCAGTCCCAGACTAGCTTAGATGTTTCCAAAGCACTCACGCGTCCATACTGTCCTTTGGTCAGATGACCAAAGATGATATTCTTGGCAGTAGAGTCCAGTTGAACGAACTTCTTGACGTCAGCAGCAGTGACACCTTCTCCAGCCTTGGGAACACCGTTCTTGACGACATACCATAGGTCGACGTCAATGGCTTCAAGATGCATGCGCATCTTATTCTTCCAGTAGGGATATTCAGTTCCATCAAAGACGGGGCACGCAGCAGAGACTTTGATTATCCCTGCAGTCGACATAGCTAAAACTCCAGGTGGCTAAACCGAATCACACAGAACAAGGGAGTACCTTGCTCTGATACCAATTGAAAGTGCGTTATATCGACTAGAGGGGGGGTGAATAGGCGATTTTTATGAAAGTCTTCAAAACGTGGAAGTTATGAAGACAAACGATAGAAATAAACCTATTACCATGCAGCGGAAGGTAGACTACACTAAGCAAGCCATAGTCAAGTATTCAATGGAGTGAAAGCACAATGACTAATAGCAGCAATGTAGTAAGGATCAGGTAGGAAGATATTATGAAGCCAAACAGAACACGCAGTCACTCAGTGAAGACAAAAGATAGTGCAATCATACAATGACTTCACAAGGACCAACAGTAAGTAAAGGGAAGGGAAGGATGAAACCAGTGATTCGTTGAAGACAATGATTTGTTGGACCTGTTCCAGTTGCTGTGACAACTGTACGTCTAGTTAGGGTGGCTAGGTATTTAAACCTGAGGACACACAGTCCCGGACACCCAGTCCTGAACACGCAGCTCAGGACACCCAGTCCGCACCATATTCCCCTTGAGCTAAGGTCACACAGACCTCACCCAATCACTCTGGCAAGTCTTCAAGGTAGACTCCCAAACCTTCACAGACTTCGTTCACCGGCAATCCACAATGTCTCTTGGATGCTCAGAACGCGACGCCTAACCGGCTGGAGGATTCACAGTCCTCAAGTGTAATAAGTCTTCAGATCACACAGACAAGAAGACTTAAGTGATGCCTAACACTCTTTGGCTCTGAGTGGTTAGGGCTTTATCATCGCAAGGAATTCTCTCTCAAAGGCTTTGAGGTGGGTTGCTCTCAAACGACAAAAGCCGTACTCTAACTCTGAGCAGCCAACCGTTTATGGTTGTAGGCGGTGGGCTATTTATAGCCACTAGGCAACCCGACCTGATTTATCTGAAATGACCCTGGGTCACTAAGGAACTGACACATGTCCAACGGTCAGATTTCAAACTCACGCGGCAGCTTTACTTGGGCTACAAGCAAAGCTGACTTGTCCGACTCTGGACAAGTTTCACTCTCATAGTCTTCACTCGAAGACATAGGTTTTGGTTAAGCATCACTTCAGTCATTCTGACTGGTTCACTTGGACCCCACTTAACAGTACGGTGGTTCCTATGACTCAACAAAGAAGAAACAGAACTACAAAAGATCTAAGTCTTCAAGCTCCATAGGCTTCATGCGATGTCTTCTCTTGTCATAGTCTTCAATGTGAGTATCTTCACATACCACCTTTGACATCAATGTCTTCATACATTTTTAGGGGTCATCTCTGGTAGGAAAACCGAATCAATGAGGGACTTCTACCTGTGTTATCCTGAAATTCTCACAAACACATTAGTCCCCCAACTAGGTTTGTCGTCAATACTCCAAAACCAACTAGGGGTGGCACTAGATGCACTTACAGTATGAGACAAACTCAATTCCATATTTTTGTAGTTTTCTTTTATAAACTAAACTAATGCTAAAACAAGAAACTAAAAGACTCAATTGCAAGATCTAAAGATATACCTTCAAGCGCTAACCTCCCCGGCAACGGCGCCAGGAAAGAGCTTGATGTCTACTACACAACCTACTTCTTGTAGACGTTGTTGGGCCTCCAAGTGCAGAGGTTTGTAGGACAGTAGGAAATTTCCCTCAAGTGGATGACCTAAGGTTTATCAATCCGTAGGAGGCGTAGGATGAAGATGGTCTCTCTCAAGCAACCCTGCAACCAAATAACAAAGAGTTTCTTGTGTCCCCAACACACCCAATACAATGGTAAACTATATAGGTGCACTAGTTCGGCGAAGAGATGGTAATACAAGTGGTATATGGATAGTAGATATGAGTATTTGTAATCTGAAATTATAAAAACAGCAAGGTAACTAATGATAAAATTGAGCGTAAACAGTATTGCAATGCTAGGAAACAAGGCCTAGGGTTCGTACTTTCACTAGTGCAAGTCCTCTCAACAATAATAACATAATTGGATCACATAACTATCCCTCAACATGCAACAAAGAGTCACTCCAAAGTTACTAATAGCGGAGAACAAACGAAGAGATTATGGTAGGGTACGAAACCACCTCAAAGTTATTCTTTCCAATCAATCCGTTGGGCTATTCCTATAAGTGTCACAAACAGCCCTAGAGTTCGTACTAGAATAACACCTTAAGACACAAATCAACCAAAACCCTAATGTCACCTAGATACTCCAATGTCACCTCAAGTATCCGTGGGTATGATTATACGATATGCATCACACAATCTCAGATTCATCTATTCAACCAACACATAGAACCTCAAAGAGTGCCCCAAAGTTTCTACCGGAGAATCACGACGAAAACGTGTGCCAACCCCTATGCATAGCTTCATGGGCGGAACCCGCAAGTTGATCACCAAAACATACATCAAGTGAATCACGTGATATCCCATTGTCACCACAGATACGCATGGCAAGACATACATCAAGTGTTCTCAAATCTTTAAAGACTCAATCTGATAAGATAACTTCAAAGGGGAAACTCAATACATTACAAGAGAGTAGAGGGGGGAGAAAACATCATAAGATCCAACCATAATAGCAAAGCTCGCGATACATCAAGATCGTATCACCTCAAGAACACGAGAGAGAGAGAGAGAGAGATCAAACACATAGCTACTGGTACATACCCTCAGCCCCAAGGGAGAACTACTCCCTCCTCGTTATGGAGAGCACCGGGATGATGAAGATGGCCACCGAAGATGGATTGCCCCCTCCGACAGGGTGCCAGAATGGGTCTAGATTGGCTTTCGGTGGCTACGGAGGCTTCTGGCGGCGGAACTCCCAATCTATTGTTCGTTCTCGATAGTTTTAGGGCACGTGGGTATATATGGGTGAAAGAGATACGTCAGGGGGGCCACGAGGGGCCCATGAGGGTGGAGGGCGTGCCCCCCTGCCTCGTGGCCTCCTCGTAGACCCCCTGACATGCACTCCAAGTCTTCTGGGCTTCTTTCCTTCCAAAAATGAGTTCCGTGAAGTTTCAGGTCAATTGGACTCCGTTTGGTTTTCCTTTTCTTCGAAACCCTAAAACAAGGTAAAAACAGAAACTGGCACTGGACTCTGGGTTAATAGGCCAGTCCCAAAAATGATATAAAAGTGTATAATAAAGCCCATAAACATCCAAAACAGTAGATAATATAGCATGGAGCAATCAAAAATTATAGATACGTTGGAGACGTATCATGGCCCATAGGGCCAAACTGGGTGCGGGCGTGTGGGTACCGGGCACGGGCATGCGGGCGTGTTGCCCGGCGCTTGACTGGGCGCCCGGGGGAGCCGGCGAGGCACGAAGCGGGGCGGGGCCATGGTGTTGCGCCAGCGGCCGCCGGAGGCCGAAGCGATGCAGAAGCAGCAGTGGAAGCGGCGATGGGGCTCGCGACGAGGGGCGCCGGCGCACGGCTGCTGAGGCCAGTCGGGCGCGAGCTCGCGGCCACGACGCGACAGGGGGAGGGGAGGCCAGAGGCGGGGCGGTCGGCGGCCAGCAGCAGTTGTAGGCAAGCACGTCCAAGGGCAGCTGCGGGTTCAACGCACGATGATGGGAGCGGCGGGGTGCGACCAGGGGATGTCCGGCGCGCTGCCGGTCGTGGCCGGATGCAGCCAGGGGGTGCGCACGGGGCGCTGTGGCGCTAAACGCGGGCGCGGGCACGGCCTTACGAGCAGGTGTGACATAGGAGGAGAGGAGGGGATCGAGGCTCACGGTGGGGGTAGGGATTATGGCAGCATGCTCGAGGTGGACGGGGACGACAGCGTCCGGCGAGGAGGAGTTGAGGAGGACGGGGAAGACAGCGGTGGTGGCGATGTCGGGCGGCGGCGGCGGTTCGATGCCCCAATCCCATCGGGGGGTGGGCAGAGGAGGGGAGAGGGGGAGGCGCCCGGAGGGAGATGAGGCGACGGCAGCAGGGCGGCGCCGGCGACGGGCGCCGTCGTCGTGTCGCAGGACAGCGGGGGATCCGGGCGATCCAGATCCAGATCGTGGGGGGAGGGGGAGTGGGGGAACATGGGAACGGTGCTAGGGTTCAGTTCGGGGGAGGGCGATTATGCAGGGGGGTCAGAGTGGGCCATTTCGGTCAGGGGGCTGGTGCTGGCCGGCTGGGCCTCTTGGCCCAGTTGGCCAGGGGGCTTCCTTTTCATTCTTTTTGTGTTTCTTTTTATTTATTTACTTTTCTGTTTTAAAACATTTTAATTTATTTAGGCATTTTATAAAACTGTGTCTGCTACACCAAATTATCTAGGTAATATTTAGTACAAACCGAACATTTTTATTTTAATGTTTGAAAACTTTTATTATTTAACTTTATTTTAAATTGGAATTTGAATTGGTTTTGAACTAACCCGAGATTAACTACAGTGATAGAGGTGACGTGGCATCGTTAACGTGGGATTACTGTAGCATGATTACCCGGGCGTTACAAAACTCCTCCACTACAAGAAATCTCATCCAGAGATTTAGGAGGCGGAGTAAGGTGGAAAGATCTAGTTACGAAATTCTAACGAATCTTCTCGGTCTTGGTTGCTCTTCTCGAAGAGGTTTATCCATTACATTGATGTCTTCATTTCTCCAGGTCACCATGGTGAAGTCGACATCCTTTCTTCAGGATCTCCATCGTACTTACGTAAAGGATAAGGGGATAACTCCGAGAGAACGGATCTCTGAAAGGTTGACTATCTGGTTGATAACATCGGGGAAGGTGGGGGAGAGTAACTCTCGAATTGAAACTGAAGAAAATATTGAGAGCAAAGTAAGGAGGTATCATGAGAAGTTTCGAGTGGACAGGCAATCATCCGATGCCTGGAACAGGGCGTGAAAAGGGTTCGGAGCAACGAGAATAAGCATTGTGTCTGATACTAGAATTGATGATCTCTCGGAAGGTGGCTCGTGAATAACATATGAGGCCACGCACGAGGAATAACCTTGGAAACAGGGGGTGTACCGGAGAGTCAGGTTTCGATCCTGTGGAACTGTGGGTTATGGGTCCACCATGTGGGTTAAAAGTAGGAAGGGGGATGACGTCTTGCATGATCATGTAAGCAAGGCATGTCAGAGGATAGACTATCAATTATGTCGGCAACAACCATTGGTACCAAGGGTGAGGGATTAAGAGAACCATTTTCCTGCTCGTTGAACGAGGCGGACTAATAGGAAAAGTTCTCGTCCATCAGTGGTTACTGGAATGGTATCAACAAAAGCAACAGGGTCTCGCTGACAGAATTGTACACCGAGGTTGACGGTGTCCTGGACTAGGGGGTACTCACCACGTCATCTCCCGATCTGTTAGATTGGGCCGAGGACCCCCATGGCCGTATACTCATGGGCCAGTTCGGACAGCTGCCCCATACATGGAAGATTCCACAAGACTTGGTGATCAAGACAAGGACTCCTCCCCACCGGCGTATTCGGCTAGGACTCTTGTTATTCTAGGCCTCTGGTGCATTACATAAACCGGGGTCAGGCTAGTCAATAGAGGATATACAACATACAATCATACCATAGGCTAGCTTCTAGGGTTTAGCCTCTCCAATCTCGTGGTAGATCTACTCTTGTACTACCCATATCATCAATATTAATCAAGCAGGACATAGGGTTTTACCTCCATCAAGAGGGCCCGAACCTGGTTAAACATTGTGTCCCCTGCCTCCAGTTATCATCCGCCTTAGACGCACAGTTCGGGACCCCCTACCCGAGATCCGCCGGTTTTGACACCGACATTGGTGCTTTCATTAAGAGTTTCGCTGTGTGATCGGCAAAAGGATCGATGGCTCGTCTACAGGTCAATTGCGAGGCCGGCATCTTCGTCGTCGGCTCGACTGGTCACCTTGGCTCGACCGAGGATCATACTCCATCTCCGATCGTCATGATCGGACGAGGGCCTTCTTCAACATCAACTCCGATCTCTATCAAGATCATGGAGAAATCATCCATGGAGCTCGGGGGCTCAACGTCAACATTGCCCTCGGGCGACCGTGCTGTTTTTCCGAACAGCGAACTTGTATCCTCTGCCACCACCTCTTAGAGCATCACTTTGACGATCCCTTTGGTGTAATTGTGCGTAATTAAGTCTACAACAATCCTGGAAAATTTCGTCGAGTTCCGATGGAGGAATCTCTGGCAATCCATGATATACCGGAGCCCTGTCAAATCTGGACGGGAATCTGGACGAGTTTAGGGCGTGATGTCCAGATCCTAGCTCGGACGTCCTTTGGAAGATCCAACCGTTGATTGGCGGCGGAATTCCTATATCTACCACATCTCAAAATTTCAGCTCGATCCGACCGTCCAAACTCCGGGAACCTTGCGATTAGTGCATCACTTTTCGGATCTGTTTTCTGCGCGAAAACGAATCTGACCCGAGTTCGTCTTTTTTATGAACGGTATTTCGGACATATGCCTTTTGAAGGAAGTTTTGTATGGGGTATTGTGTTTTGTTCCCGAACACATCCCACTAACTTTAAGATCTTTTGAACATTATCTTCAACATCATGCTGGTGTCAAACCAGTCCGGCAATATTGCTCCACGGCTGCCGACCTGCGCTAGACACATCGTCACTTTGTTGAGCCGAGCTCAACTTCTTCGGATCATCATCTCGACAAGCCGAACAAGAGTCCGGCATCGCGAAGGATAAATCATCACCAACATCGCCGCCCCACGGATTACACGGAGCGGGCATACCGGCATCACCGCACGGTCGCTTCATTAAGCCGGCATCGACCACGTCACGACCTGCATCGGTAGGGCCGCACTATTGCTTCTTCAAGATGGTGTCCATCACGCCGACCTACTTCGACTCATCGGCTGACATCGAGGCTTCGACATCTCGGCTGGACCGGGGGCTTCGCCATCTCTTCATCAACCTACTCTGGAGACTTCGGCGTCACTAGCCGACCAACTCTGTCACGTTAGCTGGACCGACGGCTTTGCCTCGGTGAGCCAACCTTTGCCAGCATCGCCATACCGTCGCTTTATCGCCCATCAGGCAATGGGTGTGCGGATCGAGTCCCAAGTTTTGGAATCACCTTTCTTTGGATTGCTACAACAAATAAACCAGGTGCTATTAATCCTAGTACTTTTTGCTTGTTTGGGTTCATTTTTCCTAAGGAATTATTTGTCAGGACCCCGATTCCAAGTCACATCGATCTAGCCGGTAACACCTCATATCACTTTGCGGCCTCACGCACAGTATTCCCACGGGTGTCGCCTTACCATGGCCCGGAACCGTTTGCGCCTTTTAGCTCATGTATATGATAGTGTCGCTAGTATCCATATGATAGAGAACCCGGGCCGACATGACTAGTCGTGAACCCAAAGTGGCACTAACCTATGGGGACATGCATACATGAATCACATCGAGCATGTCGGTCAGCAGCGTGTGAATCCGGGCTGTAGCACTGGGCTAACGGGACTCCGGGAACCCAGGCTGTAGCAGGCTAGACAGGACTCCGGATGTCACCGCGTGACATTTCCCCGAAGGGACAGACACAGTAACGAAGTGAAACACATGCGGGCCAGTCAAGTGTCCTGAGCAGTAGTGCTGGGCTAACAGGACTCCGGTGAACCGGGCTGTAGCGGACTACTATGGCTCATGGAAGCACTAGACTACATTCCCCCATAAGAGAGGCTGCCAAGGATAAACAACTAGATTGTCGGATCCCACACATACCAAGCATTTCAATCATACACACAATATGCTCGATATGTGTAAATACAACATGGCATCACAACATAACTCTACAACTCAAGTATTTATTCATTAGGCTCCGAGGAGCGAGATATTACAAACATGGGTCTCATGACCCAACAATCATAGCATACAAATCAAAGCACATGCGGAAGCTTAACATGTCTGAGAACAGACATCTACAAATGAAAAAGGCTAAGAAGCCTCACTATCTACCAGATCCTGCCGAGGGCACAAGATCGTAGCTGAGGTATCAAGCTAAACGTCGAAGTCCAAGCGGAACTACTAGCGAGACTGAAGTCTCTCTGCAAAACATAAATTAAGCAAACGTGAGTACAAAAGTACTCAGCAAGACTTACATCAGAACTAGCTACATATGCATCAGTATCAACAAGGGGGTGGTGGAGTTTAACTACAGCAAGCCAGCTTTGACTCAGTGGCTAACCTGAACTACGACTGCAAGCAACTCTTTTGAGGTGGCGCACACGAGTCCACATATTCACCATTCAATACACCACTATGGATCCGCTCCCGTCTCCCTACGAGAATGCCATCCATAGCACTCATGCTTATCTTGCGCATTTTAGAGTATCCACTTTCACTTGTCTATGAACTATGCAAGGGGTCCAAGTTTCCATATCTGAGGAATCCGGCTATTCGAATGGATAATGATAACCATGCAGGGGTGTACTTCTTCACACACGCTCCCACCACTTACCGTCGTTTACACGACATGTACTCGGCAACTTTCAAGCGGAAGCCCAACGAGGGTGTCGGCCACGGCCTACCTAAACACTCAAGTCTCTAGTCCAGGTTTATCGCCTATCCAAGTTCCATCCGCAGGGAGTCCGGCCGAGGTTTCCACATACGGCCTCGAACGATGTGAACAGGGTTCCCGAGACACCAAATGGGTGACCCGGTACACCGTGCCACGGTGTATCTACCGCATCATAGCCCACCCCTAGGGTCAGCGCTACGCACGGCCGCCAACACATAACCTACAAACACCAGAAACTAGTTGCAACTCCTGGACAGAGTACTAGGGTGATTAAGAAGCCGAGAGGGTCAATTAAGGATTCCAATGAGTGGTAGCCGTTGTTCATGGATCACAGACACAGAACTCAGTTCCTAAGAACGGTTTTAATGAGACAACCCACCATGTACTCCTACATGGCCTCTCACCGCTACCTTTACCAAATCATGTTCACACACTTAGCTCACAAGTAGGACATGTTCATCACCATTCCAATTCATTCCCGATGAATCAGACCCGACACAACTCTATGAAATAGCAGGCATGACAAACAAGCATGAATGAGTAGGCACATCAGGGCTCAAACAACTCCTACTCATGCTGGTGGGTTTCATCTATTTACTGTGGCAATGACAGGTCATGCAGAGGAAAGGGGTTCAACTACCGCAGCATGTAACAGTTGAATCGTTGTTGTCCTAATGCAGTAAAAGAGAGCAGGAGCGAGAGAGTGGGATTGTATCGGAATGAACAAGGGGGTTTTGCTTGCCTGACACTTCCGAAGATAGTATAGTTCTCCATCAGTGTCATCGATCACATCATCGAAGCAACGTCTATTGAGAGGGGACAATTACCGACAACAGAGAGTAAACACAATCAATGCAATGCAACAATATGATGCATGAATGTGACATGGCAATATGCTATGATTTGAGCTAATGCAGCTAGCAACGATTTAAATGGAGTTGGTTTGAACACTAGATTGAAATTTGAACTCCACATGAGGCATTTCAAATACCACTGATTCAAATTGTCATATACATTGGCTGTAAGTTGTTCAAACATGCATGAGAATGCCATAAACAGATTCTTCATATTTTTCTGATAATTTTTCAAATATAAATTATTTCATTTGGAGTTACGGTTGAATTTCTATGATTTTTAGAAGTTTCGGCTATTTTCTGGAATTTCCTGTAAAAGAATAAAACCAGAAAAAGAGTTACTGCGTCAGCACTAAGTCACTGTGACGTCAGCAGGTCAACGGGGCGGTCCAGGTCAAACCTGACCAGTGGGGTCCACTAGTCAGTGACCAGGTCAACTAACAGGGTTAATTAGCACTAACTAAAAGTTAATCTAGGCTAATTAGTCCCTAGACCCACACGTCAGCGGCTGACCTAACTAACCTAAATAGGATTAGCCCTGACTAACTTAGTTAGCCGGGCGGGGCCCGCATGTCAGTAGCTAAGCTAAATTAGCTAGGTTTAGTTAATCCTAATCTAGGTTAGTTAGCAGGGCGGCCCCACCTGTCATTGAGCCAGGGGAGGTCAAACCCCTTGGTCAACTGGGGCTAACGCGCCGGCGTTTAGCCGCCGGCGGCAACAGACGCGGCGGAGGGCGCGGGATTGCTCCTCTGGCGCCCAATCGAGCAGCGGAGGGCACGCGCAGGGAGCTGGGGCTCGCCCTTATCCAGGGCGGCATGCGGCAGCAGCGGGGACGGCCGTAGCTCACTGGAAACGAGCTCGGGGCGGCGCCGGCGTTCGGGTGTTTGTGGCTACGGGGCTGCAGTGGCCGTGGTAGCGCGTTCATGGCACCTACAGCAGCTACGCGAGGCGGCGAGCATGTTGGACACGACGCCCGGGCCATTTGGTTGCCGAGGCCACGTCGGCGGCGGGCGCAAGCGGCGGCGGGTGCGGTCAAGCTTGGTGCGGTCGCTACGGCATGCGAGGAAGAGAACGAAGAGGGGGGGAACGGCCAGCAGCTCACCACGGTCATGACGAGCGGGTCGGCGAGGTCGGGGAGGAGCTGAAGAAGACGGGAGGTCGCCGACGATCTCGGCAGCCGAACGATGAAGATGAGGTTGGGGGCGGCGTTTTGGGGCGTCCGGCGTCGAGCGAGTCTACGAGGAGGACGAGGGCATCGAGGCGTGGTAGGGCCGGTGGCTGCAGCATTACAATGGCGCGGCTGCGGCTGTGCTCGGGCTCGAGAGGGAGAGGGAGCAGAGGAGGGGGAAGAGGTCGGGAGAGAGTGAGAGAGTTCCAGGGGGTGGCGTGGCATCGTGAGGGAGGGCCAGAGCGACGAGGGGGCAGCCAGGTAGGGTGGAGGTGGCGCGCGCGGCGAGCACACGCCTGGCGTCCTCCTGGCAGCAGCTGGAAGAAGACAAGGGAAGGAGGTGGGCTGGGCCAACAGTGTTGGGCCACAGCTGGGCCGCCAGGTTTGCTTTCTCTCTCTCTGCTTTATGTTTTAATTATGTTTTCTATTATTCTGTAGTCTTTAGGGCTTTATTAAAAATACTTAGACACTTCCAAAAATCATGAAACTACTCATGACCACTGTTGGGAATATACCCTACAGTAAACATTTTAGTTTATGATTATTTGAGCATTTAAAATATTTAATAGCATTTAAATGCCCAAATGCAAATAGAGTATGATTTAATCCAGAGCCCAAATATGTCATGCAAAAATGTGCATCACCTCTGGTTACAGTTTCCAGCTTTTTCCAAGAATGATGAACATTTTTTAAAGCCATTTGGATTTACTGGAAATATTTTGGTTGAACCTAGTGGATTCCTTTAATGCTAGGGTTTAGGCAATCCCCATTTCAAGTTTCTTTCAAAGTTTAAACATGATGCACACATGAAGTTACCCTAGTGCAATGCCAGAAGCTAGGGATGTGACATTATTACTCTGGTTTGTCCATTATATGCACACAGGTCTATCAAATGTCGGCTGCATTAACGACGGTCGCATGGCGGTTCGGTCAGTTTTCGTACATAGTCCGGCCAACGCCGCATCCAGAACTCGGACCGGCCTGTGAATTCAGGCTCTGTCACGCCTTTACCGCATCACGCCGACACCCTGCATCGACATTGACTTTGGCGCCAGGCCATATTTCTTTTATTACTCACTTTGCATAAATTATTTATTATGCAATGGTTTTTTTACTATTACTATTATCTCTAGTTTGCACTATTTTTTGTGCACAGGAAAATGATCCAGCCGGACTATATCCTTTGGCGTCACCTCGACTGGACGGGGGGCTTCGTCAACACTTCATTACCCCTTGCCGGGGACTTCGGCATCACTCTGCCGGCCTGCATTGACCATGCTATGTCACCACTTCGGAGTGTCGAGCTCTTTGCTCCGCCACCTCGGGACCGGCTTGGGGGATGGAACCTTGTCCCGCATCAAGCTCGGACCGCGTCATCAATACCGAACACATTAACCAGCTAAGTTGCCTTCATGCCCAAAGTTTTAAATTTTTAACTTGTGTTCGGCTCGACCAAGCATTATACTTTTTTGGAAAAAAGTTGTTTGTAAAAAATTTCCTTGTCCAAACTTTGTTTGTGATGCACAAATTCAAATACCCCGTTTATTTGGGGGCTTCCTTTATGAAGCTTTTCCTCTTGCATATGGTTATACTTGTATGGCTTTGTTCCTTGTTCGTGTATTACGCCACAATATGCACCATATTGACTTAAGCGATTTGCAAGCTGGGTTGCCTGGCTCCTATGCTTACCCCTACGTTCCCGATTGTTTGGCTAGGGAGTAAAGGGAGCACCTCTGTGATTGTCACGACCGGGTCCTCCGAGCTCTGACCTCTGACTGGGTGAAGCCGAAATCTAGCGCTCTTATTGTTTTCAATCATGGTCGGCACACAACGGAACTCATGAGTACAAAAAATCTATTGCACAAGTCTCATAGTAATAATGAGCACCGAAGAAAGGTATCGGTGGGGGTACTATTTTGTTCGAAGATGCTTCTTACACCTCGTCTGTAATATAGCATAAGTTCCCTGAGCGCGCTTTGTCTATTACAGCCTTATGGCCCGGTTGCCTGGTTATCGGAAACACTGTCGATATTCTCGACAGGTGGAGTACATAACACTTTTCGGTCCTTGACCGAAGAGGGAGAAGCCGACGGTCGGGTAAGACGCGTTTAAAGTTCGGGTGAACAAAGATATGATATAAGTACTTCGGTACATACAATCATTATACATAAAATTCTTACCCAAGTCACTTGGGGGCTCTTAAAATTTATATATGAGCTGTAAATGTGTTTTCTTCCTGGTCGTTGTCAAAACACGACAGAATCACAGCTTTTTCTTTCTCTTCCAATTTTCGGATTGGCACCGAACACTTGATCTTGTTCGGGCGTCATGTTTTTACTGAAGTTTTTTGGTTTTCCAAGCTTTTTGGCACTTTTAAACTATTTGTGTGTTTTCAGCACAAGTCTCGCAGTGCAACGCCGGACACCTTTAGAGATTCGGCAAAAACATTCTCGGATATTGCTATATATACATCGGTTTCGAATTGTGTCTTCGGTCAATAGTTGGGTTGCCCGGCTCCTGCGCTTGCCTCCTACGTTCCGCTTTGTTCGGCTAGGTGTGCAAAGGGAGAACCACTGCGATTGTGCTTCCAGCTCACATGGTTAAGCACCTCAGTGGAGGAAGCCAAAAACTAACTGTCACAATAAGCGTAAACTGGTCAGCGATCCGATGACTGTGTTAAATGACGGGCCATTCATAACAATGGCCGAAGTGTTTACGACTTGACCCCGACTATCGCCGAACACTACTGGCGGCTATTAACTGGCCTCCCAAACTAAATCCTCGATATTTTGCTCTTACATTAGAGCTGAGGTTTCATGATCATCCTTAGCATGACAACACAAAGAAAGGAACCGATAGCGGGACTATTTTCTTTGGAAGATATCTCTTATGTTAAACAGTAATATAACATATCTCTCTACGTACCTTTGTTTATAAAACCGTATGGCCAGATTGCCTTGTTTGTCATAAATCTTTGCCCTCATAAAGGCTTTATAAAGTAGGACAAAAACTCCTCGGCTACTAGCCGAGGAGGTGGAAGCCGATGGTCGGTCAACAAAGTTTTGTACAATGCGGATCCGAGCATTAATGATGTAAAGTACTTGGATACATAGAGTCATTACACATAATTTGTGATTTTACTATGGATATCGATCCTTAATTCGGCCACCCGTGCCCGCATTAAGGCTCGGGGGCTACTGGGCTTCGGGCTTATTATTTACAAATATTAAAAGGGCACATCGATCCCCTGATCTGGTGTTGCCACCCGACCAGTGTCTCGGGGGCTACTGCATTGCGTGTCCAATGTAGAAAATTTTATGTGCAATATAGTTTCCGAGGAGATTTTGATCCTCAGGTTGGTCGGCCGCACCCAACCTGAGTCTCGAGGACTGAGCATGCCGCTTTTTGTGTCCCAAAGTATTCTACCGAGCTAGGACTTGATCCTCAGGCCGATTTTGCAAATCAAGCTGAGTCTCAGTGGCTACTGGGATCAGCGGTCTTACGTCGTCCTTCAGGTGCATCTCGGGTTTTAGACCGATACATACCTTGAGGGCTACTGGCTGTATATCTCGGCAGAGAATAAATTGCACCAATAAAAATATTGACAAAAAATCGGCCCACAGTCGGGGTGGTGCACCATCTCGGAAGTAGTCCGGCATAAAGCTCGGGCGCTAGTGGCTGGCTCCATAGAGGGCATTTCCGGCATTAAGCTCGGCAAAACTCCTTCAAATTTTTTGTACCAAGATGATCTATGACATCTTGGATATAGTCCGGCGTTGGAGCTCGGATACATTTTGGCGTTGGAGCTCGGAAGCAGTCCGGCATTGGTGCTCGGCTGCAAAAGATACCTCGAATGCAGTCCGACGTTGGAGCTCGGACGCAAGAGGACACTGCCTCCCGGGAACAACTTAAAAACCCGAGGTGTGGCATAAAAATAACAAGGCATTGATAAAGGCCAGAAACTTAAAGGAGCTCCTCGGATACCCGACGTATAAACTTGTCGAATGCATTTCGGCGATCCTCAAGATCGAAGATGAGAAGATTTGTTGAACCAGTTTTCAAGACCGACAACCGAAGATGAAGAATAGTTCGGAAGAATCGAGGAGCGTCTCTAACTTGAAGACCGGTTCAGGGGGCTACTGACGGTGTCCTGGACTAGGGGGTACTCACCACGTCATCTCCCGATATGTTAGATTGGGCCGAGGACCCCCATGGCCGTATACTCATGGGCCAGTTCGGACAGCTGCCGCATAGATGGAAGATTCCACAAGACTTAGTGATCAAGACAAGGACTCCTCCCCACCGGGGTATTCGGCTAGGACTCTTGTTTTCCTAGGCCTCTGGTGCATTATATAAACCGGGGCCAGGCTAGTCGATAGAGGATATACAACATACAATCATACCATAGGCTAGCTTCTAGGGTTTAGCCTCTCCGATCTCGTGGTAGATCTACTCTTGTACTACCCATATCATCAATATTAATCAAGCAGGACGTAGGGTTTTACCTCCATCAAGAGGGCCGAACCTGGGTAAAACATTGTGTCCCCTGCCTCCTATTACCATCCGCCTTAGACGCACAGTTCGGGACTCCCTACCCGAGATCCGCCGATTTTGACACTGACAGAGGTGTTTACATAAGCAGGAGAATATTACTTCTTAGATCATATAGACCTCAATAAAGGTTAAACCAAACATTGGAAAGGAAAATATGATTATGAGATTAAACAGAACAATGGAAAGGAAAAATGTGTTTAAACACATATTTCAGGGGTATATCCTTCCCAAGGACAAGCAGAGCATGATATCCGTGACAAGATATAATGTAGAAAACCCTTTAAGTAAGGGGAGAGAAATTTCATGACATTACCCATACAACGGTGTTTGGGGTAATTAATAAAGAAACTTTAGCATTGTGATTCAAATGTTCTTATTGAAAATCGGAGTACCACATACATGCTTTGAGATAGCATTGACATGGTCTTTAAGCAAAGGTCAGACTTTGGATACACAAAGGATCCATCAGGAACAACCCATGTAATAAGTGTTACAATTTCCTCATGAAAGAATGGATAACCTTGCTAAAAGGAAAACTATAACAATGGGTCCTCCGGCTAGTTGTGCTAGGCATGACATCACCTTACCGGGTCATATAAAGACCAATGTTATAACTCTTGGAAACATGTCCCAACCATCATATCTGACCGAGATTCAGATCTGCTTAGTGCCAGAATACCTCAGACTCGGGATGCCTGAGAAGAAAAGGTGCAACACAAACTGTCGAGATGACATTGTAAGATTCACGGGAATTGAACTATGGAAGCGAGTTCCAAATCAAGAGTTCATCATTAAATGAAGGAGAGGCGAGGAGGTGGCTGATGCGTCTCCAACGTATCAACAATTTTTGATTGTTCCATGCTATTATATTATCAACCTTGGATGTTTTATATGCATTTATATGCTATTTTATATGATTTTTGGGACTAACCTATTAACCCAGAGCCCAGTGCCAGTTTCTGTTTTTTCCTTGTTTTAGAGTATCGCAGAAAAGGAAAATCGAACGGAGTCCAATTGACCTGAAACTTTACAGACCTTATTTTTGGAAAGAAAGCAATACAGGAGACTTGGAGTGCACATCAGGGGATCAATGAGGAAGCCATGAGGCAGGGGCGCGCCCACCCCCTGGGCGCGTCCTCCACCCTCGTGGGCCCCTCGTGGCTCCCCTGATGTATTTCTTCTGCCTATATATATATCCATATACCCTAAAACGATCGGGGAGCACAATAGATCGAGAGTTCCGCCGCCAGAAGCCTCCGTAGCCACCGAAAGCCAATCTAGACCCGTTCCGGCACCCTGCCGGAGGGGGCAATCCTTCTCTGGGGACCATCTTCATCATCCCGGTGCTCTCCATGATGAGTAGGGAGTAGTTCTCCCTCGGGGCTGAGGGTATGTATCAGTAGCTATGTGTTTTATCTCTCTCTCTCTCTCGTGTTCTTGAGGTGGTACGATCTTGATGTATCGTGAGCTTTGCTATTATAGTTGGATCTTATGATGTTTCTCCCCCTCTACTCTCTTGTGATGAATTGAGTTTTCCCTTTGAAGTTATCTTATCGGATTGAGTCTTTAAGGATTGGAGAACACTTGATGCATGTCTTGCGTGGGATACCCGTGGTGACAATGGGGTATTCTATTGATCCACTTGATGTATGTTTTGGTGATCAACTTGCGGGTTCCGCCCATGAACCTATGCATAGGGGTTGGCACACGTTTTCGTCTTGACTCTCCGGTAGAATCTTTGGGGCACTCTTTGAAGTACTTTGTGTTGGTTTGAATAGATGAATATGAGATTGTGTGATGCATATCATATAATCATACCCACAGATACTTGAGGTGACATTGGAGTATCTAGGTGACATTAGGGTTTTGGTTGATTTGTGTCTTAAGGTGTTATTCTAGTACGAACTCTATGATAGATTGAACGAAAAGAATAGCTTCATGTTATTTTACTACAGACTCTTGAATAGATCGACCAGAAAGGATAACTTTGAGGTGGTTTCGTACCCTACCATAATCTCTTCGTTTGTTCTCTGCTATTAGTGACTTTGGAGTGACTCTTTGTTGCATGTTGAGGGATATTTATGTGATCCAATTATGTTATTATTGTTGAGGGAACTTGCACTAGCGAAAGTATGAACCCTAGGCCTTATTTCCTAGCATTGCAAAATAGTATGAACCCTAGGCCTTATTTCCTAGCATTGCAATACCGTTTACGCTCACTTTTACCATTAGTTACCTTGCTGTTTTTATAATTTCAGATTACAAATACCTTTATCTACCATCCATATTACACTTGTATCACCATCTCTTCGCCGAACTAGTGCACCTATACAATTTACCATTGTACTGGGTGTGTTGGGGACACAAGAGACTCTTTGTTATTTGGTTGCAGGGTTGCTTGAGAGAGAACATCTTCATCCTACGCCTCCTACGGATTGATAAACTTTCGGTCATCCACATGAGGGAAATTTGCTACTGTCCTACAAACCTCTACACTTGGAGGCCCAACAACGTGTACAAGAAAAAGGTTGTGTAGTAGACATCAAGCTCTTTTCTGGCACCGTTGCCGGGGAGGTGAGTTCTTGAAGGTATATATTTAGATCTTGCAATCGAGTCTTTTAGTTTCTTGTTTTATCACTAGTTAGGTCTATAAAAGAAAATTACAAAAAATAAAAAAATGGAATTGAGTTTACCTCATACGCTTCATCTTTTTAATATCTTTCGTGAGTATGATGGAAAGGAAAATTGTGCCAAAGTGTTAGAAGAAGAATGCATTAAAATGTTTGGCACTAAATATTTGAATGATGAGCATGCTTGCAATGTTGTTAGTATGAACTCCTTGAATATCCATGGTACTAATGATGATTGCACTAGTCATGATGAAAATATCTCTTATAAGCATGTCGATTTTTGTGGAGTATATTGGGTTTGCAAGTACACACCAAATAGGGAATATGGATATTGCAAGAGGCATAAGTACTTGGAAACTAAATGGTTGCAAGAAAGGCTAGATGCTTGCACTAAAAATTTAAACTTTCTTAGCCATACTTGTGAACTTTGCAATGAACGTGATCATTTTAGTACCCAATGCAAATTGTTTCATGATTGTATCGTGTCCAAAAACTGTAATGATTTGATTTCCCTTGCACATCATAATGAACTTAGTTTGCTCTTGGGTTATGAAGAAATGAAACGTATAACTAAGGATATTCCAAAATTTTCCCTTGATAGAGTTCTTCATTTTGATCTAGAGGAAATTTATATGTATTGTGCGGTGAATTGCATTGAAAATCCTTATATTGCCAATTACATAAAGAAAAGAAAACAAATAGAGGATGAAGAGAATACTAACGAAAGGGAAGAGACTTCCCAATATTTTCCTATTATTTCTTATGATGAATCAGGTAACGAGGAGGAGCCTTCTATTGAACCAATTTCATTAATAAGGAGATCCAAAAAGAGGATTGAACCCACACATGATGTGGTGAAGAAGAAAAGAAAAAGGAAGAGAGGTAAAAAGATATCTCCACCAAATAATGCTGCTCCTATTACTATTGTGCCACATGAAAATATAATTGTGGAATATAATGATACTTCTTATGATCTTGAAAATCTTTTTGGCACTTGCTTGGAAGAATATGATAATTGCTATACTGTTGGTGCTATCCATACTATTAATGATGAGAGTGATTATGCTTATGATATGAAAAGGCCCAAGCTTGGGGATGATATGTTTGATGAAGATGATGTTTTTGAGAATATATTTGCTGCAATTAATGTTTGTCCCAAGCTTGGGGATGCTACGTTTAATGAAGATGATATTTTTAGTCTCCCAAGTTTTGATATGCAAATTTATAATGATGATAGCATGCCTCCTACTTATGATAATTATTGTGATGATGCATATAATATAAAAAGTAGTGACAATTATATTTATAAAATTTGTCATGATTATGATTACCATTTTTTGAACATTACTCTTTTAATGTGGAAACAATTTATAGTATTCGAGTTTCTTATGATACTCCCACTATTCCGATTGAGAAGAATTTTGCTTATGTAGAGAATAGTAAATTTTCTATGCTAGTAGATCATGAAAAGAATGCTTTAGGTGCTGGTTATATTGTTGAATTCATTCATGATGCTACTGAACATTATTATGATGGAGGAATATATGCTTGTAGGAATTGCAATAATATCAAGTTTCCTCTCTATGTGCTTAAAATTTTGAAGTTTTGCTTGCTTTACCTTCCTAGGCAAGTTGATTCTTGTTCCCATAAATTGTTTACTCACAAAATCCCTATGCATAGGAAGAGGGTTAGACTTAAATTTGCTAGTCATATTCTTCATGATGCTCTCTTTATGTTCCAATTCTTATCCTTTATGTGAGCATCGTTGAAATCATCATGCCTAGCTAGGGGCGTCAAACGATAGCGCTTGTTGGGAGGCAACCCAATCTTATTCTTGTTCTTTACTTTTTGCTCCTGTTTAGTAATAAATAATTCATCTAGCCTCTGTTTAGATGTGGTTTTATGCTTTTAATTAGTGTTTGTGCCAAGTAGAACCGTTGGTAAGACTTGGGGAAAGTCTTTGCGATCATGCTGTAAAAAACAGAAACTTTAGCGCTCACGAGAATTGCTTCCATGTTTTATTGGAGAGTCCTATTTAGTTAATTCTTTTTTCAGATGATTAATAGATAAATTCCTCACGTCCAGCAATTTATTTTATAATTTTTGGGGTTCCAGAAGTTTGCGTTAATTACAGATTACTACAGACTATTCTGTTTTTGACAGATTCTGTTTTTCGTGTGTTGTTTGCTTATTTTAATGAATCCATGGCTAGTAAAAGAGTTTATAAACCATAGAGAAGTTGGAATACAGTAGGTTTAACACCAATATAAATAAAGAATGAGTTCATTACAGTACCTTGAAGTGGTTTTGCTTATTTTAATGAATCTATGGCTAGTAAAAGAGTTTATAAACCATAGAGAAGATGGAATACAGTAGGTTTAACACAAATATAAATAAATAATGAGTTAATTACAGTACCTTGAAGTGGTGTTTTGTTTTATTTCGCTAACGGAGCTTATGAGTTTTCTGTTAAGTTTTGTGTTGTGAAGTTTTCAAGTTTTGGGTAAAGATTCAATGGATTATGGAATAAGGAGTGGCAAGAGCCTAAGCTTGGGGATGCCCATGGCACCCCAAGGAAATATTCAAGGACAACCAAGAGCCTAAGCTTGGGGATGCCCCGGAAGGCATCCCTCTTTCGTCTTCGTTCATCGGTAACTTTACTTGGAGCTATATTTTTATTCACCAAATGATATGTGTTTTTCTTGGAGCGTCATTTTATTTTATTTAGTTTTGCTTGTTGTTTGAATAAAATATCAAGATCTGAAATTATTAAATGTTAGAGAGTCTTCACATAGTTGCATAATTATTCGACTACTCATTGAGCTTCACTTATATTTTTCGGAGTAGTTTGTCGTTTGCTCTAGTGCTTCACTTATATCTTCTTAGAGCATGGTGGTAGTTTTATTTTATAGAAATAATTGATCTCTCATGCTTCACTTATATTATTTTGAGAGTCTTTAGAACAGCATGGTAGTTTGCTTTGGTTATGAAACTAGTCCTAATATGATGGGCATCCAAGAGGGATATAATAAAAACTTTCATATAAGTGCATTGAATACTGAGAGAAGTTTGATACTTGATGATTGTTTTGAGATATGGAGATAGTGATATCAAAGTTGTGCTAGTTGGGTAGTTGTGAATTTGAGGAATACTTTGGTTGAAGTTTGCAAGTCCCGTAGCATGCATGTATGGTAAACGTTGTGTAACAAATTTGAAACATGAGGTGTTATTTGATTGTCTTCCTTATGAGTGGTGGTCGGGGACAAGCGATGGTTTTTTCCTACCAATCTATCCCCCTAGGAGCATGCACGTAATACTTGGTTTTTGATGACTTGTAGATTTTTGCAATAAGTATGTGAGTTCTTTATGACTAATGTTGAGTCCATGGATTATACGCACTCTTATCCTTCTATCATTGCTAGCCTCTTCGGTACCGTGCATTGCCCTTTCTCACATTGAGAGTTGGTGCAAACTTCGCCGGTGCATCCAAACCCCGTGATATGATACACTCTGTCACACATAAACCTCCTTATATCTTCCTCAAAATAGGCACCATACCTACCTATTATGGCATTTCCATAGCCATTCCGAGATATATTGCCATGCAACTTTCCACCGTTCCGTTTATTATGACACGCATCATCATTGTCATATTGCTTTGCATGATCATGTAGTTGACATCGTATTTGTGGCAAAGCCACCATTCATAATTTTTCATACATGTCACACTTGATTCATCGCAATCCCGGTACACCGCCGGAGGCATTCATATAGAGTCATATCTTGTTCTAAGTATCGATTTGTAATTCTTGAGTTGTAAGTAAATAGAAGTGTGATGATCACCATTCATAGAGCATTGTCCCCCAAAAAAGGGAAGGCCAAATAAAAAATATATAAAAAAATAAAAATAAAATAAAAGGGACAATGCTACTATCCTTTTTCCACACTTGTGCTTCAAAGTAGCACCATGATCTTCATGATAGAGAGTCTCTTGTTTTGTCACTTTCATATACTAGTGGGAAATTTTCATTATAGAACTTGGCTTGTATATTCCAACAATGGGCCTCCTCAAGTGCCCTAGGTCTTCATGAGCAAGCAAGTTGGATGCACACCCACTTAGTTTCTTTTGTTGAGTTTTCATACATTTATAACTCTAGTGCATCTGTTGCGTGGCAATCCCTACTCCTTGCATTTGACATCAGTTGATGGGCGTCTCCCTAGCCCATTGATTAGCCGCGTTGATGTGAGACTTTCTCCTTTTTGTCTTCTCCACATAACCCCCTCATTATATTCTATTCCACCCATAGTGCTATATCCATGGCTCACGCTCATGTATTGCGTGAAAGTTGAAAAAAGTTTGAGATTACTAAAGTATGAAACAACTGCTTGGCTTGTCATCGGGGTTTTGCATGATGAGAGCATTCTTGTGTGACAAAAATGGAGCATGACCAAACTATATGATTTTGTAGGGATGAACTTTCTTTGGCCATGATATTTTGAGAAGACATGATTGCTTAGTTAGTATGCTTGAAGTATTATTATTTTTATGTCAATATTAAACTTTTGTCTTGAATCTTATGGATCTGAATATTCTTGCTACAATAAAGAGAAATACATGATGAATATTTTAGGTAGCATTCCACATCAAAAATTCTGTTTTTATCATTTACCTACTCGAGGACGAGCAGGAATTAAGCTTGGGGATGCTGATACGTCTCCAACGTATCTATAATTTTTGATTGTTCCATGCTATTATATTATCAACCTTGGATGTTTTATATGCATTTATATGCTATTTTATATGATTTTTGGAACTAACCTATTAACCAAGAGCCCAGTGCCAGTTTCTGTTTTCTCCTTGTTTTAGAGTATCACAGAAAAGGATAATCAAACGGAGTCCAATTGACCTGAAACTTCACGGAACTTATTTTTGGAAAGAAAGCAATACAGAAGGCTTGGAGTGCACGTCAGGGGATCAACGAGGAAGCCATGAGGCAGGGGGGCGTGCCCACCCCCCTAGGCGCGCCCTCCACCCTCGTGGCCCCCTCGTGGCTCCCCTGATGTATTTCTTCCGCCTATATATGTATCCATATACCCTAAAACGATCAGGGAGCATAATAGATCGGGAGTTCTGCCGCCAGAAGCCTCTGTAGCCACCGAAAGCCAATCTAGACCCATTCTGGCACCCTGCCGGAGGGGGCAATCCTTCTCCAGTGACCATCTTCATCATCCCAGTGACCATCTTCATCATCCCAGTGCTCTCCATGACGAGGAGGGAGTAGTTCTCCCTCGGGGCTGAGGGTATGTACCAGTAGCTATGTGTTTGATCTCTCTCTCTCTCTCTCTCTCGTGTTCTTGAGGTGGTACGATCTTGATGTATCACGAGCTTTGCTATTATAGTTGGATCTTACGATGTTTCTCCCCCTCTACTCTCTTGTGATGAATTGAGTTTTCCCTTTGAAGTTATCTTATCGGATTGAGTCTTTAAGGATTTGAGAACACTTGATGTATGTCTTGCGTGGGATACCCGTGGTGACAATGGGGTATTCTATTGATCCACTTGATGTATGTTTTGGTGATCAACTTGCGGGTTCCGCCCATGAACCTATTCATAGGGGTTGACACACGTTTTCGTCTTGACTCTCCGGTAGAATCTTTGGGGCACTCTTTGAAGTACTTTGTGTTGGTTTGAATAGATGAATCTGAGATTGTGTGATGCATATCTTATAATCATACCCATGGATACTTTAGGTGACATTGGAGTATCTAGGTGACATTAGGGTTTTGGTTGATTTGTGTCTTAAGGTGTTATTTAGTACAAACTATATGATAGATTGAACGGAAAGAATAGCTTCATGTTATTTTACTACGGACTCTTGAATAGATCGATCAGAAAGGATAACTTTGAGGTGGTTTCGTACCCTACCATAATCTCTTCATTTGTTCTCCGCTATTAGTGACTTTGGAGTGACTCTTTGTTGCATGTTGAGGGATAGTTATGTGATCCAATTATGTTATTATTGTTGAGGGAACTTGCACTAGCGAAAGTATGAACCCTAGGCCTTATTTCCTAGCATTGCAATACCGTTTACGCTCACTTTTACCATTAGTTACCTTGCTGTTTTTATAATTTCAGATTACAAATACCTTTATCTACCATCCATATTGCACTTGTATCACCATCTCTTCGCCGAACTAGTGCACCTATACAATTTACCATTGTATTGGGTGTGTTGGGGACACAAGAGACTCTTTGTTATTTGGTTGCAGGGTTGCTTGAGAGAGACCATCTTCATCCTACGCCTCCTACGGATTGATAAACCTTAGGTCATCCACTTGAGGGAAATTTGCTACTGTCCTACAAACCTCTGCACTTGGAGGCCCAACAACGTCTACAAGAAGAAGGTTGTGTAGTAGACATCAGTGGCTGATTGACTCAACGACAATTCATTGAGATTTTCAAAAGATGGATTTCCACACTTATGTGAAAAAGGGGATAACATTTGCCGGGCCAAATGATATAATGATGTATGCTAGAGGAAAAACATACACATTTAAACATTGGCTGAAAAGTGCACCCAAAAAGCTGGATTAGGTAGCACAATCAATGTTTGAATGATGATTCAATAAGCAATAGACTTAGAATGAAGCTATCGACCATTAACGTCAAAGCAATAGGGTTGCTAGAAATTTTGAATTTTACACATCACAATCCATTTGTCGGTTTTTCGGTTCGAAACAACATGGGGACCAAGGAATGAACGAAGATAGCAAGAAGTATCACTTGTATGAAGAGTTCTTAAGAAGTGGTAAAATTCTCACGACATCCTTGGCATGACAGATGGTAATACTCCAAGGTAAAGAAGAACAAATGCTGGATAGCAAGGAACTCAAGGTATAACACAAAACATGAACAAGTTTGTGTTGAAGGGAAAGCAATAATGTTGTCGATGATAACACAAATCATCGAGGGGCAAGGATGGTACTTGTCATCATGAATTTGATTGATATTCTGGAAGGAGTCAAAATGTTGATGATGATCACAACAAATTGTATTGAGAGGCTGAACGACGAAGCAATCGAACAGCGACTGCATCAAGCAAAAGGAGTGTTGTAGTGAAAGATTATTGGAAACACGAGTATGTCTCCAACTTAGAATCAAGCTTGTTGTTCGAGGTGAAACGATATGACAAGGAAGAGCGACGTAATCTTAGCTCATCATCAAAAATTGTGCTCCGGGAAGGAGGATCAGGTAGCATAGTTAAAATTTAGCACGCTAATGATATAGCCGATCAGGCTAGGAATGACTTAAATGATTATTAAACTCGTAAGAAAAGAAGATTGCTAAGAATTGTTGAATCGTAGAACAGACGCGATTTAGTTATCGGTGTACTTGAGTGACTAACTACTCAGAATCCAGGAAAATTGGAATCGGTGAGAAGGTAGTACTTGATGAAGAACTCATAAGAAGTTATGTGGTTCTGTGATAATCTCAAGATGCTAGGGGGTAGCACTTGATGATAGATCAAAGTAGAGGTTGAATAGGTGAAATGATCTGCAGAAGACAAGTACTTTAACTTGTCTGAGAGATGGAATCAAAGGAGAACAATCATGGTCAGAACCACGATTGCAAAAGACCAGATCCCAAATACGAGATGAACTTATACGAAGGTAATAATTAATATAAGAGAAGCTTCCATGATATGATCTACATTGTGGCCATGGGCATGGACACAAAGTTCAAGGTCGACTCCCACTTCTCCAATGCATAACCTTTCATTCACTTCTCGCGTTTGATGAAGTTGTAGTGTTGAAATTTTACCTGGCAAAATACCAGAAGAGTATGACTCGTGAAATCTTTCGGGTTCACACGGATTAGGAAAGGCGTAGGTTCAACCCATCAGGGCATCTTAGGAACATATACCACAAACTTCGGAGTAATGACACAAGCTCGAAAGCAGAGCATGGTTGGTCAATCATAGGTTAGGATTTACCAATGGAAAAAGAACTTCCAAAGTGATTGAATATGAAGGATGCTATCGGATAAAATCCAATAAAGGATCCGGTGGTCCTCAAGGGATCAATTGTGAGCATCGGTACTCAACCAGAGGAATAAACAATGCAAGGAGATCAGACTTTAGAAACAACTGACTAATTCAACGCTCAAATGCAAAGGAATTATTAATTCCAAGACAAGGGGTCAGAAGCAATGCTCTGATTAGGGATGGATAAGATGAATAGCCTTAGGGGGTACAATCGACGACAATTTGATTGGTCGAGATCCAGCTCATGTTTAAAATGGCGTCTGAGCTAGAGGAAAGAATTCTAAGATTCTTCTGAGGATTGCAAGCAATCGCAACACATTGAATCAATGGACTTAAAATTATAATGACAATGGATGCCAATAAGATTACCAGACTTATGGGATTAATCATAATGCAGGCAAGCAAGAAGTTCAAGAGCAATAGCTTGCTGAGGATTTTCGAAAGATTGAATAGCATTTCGAAGACTTTTGTGCACACATGAACAACTGGGGAGAAACAAATCCTCGGTGAGGGCGAGGATTAAGTTGTAGGTGTATTCAGGCGACAAGGAACTACAAGGCAGTAAGCATAGAGATTTCTCGGAGCAATAGAGAGAAGTTCGGGGTATCTTGTAATAACAAGATCAACTTGGAATAAAAGAAAGAACGACGGGTGTATGTATTTATCCATAGGGATATTTTAGGGGTAGGGAATTACAAAAGCAACGGGCACAAAGTCTTGAGATAACATCGGAGAGTATCATCGGAATCTTCTGGTGCAGCAGGCGATCATCTGGAATGAGGGGGCTCTCCGGGAGAAAGTATCATCGAGAACCTAAAGTTAGATTTAGTAAAACCATTTTAACCCGAATAGAACAGAGATCAAAATCCCAGTATAGACGAGGAATAAAAGATCCCACTGCCACCCAAATGGTGACGTGGGCCTGTAAGGCACACATCCATGTTAGTAAAAGTTTTTGTAATGTCTAGACTCAACTTCGGCCAAGGAGTGTGGAAGGGGAATTCCTACAGGCAGTCGACTCTGATACCAACTTGTGACGCCCCCGATTTGACTGTACACTAATCATACACGCAAATGTGTGCGATCAAGATCAGGGACTCATGGGAAGATATCACAACACAACTCTACAAATAAAATAAGTCATATAAGCATCATATTACAAGCCAGGGGTCTCGAGGGCTCGAATACAAGAGCTTGATCATAGACGAGTCAGCGGAAGCAATAATACCTGAGTACAGACATAAGTTAAACAAGTTTGCCTTAAGAAGGCTAGCACAAACTAGGTTACAAATCGAAAGAGGTGCAGGCCTCCTACCTGGGATCCTCCTAAACTACTCCTGGTCGTCGTCAGCGGCCTGCACGTAGTAGTAGGCACCTCCTGTGTTGGAGGAGTCATCGTCGACGGTGGCATCTGGCTTCTGGACTCCATCGTCTGGTCGCAACAATCGGGTATAGAAAGGGGGAAAAAGGGGGAGCAAAGCAATCGTGAGTACTCATCCAAAGTACTCGCAAGCAAGGAGCTACACTACATATGTATGCATTGGTATTAAATGGAAAGTGGGTATCATATGTGGACTGAACTGCAGAATGCCAGAATAAGGGGGGATAGCTAGTCCTATCGAAGTCTACGCTTCTGGCCACCTCCATCTTGCAGCAGAAGAAGAGAGTAGATGGTAAGTTCACCAAGTAACATCGCATAGCATAATCCTAACCGACGATCCTCCCCTCGTCGCCCTGTGAGAGAGCGATCACCGGTTGTATCTGGCACTTGGAAGGGCGTATTTTATTAAGTACCCGGTTCTAGTTGTCATAAGGTCAAGGTACAACTCCAAGTCATCCTGTTACCAAAGATCACGGCTATTCGAATAGATTCCCTGCAGGGGTGCACCACATTTCCCAACATGCTTGATCCCCTTTGTCCGGACACACTTTCCTGGGTCATGCCCGGCCTCGGAAGATCAACACGTCACAGCCCTACCTAGGCACAACAGAGAGGTCAGCACGTCAGTCTAAATCCTATGGCGCAGGGGTCTGGGCCCATCGCCCATTGCACACCTGCATGTTGCAAGGGCGGCCGGAGAGCAGACCTAGCAACCTCCATTACAAAGGAAGTTGCGTTACGCGGTCCAACCCGGCGTGCGCCGCTCAGTCACTGACATCACGAAGGCTTCGGCTGATACCACGACGTCGAGTGCCCATAACTGTTCCCACGTAGTTGGTTAGTGCGTATAGGCCAGTGGACAGACTCAGATCAAATACCAAGATCTCGTTAAGCATGTTAATTGAAGTATCCGCGAACGCCGACCAGGGCTAGGCCCACCTCTCTCCTAGGTGGTCTCAACCTGCCCTGCCGCTCCGCCACAAAGTAACAGTCGGGGGCCGTCGGGAACCCAGGCCCACCACTACCTGGATGGAACCACCTGCCCCTTCAGCCCCCACATCAAAATCACTTGCGTGTACTCTACGAGCCGACCCGACTTTAGTCACCACATGTATCATGTGTAATATGTATAGTATATACCCGTGATCAACACCCGACGTGATCACGGCCCGATAGTATAGCATGGCAGACTGACAAGAATGTTGGGCCAATGATGATAATCTAGCTTCCTATACTAAGCATTTAGGATTGCAGGTAAGGTATCAACAGTTGTAGAAACAATGACAGGCTATGCATCAGAATAGGATTAAAGAAAAGCAGTAACATGCTACACTACTCTAATGCAAGCAGTTGAAAGAGAGTAGGCGATATCTGGTGATCAAGGGGGGGGGCTTGCCTGGTTGCTCTGGCAAGAAAGAGGGGTCGTCAACAGCGTAGTCGATCGGGGCACCAGCAGCGGCGTCAGTCTTGGTGTCTAGCGAGAGAAGAGGGGGAAGAAACAATAAATAATAAGCAAATAGATGCATAGCAATGCATGACATGACAAGTAGCGGTGCTAGGGGTGCCCTAACGCGGTTTGAGGTGATACCGGTGAAGGGGGGAAACATCCGGCAAAATATCCCCGGTGTTTTGCGTTTTCGGACAGATGGATCTAAGGGGAAAGTTGTGTGTTCGCTATGCTAGGGATGCGTGGCGGACGAACAGGCTGCATATCCAGATTCGTCTCGTCGTTCTGAGCAACTTTCATGTACAAAGTTTTTACATCCGAGCTACGGTTTATTTTATATTGATTTTAAAAGATTTAAATCATTTTAGGATTTAATTAATTATTTTAATTCAACAATATCCAGAATAGTGCAGCTGACGTCATCATGACGTCAGCGGTCAACTGTGACCGTTGACCGAGTCAAACTGACGTGTGGGTCCCACATGTCATAGGCTGAAGACTAACTATTTGTTAACATTTAATTAGCAGGTTAATTAGAGTTAATTAGTTAACTAAACAGTGTTAATTAATTCTTTAATTAATTAATTAACATTTTAATTATTATTTAATTATTATTATTTTTTTAATTCTTTTTTTAAGTAACGTTCTGGGTGTGGGGGGGGGGGGCAATGGCACATAGGGCCAAACCGGGTGCGGGCGTACGGGTACCGGGCACGGGCATGCGGGCGTGGTGGCCGGCGCCTGACTGGGCGCCCGGGGGAGCCGACGAGGTGCGAAGCGGGGCGGGGCCACGGTGTTGCGCGAGCGGCCGCCGGAGGCCGAAGCGATGCAGAAGCAGCAGTGGAGGCGGCGACGAGGCTCGCGAGGAGGGGCGCGGGCGCACGACTGCAGAGGCCGGTCGGGCGCGAGTTCGCATCCACGATGCGGCAGGGGGAGGGGAGGCCAGAGGCGGGGCGGTCGGCGGCCAGCAGCAGGGAGCGGCCGCGAACAACAGCAGTTGCAGGCAAGCACGGCCAAGGGCGGCTGCGAGTTCAATGCACGACGACAGGAGCGGCGGGGTGCGACCAGGGGACAGCCGGCACGCGGCCGGTCGTGGCCGAATGCGGCCAGGGGGCGCGCACGGGGCGTTGTGGTGCGAAACGCGGGCGCGGGCACGGCCTTATGAGCAGGTGCGACAGCGGAGGAGAGGAGGGGATCGGGGCTCACGGCGGGGGTAGGGATTATGGCAGCATGCTCGAGGAGGACGGGGACGACAGCGTCCGGCGAGGAGCCGAGGAGGACGGGGAAGACAGCGGTGGTGGCGATGTCGGGCGGCGGCGGCGGTTCGACCCCCCCCCCCAATCCAATCAGGGGGGCAGAGGAGGGGAGAGGGGGAGGCGCCCGGAGGGAGACGAGGAGAAGGAAGCAGGGCGGTGCTGGCGACGGGCGCCGTCGTCGTGTTGCAGGGCGGCGCGGGATTGGGGCGATCCCGATCCAGATCGTGGGGGGAGGGGGAGTGGGGGAATGTGGGAACGGTGCTAGGGTTCGGTTCGGGGGAGGGGGGGTTATGCAGGGGGGTCGGAGTGGGTCGTTTCGGTCAGGGGGCTGGTGCTGGCCGGCTGGGCCTCTTGGCCCAGTTGGCCAGGGGGGGTTCCTTTTCATTTTTTTGTTTGTGTTTCTTTTTATTTATTTACTTTTCTGTTTTAAAACATTTTAATTTATTTAGGCATTTTATAAAACTGTGTCTGCTACACCAAATTATCTAGGCAATATTTAGTACAAACCGAACATTTTTATTTTAATGTTTGAAAACTTTTATTATTTAACTTTATTTTAAATTTGAATTTGAATCGGTTTTGAACTAAACTGAGATTAACTACAGTGACAGAGGTGACGTGGCATCGTTAACATGGGATTACTGTAGCATGATTACCCGGGCATTACAGGACCAAAGAGAGTCTGTTGCAAAAGCACGACTCAAACATAGGCACCCGCCGAGCACAGCTCAAATATTGCTTGGGGGCTCCTTGCTTCTCAAAGAACAAAGAGCTTGCACCCTTGTAATAGGCTATCAAGCCAGGCTTGGAAGCCAGGTGTATTCACCTAAAACCCCGGGTTATCATGCCTATTTAAGTAAGCCACTCCATCCAGGTAAACCTGGTATGACCCATCAAACGTTTGACAAGTCAATCTCATAGACCCTAAACTTGCCAAAGTTAAAATGGTGATTGGTTAAAGATTAAGGTCCATCTTAAAAGGCTTTGAAAAATGGTTTAACTCAGCGGCCTGGCAGCCCATGAAAAGCCTTGATTCAGGGCCTAGCAGCCCATGAAAAGCCTTGCATATTTTTTCGTGTTTTTGCCAAGTTTTTCTCTTTTGGTAAAGATTTATAAATATTTTCTGATAAACCGACGCTTATTGCAACCCGGCGTGGCTTTCAACGCTAAGTTGTCAGTACATGACCAGTTATACTTCGGCACTAATTTGATCCGGTTTGGTTTTGACTACAAGTCACCAGTGTTATATGGATAAACCAGTGTTTATCATAACCCGGTACGGTTTTATCATAAACCGGCACAATATGGAAGGAGTTATCAATACTCAAGATTGGGGTTATCACCCTTACTACAAAAAATTGGTAAACCAACGATGTGATTCAATGTCACGGAAACAGGTTGAATAAAGCATGATTATAAATCACCAGCGTTTGTTAACCCGACCTTGCTTTCGACTATAAGTCACCAGTATGATGCTAAATTATCCAGTGTTTATTAACCCGAACTGGCTTGGGATTATAAGTCGCCAGTATATATTTGGAATGCGCCATTGGAATCATGCGCTCATAAATCATGGCTGGATTTTATTATGGTTATCATTAACCAGTATTATGATTAAGGTTTTCAAAGTCGCTATAGCGCAATGGTTATTATATTATCAATGGATATGATTTATTCTACAGTTGGAAGGAATAGTCCCGAGTCGCTGCAGGCTGACAACCCGGCACTTGGGGGCTACATTATTCAAGTCAAGATTATACCTGCAAGTCTCATCTCGCTGCAAGCATGCACCATAACACTTGGGGGCTAATGAAAAGTCATTTTTATTAGCCTTATTGAAGACCTGACTCATCACATCATAATGAGCCGGCCCTTGGGGGCTACCAATTGCTCCTATCAACAATTCAAGGTACACAAGTATTAATCCATTATATTCAAGGGTCCACTGCTTAGTTGGTAAAGCACAAAGCTCTTAACCTTGTGGACGTGGGTTCAAGCCCCATGGTGGAGTTACATCATATGATGTTATTTTCAATGATGCATGATTATATTTATAAAGTCCCTGCTCATTATTGCATAATGACCCGGCCCTTGGGGGCTACACTGGTTGAAGTTTTTTGAGCATCAGGCAATTACAAGTCCCAGGTTGCTGCAAGCATGACAACCCGGCACTTGGGGGCTACATAATATGGAGTATTCAGTTTTTACTAAGTGTCTGGGATGAACAACATGGATTTCTTCTTAAGTGGCAATATTTATATTGAAGCAAGTCTTAAGCCATCACTTTGTTATGCTCAAGACTTGGGGGCTACAGGTAATATGGATATAAGGGAGAAAAATCTTCAAATTCTCAGTTTTGAATAAACCAGATTAACCTGGTGTCTACAACAATCATAACCCGACGTCATCAATAATCATGAACCAGCGTTGGCAACAATCATAACCTGACGTTGGCAACAATCATAACCTGGAATTATCAGTTTTATAACCGGTGATTTTGGAAGTCATAACTCGGCAAATTCTACAGTTTCAAACCGGCTGGATATCAGTTGAATATTTCAAAGACCAACATTTTGGTCAAGTCAAAGCATTGAAGGCCGATTCAAATGGATTCTTTATTTACAATATTTATTCTACAAGCAAATTGATTATAAAGCTGGTCTATTGACCCGGATTTTCTAGAAGGAGGAAATGACAAGGACTTAAGGATGATCAAGTGCCGGTTTATAAGAATTCCTAACCCGGAGCACAACCTGTCAAATTTGTTCTTGTGTTTATTTTACAACATAAGTTTACCATGGATAAATCCTAGCTAAACATGGGGGCTAATGTTGGGGATATACCCTGCGGTGTAACCCAGCCAGACTTGGCGATTCACCGGTGACCCGCACTGACCAGACGGTTTACAAGCAACCTGACTGAACATTATGATTCACTGGTAACCCGGCGGGCGGGACAGACAGATGACAAGGCCCAAGGCCCAGAAGGCCGGCTCATGTTATGGTGGACCGGTTTAAGAGGAAAGGTGTGAGGAATATTTGTCTTATAAGGAGTTAAGACCTGGACTTGTATCCGGTTTGTATTATAAGGTAGACTAGTCCTAATCCTAATAGGACTCCACATGTAACCCGCCTCTTCAACATATATAAGGAGGGGCAGGGCTCCCCAAAGAGGGACAAGCAATAGGACACAATCTTAGGGCTAGACAGAACTGGGAGAGCCGATTTACGGCAACTCCCTCATGATGATGATAAGAACTAGCCACAAACAACACGTAGGGTTGTTACAGGATGATGTTTCCCGGGGCCCAAAGCTGTCTAAATCCTTGTCTTGCGTTGCGTCTCTCGATTCCGCTCAACCCCTCTCAAGCTACCACATATTTGCGTTGACCTCACGACTAAGTCCTCACACTAGGACATCTGCCGTGACAATTCCACGACACTCTAACAAATACAAGGGAAGCAAAAGAGCATTCTACAAATGGCGGTTTTCTATGTAAAGAGAAACATGCAATCCAAACTTCAAATGATATAAGCGAAGCACATGAAGCATTCTATAAAGCCATACTCAAAAGATTTAAGTGAAGTGTAATGAGCATTCTATAAATCAACCAAGGACTATCTCATACCAGCATGGTGCATAAAATAAAAATGAAAACTAAAGCAAAAGACGCTCCAAGATTTGCACATATCGCATGAACGAAACGAATCCGAAAACATACCGATATTTGTTGAAGAAAGAGGGGATGCCTTTCGGGGCATCCCCAAGCTTAGATGCTTGAGTCTCCTTGAATATTTAATCGGTGTGCCTCAAGCATACCCAAGCTTGAGCTCTTGCCTCTCTTCCTTCTTCTTATATCGAGACCTTCTCGATCATCGAACACTTCATCCACACAAAACTTCAACAGAAAACTCGATAAGATTCGTTAGTATAATAAAGCAAATCACTACTCTAAGTACTATTGCAAACCAATTCATATTTTGTTTTTGCATCGTGTCTACTGTAATATAACTTTTTCGTGGCTTAGTCCACTGATATAATTCGATAGTTTCATCAAAACAAGCAAACTATGCATCAAAACAGAATCTGTCTAAAACAGAACAGTCTGTAATAATCTGAACATTCACCATACTTTTGATACTTGAAAAATTCTACCAAAATTAGTAAAATTAAAAATTTGTATATAAAGACAGTGCAAAAACAATCAGAACCATTTGACATTCCAGTAAAAAATGTAAAATCGCGCACTACAGCCAAAGTTTCTGTCCTGCACCGTACAAATCATCAAGCAAATGTAAATATCCTAAAGGCAAACCTTGGTACATTATTTTTTTAATACAATGGAATTGTACAGGGGGTAATTATTTTTGTTTAAAAGTTTATGTAATCAAGATTCACAAAGTTTCCGTGAGCATGAACAAAGTTCAAGGCTAGCTCCCACTTCAACAATGCTTGTCTTTCTCACTTTCGCTTTTCTTTTTTGAAAAAGTTTTGGGTTCCCCTCTTTATTTTTGTTGTTTTTAAACTATATAAAAGCACACAACAGAAATAAATGACTCTCTAAAACTTTCGGGTTGTCTCCCTAGCAGCGCTTTCTTTAAAGCCATTAAGCTAGGCATATAGTGCTCAAGTAGTGAATCCACCCGGATCCCAAGGTATATCAAAGCCAATTTTAATTAACAATGATTTGTAATTTAGTATTGAGCACAAAGTAACATATATCATGTAACAACGAAGTCTAACTCTCTTCCTATGCATCGGCATGTCATAAAAGAACAATTCATGCACACATAGTAAAGGCCAATGCATAGTATAAACATTTTCTTGCAATTTTATCGTATTGGAAACATAGAGAGGTGGAGATGTAGTTCCTCTCTCATAATAATTGCAAGTAGGAGCAGCAATCACATGCATATTATATCTATCATCATGTGTAGTAGTAACAGGCAACCCATCAATATAATCCTTAATAAGCACAAACTTCTCCGATATAGTCTAGTTTGGAGAATTCAAAAAGATAATAGGACTATCATGTGTGGGTGCAATAGCAACAATTTCATGTTTAACATAAGGAACTATAGCAAGTTCATCTCCATAAGCATAATTCATATTGGCATCTTGGCCACAAGCATAGCAAGCATCATCAAAAAGGGATATTTCAAAAGAATCAACGAGATCATAGCAATTATCATAGCATTCATCCTTCGGTAAGCACGAAGGAAATTAAACAATGTATGAGTTGAAGAGTTACTCTCATTAGAAGGTGGGCACGGGTGATCAATCCGCTCTTCCTCCTTTTGTTCTTTGCTCTCCTCCTCATCTTTTTCATCCAATGAGCTACAGTTTCATCAATTTCTTCTTCCATAGATTCCTGCAAAATATTAGTCTCTTCTGGGACAGCGAGACTTTCTGAATAAACGCATCAATATCGGAATTGTATTCATAATTCTCATAACAATATTTAAGGATAGCTAAATTTTCAGGTTTGTAGACAGCATCATAATGATTTTCATATTCTTTGAACATAGATTCAATTTCATAAGCACCCATAAAAGCAACATATTCTTCTATTTGTTCCACATCATAGCAGTCATATATACCTCTAGCATAAGAAGCCAAAGTTTCATTATCATTAACTTCACATGAAAAGGGAAGGTGTGGAGCCTTCATCCTAGAGCAACAAGTATAATCATATCTCAAGCATAGTTGCCTAGCATACCAATAACAACAACAACAAAGCCTTTAGTCCCAAACAAGTTGGGGTAGGCTAGAGGTGAAACCCATAAGATCTCGCAACCAACTCATGGCTCTGGCACATGGATAGCAAGCTTCCACGCACCCCTGTCCATAGCTAGCTCTTTGGTGATACTCCAATCCTTCAGGTCTCTCTTAACGGACTCCTCCCATGTCAAATTCGGTCTACCCCGCCCTCTCTTGACATTCTTCGCACGCTTTAGCCATCCACTATGCACCGGAGCTTCTGGAGGCCTGCGCTGAATATGCCCAAACCATCTCAGACGATGTTGGACAAGCTTCTCTTCAATTGGTGCTACCCCAACTCTATCTCGTATATCATCATTCCGGACTCGATCCTTCCTCGTGTGGCCACACATCCATCTCAACATACACATCTCCGCCACACCTAACTGTTGAACATGTCGCCTTTTAGTCGGCCAACACTCAGCGCCATACAACATTGCGGGTCGAACCGCCATCCTGTAGAACTTGCCTTTTAGCTTTTGTGGCACTCTCTTGTCACAGAGAATGCCAGAAGCTTGGCGCCACTTCATCCATCCGGCTTTGATTCGATGGTTCACATCTTCATCAATACCCCCATCCTCCTGCAGCATTGACCCCAAATACCAAAAGGTGTCCTTCTGAGGTACCACCTGGCCATCAAGGCTAACCTCCTCCTCACACCTAGTAGTACTAAAACCGCACATCATGTACTCGGTTTTAGTTCTACTAAGCCTAAACCCTTTCGATTCCAAGGTTTGTCTCCATAACTCTAACTTCCTATTTACCCCCGTCCGACTATCATCAACTAGCACCACATCATCCGCAAAGAGCATACACCATGGGATATCTCCTTGTATATCCCTTGTGACCTCATCCATCACCAATGCAAAAAGATAGGGGCTCAAAGCTGACCCCTGATGCAGTCCTATCTTAATCGGGAAGTCATCAGTGTCGACATCACTTGTTCGAACACTTGTCACAACATTATTGTACATGTCCTTGATGAGGGTAATGTACTTTGTTGGGACTTTGTGTTTCTCCAAGGCCCACCACATGACATTCTGCGGTATCTTATCATAGGCCTTCTCCAAGTCAATGAACACCATATGCAAGTCCTTCTTTTGCTCCCTATATCTCTCCATAAGTTGTCGTACCAAGAAAATGGCTTCCATGGTCGACCTCCCAGGCATGAAACCAAACTGATTTTTGGTCACGCTTGTCATTCTTCTTAAGCGGTGCTCAATGACTCTCTCCCATAGCTTCATTGTATGGCTCATCAGCTTAATTCCACGGTAATTAGTACAACTCTGAACATCCCCCTTGTTCTTGAAGATTGGTACTAATATACTCCGTCTCCATTCTTATGGCATCTTGTTTGCCCGAAAAATGAGGTTGAAAAGCTTGGTTAGCCATACTATTGCTATGTCCCCGAGACCTTTCCACACCTCAATGGGGATACAATCAGGGCCCATCGCCTTGCCTCCTTTCATCCTTTTTAAAGCCTCCTTGACCTCAGACTCCTGGATTCGCCGCACAAAATGCATGCTGGTCTCATCAAAGGAGTCGTCCAGTTCAATGGTAGAACTCTCATTCTCCCCATTGAACAGCTTGTCGAAGTACTCCCGCCATCTATGCTTAATCTCCTCGTCCTTCACCAAGAGTTGGCCTGCTCCGTCCTTGATGCATTTGACTTGGCCAATATCCCTCGTCTTCCTCTCTCGGATCTTGGCCATCTTATAGATGTCCCTTTCACCTTCCTTCGTGCCTAACCGTTGGTAGAGGTCCTCATATGCCCGACCCCTTGCTTCACCAACAGCTCGCTTTGCGGCCTTCTTCGCCATCTTGTACTTCTCTATGTTGTCTGCACTCCTATCCAGGTATAGGCATTTGAAGCAATCTTTCTTCTCTTTAATCGCCTTCTAGACATCATCATTCCACCACCAGGTATCCTTATCTTCGCTTCTCCTTCCCCTGGACACTCCAAGCTCCTCCGAGGCCACCTTACGAATGCAAGTCGCCATCTTCATCCACACATTGTTCGCATCTCCTCCTTCCTCCCAAGGGCCCTCCTTAATGACCCTCTCCTTGAACGCTAGAGCTACCTCCCCCTTGAGCTTCCACCACTTCGTTCTAGCGACTTTGGCACGCTTATCTCGCTGGACACGAATCCGAAGGCGGAAGTCAGCAACCACCAGCTTATGCTGGGGTACAACACTCTCTCCAGGTATCACCTTACAGTCTAGGCACGCACGCCTATCTTCTCTTCTCGAGAGGATGAAATCAATCTGGATAGAGTGTTGGCCACTACTAAAAGTCACCAGATGTGATTCTCTCTTTCGAAAGAGGGTATTAGCTACAATCATGTTGTAGGCTAGAGCAAAGCTTAAGACATCTTCTCCTTCTTGATTCCTGATGCCATAGCCAAAGCCCCCGTGTGCCCCTTCAAAACCCGTGTTAGATGTACCCACGTGGCCATTGAGGTCTCCTCCTATGAAGAGCTTCTCACCAATCGGTACACTCCTAACCATGTCTTCCAGGCCTTCCCAGAACTCCCTCTTGGTGTTCTCATTGTGGCCTACTTGCGGGGCATACGCGCTGATAACATTGAGAACCAAGTCCTCAACTACCAGCTTGACCAGGATAATCCGGTCCCCACGTCTCTTGACGTCTACCACTCCATACTTGAGGCTCTTGTTGATCAAGATGCCTACGCCATTTCTGTTTGCAGCCGTCCCTGTGTACCACAGCTTCAAGCCGGTATCCTCCACCTCCTTCGCCTTCTGTCCTCTCCATTTGGTTTCTTGGACGCAAAGGATATCAACACCTCTCCTCACCGCTGCATCAACTAGCTCCCGAAGCTTCCCTGTCAGAGACCCTATGTTCCAGCTACCTAAGCGAATCCTCCTAGGCTCGGCTAGCTTCCTTACCCTTCGCACTCGTCGAGTCAAATGCGAAGACCCTTGCCCATTTTCCACTACATCCGGGCACCAATGTAGCGCGCCACTAAGGATGCGACGACCCGATCCTCGCTCACTTGCCACCGTATCCGGATCAAGATACAGCGCACCACCTTGGGGGTGATGGCCCGGCCCTTGCCCATTTTCCACCACACCCGGGTTCCGATGTAGCGCATCGCTGAGAGGGATACGCCCCAATGAAAATCTTTTGGGTTTCATCTCCATAAGAGTGGCTGATTTTTTACGTTGGCTCGCCAAGCCTATCACAACCCTCCTCCTTTACCCAGGCTTGGGACCGGCTATGTTGAGACAACATAGGCGGAGTTTTGCCTAGCATACCAATACAACATATAAATTTGATCCCATAATAGTTTCCCTTTTTGAGTCAAGCAATAATCCCTAAAGTATTCATGTTGATCCAATGTGTCTCCCATTACCAAATTGAATGGGGTTTTCTCTGGATTATCAAAGTAGTACATAATATCTGTCACATAACGAGCATCGAGGGTTTTAGGAGGTTCCTCATCTCCATGAGCAGCAAGTACACCTAATTTTTTTGGTATTTCGTGTTCCATATCCATAACTAAAGATAAAGAACAACTAAGAACAACAAATAAAAATTACTTACGGATAAAGCAAACAAGCACACACGAGAATATTCACCCCACGCTATTGCTCCCCGGCAACGGCGCCAGAAAAAGGTCTTGATAACCCACAACTATAGGGGATCAATTGTAGCCTCTTTTGATAAGTAAGAGTGTCGAACCCAACGAGGAGCTAAAGGTAGAACAAATATTCCCTCAAGTTCTATCGACCACCGATACAACTCTACGCATGCTTGGCGTTCGCTTTACCTAGAACAAGTATGAAACTAGAAGTACTTTGTAGGTGTTGTTGGATAGGTTTGCAAGATAATAAAGATTACGTAAAAAAGTAGGTGTTGTTTAGGTAAAGACACAACTAAGTTAGTTTTAGTAAAGAGCTTTTTGTTACGAGAAAGTTATTTGTACCTAGGCAATTGATAACTAGACCGGTAATCATTATTGCAATTTTATATGAGGGAGAGGCATAAGCTAACATACTTTCTCCACTTGGATCATATGCACTTATGATTGGAACTCTAGCAAGCATCCGCAACTACTAAAGATCATTAAGGTAAAACCGAACCATAGCATTAAAGCATCAAGTCCTCTTTATCCCATACGCAACAACCCCCTTACTCGGGTTTGTGTTTCAGTCACTCACGCAACCCACTATAAGCGAATCATGAACGTATTGAAACACCCTACAGTGGGATCCCTCACTCTTGCGCGACACGGAGAGCACCATAGGACAACACCAATAATAAAAAATAGCCCATAGGACAAAACGGATCTACTCAAACATCATAGGATAGCCATACATCATTGGGAAATAATATATAGCGTTGAGCACCATGTTTAAGTAGAGATTACAGCGGGTAAGAGAGAGGTTACACCGCTGCATAGAGGGGGGAAGAGTTGGTGATGATGGCGGTGAAGTTGTTGGTGAAGATTGCGGTGATGATGATGGTCACGGCAGCGTTCCGGCGCCACCGGAAGAGAAGGGGAGAAGGGGCCCCTTCGTATTCTTCTTCCTTGACCTCCTCCCTAGATGGGGGAAGGGTTTCCCCTCTGGTCCTTGGCCTCCATGGCGTGGGAGGGGCGAGAGCCCCTCCGACATTGGATCTGTCTCTCTGTCTCTCTCTGTTTCTGCGTTCTTAGATTCTGCCCTTTCACCATTTCTTATATTTCCGGAGATCCATAACTCCGATTAGGCTAAAATTTTAACACGATCTCTATCCAGATATTATCTTTCCTGCGGCGAAAGAAGGGCATCAACCGCCTTACGAGGTGGCCACGAGCATCAGCGGAGCACCTACCCCACTAGGGCACGCTCCCTGCCTCGTGGCCCCTCGGGCATCGTCTCGCGTGGATTTTTCTTCCCAAAAATCACATATATTCAAAAAAATCTCCGTCAGTTTTTATCCCATTTGGGCTCCATTTGATATGGATATTCTGCGAAACAAAAAACATGCAACAAACAGGAACTGGCACTGGGCACTGGATCAATATGTTAGTCCCAAAAATAGTATAAAAAGTTGCCAAAAGTATATGAAAGTTGAATAATATTGGCATGGAACAACCAAAAATTATAGATACGATGGAGACGTATCAAGAAGCACCGTGCTGCTATTGGATATACTCTTAATGATCTTAAGGGCATTAGTCCCACTCTATGCCATCACAAAATAAAATTGGAGAAAGACGTGAAACCGGTTGTTGATCACCAACGATGGTTAAATCCTAAGATGAAAGACATGGTAAGAAAAGAAATACTAAAGCTTCTGGAGGTAGGTATAATTTATCCCGTTACTGATAGTATGTGGGTAAGTCCTGTCCATTGTGTCCCTAAGAAGGGAGGTATTACTGTTGTTCCTAATTATAAACATGAACTGATCCCACAAAGAATTGTTACAGGTTATAGAATGGTAATTGCTTTCCGCAAATTAAATAAAGCTACTAAAAAGGATCATTACCCTTTACCTTTTATTGATCAAATGCTAGAAAGATTATCCAAACACACACATTTTTTGCTTTCTAGATGGTTATTCTAGTTTCTCTCAAATACCCGTGTCAAAAGAGGATCAAGAAAAGACAACCTTTACTTGCCCTTCCGGTACCTTTGCTTATAGACGTATGCCTTTTGGTTTATGCAATGCACCTGCTACCTTTCAAACATGTATGACTGCTATATTCCCTGACTTTTGTGAAAAGATTGTTGAGGTATTCATGGATGATTTTTTCTATATATGGAACTTATTTTCATGATTGCTTAAGCAACCTTGATCGAGTTTTGTAGAGATGTGAATAAACTAATCTTGTCTTGAACTGGGAGAAGTGCCACTTTATGGTTAATGAAGGTATTGTCTTGGGGCATAAAATTTCTGAAAGAGATATTGAAGTTGATAAATCTAAGGTTGATGCTACTGAAAAGATGTTGTGTCCTAAGGACATTAAAGGTATAATAAGTTTCCTTGGTCTTGCCGTCTTTTATAGGAGGTTCATTAAGGACTTCTCTAAAATTTCTAGGCCTCAGACTAATCTCTTACAAAAAGATGTTCCTTTTGTCTTTGATGATGATTGTGTAGAAGCATTTGAAATACCTAAGAAAGATTTGATTTCTGCACCTATTGTTCAGCCTCCTGATTGGAATTTACCATTTGAAATTATGTGTGATGCTAGTGATTATGCTGTAGGGGCTGTTTTAGGACAAAGAGTTGATAAGAAATTAAATGTTATTCAATATGCTAGTAAGACTCTCGACAATGCCTAGAGAAATTATGCTACTACTGAAAAGGAGTTTTTAGTAGTTGTATTTGGTTGTGATAAGTTCAGACCTTATATAGTTGATTCTAAAGTAACTGTTCACACTGATCATGCTGCTATTAAATATCTTATGGAAAAGAAAGATGCTAAACCTAGACTTATTAGATGGGTTCTCTTGCTTCAAGAATTTGATTTGCATATTGATAGAAAGGGAGTTGAGAACCCGTTTGCAGACAACTTGTCTAGGTTAGAGAATGTTCTTGATGACCCACTACCTATTGATGATAGCTTTCCTGATGAACAATTAGCTGTCACAAATGCTTCTCGTACTGCTCCATGGTATGCTGATTATGCTAATTATATTATTGCTAAATTTATACCACCTAGTTTCACATACCAGCAAAAGAAAAAGTTTTTCTATGATTTAAGACATTACTTCTGGGATGAACCACACCTTTATAAAGAAGGAGTAATTAGATGTTGTGTACCTGAGCATGAACATGAACAGATCCTACGCAAGTGTCACTCTAAGGCTTATGGAGGACACAATGTTGGAGATAGAACTGCACATAAGGTATTGCAATCCGGTTTTATTGGCCTACTCTCTTCAAGGATACCCGTAAGTTTGTTTTGTCTTGTGATGAATGTCAAAGAATTGGTAATATTAGTAGACGTCAAGAAATGCCTATGAATTATTCACTTGTTATCGAACCATTTGATGTTTGGGGCTTTGATTATATGGGACCGTTTTGTCAGGACCCCGATTCTAAGTCACACCGATCTAGCCTCACGCGCGGTATTCCCACGGGTGTCGCCTTACCATGGCCTGGGACCGTTTGTGCCTTTTAGCTCACGTATATGATAGTGTCGCTAGTATCCATATGACAGAGAACCCGGGCCGACATGACTAGTCATGAACCCAAAGTGGCACTAACTTACGGGGACAGCCATACATGAATCAACATCGAGCATGTCGGTCAGCAGCGTGCGAATCCGGGCTGTAGCACTGGGCTAACAGGACTCCGGTGAACCGGGCTGTAGCAGGCTAGGTAGGACTCCGGATGTCACCGTGTGACATTTCCCCGAAGGGACAAACACAGGAACAAAGTGAATCACATGCCGGCCAGTCAAGTGTTCCGGAGCAGTAGTGTTGGGCTAGCAGGACTCTGGTGAACCAGGCTGTAGCGGACTACTATGGCTCATGGAAGCACAAGACTACATTTCCCCATAAGAGAGGCTACCAAGGATAAACAACTAGGTTGTCGGATCGCACACATACCAAGCATTTCAATCATACACACAATATGCTCGATATGTGTAAATACAACATGCCATCACAACATAACTCTACGACTCAAGTATTTATTCATTAGGCTCCGAAGAGCCAGATATTATAGACATGGGTCTCATGGCCCAGCATTCAGAGCATACCAGACAAAGCACATGCGGAAGCTTAACATGTCTGAGTACAGACATCTACAAATGAAAAAGGCTGAGAAGCCTGACTAACTACCAGATCCTGTCGAGGGCACAAGATCGTAGCTGAGGTAACCAGCTAAACATCGAAGTCCACACAGAACTACTAGCGAGACTGAAGTCTCTCTCTGCAAAAACATAAATTAAGCAAACATGAGTACAAATGTACTTAGCAAGACTTACATCAGAACTAACTACATATGCATCATAATCAACAAAGGGGTGGTGGAGTTTAACTGCAGCAAGCCAGCTTTGACTCGGTGGCTATCCTGAACTACGACTGCAAGTAACTCTTTTGAGGTGGCGCACATGAGTCCACATATTCACCATATCAATACACCACTATGGATCCGCTCCCGTCTCCCTACGAGAACGCCATCCATAGCACTCACGCTTATCTTGTGCATTTTAGAGTATCCACTTTCACTTGTCTATGAACGATGCAAGGGGTCCAAGTTTCCATATCTGAGGAATCCGGCTATTCGAATAGATAATGATAACCCTGCAGGGGTGTACTTCTTCACACACCTCTCGCCACTTACCACCATGTACACGTCGTGTATCTCGGCAACCTTCAAGCGGAAGCCTGGCGAGGGAGTCGGCCACAACCTGACTAACCAACAAGTCTCTAGTCCAGGTTTATCGCCTATTCGGGTTCATCCGCAAGGACATCTGGCCGGGGTGTCGCTCACGGCCCCAAACAATGTGTACAGGGTTCCCAAGCCCACCATCCGGGTGCCACTTGGTACACCGGGCCACTGTGCCTAGTCTGTCCCAAGCCCACCTGTACCGGATGCCACTTGGTAGACTACTAACACTACCTACAAACACCAGAAACTAGTTGCAACTCCTGGACAGAGATCAGGTAGATTAATAAGTCGAGAGGGGCACTTAAGCATTCCAATGCGAGGTAGTAACTGTTCTTGGATCACAAACACAGAACTCAGTTCCTGAGGATGGCTGCAATGAGACAACCCACCATGTACTCCTACATGGCCTCTCACCACTCCCTTTACCAAATCATGTTCACACACTTAGCTCTCAACAGTAGGACATGTTCACCACATTCCAATTCATCCCCAATGAATCAGACCTGACTCAACTCTAAGAAGTAGCAGGCATGACAAACAAACATGAATGAGTAGGCACATCAGGGCTCAAACAACTCCTACTCATGCTAGTGGGTTTCATCTATTTACAGTGGCAATGACATGTCATGCAGAGGAAAGGGCTTCAGCTACCGCAGCATGTAACAGTTGAAACGTTGTTGTCCTAATGCAATAAAAGAGAGCAGGAGTGAGAGAGTGGGATTGTATCGGAATGAACAAGGGGGTTTTGCTTGCCTGGCACTTCTGAAGATAATATAGTTCTTCATCGGTGTCATCGATCACATCGTCGGAACCACGTCTATCGGGGGGGAACAATCACCGGCAAACACAGAAAGAATACAATCAATGCAATGGACAATATGATGCATGATCATGACATGTCAATATGCTGTGATTTGTACTAATGCATCAAGCAACAATTTAAATGAAGTCCATATGAACCAAGGGTTCATATGCAAACTCCATAAGGGGTATTTAAAATGCCATTATCATGTTTTCACTTATACAGGGGTATAAGTTGGTTGAACATGCATGAAAGTAGCATAAATGGATAGATTGGATTTTTCTGATAATTTTTCATATATAAATTATTTCATTTGGAGTTACGGTTGATTTTCTATGATTTTTAGAAGTTTTGGTTATTTTCTGGAATTCATAAATCATTTCTGATTTATTTTAAACTCCAGAAAAACTTTACTGCGTCAGCACCAGGTCACGGTGACGTCAGCATTGACCAAAGTCAAATCTGACTGGTGGGCTCCACCTGTCATTGACTCAGGGGGTTAACAGGGGTTATTTAACTTTAATTGTGTCACTAACAGTGCAGGTCCCACATGTCATCCACTCAGGGTTGATTAATTGGGTGATTAGCACCTAATCTAATTCTGCCACATCAGCGTCGCCAGATTAAGCACCGGCGACCACATCTCACGGCGGAGGCTCGCCGGAGTTGCTCGGGCTCGCACTACATGCGGCGGTTTGCGACGCAGTTGGCCTCTACGGCTAGCTGGAGCTCGCGCGCACCTAATGGAGCAGGCATGGGGGGCTACGGTGGCCTGTGGTGGCGGTAGCAGCAAGCTTGGCGGCGCCGGAGCTCGGGTGAGCTCAGGGTCGAGGCTACAACGGCCGTGGCGATGCGGGGTTAGCACCTGTGGCTTCTACGCGGTGCGGCGAATACATTGGACGCATGCCCGGGACCAAATGGTCACTGGAGTGTCGCCGGCGTCGAGCTCGTGCGGCGGTGCGTCTCGGCTCCGGTGGAGGAGGCAGCTAGAGCTCGAAATCGGGCATGGAGTTGGGGGTAAACGAAGCAGGGGCTCACATGGAGTCGGTAGGGAGGCTCAGCAAGCTCGGGGAGGACCAGACGGCGGCGTAACGGCGATGACGATCCGGCGGCCGTGCGCGGAGAAGACGGGTCGATGGTGCGGCAGGAGGGCATCCGGCGGTGTGTGGCTCATTGGGGACGAAGAGGAGGTCGTAGAAGAGCTCCCGGAGTCGACGGTGGAGCGAGGGGTGGCCGGTGAGCACGGTGGCAGCGAACGGCGGCGGCGGGCGCGTTTGGGTGGACGCGCGCGACAGAGACAGAGGAGGGAGAGAGAGAGAGATCGATCCAGACGGCTCCGGGGCTTATCCCCTCACCGATGAGGCATGCAAGGAGGCAGGAGGTGGCGCGGGGAGAGAGCGTGTGTGTCGGCCACGCGCTTGGTATCCTACTGGCGAGAGGAAGACGACGACTGGCGCGTCGGCTGCCTGCGGGGCTGGGCCTCAGCTACAGTGTTGGGCCACGAGGTGGGTTGCACGGGTGAGTTCACTGCCTCTCTCTGTTTTCCTATTTAAGTTTCTGTTTTCTATTGATTTAACTCTGTTTTGATTTAGTATAATACTAAACCACATCTAGAAATCCCGAAATAAATTTTGGGGACATTTTGAATTATTTCCAACAACCCACATTTAGTTTCAGAATTATTTGAGCATTTCAAATAATTATAGCAATTAAATGCCCAAATTCAAATACATAATGATTTAATTCAAATGTCCAGAAATGGCCTAGAAATATGTGCATTATTTTTGGCAGAGGTTTTCACCTTTATCAAAAATCTTAAACTTTTCTAAAGGGCATTCTGGGATCATTGAAAATGTTTTTAAGTTGAACCTAGTTGAGTTCTTTTGGGTGCTAGGGATTGATCACCCATATTTCAAATTTCTTAAATTTAAACATGATGACATGAATGCTTTCATGCAACTAGTTACAAGCAAATCTAGGGTCGTGACAACTCACCCCCACTAAACAAGAATCTCGTCCCGAGATTCAAGACGTGAGGTAAGAAGACACGGGGGACATGAAACTGACACAGTCTTCGCGATCCATGTTGCACTTCATAAGAACGTTGATTCGATCATCAACTTTGATTATGACATCCTTTCCTTCGAGAACTTCATCCAACATGGCGACAAGAGAGCAAGATAACCTCACAAGAATGGATCATCGATCTTAATGAACACAAGATCAACTCACGGAATGAGACGTAGAAACATCCCTTGAGCTAAGACGCAAAACACACATCAGAGATAATGGATGAGAAACATATGGCAAATGTTCAAATTGGTAGGCGACAATTCCATGCTGGTGTAGGATAGTGCATGGTTTTCAAGGTAGTGAGGAGATAATTGCCATGATTCCATAACAGGACACCTCGGGGAAGGTGACTCATAGAATTATTCCCTTAAGTGGCAAAAAGAATTACTTTTGATCCATAGATCATCGAAACTCTTCATACCAGCCTAAGGCAATTCACAACAATCGTTTAGCGGAGTACGAAGGGAAGGCATACCCGGACTAGAATGGATGATGTGGACTACCTTGTTGAAGACAACGCAACGGATGATTTTTGCTTATCATCGGAAATGGATGGGACCCAAGGTAGGATGGCACAACGGCGGTGCAAGATGGGAATAAAAATGCAAATGCTGGGAATGATTCTAGTAACTGGGGAGAAACCCAACAGTAGAGAGTGAGTCCACTGTTTGAAAAGGTTATAACATAACTAAGGAAACTGGAAGCAAATCCCAGTTAACGCCAACGATAAAACCTAGTGCTTGCGCGTGCTCTCAAGAACTTGAGCATCTCCATATTCATCAAGGTTTTGCCAATATCCGTGTCAAGGATCCTGGCAACACAACATACCACCATGATGAATGGTGATGGATGATGCAGATGCAAAGGAAGATAAGACTTTCTCAGATTTCACCTTAGCGAGGCCAAGGGGACAAAAGCTGGATAATTGACCGAGAGACATTTAGCACTCCGCTTCTAATGTTCTCCTTGATGTGCTAGTGCAACCCAATTGTTAAACTGGTTTGGTACCTAGGACATCAAGTAAAAGGTCGGACTTCGGGAGCACAAAAATCCATAAGGAACAACTATTGGAGTAAACCCTACGAAATCCTTATGGGGAGGTGGCCAACTTCTTCAATCAAGATACTACAATGATAGGTCTTCCGGCTGGGTGTGTCATCCACAACATCCACCTTACCGGGTTACAGAGGGACCAATATTATAGCTCTTAGAAGACGTTCCAACCATCATATCTGCCTGAGATTTAGATCTGGTTGGTAACAGGATATTCCAGATTCACCGAGACTAGAAGAAAATGAAAGTTTGCAACACAAATCGACAAGACGATGTTGCGAGATTCTCGGGAAATGAACTACGATAGTAAGCTCCAAAACATGAGCTGGTTCTGCTGAACACATGTGAACACGCTGTCCCAGACAAGCATGACCACATAGTAGTCTTATGATAAAACACTACCGAGTTCTAGTTGGGAACCATCATCATGGATAACAAAGTCCTTGCATAAGTCATATGACTAGCTCTTATGAAGGAACTTCTTCTCCTTAAACAAATCAGTTAGTGGCTTGGTGTGCTAGGGATACATATAGAATGAAGGTTGTAAGTCTCCAAACCACAATATACTTCGCACATATGCATGACTGACTTGGGATGATTCCAGAGGAAGCAAAAAAAACTTTCTCGAATTCACGGCGGCAACTTGCATCCATTGCACGTGAACTTAGAGGAAGTCGCTACTTTGATCCAAACATATGCTTCATGAACGAAACATGAAGAAATGCTTACACAAGTTTCCAACACTAGCTTGATGTTCGAGATGAATCATGGAGAAGATAAGATGCTGCTGATGGGCTCAACAACAAATCATAAAGATTTCCATGAAGATGGAATTCCACAACTATGTGAACAAAGCAATAGCATTGGTCAGAACAAATGATATAATGGTGTATGCTCGAGGATCAACCACGAGTAAGACAACACTACGAACATCATTGGTTCTGATTTGATTTGGTGATAGCCCATACTCAAATCAAGTTTTGATAAGGCAATAGGTCCAACAACTGATCACAGGGACCAATCGATGAAGATATCATCTTTCTTCAACTAACACACAACACAGAGATATCCCTTTGAGACAAACTAAATTTGGTAAGCTTTTATCTTCCAACTCTCCAAGTTGTTGTTTAGCTTAACCAACTAGCTCAGGGGTATACAACACTGATTCTTGGAGAAGGAGTGGTTTACAAGAAACCAACTTGATCACGAACTCAACATAGCGGTCAGGTGACAACCTGGTAACACTTCCGAGAAGATATTCGGAAAATCATGAACCATTGATATGTTACTAAGCTTGAGAACAATCTTGCTTTTCAGAGCAAGATGATATGATCAAATAAGCAAGGGATTGAATAATCTAACTCCTTGATCGAAGAGTGCACCAGAGATAAGGACTAGGTAGCACGATCAATCTTAGGATGATGATTTAATAATCAACACTCTAAGAATGAGAATATTAAGAATGAGAATATTGTCCATTTACTACAAAGCAACGAGTTGCTCGGAGTATTGATTTCACACATCACAATTCACTTGTCGGCATTTTGGTTACAACAACACGGAACCGAGGAATGAATAATGATGGCGAGAAGTATCACTGCGTCAAGAATTCATAAGAGGTGGTGCAATTCCCGTGACATTCTTGATATAAAGATGGTAATACCCCAAGGTAGAACAGAACAAAAACTGGATTGGCATTTTGATCTGTGGAATACAACTACTTTGACCCAATCCTGGATATGGATGAGGTACTGGAGTTTGTTTCTCCTAGTCATTATGAAATAGAATGGCTTGACGGACCACAAGAATAATAGACTTTGATGAACGAATGCAATGACATACCCTAGACTATCAATTTATGATGGTTGGAATACAGCTGGAAATGGACAAATCAAGGAGCATATAACATTTTGAGTTGTGGATGCATAGATTAGTATGTCGAACTAAGTTCAACAGGTTTCTTCCAGATAACCCATGCCGAGAGATAGAATTGGCAGAGTCACAATATAGAATGAAGAACTCATCAAGAGCACTCTGGTTGTGATCTTTTGGTTCAAAAGAACTTCTGCCATATTGGCTCATGGTATTGGAAGAACGATATACTACGGACCTCGAGGACTATCACAAAGGGTTACTAATATCCTAAAGGAACTAGCAACACTATCAACATGAAGTGAGTAGAGTGATTCTTGGGTCAAGAACCTAGGAGTAGAATACCTACTACTAAATAGCATCACGAGATGCTTTCAAGAATGATGGCCAGAATCATCACACTGGGGATACGAAAGCATTGCTAAATTCTCGAGGACACCTAGGGTCATAATACTAACTCCAACATACACGTCAAGGCAACGGAGTACCTCAACACACCGATTAGTGTGCTTAATCTGGCCCAAAATACAACGGGAACATGGAGGAAATATTTGCAAGTGCATCAGACTATTTAGAAACCTGGGATGACTCGGACAGCATAACGGCTGTAAATGCTCAAAATGATTTGAGACATCCTGCAAAAATGGTGGCATAACCACTCAACATCATAATATCAAGGTTCTGAGGCTAGCTATGAACATATGGAAGTAGTAGGAACTGAACTGAGGCTTGAACTCAATAATCCTAGGCAACTATGGTTTAGTAACACGTCATCCTGAGAGATAGAAGAGAAGCCTAGTTCTTAACCCCGTAGAAAAGATGAGATGACTCAGATCAGAAGGTCATGAGGATAAGGAGTAAAAAGAGCCTTACGTTCCCTTCCACAATCAATTCCCTTATATAACTAAATCATTTCTAGACACAACTTTGACGAGCTTGGCTTGGTAATCCTACAGGCAGTCAGGCTCTGATACCAAAGCTGTCAGGACCCCGATTCTAAGTCACACCGATCTAGCCTGTAACACCTCATATCACTTTGTGGCCTCACGCACGGTATTCCCACGGGTGTCGCCTTACCATGGCCTGGGACCGTTTGCGCCTTTTAGCTCACGTATATGATAGTGTCGCTAGTATCCATATGACAGAGAACCCGGGCCGACATGACTAGTCGTGAACCCAAAGTGGCACTAACTTACGGGGACAGACATACATGAATCAACATCGAGCATGTCGGTCAGCAGCGTGTGAATACGGGTTGTAGCACTGGGCTAACAGGACTCGGGTGAACCGGGCTGTAGCAGGCTAGGCAGGACTCCGGATGTCACCGCGTGACATTTCCCTGAAGGGACAGACACAGGAACGAAGTGAATCACATGCCGGCCAGTCAAGTGTTCCGGAGCAGTAGTGCTAGGCTAGCAGGACTCCGGTGAACCGGGCTGTAGTGGACTACTATGGCTCATGGAAGCACAAGACTACATTTCCCCATAAGACAGGCTACCAAGGATAAACAACTAGGTTGTCGGATCCCACACATACCAAGCATTTCAATCATACACACAATATGCCTGATATGTGTAAATACAACATGGCATCACAACATAACTCTACGACTCAAGTATTTGTTCATTAGGCTCCAAAGAGCCAGATATTACAGACATGGGTCTCATGACCCAGCATTCAGAGCATACCAGACAAAGCACATGCGGAAGCTTAACATGTCTAAGTACAAACATCTACAAATGAAAAAAGCTGAGAAGCTTGACTAACTACCGGATCCTGTCGAGGGCACAAGATTGTAGCTGAGGTAACCAGCTAAATGTCGAAGTCCACACGGAACTACTAGCAAGACTGAAGTCTCTCTCTGCAAACACATAAATTAAGCAAACGTGAGTACAAATGTACTCAGCAAGACTTACATCAGAACTAACTACATATGCATCATTATCAACAAAGGGGTGGTGGAGTTTAACTATAGCAAGCCAGCTTTGACTCGGTGGCTATCCTGAACTACGACTGCAAGTAACTCTTTTGAGGTGGCGCACACGAATCCACATATTCACCATATCAATACACCACTATGGATCCGCTCCCGTCTCCCTATGAGAACGCCATCCATAGCACTCACGCTTATCTTGCGCATTTTAGAGTATCCACTTTCACTTGTCTATGAACGATGCAAGGGGTCCAAGTTTCCATATCCGAGGAATCCGACTATTCGAATAGATAATGATAACCCTGCAGGGGTGTACTTCTTCACACACGCTCTCGCCACTTACCACCATGTACACATCGTGTATCTCGGCAACCTTCAAGCGGAAGCCTGGCGAGGGAGTCGGCCACGACCTGACTAACCAACAAGTCTCTAGTCTAGGTTTATCGCCTATTCGGGTTCCATCCGCAAGGAGATCCGGCCGAGGTGTCGCTCACGGCCCCAAACGATGTGTACAGGGTTCCCAAGCCCACCATCCGGGTGCCACTTGGTACACCAGGCCACTGTGCCTAGTCTGTCCCAAGCCCACCTGTACCGGGTGCCACTTGGTAGACTACTAACACTACCTACAAACACCGGAAACTAGTTGCAACTCCTGGATAGAGATCAGGTAGATTAATAAGTCAAGAGGGGCACTTAAGCATTCCAATGCGTGGTAGTAACTATTCATGGATCACAAACACAGAACTCAGTTCCTGAGGACGGGTGCAATGAGACAACCCACCATGTACTCCTACATGGCCTCTCACCACTACCTTTACCAAATCTTGTTCACACACTTAGCTCTCAACAGCAGGACATGTTCACCACATTCCAATTCATCCTCGATGAATCAGACCTGACTCAACTCTAAGAAGTAGCAGGCATGACAAACAAACATGAATGAGTAGGCACATCAGGGCTCAAACAACTCCTACTCATGCTAGTGGGTTTCATCTATTTACTGTGGCAATGACAGGTCATGCAGAGGAAAGGGGTTCAGCTACTGCAGCATGTAACAGTTGAAACATTGTTGTCCTAATGCAGTAAAAGAGAGCAGGAGCGAGAGAGTGGGATTGTATCGGAATGAACAAGGGGGTTTTGCTTGCCTGGCACTTCTGAAGATAATATAGTTCTTCACCGGTGTCATCGATCACATCGTCGGAACCACGTCTATCGGGGGGGAACAATCACCGGCAAACACATAAAGAATATAATCAATGCAATGCACAATATGATGCATGATCATGACATGTCAATATGCTGTGATTTGTACTAATGCATCTAGCAACAATTTAACTGAAGTCCATATGAACCAAGGGTTCATATGCAAACTCCATAAGGGGTATTTAAAATGCCATTATCATGTTTTCACTTATACAGGGGGTATAAGTTGGTTGATCATGCATTAAAGTAGCATAAATGGATAGATTGGATTTTTCTGATAATTTTTCATATATAAATTATTTCATTTGGAGTTACGGTTGATTTTCTATGATTTTTAGAAGTTTTGGTTATTTTTTGGAATTCATAAATCATTTCTGATTTATTTTAAATTCCAGAAAAACTTTACTGCGTCAGCACTAGGTCATGGTGATGTCAGTATTGACCAAAGTCAAATCTGACTGGTGGGCTCCACCTGTCATTGACTCAGGGGGTTAACAGGGGTTATTTAACTTTAATTGTGTCACTAACAGTGCGGGTCCCACATGTCATCCACTCGGGGTTGATTAACTGGGTGATTAGCACCTAATCTAATACTACCATGTTAGCGTCGCTGGATTAAGCATCGGCGACCACATCTCGCGGCGGAGGCTCGCCGGAGTTGCTCGGGCTCGCGCTACAGGCGGCGGTTTGCGACGCGGTTGGCCTCTACGGCTAGCTGGAGGTCGCGCGCACCTAATGGAGCAGGCATGGGGGGCTACGGTGGCCTGTGGTGGCGGCAGCAGCAAGCTTTGCGGCGGCCGGAGCTCGGGTGAGCTCGGGGTCGAGGCTACAACGGCCGTGGCGATACGGGGTTAGCACCTATGGCTTCTACACGGTGCGGCGAATACATTGGATGCATGCCCGGGACCAAATGGTCACCGGAGTGTCGCCGACGTCGAGCTCATGCGGCGGTGCATCTCGGCTCTGGTGGAGGAGGCAGCTAGAGCTCGAAATCGGGCATGGAGTTAGGGGTAAACGAAGCAGGGGCTCACATGGAGTCGGCAGGGAGGCTCAGCAAGCTCGGGGAGGACCAGACGACGGCGTAATGGCGATGGCGATCCGGCGGCCATGCGCGGAGAAGACGGGTCGATGGCGAGGCAGCAGGGCGTCCGGCGGTGCATGGCTCATCGGGGACGAAGAGGAGGTCGTAGCGGAGCTCCCGGAGTCGACGGTGGAGCGAGGGGTGGCCTGTGAGCACGGTGGCAGCGAACGGCGGCGGCGGGCGCGTTTGGGTGGACGCGCGCGACAGAGACAGAGGAGGGAGAGAGAGAGAGATCGATCCAGACGGCTCCGGGGCTTATCCCCTCACCGATGAGGCAGGCAAGGAGGCAGGAGGTGGCGCGAGGAGAGAGCGCGAGCGTTGGCCACGCGCTCGGTATCCTACTGGCGAGAGAAGACGATGACTGGTCACGTCGGCTGCCTGCTGGGCTGGGCCTCAGCTACAGTGCTGGGCCACGAGGTGGGTTGCACGGGTGAGTTCACTGCCTCTCTCTGTTTTCCTATTTAAGTTTCTGTTTTCTATTGATTTAACTCTATTTTGATTTAGTATAATACTAAACCACATCTAAAAATCCTGAAATAAATTGTGGGGACATTTTGAATTATTTCCAACAACCCACATTTAGTTTCAGAATTATTTGAGCATTTCAAATAATTATAGCAATTAAATGCCCAAATTCAAATACATAATGATTTAATTCAAATGTCCAGAAATGGCCTAGAAATATGTGCATTATTTTTGGCAGAGGTTTTCACCTTTATCAAAAATCTTGAACTTTTCTAAAGGGCATTCTGGGATCATTGAAAATGTTTTTAAGTTGAACCTAGTTGAGTTCTTTTGGGTGCTAGGGATTGATCACCCCTATTTCAAATTTCTTAAATTTAAACATGATGACATGAATGCTTTCATGCAACTAGTTACAAGCAAATCTAGGGCCGTGACACGTTTCCTACCTCTAATGGGTATACTCATATTTTAGTTGCTGTTGATAGAAGCTATTCCAACTAGTAGTGCTGATCATAACACCTCTATTAAGATGCTTAAAGAAGTTATTTTTCCGAGGTTTAGAGTCCCTATATTTAATGACTGGTGGTGGTTCACATTTTATTCATGGTGCTTTTCGTAAGATGCTTGCTAAGTATGATGTTAATCATAGAATTGCATCTCCATATCATCCACAGTCTAGTGGTCAAGTAGAACTGAGCAATAGAGAGCTTAAATTAATTTTGCAAAAGACTGTTAATAGATCTAGAAAGAATTGGTCCAAGAAACTTGATGATGCATTATGGGCTTATAGAACTGCATATAAAAATCCTATGGGTATGTCTCCGTATAAGATGGTTTATGGAAAAGCATGTCACTTACCTCTCGAACTAGAACATAAGGCATATTGGGCCATTAAAGAACTCAATTATGATTTCAAACTTGCCGGTGAGAAGAGGCTTTTTGACATTAGCTCACTTGATGAATGGAGAACGCAGGCTTACGAGGATGCCAAATTGTTTAAAGAAAAAGTTAAAAGATGGCATGACAAAAGCATACAAAAATGTGAGTTTAATGTAGGTGATTATGTATTGTTATACAACTCTCGTTTAAGATTTTTTGCAGGGAAACTCCTCTCTAAATGGGAAGGTCCTTACGTCATCGAGGACGTCTATCGTTCCGGTGCCATAAAAACCAACAACTTCGAAGGCACAAATCCGAGGGTGGTGAACGGTCAAAGAATCAAACATTATATCTCAGGTAATCCCATAAATGTTGAAACTAATGTTATTGAAACCATAACCCCGGAGGAATACATAAGGGACACTTTCCAGAATGTTTTAGACTCCGAAAAGGAATAGGTACGTGGTACGGTAAGTAAACCGACTCCAAAACAGTTATAATAGCAATTTTTATCCGTTTTGGAATATTTAAAAAAATAAGAAAATAAGAAGCAGTCCAGGAAGGGCACGAGGCTTCCACGAGGGTGGAGAGCGTGCCCCCCGGACTCCGTTTTCTTGCACGATACTTCTTTCGGTCGGTAAAAATTCATTATATAATCTCCCTAAAGTTTTGACCACCGTATCATGCAAATATCTTCTGTCCTTGTTTCGAGCTGTTTTTCTGACAGATCTTGATCACCATGACGTCTTCAAGCTCCCGCAAGGACAAGTTCTTCGAGAAGGTCATCAACCCCTACCTCGCAGAGGTGCTGCAACACCCTCAAACCATTGAGATGCATGAGGGGTTGCTGCACATTCGCGATGCTGAGGGACCAAGGAGGACCAGAAGCGTGGAGACAAGGCTCGAGGCAATGGAGCAAAAAGTTTTCAAGTGCCAGGGGATGGTGGAACATGGACTCGACGCCAATCATATAATGATCACAGAGTTCACCAACAACCACAAGCTGGATGACAAGAACATTGAGGAGGCCATCTTCAAGCTTCACGAGAAAATTGAGCACCTCCAAGCACAGATCTATGACCTACAAAACCAAAACTGTGAGTATGAATATAGATTCAAGAGGATAAATTTGGCTGCAGATTTGAGGATCCCGGAGACTCGATCATCTTTCTATGATGAGCCTATGCCTTGGAAGATGGACGAGAAGCCTACATCATCAACAACTCCATCATCACCACCTCCGAGGAAAGAGACATAAACATATGGGTATGGGCACTCCCCTTGGCAACTGCCAAGCTTGGGGGAGTGCCCCAGTATCGTATCACCATCACACTTTTATCTTTATCGTTTTTCTTAGTTCGATCCTTTTGGAAATATCTTGATCTAGTAGAATAAAGTTTTAGTATGATCTAGTTTTGAGTTTTTGCTTTATGATCCTTCTATGTAATCGAGTCCGTAAGCTATATATAATAAAGATTAGTGTTGAGTCAAGGGCTTGAGTATCTTGCTATGATCTTGGGGGAATAAAATAAAAGAGAAAGAATAAAAAGAAATAAAGAGATCATATGGATCTTATGGAGAGTAATGACTTCACATATAAAGAGTATGGTGAATAAAAATTGTTGAGAGTTCACAAGCATAGTTTTGGTCATCGTTGCAATTAATAGGAAGTAGTAAAGAAAGAGAGGTTTTCACATATAAATATACTATCTTGGACATCTTTTATGATTGTGAGCACTCATTAAAATATGACATGCTAAAGAGTTGATGTTGGACAAGGAAGACAACGTAATGGGTTATGTTTTCTTACATCCGAAACAAATTATATTGTCATGGATCATCCAACATGTTGAGCTTGCGTTTCCCTCTTATGATAGCCAAATTCTTTGCACCAAGTAGAGATACGACTTTTGCTTCTAAATACCCTTAAACCCAATTTTGCCATGAGAGTCCACCATATCTACCTATGGATTGAGTAAGATCTTTCAAGTAAGTTGTCATTGTTGCAGGCAATAAAAATTGCTCTCTAAATATGTATGATTTATTAGCATGGAGAAAATAAGCTTTATACGATATTGTGATATGGAAGAAATAAAAGCAACGGACTGCATAATAAAGGTCCATATCACAAGTGGCAATATAAAGTGACGTTCTTTTGCATTAAGATTTCGTGCATCCAAGCATAAAAGCACATGACAACCTCTGCTTCCCTCTGTGAAGGGCCTATCTTTTATTCTTGTCTTATACTTCATACAAGAGTCATGGTGATCTTCACCTTTCCTTTTTACATTTTATCCTTTGGCAAGCACAATGTGTTGGAAAGATCCTGATATTTATAGCTAATTGGATGTGAGTTTTCATGAACTATTATTGTTGACATTACCCTTGAGGTAAAAGGTTGGGAGGCAATACTATAAGCCCCTATCTTTCTCTGTGTCTGATTAAAACTTCATACCCATAAATATTGCGTGAGTGTTAGCAATTGTGAAAGACTAAATGATAGTTGAGTATGTGGACTTACTAAAAAGCTCTTATATTGACTCTTTCTGATGTTATGATAAATTGCAATTGCTTCAATGACCGAGATTATAGTTTGTTAGTTTTCAATGAAGTTTATGATTCATACTTGAAACTGTGAATGAATTGTTACTTTAGCATAAGAGATCATATGACAATATATATATGTTGTTGTTCTAAGAATGATCATGATGCTCCCATGTCCGTATTTTATTTTTATCGACACCTCTATCTCTAAACAAGTGGACATATTTTTCGATTTTGGCTTCCGCTTGAGGACAAGTGAGGTGTAAGCTTGGGGGAGTTGATACGTCCATTTTGCATCATGCTTTTATATCTATATATTTATTGCATTATGGGCTGTTATTACACATTATGTCACAATACTTATGCCTATTCTCTCTTATTTTATAAGGTTTACATGAAGAAGGAGAATGCCGGCAGCTGGAATTCTGGGCTGGAAAAGGAGCAAACATTAGAGACCTATTCCGCGCAAATCCAAAAGTCCTGAAACTCCACGGGAATTATTTTTAGAATATATAAAAATATTGGACGAAGAAAGTACCAGAGGGGGCACCCACCGTCCACGAGGGTGGGGGCGCGCCTCCCTGCCTCGTGGGCCCCCTGGCAGGCCTCCGGTGCCCATCTTCTGCTATATGAGGTCTTTCGTTTGAGAAAAAATCATAAGCAAGCTCACGGGAAGAAACTCCGCCGCCACGAGGCGGAACCTTGGCGGAACCAATCTAGGGCTCCGGCGGAGCTGTTCTGCCGGGGAAACACCCCTTCGGGAGGGGGAAATCATCACCATCGTCATCACCATCGATCCTCTCATCGGGAGGGGGTTAATCTCCATCAACATCTTCACCAGCACCATCTCATCTCAAACCCTAGTTCATCTCTCGTATCCAATCTTTGTCCCAAAGCCTTAGATTGGTACCTCTGGGTTGCTAGTAGTGTTGATTACTCCTTGTAGTTGATGCTAGTTGGTTTATTCGGTTGAAGATCATATGTTCAGATCCTTTATGCATCTTAATACCTGATACGTCTCCAACGTATCTATAATTTTTTATTGTTCCATGCTATTATATTATCTGTTTTGGATGTTTGTGGGCTTTATTATAGACTTTTATATGATTTTTGGGACTAACCTATTAACCCAGAGCCCAATGCCAGTTTCTGTTTTTTCCTTGTTTTAGAGTATCGCAGAAAAGGAAAATCAAACGGTGTCCAATTGACCTGAAACTTCACGGAACTTATTTTTGTAACGGAAGCAATCCAGAAGACTTGGGGTGTACGTAAGGGAAGCAACGAGGAAGCCACGAGGCAGGGGGCGCCCCCAACCCCCTGGGCGCGCCCTCCACCCTCGTGGGCCCCTCGTGGCTCCCCCGACGTATTTCTTCCTCCTATATATATCCATATACCCTAAAAACTTCGGGGAACACAATAGATCGGGAGTTCCGCCGCCAGAAGCCTCCGTAGCCACCGAAAACCAATCTAGGCCCGTTCCGGCACCCTGCCGGAGGGGGAATCCCTCTCCGGTGGCCATCTTCATCATCCCGGTGCTCTTCATGACAAGGAGGGAGTAGTTCTCCCTCGGGGCTGAGGGTATGTACCAGTAGCTATGTGTTTGATCTCTCTCTCTCTCTCGTGTTCTTGAGGTGGCACGATCTTGATGTATCGCGAGCTTTGCTATTATAGTTGGCTCTTATGTTTCATCTCCCCCTCTACTCTCTTGTAATGGATTGAGTTTCCCCTTCGAAGTTATCTTATCGGATTGAGTCTTTAAAGATTTGAGAACACTTGATGTATGTCTGGCCGTGCGTATCTGTGGTGACAATGGGATATCACGTGATTCACTTGATGTATGTTTTGGTGATCAACTTGCGGGTTCCGCCCATGAACCTATGCATAGGAGTTGGCACACGTTTTCGTTGTGATTCTCCGGTAGTAAATTCGGGGCACTCTTCGAGGTCCTATGTGTTGGTTGAATAGATGAATCTAAGATTGTGTGATGCATATCGTATAATCATACCCACGGATACTTGAGGTGACATTGGAGTATCTAGGTGACATTAGGGTTTTGGTTGATTTGTGTCTTAAGGTGTTATTCTAGTACGAACTCTAGGGCTGTTTGTGACACTTATATGAATAGCCCAACGGATTGATTGGAAAGAATAACTTTGAGGTGATTTCTTACCCTACCATAATCTCTTTGTCGGAGTAAATAGCCATGGGTAGCCTAGCCGGCTTCCCCTGGCCCTTCTGAAAAAGTTACGAGCCCGCCCGGCTCTCAAGAATCCAAGACATGGGGCCGCCTTCCCCTAGCTGGCTGCAACCCAGGCCGGCTTTCGGAAGGCGGTCCGACTTTAGCCCTCATGAGAAGGCCGACTCCAAGAAGCCGGCCATGAGAAGGCCGACTCCAAGAAACCGAGTCCCCATAAAGCGGTCAAGACCGTACCCACAAAGTTTGCACCCACCTAACGGCGGTGCGACGGGGCATGGCTACAGTAAAGCCTGCCACCCCCGAATCCCGGAGCACGCCTGGCATGGTGCGCCGTACGGGCTAGGCACGACCCGTCCGGTGCGGCACTGTTGCCATGTTGACCCTGGCATCACCCACGACGGGCCGCCAGCGTGGCCCACAGACGGTGGGCCCCTTTGAGCAGAGAGACGCCCGAAGGCGGCCACGCCTCCAACTAGTCGGCCCAAGACAGAGCCGGCTCCCCGCAGCCGGCTTGCCGCCTTCCTCGAAGAGGACGCCCCATTAAGGAGACAAGACACGGTAAGGCTACAGCGATCGCCTGACAGGCGGCGGTACTGTAGCCGCGCTTACCACGATGAAGCTCACGTCAACAAGATGGAGCCATAGTAACCAGCCGCCGACCAGGCCCTGGACAGTGGGGCCTGCCTGACGACCAAGGGGGCGACAACTGGCGGGACCCACCAGTCGGCGGGCCCCAGCAGCCGGCGCAGAAGCCGGCGAGCGCAGTCACAGATGGCCGGGCCCCGTGCCTAGTCGGGTTACCGTTGTACCCCCGGGGGGTAGGCCTATATAAACCCCCCGGAGCACCCATGCAAAGGGTTCGACCCCCTGCTAGTTCTAGACACCATACAAGGAGAAGAAGTAGGCTAGCCGTGCCTTTCTTCCTCCTCCCCCCAAACAGCTCAAGGAGCGTTGTGTAGCTACTTGATTCATCTAGTGAGCATGCGGAGACCCCGCAGAGCAGCAGTAGGGGTGTTATCTCCACGGAGAGCCCCGAAGCTGGGTAAGATCCGCCGGCGTGCATGTCTTCGCCTTATCCTGTTTCCAGGCACCGGCGATGTCTTACTGGCTCCCACAATAATAAGCCATCCGTTGGCATATGTCGCACCTACCACCCGACATTTGCGCGCCCACCATGGGGCCAGGTGCACCGTCGTCCGGAGACCTGTTCTGGACGGGAACCTTATTCCTCCCCCGCGAGCGTAGCCAGCCTGGCATGCCCGATGGTGCTTGCCACGACGCGCTGCAAGGCATCACCAGCATCTGCGCGGCAAGCGGCCTCGCCGATATCCTCGACAAAACTCTCATTGCCGACCACCTCGCCAACCTTCTCGGCCAGCTCCATGTCTCCAGCGAGCCCGCTGCGGACCTGGAGTCGGTTGGCTCCACCGACCCGATGCCTGTCGACTCCGACACGGCCTCCTATGACACCTTCCCCACCAACGTCATGATCTACAACGACCCGCTTCCTCGAGCCGACGGTTGCAATGCTGTCACCGCCGAAGTGATGGTTGTCGGCCACGGCGGCCTGGCCGACGAGAGCGCCCACGACGCCTCGCGCGCGGCGGCCCATGACTTGTCCGCTCCCCTCCCGGCTAATGCCGACGACGAAGCACTGGAAGCACGCCGCCTCGCCCTCCTCGCAGAGGGCCAGAGGCTAGCTTCCATAAGACGCCTCACTGAGGCCTATCAGCGCGAAGCTAACCGCGCTGCCTTCGGCACGCCGGCCCCAGGAGGGCCGAGCCGGGCCGGCCTTGTCAAGCAACGCGGCGCCGTCATCGCCGACACACTGGGAGTCGACCGCCCGGTATATGCCACGCCGCTCGAGAACTTGCGCGCCGCCCAGGCGGCCGTAGACGAGTTGGACGGCTTGGAGGCCGAAGACCTCCCCCACATGACCCGGCGCATCCAGCAACTGAGCGACGCAGCCGCGCACCGGCACGAAGCAGACGCCCGCGCAGGAAGCCCTCCCCCGCGCCGAGATCACGGCGCGACGTCCCGGACGCCGGCTACGAGAGACACCCGCGCGCGGCGCGAGAAAGAGCCGGCTGCCAGCCGCAGCCGGACCCGGATCTCCATCGAGCGAGACGCGGACGGTCATCCCCGAGCCATGGAATGGCGGGGCGACCCGCCTCCGCCTCCGCCCCGTGGAGAGAGATATCCCGCCTCGCCGCCAGTGGCGCACCCGACTCTCAGCGGCCGGCTAGGCCGCCGCGAAGGAATCGGCGAGAACGACGCCCGCCATCGGATCGACCGCCTGGCGCGATCCCTGGCATTGGAAGAAGAAGACGATGTCGGCCCGCCTTGTTTCGGCCCCCGCATCCGCGACGAGCCCTTTCCCAAAGGGTTCTCGCTCCCAAGAGACACGCCCAAGTACAACGGCTCCGTGAAGCTGGAAGATTGGTTGATCGACTACTCCACGGCGGTTAGCATAGCTAACGGTAACCGGCGCGTCGCCGTAAAGTACGTGCCCCTCATGCTGCAAGGCACGGCACGGACCTGGCTCAACAGCCTCAAGCCGTGTAGCATCAACAGCTGGCTAGACTTCACCGAAGCCTTCATCCGCAACTTCACCAGCACCTACAAGCGGGCTCCCAAGCCCAGACAGCTCTCCTTGTGTGTGCAAGGCCCCGCCGAGTCCACTCGCGATTACCTCACGCGTTGGGCCGAGCTCCGCAACTCCTGTGAAGGGGTGCACGAGGTGCAAGCCATAGAATACTTCACGGCCGGATGCCGAGAAGGCACCCTCCTCAAGCACAAGCTCCTCTGCGATGAGCCGGCCACCCTCGACGAGCTTCTGGACATAGCGGACAAGTACGCCACCGCCGACTCCTCGATGAAGACCGAGCTTCGGGTAGACGCGTCCGGAAAGGTACTCAACCCGGCGCCCAAGACGCCGGCTGGGGATTTTGGCCGACACCCCAACTCGAACGACCACAAGCGCAAGGGCCCCGCGCCGCCTCCCGCCAGCCGGCAGGTGGCCACAGTCGAAGATGCGCCGCCTGAAGAGCGACCGGCGCCCAAGAAACCCAAGGGCGGCAGGCCGGCTTTCTCCTACGAGCAAACTCTCGACGCCCCTTGCAAGTTCCACAGCGGCGCGAAGCCGTCCAACCACACGACCCGGAAGTGCCATTGGCTCACCCGAATCTCTAAGGGCGAGGGTCTCTTGCCGCCTCCGCCTGCCGACCCGCCGCCTCCGGCCCCGCCGCCTCTAGCCGCTCGGCCCGCAGTCGGAGCCGTGCATGACGAGTTCCCTGACGAGAAAGCAACCTACATCGTCTTTACAAGCCAGCCCGAAGACCGGCGCAGCAAGCGCCAAGAGCGCCAGGAAGTTAGCGTGGTCGCTGCCAACCCCGCCGGACACATGCATTGGTCAGAAAAGCCCATCAGTTGGAGCCGGGCCGACCATCCGGAGGTGATGCCGTCTCCCGAATCTTATGCCTTGGTCCTGGAAGCCACCCTTGCAACGGACAGACGCGCCGCCCGCTTCCCCCGTGTGTTGATAGACGGCGGGAGCAGCATCAACATCCTGTACCGCGACACCCTGGAAAAGCTAAATGTCAAGACGAAGCAGCTCGTGCCTACTCGGACAGTGTTCCATGGCATCGTACCCGGCCTGTCCTGCGCCCCCATTGGCAAGATCAAGATTGATGTACTTTTTGGGTACAAGGAGCATTTCCGCCGGGAAGCGATCTGGTTTGAAGTGGTGGACCTGGAAAGCCCTTACCATGCGTTGCTTGGCCGACCTGCCTTGGCCAAATTCATGGCAGTTCCCCACTATGCATACCTCAAGATGAAGATACCAAGCACCAAGGGCGTCATCACCATAGCCGGCGATTACAAGAAGTCCTCTGAGTGCGCAGCAGCCAGCAGCCGGCTAGCCGAGTCCCTTGTGATTGCCGAAGAGAAGAAGATGCTGGACCGAGTTGTGGCCATAGCCGGCAAGCAGTCGGCCGCGTCCCCCGACCCCAAGGAGCTTGATGCTCAAGGATCTTTCCAGCCGGCCAAGGATACGAAGAAGATACCTCTTGACCCCGAGCACCCAGAGAGGTTTGCCGTCATCGGGGCAAACCTGAACAGCAAATAGGAAGGCGAGCTCACCGATTTCCTCCGTGAGAATCGGGACATCTTTGCATGGTCCCCCAAGGACATGCCGGGTGTTACGAGGAAATTCGCCGAGCACAAGCTACACGTTCGAGAAGACGCAAAGCCAGTCAGACAACCCCTTCGCCGATTGTCGGAGGAGAAGCGCAGGATTGTAGGGGAGGAGATAGCCCGGCTCTTGGCGGCCGGCTTCATCATGGAAGTTTTCTTTCCAGAGTGGCTCGCCAACCCGGTCCTTGTGCTAAAGAAGAACAACAAGTGGCGCATGTGTATAGACTACACGAGCCTCAACAAGGCCTGCCCCAAAGATCCTTTTGCCCTGCCAAGGATTGACCAAGTGATAGACTCCACAGCCGGATGCGAGCTGTTGAGTTTTTTGGATGCTTACTCCGGATATCATCAGATAAAGCTAGACCCGGACGACTGCCTGAAGACCGCCTTCATCACGCCATTTGGAGCCTTCTGCTACCTGACTATGACATTCGGCTTGAGAAATGCCGGTGCCACTTTTCAGCGTTGCATGCAGAAGTGCCTCCTCAAGCAACTCGGCAGAAACACTCACGTATACGTGGACGACATCATGGTGAAGACGGAGAAGCGCGGCACCTTGCTGGGAGACCTCAAGGAAACGTTCGAGAACTTACGCCGGTTCCAAATCAAGCTCAACCCCGAGAAATGCGTGTTCGGAGTGCCAGCCGGCCAGCTCCTAGGCTTCCTGGTCTCCGAACACGGCATCAAATGCAACCCGGTGAAGATCAAGGCCATCGAGAGAATGGCGATCCCCACCAAGCTTCGAGACATCTAGAAGTTCACCGGGTGCTTAGCCTCCTTGAACCGCTTCATCAGCCGGCTCGGAGAGAAAGCTCTCCCTCTCTACCGCCTCATGAAGAAGAGCACTCACTTCGAGTGGAACGACCAGGCCGACCAAGCTTTTCACGAGCTAAAGAAGATGCTGGCCACGCCGCCTGTCCTCGTGGCGCCGACTGAGAAAGAGCCCATGCTCCTCTACATCGCCGCAACCAACCGGGTGGTCAGCACCGTCATCATAGTCCAGCGCCCAGAAGAAGGCCGAGCCCAGCCGGTCCAGAGGCCGGTGTATTATTTGAGCGAGGTGCTGTCCGCCTCAAAGCAGAACTACCCGCACTACCAAAAGATGTGTTACGGCATGTACTTCACCACCAAGAAGCTGAAACCCTACTTTCAAGAGCATCCCGTCACGGTCGTATGCACCGCCCCGCTAGCCGAGATCATAGGCAGCCGGGACGCATCCGGCCGGGTGGCGAAATGGGCCATCGAGCTGGCCCCCTACACGATCTTCTACCAGCCGCGCACTGCCATCAAGTCCCAAGCACTGGCCGACTTCCTCGTCGACTGGGCCGAGACCCAGTACCTGCCGCCGGCTCCCGACTCCACCCATTGGCGCATGCACTTCGACGAGTCCAAGATGCGCACCGGCTTGGGAGCCGGCGTCGTCCTTACCTCTCCGAAAGGAAACAAGCTCAGATACACGCTACAGATCCACTTTTCCGCCTCCAACAATGTGGCCGAGTATGAGGCGCTCATACACGGGCTCCGGCTTGCCAAAGAACTTGGCATTCGCCGGATCCTATGCTATGGCGACTCGGACCTAGTGGTCCAGCAATCATCCGGCGACTGGGACGCCAAGGACGCGAATATGGTGAGCTACCGCTTCCTGGTCCAACAACTCAGCGGATACTTTGAAGGATGTGAGTTCCTCCACGTACCACGAGCCAACAATGAGCCAGCTGATGCCCTGGCTCGAATAGGCTCCACTCGGCAAGCAATTCCAACCGGGGTCGCTCTACAACGCCTCCTTAAGCCGTCCATCAAGCCGTCTCCAGAGTCCGATTCCATCTTCGTGCCGCCTGACCCCGATGCGGCCGGGTCCGGCGCGAAGAACCAAGTAGGCGACCCCAAGACCCCCGTAGCCGGCCCAGCAACTGCGGCAGCCGGCTTGGGGACTTCGGCAGCCGGCTCGGGGACTTCGGCGGCCGGCTCGGGGACTGCGGTAGCCGGCCCGGGGACTGCACCAGCACTACAGCCGGCGGCCGACTCCAGCACCTCACCGCCCAGCCCGCCCACCCTGGTAGCAGTAGCCACATTGGCGGTAGGAGAAGTCGCGGCTCCGTCATGGGCTTAGTCCATCCTCAACTTCCTGGTAAACCAAGACCCGCCGCCTGACGAAACAGAAGCAAGACAAGTCCAGCGTCGAGCCGGAGCATACACAATCGTCAACAAAGAACTACTCAAGCGCAGTGTCACTTGAATCCTCCAACGGTGCGTCGAGCAAGAGAAGGGCATTGCAATCCTCAGAGACATTCACCAAGGAGAATGCGGCCACCATGCGGCCTCAAGATCACTTGTCGCCAAAGAATTCCGCCATGGTTTCTTCTGGCCGACTGCTTTGGATGATGCCAAAGAATTAGTTAAACATTGCAAGGGGTGCCAACTCTTCAGCTCCAAGCAACACATACCGGCCTCGGCACTTAAGACCATTCCCCTCACTTGGCCCTTTGCCGTTTGGGGACTGGACATGGTGGGCCCATTCAAGACGGCGCGGCGGCATGACGCATTTGCTCGTCGCCGTGGACAAATTCACCAAGTGGATTGAGGCAAAGCCGATCAAGAAGCTGAATGGGCCGACTGCTGTGACATTCATTGCAGACATAACAGCACGGTACGGCGTGCCACATAGCATCATCACCGACAATGGCACGAATTTTGCCAAAGGAGCCTTGGCACGTTTCTGCGCAGCCCAAGGTATCCGGCTGGACTTAGCATCCGTTGCCCACCCGCAGTCAAACGGCCTGGTCGAGCGAGCCAACGGCCTCATCCTCTCCGGCATCAAGCCCCGACTGGTTGTACCTCTGGAGTGCTCAGCCGGCTGTTGGCTTGATGAGCTGCCGGCTGTCCTCTGGAGTCTGCGCACTACACCAAACAAGTCAACCGGCTTCACCCCTTTCTTCCTTGTGTATGGTGCCGAGGCGGTCATCCCAACTGACATCGAATTCGACTCACCTCGAGTAACCATGTACACGGAAGCGGAGGCCAAGGAAGCACGAGAAGACGGTGTTGACCTGCTGGAAGAAAGCCGGCTGTTAGCCCTCAGCCGGTCTGCCATCTACCAGCAGGGTTTGCGCCGTTACCACAGCCGGAAGGTCAGGCCAAGATCCTTCCAAGAGGGCGATCTTGTGCTCCGACTGATCCAGCGAACAGCCGGCCAGCACAAGCTCTCAGCCCCTTGGGAGGGCCCCTTCGTCATCAGCAGAGCTCTAGGCAACGACTCCTACTACCTGATCGATGCACAGAAGCCGAAGGCACGCAAGAGAGATGACTCCGGCAAGGAGTCGGAACGACCATGGAACGCCAACCTCCTCCGAAGATTTTATAGTTGAAAGGCAGTATGTATCACGCTAACTTTTGTATTAAGTACAAAACAATAGGCCCCCCCGAGGAGGGCTCGGGGACTGCCATCCCTTATTTATGAATGAAAAGTATCATGCTTATGACCTTGTCGTATCATTTACTTATTCCGTCCGGCACCGAGTTCGACTAGTCGGCTCGGGGACTGGCCGACTGGAGTTATGTGAGAAGTCCTACCCGTAGTCAGACAAGTAGTGTGCCGGCTCTCAAGCCTTCTCTTGCCAAAAGTCGCAGTTCGAAGAACCGGCTGTCCAGCTGGCAAGAGTTAAAGGTAGGAACGGGCTCCCAAACGAAAAACGGCTAGGGACTAACGGACTAATATAACAAAAGCTGGTTTTTCTCACACCGCCGACTGGCTACCAGAGTAGCCGGCCGGCCGGTTTCCATTCACTTCACTTTAATCCAAGAAAGCTCAAGTACTTGCCTCCCCAAAGAGGGAAGGCGGCAAAGGAAAAAGCCTAAGGATAAAAAAGCATACGCGAATGGAAACCAAACATGCACATGATAATATTTACATAAAAAGACCTCCAAGAGGCCAGCATTCAACATAGTTTGGATACACCCCCAGTGGGTGGAACTGCGAAAACTTAACAAAGATTGTTCAAAGACAACAAAGCAGGAAAGATAAAGACGGCAGGTCAAGCTGGCGGAGCGGCCGACGAGCCAGACTGGTTGGCGGAGACGGTCGTGCCGGCTGAAGGAGCGGCCGGCCGACGAACTTCGGCTTGGTCGCCGCCTCCCGCAGAGGGCGCGCTTCCACACGCCTCGTTGCTGGAGGCACGGTCGGCCTGAGGTCGGCTGGTTGTTCCACCAGCCGGCTCGACGTCTTCGCCGTCCTCGTCTTCGTCTTCTTCGCCCTCGTCGCTGGAGGCAATCTCCTCCGCCGAGTCCTCGCCCACCGCCGGGTTCAGCCCGAACCACTCCTCCGGCTGAGAAACACCATCATCATCGATTTCGGGTGCGAAAACGCTGATGTCGGTGCACTCGGCGATCGTCGAAGCTCGCTGGGCGATAGCCGGCCTCACCTCCTCCAGCTCCGCGTCGGCCTCCATCCGCCAAGTGCACAGCTGGTCCAGGCTCAGCCCTGGGTACCAAGCCCGAACGAATTCCAACGCCCGCCCGGCTCTGAGGCGGGCCGCTGACGCTTTCCAAGCCTCAAAGCGACCAACTGCGACTTCCAGCCAGTCGGCAGTTCGGCTTGGGGTGCGGGGGATCGTCTCGCCGGGCCAGAGGGCGGCCAACACTTGCGCCCCGGCATGTTGAAGCCGGCGAAGCATCCGATGAGCCGGTTGCAACCGTGCCTGGACAGCCAGGAGCTGCTCCTCAAGGGTCCGGTTTGCATCCGGCGCAATGTCGGCCCCCGCTTGACGGCGCGCCTCGCGATGGGCCTCAATGCTTTGGGCGGCGAAGGCGGAGTAGCCCGGGAAGTAATCTGCAAGAAATAACAAGCAACAGCTCAAGATAAGTCAAAAAACCCAGGCGGCAAGCGGCAGGAGAAGGGCTAAGAAGGCAACTTACCATCGATCAAGTCCTCGATCCGGCCGAAGCCTTCGTCCAGGGCTCGCCGGGTCTCAGACCAGCTCGCCGCCTCCATCTCATACTCCGCCATCAAGGCGGCTTCACTTTCCTGCGCCGCCTGCAGGGCCGCTTTGTGGCTCTCCTCTTGGTCGGCCAGCTTCTTGGCTAGGCGATCCCGTTCCTGGACCAAGGCGGCGCACTCGGCCTCCTTGGTGTGAAGGGCGGCCTTCGCTTCGCCAAGCTCCTTCCTCAAGTCGGCGTTGGCCCCTGAAGACAAAGAAAAAGAAAAACCAATAAGAAAAGAGTCGTCAAGAAAGATCCGACCCGACTGCGCAGCAGTCGGCCCGAATCTCGGGGACTACACCCAGTGGGTGCGCTGACGCGCCCCCACAGGAGACAGACAAAATCGAGTACTTACTTCGGCTGTCGGCCAGGTCGCCGGTCCGCCGGCTCAACTCTCGAGCCTGGGAGTCGAAGGCGGCAGCACGAAGGTTGTGGTATTCCTGAAAGTTTAGAAAAAAAAAGCAAAGTAAGGTGGCCGTCGAGAAAGATCCGACCCGACTGCGCAGCAGTCGGCCCGAATCTCGGGGACTACACCCAGTGGGTGCACTGACGCGCCCCCACGAAAGAAATTAAGAAAGCAAAGCAGCCAAGAACGAAGGACTCACCCGAATAGTGGCTCGCGTTGACAAGAACTCTTGGTTGAGCTGTTGCAGTAGGGTGGCCTGAGCTTGTAGCCGGCTCCGGACCCCTTGAGCCGCCGCATCCAACTCGCCAGTCCCCCCGCTGGGAGTCCACTCAGACATGGCGGTGCTGGCCGCCTCCAGACCTTCCACCGGCTGGCCTGCGCCCGCAACTCGGCGCAACTCCGGCGGAGCGGCACCTCCCCCTGCGTGCCGGCTCGCTGCCGGCTGCACCTCGAGGCCTGCTCTGTTCTCCGGCTCACCTCCGGCCGGCCCCTCTGGCGCCGCTGATGGTTGGCCGCCTTGGCCCGCTCTGGTTGGCGCCGCTGGCGGCGCTCTCCCCGCAAAGGCCACGGGTTCCTCCCCCCTCTCCAACAGCGGCGGGTCTTGGACGATCTCCTCCGCCAAGGGCAATGGGGTGTCGGGGGCCACAGCTCGGAGAGGAATGGCGAGCAGCGGAGGCTGGCTGCGCGAGCTTTCCGCCTCCGTCTCCGCGGTAGCCGCCTCCGTCTGGGCCTTGGCTGCCGCGTCGGCCTGCTCCCTCGCCGCCTGGGCGGCCGCCTTCTTCGCTGCCTCGCGCTCCTCCCGCGCTTCACGGGCGTTCCGCTCTGTGGCCTTCCTGAGATCGGCGCGGGGGTCCACGCGGCGGGAGCTCGAAGACCCTCCAGCCAGCCCCACGACGGAGCCGCCCGGGCCCCGCTCAAGGGAAAGCGGCGCCCTGTCCAGCAAGCGAGGAAAAGTTAAGAAGAATATTCGAAGAGAAAAAGAATGGTGACGAGCATGCGGCAAGGCAATTGAAGACTTACGCCAAGACCGCCTGGGGCTGCTTCACCGCCTTGCGGAAGCGGGCCGCCTTCGTGGCCGCCTCGTCTCGCTTTGTTGCCGCGGTGGAGGGCTTGGACTTCTTCGGCCGACTGCCGAAGAGGCCTAGAGCGGCCCGGCGCTTCTGCGCGCCGCCGGCAGCCGGCGCAACAAACGAGCCCGCGCCCTGTTGGTCGGCCGCCGGCTGGCGACACGGGGCGACTTCAGCTTCAAAATCGCCCGGCCAGTCCTCGAAGCTCGCGGTGAACCTTGAGCCTCCGGGCTCGGCGCTGTGCCCCACGACGGTGTCTTCCATGGCAGCCGCCCCCAAGTCCGGGTCGTCAACGTCATCCACCGTGCGGTCGGGGGCGTACTGGCGTTCAATCCCTGCCACCCCGGCCGGCGGCGCAAGAAGAGGGTTCTGCTCAAAAGAACCGACTAGTCAGAAGCCGGCCGTCATGAAGCTGGCTAACGACAAAAAGAAGATAGAGAGAGAAGCTTACCACGGGCGGAGGATTGGCGCGAGAATACGGCACCTTGCCGTATTGCCAGTCCCCGGCGAGCTTGCAGTTGGCGATGTAGTTAACCATGAGCGCCACCTCCGCGTGGGGCATTTCCCATGTGCTCAACCGGCTTGGGTCGAAGCGGCCGCTCATCTGACACATCATATGGGGGCGGCTTTGGAGAGGAAGGATCCGGCGCTCCACGAAGGCGGCCACCAAGTCGACCCCGCGCAGGCCTTCCGACTGAATCATCACCCGAAGCCGGGAGATGGCGGCGTTCCCAGCCGGAGACAATGACCGGGACCGGAAGCTCCATGAGGGCTGCCTCCCAGCCGGCGGGCCGGCTACGTAAGCCGGCAGGTTGATGTAGTCTCCTTGCTCGGCGATGTTCTTCACATAGAAATAATATCTCTGCCAGACCTTCACCGACTGGATCAGGGGGATGGGCGGGAACGGGTTGTTCTCGCTCGCCCTCCTCATGGCGATGAAGGCTCCGCAGGGGGCGGGCACGCCGGCGACGACTGTGCCGAGCTTGCTCTGGAAGAACTCTCCCCAGAGCTCCAGCGTGGGGAGCAGCCCCAAGAAGCCTTCGCAGAGGGAGACGAAGGCCGACAGCAGCATCACCGCATTGGGCGTAAGGTGATGCGGCTGGAGGTTGTAGAACTCCAGGAAAGAGCACAGAAACCCGCTCGCCGGAAGGCCGAAGCCGCGCAGGCAGTGCGAGCGGAAGACGACCCGCTCGCCCTCCTCCGGCGCCGGCGAGATCTCCTTCGCGGGCGCCAGCGGACCTGTACGCGGTCGGCGCCGGGCAGGCGCCGAGTCTGGCGAAGGAACTCCACGTGGTCTTCATGGACGTTGGAGCCGTCCCACGAGCTTGACAACGCCATGGGAGCGAGGCGGTGTAGAGACGCGACGGCGCTGAGACGGGAAGCTGCGACGGCAGCGAGAGGAAGAAGACGAGGGTTAGGAGGGGCGGAGCGGGAGGGAGCGTGCGAACCTCTGTCGCTCTCCCTCCTCCCCCTACTTATAGGCTCACGTGGCGGAGCCGAGGAGGCGCGGCGTGGGGAAGCGTGGGGATCGATCGTGCCCACTCCCCACGTCCCGCGATTATCGAGCCTTAACGGCGAAACAAAACTGCCTCGAGAAGGCGAGCGGCCCCTGTGGGCCACAGAAGATCCGTGCCCGGACCAAGGCTCGCGAGTGGCGGGCCCGGGCCTGCGGCGGTGTCCCGTCGCGCGCATGCGCTCGCAGGATCTCGCTGCCACGTGGCCGCGGGGGGGGGGGGCGTAGTCAACGCGCAGGTCCTCCCTCCTCCTGCCTGTAAGACGCGGGGCTCTCTGAAGTTGGCGTACACCCGCTAAGCCGGCTCTTCAGGATGGGAAGCTGACCAAGCTTCTCGCCCCCCTGCTCACCTTGGAGCTCGATCAGCTTCGGGGACTACTGTCGGAGTAAATAGCCATGGGTAGCCTAGCCGGCTTCCCCTGGCCCTTCTGAAAAAGTTACGAGCCCGCCCGGCTCTCAAGAATCCAAGACATGGGGCCGCCTTCCCCTAGCTGGCTGCAACCCAGGCCGGCTTTCGGAAGGCGGTCCGACTTTAGCCCTCATGAGAAGGCCGACTCCAAGAAGCCGGCCATGAGAAGGCCGACTCCAAGAAGCCGGCTCCCCATAAAGCGGTCAAGACCGTACCCACAAAGTTTGCACCCACCTAACGGCGGTGCGACGGGGCGTGGCTACAGTAAAGCCTGCCACCCCCGAATCCCGGAGCATGCCTGGCTTGGTGCGCCGTACGGGCTAGGCACGACCCGTCCGGCGCGGCACTGTTGCCATGTTGACCCTGGCATCACCCACGACGGGCCGCCAGCGTGGCCCACAGACGGTGGGCCCCTTTGAGCAGAGAGACGCCCGAAGGCGGCCACGCCTCCAACTAGTCGGCCCAAGACAGAGCCGGCTCCCCGCAGCCGGCTTGCCGCCTTCCTCGAAGAGGACGCCCCATTAAGGAGACAAGACGCGGTAAGGCTACAGCGATCGCCTGACAGGCGGCGGTACTGTATCCGCGCTTACCACGATGAAGCTCACGTCAACAAGATGGAGCCACAGTAACCAGCCGCCGGCCAGGCCCTGGACAGTGGGGCCTGCCTGTCGACCAAGGGGCCGGCAGCCGGCGGGACCCACCAGTCGGCGGGCCCCAGCAGCCGGCGCAGAAGCCGGCGAGCGCAGTCACAGACGGCTGGGCCCCGTGCCCAGTCGGATTACCATTGTACCCCTGTGGGGTAGGCCTATATAAACCCCCCGGAGCACCCATGCAAAGGGTTCGACCCCCTGCTAGTTCTAGACACCATACAAGGAGAAGAAGCAGGCTAGCCGTGCCTTTCTTCCTCCTCCCCCCAAACAGCTCAAGGAGCGTTGTGTAGCTACTTGATTCATCTAGTGAGCATGCGGAGACCCCGCAGAGCAGCAGTAGGGGTGTTATCTCCACGGAGAGCCCCGAAGCTGGGTAAGATCAGCCGGCGTGCATGTCTTTGCCTTATCCCGTTTCCAGGCACCGGCGATGTCTTACTGGCTCCCACAATGATAAGCCATCCGTTGGAATATGTCGCACCTACCACCCGACACTCTTCGTTTGTTCTCCGCTATTAGTGACTTTGGAGTGACTCTTTGTTGCATGTTGAGGGATAGTTATGTGATCCAATTATGTTATTATTGTTGAGAGAACTTGCACTAGTGAAAGTATGAACCCTAGGCCTTATTTCCTAGCATTGCAATACCGTTTGTGCTCACTTTTATCATTAGTTACCTTGCTGTTTTTATATTTTCAGATTACAAAAACCTTTATCTACCATCCATATGCCACTTGTATCACCATCTCTTCGCCGAACTAGTGCACCTATACAATTTACTATTGTATTGGGTGTGTTGTGGACACAAGAGACTCTTTGTTATTTGGTTGCAGGGTTGCTTGAGAGAGACCATCTTCATCCTATACCTCCTACAGATTGATAAACCTTAGGTCATCCACTTGAGGGAAATTTGCTACTGTCCTACAAACCTCTGCACTTGGAGGCCCAACAACGTCTACAAGAAGAAGGTTGTGTAGTAGACATCAAGCTCTTTTCTGGCGCCGTTGCCGAGGAGGTTAGCGCTTGAAGGTATATCTTTAGATCTTGCAATCGAATCTTTTTGTTTCTTGTTTTAGCACTAGTTTAGTTTATAAAAGAAAACTACAAAAAAATGGAATTGAGTTTGTCTCATACGCTTCATCTTTTTAATATCTTTCGTGAGTATGATGGAAAGGAAAATTGTGCCAAAGTGGTAGAAGAAGAATGCATTAAAATGTTTGGCACTAAATCTTTGAATGATGAGCATGATTGAAATGTTGTTATTATGAACTGCTTGAATATCCATGGTACTAATGATGATTGCACTAGTTATGATGAAAATGTCTCCTATAAACATGTCAATTTTTGTGGAGTGCATTGGGTTTGTAAGTACACACCAAATAGGGAAGATAGATATTGCAAGAGGCATAAGTACTTAGAAACTAAATTGTTGCAAGAAAGGCTAGATAATTGTGCTGAAAATTTAAATTTTCTTGGCCGTACTTGTGGACTTTGCAATGAAAGTGGTCATTTAGCTATCCGATGCAAATTGTTTCATGATCTAATCGTGTCCAAAAATTGTGATGACTTGATTTCCCTTGCACATTATAGTGAACTCAGTTTGCTTATGGGTTACAAAGAAATGAAACATATAACTGGGCATCTTCCAGAATTTGCCCGTTATAAACTTCTTGGCTTTGATCTAGAGGAAATTTATATGTATTGTGCGGTGAATTGTATTGAAAATCCTTATATTGCCAACTACATAAAGAAAAGAAAACAAATAGAAGATGCAGAGAATACTAATGAAAGGGAAGAGACTTCCCAATACCCTCCTATTATTTCTTATGATGAATCAGGTAACAAGGAGGAGCCTCCTATTCAATCAATCTCATTAATAAGGAGCTACGAAAAGAGGATTGAACCCACACATGATGTGGTGAAGAAGAAGAAGAAAAGAAGAAGGAAGAGAGGTAAAAAGATATCTCTCCCAAATAGTGTTGCTCCTATCACTATTGTGCCTCATGAAAATATAATTGTGGAAGATAATGATACTTCTTATGATCTTAAAAATCTTTCGACACTTGCTTGGAAGAATATGATAATTGCTATACTAGTGGTGCTATCCATACTATTAATGATGAGAGTGATTATGCTTATGATATGAAAAGTCCCAAGCTTGGGATGCTATGTTTGATGAAGATGATGTTTTTGAGAATATATTTGCTGCAATTAATGTTTGTCCCGAGCTTGGGGAAGCTATGATTAATGAAGATGATATTTTTAGTCTCCCAAGTTTCGATATGCAAATTTATAATGACGATAGCATGCCTCCTACTTATGCTGATTATTGTGATGATACTTATGCTATAAAAAGTAGTGATTATATTTATAAAACTTGTCATGATTCTGATTACCCCTTTTCTGAACATTACTCTTTTAATGTGGAAACAATTTATAGTATTCGAGTCTCTTATGATGCTCCAACTATTCCGAATAAGAAGAATTTTCCTTATGTGGAGAGTAATAAAAATTCTATGCTTGTAGATCAAGAAAATAATGCTTTAGGTGCTGGTTATATTTTTGAATTCATTCATGATGCTACTGAAAATTATTATGAGTGAGGAATATATGCTTGTAGGAATTGCAATAATATCAAGTTTCCTCTCTATGTGCTTAAAATTTTGAAGTTCTGCTTGTTTTACCTTCCTATGCAAGTTGATTCTTGTTTCCATAAGTTGTTTGCTCACAAAATCCCTATGCATAGGAAGTGGGTTAGACTTAAATGTGCTAGTCATATTCTTCATGATGCTCTCTTTATGATACAATTCTTATCTTTTATGTGAGCATCATTGAAATCATCATGCCTAGCTAGGGGCGTTAAACGATAGCGCTTGTTGGGAGGCAACCCAATTTTATTTTAGCTCCTTGATTTTTGCTCCTGTTTAGTAATAAATAATTCATCTAGCCTCTGTTTAGATGTGGTTTTATGCTTTTAATTAGTGTTTGTGCCAAGTAGAACCTTTGGGAAGACTTGGGGAAAGTCTTTGTGATCATGCTGTAAAAAAACAGAAACTTTAGCGTTCACGAGAATTGCTGCCATTTTTTTATTGGAGAGTGATATTTAGTTAATTCTTTTTGCAGATGATTAATAGATAAATTACTCACGTCCAGAAATTTATTTCAGAATTTTTGGTGTTCCATAAGTTTGCATTAGTTACAGATTACTACAGACTATTCTGTTTTTGACAGATTCTGTTTTTCATGTGTTGTTTACTTATTTTGATGAATCTATGGCTAGTAAAATAGTTTATAAACCATCGAGAAGTTGGAATACAGTAGGTTTAACACCAATATAGATAAATAATGAGTTCATTACAGTACCTTGAAATGGAGTTTTGTTTTCTTTCGCTAACGGAGCTTACGAGTTTTCTGTTAAGTTTTGTGTTGTGAAGTTTTCAAGTTTTGGGTAAAGATTCGATGGACTATGGAATAAGGAGTGGCAAGAGCCTAAGCTTGGGGATGCCCAAGGCACCCCAAGGTAATATTCAAGGACAACCAAAATCCTAAGCTTGGGGATGCCCCGGAAGGCATCCCCTCTTTCGTCTTCGTTCATCGGTAACTTTACTTGGAGCTATATTTTTATTCGCCACATGATATGTGTTTTGCTTGGAGCATCATCTTATTTTCTTTTGTTTGGCTTGTTGTTTGAATAAAATACCAAGATCTGAAATTATTAAATGTTAGAGAGTCTTCATATAGTTGCATAATCATTCGACTACTCATTGATCTTCACTTATATCTTTCAGAGTAGTTTGTCATTTGCTCTAGTGCTTCACTTATATCTTTTTAGAGCACGGTGGTGGTCTTATTTTATAGAAATAGATGAACTCTCATGCTTCACTTATATTATTTTGAGAGTCCTAAACAGCATGGTAATTTGCTTTGGTTATGAATTTAGTCCTAATATGATGGGCATCCAAGAGGGATATAATAAAAACTTTCATATAAAGTGCATTGAATACTATGAGAAGTTTGATACTTGATGATTGTTTTGAGATATGAGGATGGTAATATTAGAGTCATGCTAGTTGAGTAGTTGTGAATTTGAGAAATAATTGTGTTGAAGTTTTTGATTCCCGTAGCATGCACGTATGGTGAATCGTTATGTGATGAAGTCGGAGCATGATTTATTTATTGATTGTCTTCCTTATGAGTGGCGGTCGGGGACGAGCGATGGTCTTTTCCTACCAATCTATCCCCCTAGGAGCATGCACGTAATACTTTGTTTCGATAACTAATAAATTTTTGCAGTAAGTATGTGAGTTATTTATGACTAATGTTGAGTCCATGGATTATACGCACTCTCACCCTTCCACCATTGCTAGCCTCTTTAGTACCGCGCAACTTTCGCCGGTACCTTAAACCCACCATATACCTTCCTCAAAACAGCCACCATATCTACCTATTATGGCATTTCCATAGCCATTCCGAGATATATTGCCATGCAACTTTCCATCATTCTATTTATTATGACACACTCCATCATTGTCATATTTCTAGGCATAATCATGTAGTTGACATTGTATTTGTGGCAAAGCCACCGTTCATAATTCTTTCATACATGTCACTCATGAGTCATTGCACATCCCGGTACACCGCCGGAAGCATTCATATAGAGTCATATTTTGTTCTAAGTATCGAGTTTTAATTCCTGAGTTGTAAGTAAATAAAAGTGTGATGATCATCATTATTAGAGCATTGTCCCAGTGAGGAAAGGATGATGGAGACTATGATTCCCCCACAAGTCGGGATGAGACTCCGGACGAAATTAAATAAATAAAAGAGGCCAAAGAAGCCCAAATAAAAAAATAGAAAAGAGGCCATAAAAAAGAGAGAAGGCCCAAATAAAAAAATAAAAAAAATAAAAAATAAAAAATGAGAGAAAAAGAGTGAAGGGGCAATGCTACTATCCTTTTACCACACTTGTGCTTCAAAGTAGCACCATGATCTTCATGATAGAGAGTCTCCTATGTTGTCATTTTCATATACTAGTGGGAATCTTTCATTATAGAACTTGGCTTGTATATTCCAATGATGGGCTTCCTCAAAATGCCCTAGGTCTTCGTGAGCAAGCGAGTTGGATGCACACCCACCTAGTTTCTTTTTGAGCTTTCATACACTTATAGATCTAGTGCTTCCGTTGCATGGCAATCCCTACTCACTCACATTGATATCTTTTGATGGGCATCTCCATAGCCCGTTGATACGCCTAGTTGATGTGAGACTATCTTCTCCCTTTTTGTCTTCTCCACAACCACCATTCTATTCCACATATAGTGCTATATCCATGGCTCACGCTCATGTCTTGCGTGAAGATTGAAAAAGTTTGAGAACATCAAAAGTATGAAACAATTGCTTGGCTTGTCATCGGGGTTGTGCATGATTTAAATATTTTGCGTGGTGAAGATAGATCATAGCCAGACTATATGATTTTGTAGGGATAACTTTCTTTGGCCATGTTATTTTGAGAAGACATAATTGCTTTGTTAGTATGCTTGAAGTATTATTATTTTTATGTCAATATTAAACTTTTGTCTTGAATCTTATGGATCTGAATATTCTTGCCACAATAAAGAATTACATAGAGAAATATGTTAGGTAGCATTCCACATCAAAAATTCTGTTTTATCATTTACCTACTCGAGGACGTGCAGGAATTAAGCTTGGGGATGCTGATATGTCTCCAACGTATCTATAATTTTTGATTGTTCCATGCTATTATATTATCTGTTTTGGATGTTTGTGGGCTTTATTATACACTTTTATATGATTTTTGGACTAACCTATTAACCCAGAGCCCAGTGCCAGTATCTGTTTTTTCCTTGTTTTAGAGTATTGCAAAAAAGGAAAATCAAACAGAGTCCAATTGACCTGAGACTTCACGGAACTTATTTTTGGAACCGAATCAATCCAGAAGACTTGGGGTGTACGTAAGGGAAGCAACGAGGAAGCCACGAGGTAGGGGGGCGCGCCCACCCCCTGGGCGTGCCCTCCACCCTCGTGGGCCCCTCATGGCTCCCCCGACGTATTTCTTCCTCCTATATATATCCATATACCCTAAAAAACTTCGGGGAACACAATAGATCGGGAGTTCAGCCGCCAGAAGCCTCCGTAGCCACCGAAAACCAATCTAGACCCGTTCCGGCACCCTGCCGGAGGGGGAATCCCTCTCCGGTGGCCATCTTCATCATCCCGGTGCTCTCCATGATGAGGAGGGAGTAGTTCTCCCTCGGGGCTGAGGGTATGTCCCAGTAGCTATGTGTTTGATCTCTCTCTCTCTCGTGTTCTTGAGGTGGCACAATCTTGATGTATCGCGAGCTTTGCTATTATAGTTGGATCTTATGTTTCTTCTCCCCCTCTACTCTCTTGTAATGGACTGAGTTTCCCCTTCGAAGTTATCTTATCGGACTGAGTCTTTAAAGATTTGAGAACACTTGATGTATGTCTTGCCGTGCGTATCTGTGGTGACAAAGGGATATCACGTGATTCACTTGATGTATGTTTTGGTGATCAACTTGCGGGTTCCGCCCATGAACCTATGCATAGGGGTTGGCACACGTTTTCGTCGTGATTCTCCTGTAGAAACTTTGGGGCACTCTTTGAGGTCCTATGTGTTGGTTGAATTGATGAATCTAAGACTGTGTGATGCATATCATATAATCATACCCACGGATACTTGAGGTGACATTGGAGTATCTAGGTGACATTAGGGTTTTGGTTGATTTGTGTCTTAAGGTGTTATTCTAGTACGAACTCTAGGGCTGTTTTTGACACTTATAGGAATAGCCCAACGGATTGATTGGAAAAAATAACTTTGAGGTGGTTTCTTACCCTACCATAATCTCTTCGTTTGTTCTCCGCTATTAGTGACTTTGGAGTGACTCTTTGTTGCATGTTGAGGGATAGTTATGTGATCCAATTATGTTATTATTGTTGAGAGAACTTGCACTAGTGAAAGTCTGAACCCTAGGCCTTGTTTCCTAGCATTTCAATACCGTTTGTGCTCACTTTTATCATTAGTTACCTTGCTGTTTTTATATTTTCAGATTACAAAAACCTTTATCTACCATCCATATACCACTTGTATCACCATCTCTTCGCCGAGCTAGTGCACCTATACAATTTACCATTGTATAGGGTGTGTTGGGGACACAAGAGACTCTTTGTTATTTGGTTGCAGGGTTGCTTGAGAGAGACCATCTTCATCCTACGCCTCCTACGGATTGATAAACCTTAGGTCATCCACTTGAGGGAAATTTGCTACTGTCCTACAAACCTCTGCACTTGGAGGCCCAACAACGTCTACAAGAAGAAGGTTGTGTAGTAGACATCAATACCCCTCTGATTATGAACATGAATATGATTTTTGAGTAGTTACGTTTGTTCCTGAGGACACGGGAGAAGTCTTGCTATAAGTAGTCATGTGAATTTGGTATTCGTTCGATATTTTGATGAGATGTATGTTGTCTTTCCTCTAGTGGTGTCATGTGAACGTTGACTACATGACACTTCACCATTGTATGGGCCTAGAGGAAGGCATTGGGGAGTAATAAGTAGATGATGGGTTGCTAGAGTGACACAAGCTTAAACCCTAGTTTATGAGTTGCTTCGTAAGGGGCTGATTTGGATCCATATGTTTCATGCTATGGTTAGGTTTACCTTAATACTTCTTTTGTAGTTGCGGATGCTTGCAATAGGGGTTAATCATAAGTGGGATGCTTGTCCAAGGAAGGGCAGTACCCAAGCACCGGTCCACCCACATATCAAATTATCAAAGTACCGAACGCGAATCATATGAGCATGATGAAAACTAGCTTGATGATAATTCCCATGTGTCCTCGGGAGCACTTTCCTTTATATAAGAGTTTGTCCAGGCTTGTCCTTTGCTACAAAAAGGATTGGGCCATCTCGATGCACCTTATTTACTTTATTTACTTGTTATCCGTTACAAATTACCTTATTACAAAACTATCTGTTACCGATAATTTCAGTGCTTGCAGAGAATACCTTACTGAAAACTGCTTATCATTTCCTTCTGCTCCTCATTGGGTTCGACACTCTTACTTATCAAAAGGACTACGATACATCCCCTACACTTGTGGGTCATCAGGTGGCGTGAGTGACAGAAGCACAAACCCGAGTAATGTGTGGCGCCATATGAGTTCTATGCTTCGTGCTGCGGTGGCGGTAGAGAGGATGGTTGTATGGTTGAATGGTGCTGCTGCTTGCCACGGGACTCGATTGTATGGTCGCCAGCGTTCCTGCCTTCCATGGTGCCTCCCCTATCCCTCCTACAACAGGTGGTCTCCACATGCCGGACAACGATCGAGGGCATTGACCACCATGGTCTGTCCCACGCTGCCAGGCCTCTCCGACCTCTTGCGGTGGCTTTCTATTGCCCCTGCACATGGAGGAACTCCCCGTGGCCCGAGCATCATTCTCAGCGCGGCTGACCACCGCCCCGCACGTCCTGCTCCAACGCTCACCAAGTGTTCGACGTAATGTTGGGACGGCTGTAGGTAAAAACAAAATTTTAGTTCAGTCTTGAAAATGTGTTGCCATACCCTTAATTTTGTGTTCTTCCACATGATTAGATTTGACTTTACCATTATCATATCAAATTATTGAATCTAAAGAATAATACATGAATGACTCACGTGAGTTTGTGAGTCATCTCGTGTGACTATTTCCAACAATTTGTAGTGCACCTATAAGCACTGAAGGTGATGGATGGCTTCATTGTGATCTTGATATGTTCACTTTCTTCCCAAATTAATTTGGTAAGCAGCCTTATCAGTTGTACGATCTCTTGGTGTTTACTCCTTGGCCCAATATTTATTTTCTTGCTTAGCCGACTCATGGTCTCCAAAATTAGGTCATAGTAGATGATTATTTCCTTTACTCACATCTAACTGATGTATATCCTGGTGTGTTAGTTCATTTCCAAATTAGTATGTAAAGTAGGATTAATAGTTACACTTACACAACCTCTTCGTGTTCTCTTTGGTCCAATATTTATCATCTGCTTAACTAACTAATGTTCTCCAAAACTAGGCCATATGATTAGTTCCACATAAATTATTGTAATTCTACTTTTTCGGTGGCTCGAAGAATATCATTTTGTCATAACATTTGAAAATGAGTTTATTTACCTACACTATTGGTCTTATTTATCAGTTAACAAAGATGTTTGTGAAAAACTAAATTAGGAAACATAGTGAAGCTTGCTGAGAACCTGGATAGAGAGACCTAGAAGGCTCATTTCATTCATTTGTGTTGCTTGTCCACCCTGAAATGTTGTGCTCATTAGATGGATCTGCTTTGTAGAAATCACAAGTACCGATGGAAGTTTTTCCTTCTGTCACGCCGTGTTTTGAGGTATGGATTTCATCATAACATCGTGTTTGAATTTTGTAGCATCGGCCAACCAACAGATCTGATTATGTAATCCCATGTGGCAGCCGCGGTGGTGCTGATGCACTCATGAGACATGACCGACAAGCGGCAACAACTCAACTCCTGGTTTCCCCAACTCGGTCATGTCCATGTGATGCTGCCTACAGCCTCTCATGCTCAAGTTGGTGGTCCTAGATTGAATGGGTCGTCATTGATGATGTTACTTTCGAGTTAAACAGTTGATCAGGTGACGCTGCTAGAGATCATGGTGGGGGGGGGGGTTCAAGATGGACCTCATGGATGAACGACGGGGTGACACACTGCCCCTCTGTCAGATACACTCTGCTGTCGATGTTGTGTCGACGGTGCCGAGCAATTTCCCTGTAAGCAGATAGCTAACTGACTTAATCCATGATTAAATCTCGTAATTAGCCTTGACATGTCATTGGTTTTAGTTCCCACATCGTCTGACTCTGTTCCAACAAGTGGCGATGGTTAGGATGAATTTGTAGCCCCCTTTGCCTGTTGGTACCCATTGCACAGCATTCTGCTAGCATTTTGGATTCAACTTGCCCCGTTTCAATCCTCTCAATGTAATTAAGATTCCGATTCCTCCATGTCTCCATCCTTCTCAAACATCTTGCTTCACTATGAGGTTACCCTATATGACAGTTGACTATTACTGCAATGCCTTTTGTAATTATGTTCGTCAATGAGTGAACATTCGTAATACTTACCATGTGAAAAAGCATGATTATTTATTGGTCTTTTCGATTGTGGGGAAAATGTGTTATCTGATTTCCTATATCAAAACAACGAAGCATACTTTTTTATGGTACATGGATTTAACTGATTGGAAACTGTAGGAAATCTCCGTACTAAAAATAAATAACATAACTCATTTCAGTTATTTTAAAATGCTAATGTGAACATTGAGGATAAGAATTTCATGATAATGCTAAGCCTTTGTAGGTTTGCACCAAACTGTATTCGTTGAAGATAAATATCAAAATTTCATTGAATCTTTAATAGCTATTTTTATTTTCATTCGATCACACCTTTTCTTGATGCTAAGGCAAAAAGTCCCGCAGCAACGCGCGGGGTATCATCTAGTTCTTGTAACAATAGAACCAACCTAATCAACCTAGGTTTAGCATCTTTCTTTTCTAGAAGATATTTAATAGCAGCATGATTAGTGTGCACGGTTACTTTAGAATCAACAATATAAGATCTGAATTTATCACATGCAAACACAACTGCTAAAAATTCTTTTTCAGTAGTAGCATAATTTCTTTGAGTGTTGTCTAGAGTTTTACTAGCATAATGGATAACATTTAATTTCTTATCAACTCTTTGTCCTAGAATAGCACCAAAAACATAGTCACTAGCATCACACATAATTTCAAAAGGCAAGTTCCAATCAGGTGGTTGAAAAATAGGTGTAGAGGTTAAGGCTTTATTAAGTGTTTCAAAGGCTTCTACACAATCATCATCGAAAACTAATGAACATCTTTTTGCAAGAGATTAGAAACATGCCTAGAAATTTAGAGAAGTCTTTAATAAACCTTCTCTAGAAACCAACATGACCAAGGAAACTGCTTATACCTTTTATATCTTTACGACATGGCATTTTCTCAATTGCATCAACCTTGGCTTTGTCTACGTACTTCAATACCTCATTCCGAAATTTTATGCCCCAAGACAACACCTTCATTCACCATAAAGTGGCACTTCTCCTAGTTCAAGACAAGATTAGTTTGTTTACTTGTTTGCAAAACTCGATCAAGGTTGCTTAAGCAATCATCAAAAGAAGTCCCATAAATGGAAAAATCATCCATGAAAACCTCCACAATCTTTTCAAAAAAAATAAGAGAAACAACAGTCATACATCTTTGAAAGGTCGCAGGTGCATTGCATAAACCAAAAGGCATACGTCTATAAGCATAAGTTCCAAAGGGACAAGTGATTTTTTTTCTTGATCTTCTTGTGACACGGTTATTTGAGATAAACCAGAATATCCATCATGGAAACAAAAGTGTGTATGCTTAGACAATCTTTCTAACATTTGATTAATAAAAGGTAGGGGGTAATGATCTTTTCTAGTAGCTTTGTTTAATTTCCTAAAATCAATTACCATTCTATAGCCAGTTAAAATTCTTTGTGGAATGAGCTCATTTTATCATTAGGAACAACAATAATGCCTCCTTTCTTGGAACACAATTAACATGACTTACCCATCTACTATCAGCTATGGGATAGATTATACCTACTTCTAGAAGGTTTAATATTTCAGTTCTTACCACATCCTTCGTCTTAGGATTTAACCGTCGTTGGTGATCAACAACTGGCTTAGCATTTGGCTCCATATTTCTCTTGTGCTGACAAAGAGTGGGACTAATGCCCTTAAGATCATCCGGAGTATATCCACTAGCTGCACGGTGCTTCCTCAGAATTTTAAGTAGTCTTTTCTCTTCATGCTCTCAAAGGTTAGCACTAATAATAATAGGATATATTTTATTTTCAACAAGATAAGCATATTTCAAAGTATCAGGTAATTGCTTCAATTCAAACATGGTGTCACCCTCAGGTGGAGGAGGACCTCCAAGGGTTTCCACATGCAAATTATGTTTAAGGATAGGTGGTTGATCAAAGAACATCTTATCTATTTCATTTCTTTCGTTCATATGCTTATCATTCTGATGGTCTAGAAAATATTGTTCTAACAGATTAGTAGGAGGTACGTGATAACCCACAAGTAAAGGGGATCGTTTGCAGCCTTCTTCGATAAATAAGAGTGTCGAACCCAATGAGGAGCTAAAGGCAGAACAAATATTCCCTCAAGTTCTATTGACCACCGATACAACTCTACGCACACTTGGTGTTTGCTTTACCGAAAACAAGTATGAAACTAGTTTGTAGGTGTGATGCTAAAACTAGTTTGCAAGAAAAAACTAGAAGTACTTTGCAATATAATAAAATTTAGGTGTTTAGTAAAGGGTTTGTGTCAACAAGAAAGTTATTTGTCCCTAGGCAATCGATAACAAGTACCGGTAATCATTCTTGTAATTTTATATGACGGACAAGCATGAGCTAACATACTTTCTCTACTTGGATCATATGCACTTATGATTGGAACTCTAGCAAGCATCCACAACAACTAAAGATCATTAAGGTCGTGAAACCCAACCATAGCATTAAGTATCAAGTCCTCTTTACTCCCATACGCCATAACCCACCTATCCGCGTTTAGGCTGTTGTCACCCCCGCAACACTAACAATAAGCAAACCATGAACATATTGCAACACCCTATAGTGGGGTCCCCTCATGTTTGCGCGAGAACGGAGGGCACTGTAGGACAACACCATAAATAAAATATACAATCATACCAACCAAGATCGTGATTAACCCACAGGACAAAATGGATCTCAAACATCATAGGATAACCATAGATCATTTGAAATAATAATGGAGTTGAGCACCATGTTTAAGTAGAGATTACAATAGGGAGAAGAGGTGTTACACCGCTGCATAGAGGGGGAGAAAGTTGGTGCTGACGGTAGCAAGATTGTTGATGTAGATCGTCGTCATGATCCTAGCCCCGGCGGCGTTGTGGCGCCACCAGGAGAGAGGGGGAGAGAGCCCCTCCTTCTTCTTCTTCCTTGGCCTCCCCCTAGATGGGAGGAGATTTCCCCCTTTGGTCCATGGCCTCCATGGCCGTGGAGGGGCGGGATCCCCTCCAAGAATGGATCTCCCTCTCTGTTCACTTCTGTTTCGCGTTCCCCAGATATGGCCGAAAATTGTTTCTTATATTCCCGGAGATCCGTACCTCCGATTGCGCCGAGATTTTAACATGATTTTTCCGGATATAAGCTTCCTTTCGCCCGAAGTAGAGCTCCAACCGACGTTTGAGGAGGGCACAACCCACCACCACACGCCAGGGGCCTTTGGCGCGCCCTGGTGTCTTGTGGGTTGTGTGGGCCTCCGTTTGCGGTGATTCAAGCTCCCAAAAATCACACATATTCCAAAATAATTCTCCGTAAAAATTTATTGCATTTGGACTTCGTTTGATATGGATATTCCGCGATACAAAAAACATGCAAAAAACAGGAACTGGCACTGGTCACTGGATCAGTAGGTTAGTCCAATAAATCATATAAAAAGTTGCCAAAAGTATGTGAAAGTTGTATAATATTGGCATGAAACAATCAAAAATTATAGATACGACGGAGACGTATCAACATCCCCAAGCTTAATTCCTGCTCGTCCTTGAGCAGGTAAATGATAAAAAAGATAATTTTTGATGTGGAATGCTACCTAGCATAAACTTGATCATATATCTAATCATGGCATGAATATTAAGACATAAGTGATTCAAAGCAATATTATATAATTTGACATAAAGACATCAATACTCAGGCATCCCAACAAATAATCATCTTTCAAAATATCAACGCTAAAGAAAGCTATCCCTACAAAATCATATGGTCTTGTCATGCTCTGTCTTCTTAACACAAAGTATTTATCATGCACAACCCCGATGACAAGCCGAGCAATTGGTTCCTACTTTTTAACGCGCTTCAGCTTTTTCAACCCTCACGCAATACATGAGCACAAGCCATGGATATAGCACTATAGGTGGAATAGAGTATGATGATAGGGGTAAATATACAGAAGACAAAAAAGTAAGAAAGTCTCACATCGACACGGCTAACTGACGGGCTATGGAGATGCCCATCAATCGATATCAATGCGAGGAGTAGGGAATGCCATGCAACGAATGCACTAAGAGTTATAAGTGTATCAAAGCTCAATATGAAAACTAAGTGGGTGTGCATCTAATCTTATAATGAAAAATTCCCACTAGTATATGAAAGTGACAACATAGGAGACTCTCCATATGAAAATATGGTGCTACTTTGAAGCACAAGTGTGGTAAAGGATACTAACAATACCCCTTCTCTCTTTGCTTATTTTTCTTCATTTTTTCCTTTTTTCCTTTTTTATTTTTTTATTTTTATTTTCTCTCTCTCTCATTGTCCGGAGTCTCATCCCGACTTGTGGGGGAATCATAGTCTCCATCATCCTTTCCTCACTAGGGCACTGCTCTAAAAATGAAAATTGATGATCATCACACTTCTATTTACTTATAACTCAAAAGAAATAAAAATTACAACTCGATACCTATGACAAAGTAAGACTATATGAATGCCTCTGGCAATGTACCAGGATGTGCAATGATCTAGCGTAACATGTATGAAAATGATGAACGGTGGCTGAGCCACAACTACTATGTCAACTATATGATCATGCGAAGCAATATGACAATGAATGCTCAAGTCATCAAACGGGAGCGGTGGAAGTTGCATGGCAATATATCTCGGAATGGCCATGGAAAAGCCATGATAGGTAGGTATGGTGGCTGTTTTGAGGAAGATATAATAAGGATTATGTGTGATAGAGCGTATCATATCACGGGGTTTGGATGCACCTGCGAAGTTTGCACCACGTCTCGATGTGAGAAAGGGCAATGCACGGTACCGTAGAGGCTAGCAAATTGCGGAAAGGTAAGAGTGCGTATAATCCATGGACTCATATTAGTCATAAAGAACTCATATACTTATTGCAAAATTTTATTAGCCCTCGAAGCAAAGTACTACTACACATGCCCCTAGGGGGATAGATTGGTAGGAAAAGACCATCGCTCGTCCCCGACCGCCACTCATAAGGAAGACAATCAATAATAAATCATGCTCCAATATCATAGCATAACGAGAGACTATACATGCATGCTTCGGGAATCACAAACCTTATCACTACTATTCTTACTAAACACAACCATTTACTAGTACCTCCCACATATTCCATCTCTATATCGCAAAACTATTGCAAGGAATCAAACATATCATATTCAATGATCCATAAGTTTTATGTAGGATTTTAGGACTAACCATGCAATTGACCAATTCCTGTTGACTCTCTAAATAGATCTAAGTGAAGCATGAGAGTTTAATTCTTTCTACAAAATATCATGCTCTAATAAATATAAGTGAAGCAAAAGAGCATTCTTCAAACAACGGTTTTCTATGTGAAGAGAAATAGGCAATCCAAACTTCAAATGATATAAGTGAAGCACATGAAGCATTCTATAAAGCCACACTCAAAAGATATAAGTGAAGTGCAATGAGCATTCTATAAATCAACCATGGACTATCTCATACCAACATGGTGCATAAAATAAAAGTAAAAACTAAATGCAAACGACGCTCCAAGATTTGCACATATCGCATGAACGAAATGAATCTGAAAACATACCGATACTTGTTGAAGAAAGATGGGATGCCTTCCGGGGCATCCCCAATCTTAGACTCTTGAGTCTCCTTGAATATTTACTTGGGGTGCCTTGGGCATCCCCAAGCTTGAGCTCTTGCCTCTCCTCCTTCTCCTCACATTGAGACCTCCTTGATCTTCGAACACTACATCCACACAAAACTTAACCGAACTTTTAGTGGCGTGGTTAGTGAATATGGCAATGAAATCCCATCATGTACTATTGTAACATTATTGAACAATTATAAAAAACATTACCCACTGTATGCTATCAAAATTCTATGGCCCCAAGTCAAGGAGGCTTCAATAAGAATTCAAACATACGCAAATAATGAAGCTATAACAGCAATCTGTGAAAACAGGACAGTCTGTAAAGATTCGAACATCCACCATACTTTTGTAACTCAAAAGATTCTGAAAAATTTAGGAAAATAGACATTTTGTATAGAAATACAGTAAAAAAAGGTTTCAGAGCTGTTTGACGTTCCAGTAAAAAAATGTAAAATCGCGCACTACAGCCAAAGTTTCTGTTTTGCACCGCACAAACCAACAAGCAATTTAGACATCCTAAAGGCAAATCTTGGCACATTATTTTTATAATACAATGGAATTGTACAAGGGGATAATTATTTTTGTTGAAAATTTTCTGTAATTAATATTCACAAAGTTTCCATGGGCATGAACAAAGTTCAAGGCTAGCTCCCGCTTCCACGGTGCTCGTCTATCTCACTTTCACTTTTCTTTTTGTGAAGTTTTAAGTTCCCCTCTATATTTTTTAGAACTTTATAAAAGCACTCAACATAAATAAATGACTCTCTAAACTTCCGGGTTGTCTCCCTGGTAGCGCTTTCTTTAAAGCCATTAAGCTAGGCATAAAGTGCTCAAGTAAGGAATCCACCCGGATCCCAAGGTATATCAAAGCCAATTTTAATTAACAATGATTTGTCATTTAGTTGTGAGCACAAAGCAACATATATCAAGAAATGAAAAAGTATAACTCTCTTCCTATGCATCGGCATGACTTATAAGAACAATTCATGAATATCAAGTAAAGGCCAATACATAGCATAAGCAATTTAATTTCTTGCAATTTTATCGTGTTGGAAACATAAAGAGGCAGATATGTAGTTCCTCTCTCATAATAATTGCAAGTAGGAGCAGCAAGCACATGCATATTATATTCATCAAAATCATCATGTGTAGTGGTAGAACGCAACCCATCAATGTAATCCTTAATAAGAGCAAACTTCTCCGATATAGTGTAGTTGGGAGAATCCAAAAAGATAATAGGACTATCATGTGTGGGTGCAATAGCAACAATTTCATTATTAACATAAGGAACTATAGCAACTTCATCTCCATAAGCATAATTAATATTGGCATCTTGGCCACAAGCATAACAAGCATCAAGTTCATCAAAAAGGGATATTTCAAATGAATCAATGGGATCATAGCAATTATCATAGCATTCATACTTCGGTAAGAACGAAGGGGCATTAAATAATGTATGAGTTGGAGGGTTACTCTCATTAGAAGGTGGGCACGGGTAGCTAATCCGCTCTTCCTTTTTGTTCTTCGCTCTCGTCATCATCTTTTTCATCCAATGAGCTCACAGTTTCATCAATTTCTTCTTCCATAGACTCCTACAAAATATTAGTCTATTCTTGGTCAACGGAGACTTTCTCAATAAATTCATCAATATCGGAATTGTATTTATAATTGTCATAGCAATATTTAAGGATAGCAAAATTTTCAGGTCTATAAACTGAATCATCAAAATCTTCAAACTTTTCAAACAAAGATTCAATTTCATAAGCACCCTTAAAAGCAATAAATTCTTCTATTCGTTCCTCATCATAGTAATCATACATACCATTAGCATAAGAAGCCAAGGTTTCATTATCATTAAATTTGCATGAAAAGGGAAGATGTGGAGCATTCATCCTAGAGCAATAAGTATAATCATATCTCAAGCATAAATTCCAAGCATACCAATGCAACATATGAATTTGATCCCATAATAGTTTCCCTTTTTGTGTCAAGCGATAATCCCTAAAGTATTCATGTTGATCCAATGTTACTCCCATTATCAAGTTGAATGGGGTTTTCTCAGGGTTATCAAAGTAGTGAATAATATCTTTTACACAACGAGCATCGAGGGTTTTAGGAGGTTCCCCATCTCCATGAGTAGCAAGTACCACTAATTTTTTTGGTGTTTCGTGTTCCATATCCATAACTAAAGATAGGGAACAACTTAGAACATGAAATAAAAACTACTTAGTGATAAAGCAAATAAGCACACACGAGAATATTCACCCCACGCTATTGCTCCCCAACAATGGTGCCAGAAAAAGTTCTTGATAACCCACAAGTATAGGGGATCATTTGTAGCCTTCTTCGATAAATAGGGGTGTCGAATCCAACGAGGAGCTAAAGGCAGAACAATATTCCCTCAAGTTCTATCGACCACCGATACAACTCTACGCACACTTGACGTTTGCTTTACCGAAAACAAGTATGAAACTAGTTTATGGTGTGATGCTAGAACTACTTTGGAAGAATAAAACTATAAGTACTTTGCAAGATAATAAAAGTTATGTGTTTAGTAAAAGGGTTTGTGTCAATAAGAAAGTTATTTGTCCCTAGGCAATCGATAACAAGTATCGGTAATCATTCTTGTAATTTTATATGAGGGAGAGGCATGAGCTAACATACTTTCTCTACTTGCATCATATGCACTTATGATTGGAACTCTAGCAAGCATCCGATACTACTAAAGATCATTAAGGCCGTGAAACCCAACCATAGCATTAAGTATCAAGTCCTCTTTACTCCCATACGCCATAACCCACCTATCCATGTTTAGGCTACTGCCACCCCCGCAACACTAACAATAAGCAAACCATGAACATATTGCAACACCCTACAGCGGGGGCCCCTCATGTTTGCGCGAGAATGGAGGGCACCGTAGGAAAACACCATAAATAAAATATACAATCATACCAACCAAGACCACGATTAACCCATAGGACAAACGGATCTACTCAAACATCATAAGATAACCATAGATCATTGGGAAATAATATATGGAGTTGAGCACCATGTTTAAGTAGATATTACAGTGGGGAGAAGAGGTGTTACACCGCTGCATAGTGGGGGAGAAAGTTGGTTTTGACGGTAGCAAGACTGCTGATGTAGATCGCCGTCACGATCCTAGCCCCGGCGGCGTTCCGGCGCCACTGGGAGAGAGGGGGAGAGAGCCCCCTCCTTCTTCTTCTTCCTTGGCCTCCCCCCTATATGGGAGAAAAGTTCCCCCTCTGGTCCATGGCCTCCATGGCCACGGTGGGGAGGGAGCCCCTCCGAGATTGGATCTCCCTCTCTGTTCTCTTGTGTTTCACGTTCCCAGATCTGGACAAAAACCGTTTCTTATATTCTCGGAGATCCGTAGCTCCGATTGCTCTGAGATTTTAACATGATTTTTTTCCGGATATAAGCTTCCTTGCGCCCGAAGTAGAGCTCCAACCGACGTTCGAGGAGGGCACAACCCACCACCACCCGCCAGGGGCTCTAGCGTGCCGTGGTGTCTTGTTGGCTGTGTGGGCCTCCGTTTGCGGTGATTCCAACTCCCAAAAATCACATATATTCCAAAATAATTCTCCATAAAATTTTATTCATTTGTACTTTGTTTGATATGGATATTCTACGATACAAAAAACATGCAAAAAACAAGAACTGACACTAGGCACTGGATCAATAGGCTAGTCCAATAAATCATATAAAAAGTTGCCAAAAGTATCTGAAAGTTGTATAATATTGGCATGAAACTGTCAAAAATTATAGATACGACGGAAACATATCAGTACGGCAATAGAAGCTAGACTAGTAATTTCATCCTCACTAGGCAATTCTTTATCATGAGGTTGTCTACGGAACTTAGAGAAACTAAACTCATGAGATACATCACCAAAGTTAGCACTAACAGTTTCTTTATTGCAATCAATCTTAACATTAACTATATTCAAGAAAGGTCTACCAAATATAATGGGACAAAAATCATCTTGTGGAGAACTAAGGACTAGAAAATTAGTAGGGTATTTTATTTTTCCACACAAGACATCAACATCTCTAACAATCCCTAGCGGTGAAATAGTATCCCTATTCGCAAGTTTAATAGTAACATCAGTGTCTTCTATCTCGACAGACGCAATATCTTTCATAATCTCTTGATATAAGGTAAATGGAATAGCACTCACACTAGCACCCAAATCACATAAGCCATGGTAACAATGATCTCCTGTTTTAACAGAGACAACAAGCATACGAACAACAGGTCTATTCTTATCTCTAAGATCAGGTTTAGCAATTCGAGTAACTTCATTACAAAAGTAAATAACATGCCCATCGATATTATCGACCAAGAGATCTTTAACCATAGAAAAATTAGGTTCAACTTTAATTTGTTTGGTGGGTCTAGGTGTTCTAATATTACTTTTATTAACCACAGTTGAAACTTTAGCATGTTCCTTTATCCTAACAAGAAAAGGTGGTTTCTCAATATAAGCGATAGGCACAACTGGATTAACATTGTAAATGATAGTTTCATCTTTAACTATAACGGGTTCCTCAACCTTTTCTTTAATAGGTGGATGATATTTAAACCACTTCTCCTTAGGGAGATAAACATGAGTAGCAAATGATTCACAAAAAGAAGATACTATCTCAAAGTCATGTCCATATTTAGTACTAAACTTATGAAATGCATCGGTATCCATAAAAGATTTAACACAATCAAAATCAAGTTTTATACCCGAGTCTTTACCTTTGTCGAGTTCCCAATCTCCAGAGTTGCGTTTAATTCTTTCCAGAAGATCCTATTTGAATTCAATAGTTCTCTTAATGAAGGAACCGGTAGCAGAAGAATCGAGCATGTTTTGATCATTATGAGAAAGCCGAGCATAAATTTTTTGTAAGATAATTTCTCTTGAGATCTCATGATTGGGGCATGTGTACATCATGTACTTAGGCCTCCCCCAAGTTGAAGCGATACTTTCTCCTTCACGAGGCCACAAATTATATATATAATTCCGATCACGATGAACCAGATGCATAGAATAAAACTTTTGATGAAATTCCAATCTCAATCGGTTCCAATCCCACATTCCAATATCATCACATAGCCTATACCATGTCAATGCCTTTCCCCTCAAAGATAAAGGGAAGACCTTCTTGTTAACTTCATCTCCGGGTAAACCTGCAAGCTTAAGTAATCCACAAACTTCATCTAGATATATTAAGTGCATATCAGGATGTACGGTTCCATCTCCTGCATAAGGATTAGCTAGGAGTTTCTCTATCATACCCGAAGGAATCTCATAATAAATATTTTCAGTAGGTGTAGTATATAGAGGAGCAACTCTTTGTGCTTCCGGTCGAGGTGAAGATACCCCCAAAACACCCTCAAAGGATTGTTTTCCATAGTAACAAGTGTCAGTAAATTTCAACATGTAATATAAATGTTTCCTTACCAAATTCCACTCACCAAAGGCGCTTCACTCCCTGGAAACGGAGCCAAAAAAGAGTCTTGATGACCCACAAGTATAGGGGATAAATCCTAGTCCTTTCGATAAGTAAGTGTGTCGAACCCAACGAGGAGCCGAAGGAAATGACAAGTGGTTTTCAGCAAGGTACTTTGTGCAAGCACTGAAATTATCGGTAACAAGTAGTTTGATAGCAAGATAATTTGTAACAAGCAACAAGTGACAATAATAACAGAGGTTCAGCAAGGTAGCCCAATCCTTTTTGTATCAAAGGACCGAAGGAAATATTCCCTAGAGGCAATAATAAAGTTGTTATTTTATATTTCCTTATTCATGATAAAGGTTTATTATTCATGCTATAATTGTATTGATCGGAAACTTAAATACATGTGTGAATACATAGACAAATACCGTGTCCCTAGTAAGCCTCTACTAGACTAGCTCGTTGATCAAAGATGGTTAAGGTTTCCTAGCCAGAGACATGTGTTGTCATTTGATAACGCGATCACATCATTAGGAGAATGATGTGATGGACAAGACCCATCCGTTAGCTTAGCATATTGATCCTTCGGTTTATTGCTATTGCTTTCTTAATGTCAGATACATATTCCTTCGACTATGTGATTATGCAACTCACAGATACCGGAGGAATACCTTGTGTGCTATCAAACGTCACAACGTAACTGGGTGGTTATAAAGATGCTCTATAGGTATCTCAAAGGTGTTTGTTGAGTTGGCATAGATCGAGATTAGGATTTGTCACTCCGAGTACCGGAGAGGTATCTCTGGACCCTCTTGGTAATACACATCATAAGAAGCCTTGCAAGCAAATTGACTAATGAGTTAGTTACAAGATGATGTATTGCAGAATGTGTAAAGAGACTTGCCGGTAATGAGATTGAACTAGGTATGAAGATACTGATGATCGAATCTCGGGCAACTAACTTACCGATGGACAAAGGGAATTACGTATGTTGTCATAAAGGTTTGACCGATAAAGATCTTCGTAGAATATGTAGGAGCCAATATGGGCATCCAGGTTCCGCTATTGTTTATTGACCGGAGAGGTGTCTCGGTCATGTCTACATAGTTCTCGAACCCATAGGGTCCGCACGCTAAACGTTCATTGACGATATAGAGTTATATGATTTGGTGATCGGAGGTTGTTCAGAGTCCCGGATGAGATCATGGACATGACAAGGAGTCTCGAAGTGGTCGAGAGGTAAAGATTGATATATAGGACGATGATATTCAGACACCAGAAGAGTTTCGGGATGCACCAGGTAGTCATCGGGTCACCAAAAGGGGTTCCGGACACCCCCGATAGGTATATGGGCCTAATGGGCCAAGGGGGGGATAGACCAGCCCATAGGGGGCTGGTGCGCCCCTCTCCCTGGCCGGTCGGCCCTAGGGAAGGAAAGGGGGGGTGGCTTGCCCCTCCTGCCTTCCCCTTCTCATGGGAGAAAAGGAAAGTGTAACGACATGAACCTAATAAGATTCGATGTCTCTGTGCTCATTGTGCTAGTCCCTAGATCAATAGCTAGCACACACAGTACATGATGTAATATCAAGAATAAACCACATGTCATAATATTACATCGAAGATCCAGAATTTAATATAATACATACCTGCGTAGGTCAAGGCTAGCAGACAAAGAAAACATAGTGGAAAAGAAAATAAAATCTCCATGAAGTCCATCAACACCACAGGCAAATGTCGAGTATAGACATCGTAACCCTACATCATATCACTCACTCGTCGTATGAAATCTGTAACATGAAACGCTGCAGCCACGAAGGGTCAATACTTTGAATGTATTGGCAAGTCACATAGGAAATGATATAACAGACGTACATCTACATGCAAGGTATATCAAGAGGATAATGTAGTGGTTGTTTTGCAGAAAGCTATTTTTTCCCTGATAACTACATAATATAATAGTCAATGGAGACTCAAATAAAAATAAAAATTTCATAAAGTAAATAGAAAGGCCCTTCGCAGAGGGAAGTAGGGATTTGTAGAGGTGCCAGATGTAGCGACCCGACCTCAAACGGTCAAGTCTCTGTGCTTCAATATCATCCCTGGATCGGTAATGCTGACACACACAATACTTGAGGATTTATAACAGAGTAGCAATCACACACTTATTACATCGAATGTCTCAAAAGAGAGCTTAATACAATAAATATGGCTTAAGGCCATCTAATACGATAACAGCGGAAGGCTTGGAAGATAAAGTGAGTCCATCAACTCCAACGGCATAGCTGAGTTGCACGGCATCAACCTAATGAACCTTACTCCTCGTCTGAAAAGTCTGCAACATGATATGTTGCAGCCCGAAAACAGGTCAGCACATGGAATATGCTGGCAAGATAACACAGTAGAGCAAGAACAGAATAATGTTATCACTACATGCATATTTGGCTGGTGGAAAGCTCTATGGTTAGTTTCTGCGAAAAGCCAATTTTTTCCTACAACAAAGGAATAAATTTTATTTAACTATCATGGTAATTGAAACATCATTGAGAAGGTTCCTCCAACACAATCCCAATTAGAGTAGTTAACAACCCAACAATATTAGTTTAGAGTGATGAGATACTTAGAATACTCCAAGTACTAGATACTCAAGATGTCCATAACCGGGGACACGGCTAACCATGATTAGTTTATACACTCAGCAGAGGTTTGCGCACTTTTCCCCACAAGACCCGATCTCCTCCGTTGGATTTCTCGCACTACATGATGTTTGAGAAACGGATGACCGAGACACAGTCTTTCAGAGGCATTAACCCCTTACTCTGGGCAGACCATACCAAACCTACATCCCACTACCTGCTGATCCACCTCTTCGGGAGCTTCACGCAACTTACTCAACTATGCTAGAGCCCATAATAGCTTGTGGCTGCACACGGAAGTTTCTAGCATGAAAATATCTCAGTTCCCTTTGAGCCTGGGTGGCGGACCATAGGATTATCACACGGGTACTCCGGGATATCCTAGGACAACACTGGATTCTCCAGGTGCCCAACAAACAATCCACCCAGATGTGTATTCAAGTTGCCACCTTAAGTTAAACCATTAATTAACAATCTCACATCTGTCATGGATTTTACTCACCCAAACCACGTCTACGAGTATAGCATGGCAATATAAGCAATACGTAGAAGTAACTCCCAAGGGTTTGAATATAACAGGGCAATAGGTTCTACCTCATCAACTACTTCCCAACCCACATGTTAAATCACATCCTAACCATGCAATGTTTGAGGATTGGAACTAATGCATAAAAACTGGGTGATAAAGGGGTATGATCAAAGTGTTACTTGCCTTGATGATGATCTACAAAACCTAGGGATTGGTAGTAGCACGCTTCGCACTCCGGGTGTTCTATCGCAAACAAACAATAGCATACATAAGCAATCAAGCAAAGAAATACGGGTAAAATTCAAATAAGAAGATCTAACCAGAAAGTTCAACTTAAGAACTCCGGTTTGCAAAAAGAATCAAATCAAACAGAGCAACCAAACTCAAACTGCGAAAGAAACAAGATCTATTTGCTAATCTGGAATATGGTCAAATTTTACAGTAGCAAAAGCTTGTTAAAGTTGGTTAAACGGAAAGAGGGTTTCGAGACAAAGATCTAGGCGCTTGAATCGCCTGATTCCGACAAACGAGCGAACAGATAAACTAAAACGAAAATCAGATCAGAAATCGCGATCGAAAATAATCGCGGAAAAATCCGAGAAAAAGAAAACTGACGAACAGGCTAACGAACGAACGTTCGTTGTCTATAAGTATCGAACGAAAACCGTTCGTTAAAACGAACGTACGGACGAACGTTCGCTAAATAGATAAACCGAGAAAACCGGCAAGCCGATCTAAAAAAACGAACTAGGGTTTTTTTTCTTAAAAAGAACCGAAGTGGTTTTCTAAAAAAACCGGCGACGACAAACGGCGCTGGTACCTCCGGCGAAGCTCCGGCGAGACGGGGCTGCGGCGGCGGGGCGGCGGACTGCGGCGGCGAGATGCGGCGGCGGCGAGGCGCGGCGGCGCGGCAGCGGCGGCGAGGCGACGGCGCCGCGGCTGCGGTGGCGAGGCGACGACGGCGCGGCGTGGCAAGACGCGGCGGCGGCGGCGCTGCAGCGACGGCGGGGTGGGTGGTGGTGGCGGGGTCCGGGGGGTATTTAAGAGGGGGAGGGGCCGGCTTGGAGGAGGGGCCAAGGCGGCGGCGAGGGGAGTCCCGGCCGGACTCCTCATCCGAGGCGGCGGCGGCTCGGTCTCCTGGTGGGAGACGGCGCGCGGGGAAGGTGGGCCGGCTCGGCTGGGCTTCGCCCCAGTCGGGCGCTGGAAGTTTTTAAAAAAGAAACAATTCCACCGAATAGAAAATAAATCCTAGAAAATAAAATAAAATTCTAAAAATGCCAAAACAAAATTTCACCGTGTAAATAAAATATTTAGAACGAGATGAACATTTTCTTGGCCCTAAAATGCAACTTTGAAAAACATGCAATTTTTCTAATGCAAATAAAATCGCAATAAAATCCAAATAAAATCAAATATTTGATTTTAATATTTTTCCTCCAATATTTAATTTATTTTGGAGAAGTCATATTATCTCCTCTCATATATTTTAATATGAAATATTTTTCGGAGAGAAAAATAATTAAAACCAAAATCCTCGTTTCAATATTTGATAAAAATCAAATATGAAAACCGGGAAATCCCCAACTCTCTCCGAGGGTCCTTGTGTTGCTTAGGATTTCTAGGATCGCGAAACGAGATGCAATAAAATATGATATGCAAGAATGATCTATGTATAACATTCCAAATTGAAAATTTGGGATGTTACAAACCTACCCCCCTTAAGATGAATCTCGCCCTCAAGATTCGGGTTGGCTAGAAAATAGGTGTGGTGGTCTTTGCGAAGATCATACTCTCGTTCCCAGGTGGCTTCATCCTCGGTATGGTGGTTCCACTGAACTTTGCAAAACTTGATAACCTTGTTGCGGGTGACTCGGCTGGCAAATTTGAGAATCCCGACTGGCCTGTCTTCATAGGTCAAATCATTGTCCAACTGAATCGCGTCCAAGGGTACTGTATCTCTTAACGGTATATCGGCCATCTCAGCATGACACTTCTTCAACTGTGAAACGTGAAACACATCATGAACTCCCGACAGTCCTTCAGGTAACTCCAACTTGTAGGCAACTTCTCCCATCCGTTCCAAAACACGATACGGTCCCACAAATCTCAGGGATAACTTCCCCTTAACTCCAAAATGTTTCACTCCTCGCAGGGGTGATACTCGCATATATGCTCTGTCCCCAATTTCATAGGTTATTTCCTTGCGTTTCGAATCTGCATAACTCTTTTGTCTGGACTAAGCGATCTTTAATCTATCTCTGATCAACTTAACTTTCTCTTCAGACTCTTTGATCAGATCTCGTCCAAACAACTGTCGGTCTCCTACTTCATCCCACATCAACAGTGTTTTGCACCTTCATCCATACAGGGCTTCGAACGGTGCCATCTTCAAACTGGCTTGGTAGCTGTTGTTGTATGAGAACTCCGCGTAGGGCAAATTTTCATCCCAACTAGATCCATAATCTAGTGCACAGGCTCTCAACATATCTTCCAGAATCTGGTTGACTCTCTCGGTCTGTCCATCTGTCTGCGGGTGGAATGTTGTAGTAAACTCCAACCTTGTCCCCAAAGTTTGGTGCAGCTGATGCCAAAACTTTGAAGTAAACTGTGTCCCTCTATCTGATACGATGGTCCTCGGAACTCCATGCAGACATACGATCCTGATCATGTATATCTTGGCCAACTTCGCACTTGTATAGGTGGTTTTCACTGGGATAAAGTGAGCCACTTTGGTCAAGCGATCAACTACTATACATATAGAATCATATCCTGATTTGGTCCTGGGTAATCTGGTGATAAAATCCATGCCAAGTTTATCCCACTTCCATTCGGGTATCGGCATAGGCTGTAACAATCCTGCTGGCTTTTGATGCTCAGCCTTCACTCTCTGACATACATCACATATGGCTACATACTCGGCAATATCCTTGGTCTATACCTACTAATAAAGCAAGGTGTGTTTCTCCAATTTTTTCATCTGTTCACCGTCGAAAAGTTTTTCTTTCTATCCGAGGTGGTACTAAACTTTTGTGCGTCTATCCGCTAGAAAAGAAAAAAGATTAGTACAGAAATTCCGTCATTGGGCCAAGCGCGCTGCGGCCCAATGAGGCCAGCCAATTTATTAATGCCCATAGAGTTAGGAAGGCCTTATTTGTCGCCTGGAGCGAAGAATAGTTGTAGTTTCGCACAGGGCGCCCATGACTGGGCCGGCCTGTTTCCCCTTTTTCGTTGTTCTATTTCTATTTTTTCTTTTTCTGTTCCTTTTTATTTCTCTTTTATATTTTTTATTTTTTCCTTATTTTTAATTATTCTTTATGAAGTAAAAATTTACAAAAATATTCAGAATTTCAATTTTTATTCAAATATTCAAATAATGGTCAGAATTCCAAAATTTGCTTCTGTATTGAAAAATGTTTGAAACTGTTAAAATTTCCCGTTTCAAAATTTTCTCAATATTCAAAAAATACTCTCCTTTTAAAAAAAATTGTATTTTCCAAAAATTCTTCAAGATTCTTCTATAAAAATTACATTTTATAAAATGTTCCATATTTTAAAAAATTCTTCTTTTAGTGAAATGTTCAAAACTCAAAAAGAAATTGCGTCTAAAAGATTTCGTATTTTTTTGAATGTTCCCTTAAAAAATTCAAAAATTCAAAAATATTTTTGTTTTTGTAAAATGTAAATGTTTTCGAAATATTGTTTGTGAACTTAAAAAACAATTCATGTTTCTAATTTTCTTAAGATATTGGAATTTGCAAAAACAATGTTTGCATTTTTCTAAAATTGTCCGGGATTTAAAAATTGTTAATGTTTCCAAGAATATTCACCAATTCGTATTTTTTTAATGTTCAAAAAATCAAAAATATTTCTGATGTGACACTATAGTATTTTTTAAATATTTGCATGGGTTATTAGTTAGTGGTGCGCATTCGTTCTTTGCTGGTTGACTATAAATGAAAGAAATTGTGGACACATGTCAATAAATTATGTTATTTGGCTTTAGTTTGAGAAAAATTATGGGTACTTGATCTCTAAAATAATTGAAGAGAATAAACCCTAAAAAAGAAGGGACATTCATGCCTGATTATACTCATGAAACGGGATTTATGCGCTGCAATTAATAATCCACCCGGTTACGCCATCGTAGCATAGAGTGGTCGAAGCAACCATGTCCCGAAGATCGCCGCGCAGCCAACAAATGAGTAGGCAGGAACAAGCCTGAGATGAAGGCGAACCCGGAGGAAAAAAGGCATGAGTTGGGTTCTCGCCACCACACCGACCAACCCTATCACTATCAAGATTTTGCGTGTCAAATGTGTCCAGGGAGAAGACCATAACTTCTTGCTCTGTCGCCTACCATTGTGGAGACCCTTTTTTGGATGACACATCAATTATTTTCCATGTTGCTTCTTGCAAAAAAATATCTCTCCCATTGCAACGCACGGGCATATGTGCTAGTCATACCAGTCCACCAGAAACGTTCCTTCAAATCCAAATACATCTTGGTGTTTCCGGGGTGTATTGAGTATGGTGATTCATGAGCCTCCTGAAGTATTAACTTCCTGATCTCTGGGTTATTGGGCACATAAACTCAGTCCTCAAACTATAAGGTGCCGTGCTCATCCTCACGAAAACCTTTGGCCTTTCCTTCACTCATTCTCTTTTTTATCTCGGCAATCTCTTTGTCCTCCTTCTGAGCTTCTCGAATCTTTCCTAGAAATGTCGACTGGACTTCCATTGTTGCAACAAAACCTCTAGGAACAATCTCCAATCGAAGTTCCCTGGGATCCTCTGCTAACTCCTTCGGCAATCCCGTGCTCACTAGGGTATTATCATAACTTTTCTGACTCAAAGCGTTGGCTACAACATTGGCCTTGCCTGGATGATAATGAAGCTTCATGTCATAATCCTTTATAAGCTCCAACCATCTCCTCTGCCTAAGGTTCAGCTCCTTCTGTGTGAAAATGTACTTCAAACTCTTATGATCCGTGTACACATCACAACGATTTCCAATAAGGTAAGGCCTCCAGGTCTTCAACGCATTCACTACGGCTGCTAAATCCAAATCATGCATGGCATAATTCAACTCGTGCGGTTTCAGTTGTCACGAGGCATACGAAACAACCCTTCTGTCCTGCATAAGCACACTTCCAAGTCCTAGGCGAGAGGCATCGCAGTACACTTGGAACTCCTTACGTATATCCAGCAGAATCAGCACTGGGGCTGTAGTCAAATGTTTCTTTAACTCCTGAAAACTTGCTTCACATTCTTCTGTCCATTTAAATTTGGTATCCTTCTTCAACAACTCCGTCATTGGCTTCGCAATCTTGGAAAAATTCTCAATGAATCTCCGATAGTATCCTGTGAGTCCAAGAAAACTGCGTATCTCGCTAATTGAAGTGGGTGCCAACCATTCAGTGACTGACTAAACCTTGGTCGGATCTACCGCTACACCTTCTCCTGATATAACATGTCCAAGGAATCTGACTTCCTTCAGACAAAACTCGCATTTGCTGAACTTGGCATACAACTAATGTTCCCTGAGTTTCTCGAGAACTAAACGCAAATGCTCTTCGTGCTCCTCCTCGTTCTTCGAGTATACCATTATATCATCAATGAACACCTCAACAAACTTATCCAAATATTCCATGAACACTTTGTTCATCATGCTCATGAAGTAGGCAGGGGCGTTAGTCAGTCCAAACGACATGACCTTATATTCATACAACCCGTACCGTGTGGTGAATGTTGTCTTTGGTATGTCCTTCTCTCGTATCTTCAGCTGGTGATATCCTGATCGCAGATCAATCTTTGAAAACACCTTAGCTCCTTGCAGTTGGTCAAACAGATCATTGATCATCGGCAGTGGGTACTTGTTCTTGATTGTCACTTCATTCAAGGCTCGATAATCAACAACCATTCTTAGAGACTTATCCTTCTTCTCTACCAAAAGCACCGGGGCTCCCCATGGTGATGAGCTCCGTCGAATGTATCCTTTCTCCAATAACTCCTTGATCTATTTATTAATCTCCTCCAGATCATTTGCGGGCATTCGGTATGGTCTCTTCGATATGGGTCCGGTGCCTGGCAATAGCTCTATCAAAAACTCGATGTCTTGATCCGGTGGCATGCCTGGTAATTCTTCTGGAAAAACATCCAGGTAATCCTTCACTACGGGCACTTCCTCCCGAACAACTCCCGTGAGGGTATTCACTTGGCTACTTCTTGGCGCATGCCTAGATACATACTTAATCCGTTTTCCCTCAGGGGTGGTGAGACAAATTGACTTACTAACACAGTCAATGCTTCCTCCATACTTTGACATCCAGCCCATGCCTAATATCACATCCAATCCTTGTGACTCCAAGATTATTAGGTCGGACTAAAAAACATGGCTACCAATGATTAGGGGTATCTGGTCGCACCATCGACTAGCCATATACTCTGCTCCAGGTGAACTTACTAACAGATGGGTCCTAAGGGTTTGGGTTGGTAGCTTAAACTTATCCACAAATTCCCTTGATATGTATGAATGCGATGCACCAATATCAAAAAGAACAAGGGCGGTAAAAGACTTAACCAAAAACTTACCAATAACCGCGTCTGGCTGCTCTTCAACCTCCTCCACATTGACGTGGTTCACTTGTCCTTTGTTGAATGGATTGGGCTTCTTTCCAGTGCTCCCATTTCCATTTCCATTCTTCGCTTCAGGGCACTCCGTGGCATAGTGTCCAATCTTCCCGCACTTGAAACAAGTAACGTGGCTTAGGTCTCTCTTGGCGGGTGTGGCTGGATTGGGGCGGTTCCGATTGTTGCTTGCTCCATTCCCATTCCCATTCCTTGGGCCTGTATGATTATGGTTACTTCCTCCATTGTGGGTGTGGCCTCCATGGTTATGAACAAGTCCTCCCGAGTTCGGGGTTAGGCGAGGCTTTTGCTGAGCTCCTGAATTATACCTTCCTTGTCCATACTTCCTCTTACGGCTCTCAATCTGTTGCTGCTTCCCTTCAATCATAAGAGCCTTATCCACCAACTCCTCGTAGTTGTTGAATGTTGCCACCATCAACTACATGCTCATCTCATCATTCAGCCCTTCCATAAACTTCTCCTGCTTTGCGGCATCTGTGGCCACATCATCAGGGGCATAGCGGGATAACTTGCTAAACTCATCTGCGTACTGAGCCACAATACGGTTTCCCTGGCGTAAGTTGCGAAACTCATGCTTCTTCATACTCATAGCTCCAGTTGAGACATGGGTTGTACGGAAAGCTTGCTGAAACTGATCCCATGTCACCGTGGCTATAGGGTAGGTGACAGTGTAATTCTCCCACCATGAGGCTCTTGGTCCATCCAACTGATGCGTGGCAAAACGCCCCTTTTCAGCATCAGTACATCCTGCAGTGGTTAACTCCCTTCCAATCCTGCGGAGCCAATCATCTGCTACTATGGGCTCGGTGCTACTAGAAAACACCGGCGGCTGCAACCTCAGAAAACGGGCTAAGTTGTCCACTGGTGGTGGTGGTGGTGGTGGATTGTTGTTGTTGTTGCCTTGGTTCTGAACCAACAACTACATCAGGGTATTCTGTTGCTGGATCATCTGAGTGAGCTCCGGTGGGAAGGTAAATCCGGGGTCACGTCTCGGAGGCATCTGATGGGTTTTAGAGGGGAGAGATTAGAATAGAAAAGGGGTCTAATGAGAAGGCACTACCCATATGCACATGAGACAAACACAAACATTTCACTCAATCAATCAAGCAAGGGCATACAATCGATCTAACTATCGTTGCAAAAGTGCTTGGACTATACTATTTACATGGTGGAATACTACTACTGATGTGGTGGTCTACTAAAAATATTCTTCGGTTGAAGACTCCATGATGTCTGCTCCAGCTTCGTCTTCATAGTCATCATCGCTATTGTCGGGGTCTGAGTCGGTGTCGTCGATGATGATGTAGTCCTCCAGGTGAATCTCCTTGGGTTCTTCGTCTTCTCCTCCTAGTGCGGGGTCTCCCAGGAATACTCCTAACTTCCTTTCGAGATTGTCATTCTTCTCCACTAGTACGATGATTTCCTCCTCATAATCTTCACGTGTAACCTTGAGTTCTTCCTGCAATTCCGTGATCCTAGTCCTTGCCTTCTTCAGATCTATCATTCCTGTGCACATTTGGTTCTCCTGGCGACGAATGTGTTGGTTTAACTCTTGGATGAAAGCTGCAATTGATCTATCCTTCCTGGTGCTGATCATCTCCCATTGCTCATCTCGGCGCCCACAAATCTGATAGATAGTATCCTTAAGCTCCTTATGATAAACTTCTCCAATGTGTCCCATGGTGATGTGAGCTTCCATACTCTTTCCTAGACTCCAAGTTGGTGCATCGAAGGAAAACTCTATGGGCTTAGTGACTGGCATGAATGTCCTTCCGGGAACTTGAACATGAATCATCCATCGCTCCTCTTCTGGTAGGGTGGCATTGTAAGTCCTGGTGAAGCTTGGTATTCCAATGTTCAGGTACCTAGTGACTTCCTTCAAGTGCCGTCCAAAAGGTGCTTCTTCATCCGGTTGTGCAAACTTGTTCCTTGCGCCCGCCATCCTAAAGAGTAGAAAATGGAGACGAGTCAGAAATGAGGAGAGAATAGTGATCTAGGGCTTTAGCTTAGTGGTCGTGTCCTACACTCAGCGTGTGCTCTGATACCATCTTGTAGCGACCCGACCTCAAACAGTCAAGTCTCTGTGCTTCAGTGTCATCCCTGGATCAGTAATGCTGACACCCACAGTACTCGAGGATTTATAACAGAGTAGCAATCACACACTTATTACATCGAATGTCTCAAAAGAGAGCTTAATACAATAAATATGGCTTAAGGCCATCTAATACGATAACAACGGAAGGCTTGGAAGATAAAGTGAGTCCATTAACTCCAACGGCATAGCTGAGCTGCACGGCATCGACCTAACGAACCTTACTCCTCGTCTGAAAAGTCTGCAACATGATACGTTGCAGCCCGAAAACGGGACAGCACATGGAATATGCTGGCAAGATAACACAGTAGAGCAAGAACAGAATAATGCTATCACTACATGCATATTTGGCTGGTGGAAAGCTCTATGGTTAGTTTTTGCGAAAAGCCAATTTTTCCCTATAACAAAGGAATAAATTTTATTTAACTATCACGGTAATTGAAACATCATTGAGAAGGTTCCTCCAACTCAATCCCAATTAGAGTAGTTAACAACCCAACAATATTAGTTTAGAGTGATGAGATACTTAGGATACTCCAAGTACTAGCTACTCAAGATGTCCATAACCGGGGACACGGCTAACCATGATTAGTTTATACACTCTATAGAGGTTTGCGCACTTTTCCGCACAAGACCCGATCTCCTCCGTTGGATTTCTCGCACTACATGGTGTTTGAGAAAAGGATGACCGAGACACAGTCTTTCAGAAGCATTAACACCTTACTCCGGGAAGACCATACCAAACCTACATCCCACTACCTGCTGATCCACCTCTTCGGGAGCTTCACACAACTTACTCAACTATGCTAGAGCCCATAATAGCTTGTGACTGCACACAGAAGTTTCTAGCATGAAAATATCTTAGTTCCCTTTGAGCATGGGTGGCGAACCATAGGATTATCACACGGGTACTCCGGGATATCCTAGGACAACACTGGATTCTCCAGGTGCCCAACAAACAATCCACCCAGATGTGTATTCAAGTTGCCACCTTAAGTTAAACCATTAATTAACAATCTCACATCTATCATGGATTTCACTCACCCAAACCACGTCTACGAGCATAGCATGGCAATATAAGCAATACGTAGAAGTAACTCCCAAGGGTTTGAATATAACAGGGCAATAGGTTCTACCTCATCAACTACTTCCCAACCCACATGTTAAATCACATCCTAACCATGCAATGTTTGAGGATTGGAACTAATGCATAAAAACTGGGTGATAAAGGGGTACGATCAAAGTGTTACTTGCCTTGCTGATGATCTGCAAAACCTAGGGATTCGTAGTAGCACGCTTCGCACTCCGGTGTTCTATCGCAAACAAACAATAGCATAGATAAGCAATCAAGCAAAGAAACACGGGTAAAACTCAAATAAGAAGATCTAACCAGAAAGTTCAACTTAAGAACTCCGGTTTGCAAAAAGAATCAAATCAAACGGAGCAACGAAACTCAAAGCTTGTTTAAGTTGGTTAAACGGAAAGAGGGTTTCGAGACGAAGATCTAGGCACTTGAATCGCCTGATTCTGACAAACGAGCGAAAAGATAAACTAAAACGAATATCGGATCAGAAATCGCGATAAAAAATAATCACGGAAAAATCAGAGAAAAAGAAAACTGACCAACAGGCTAACGAACGAACGTTCGTTGTCTGTAACTATCGAAGGAAAACCATTCGTTAAAACAAACGTACGGACGAACGTCCGATAAATAGATAAACCGAGAAAACCGGTGAACCGATCTAAAAAACGAACTAGGGTTTTTTTTCTTAAAAAAACTGAAGCGGTTTTCTAAAAAAACAGCGACGACGAACGGGGGTTGTACCTCCGGCGAAGCTCCAGCGAGGCGGGGCTGTGGCGGCGGGGCAGCGGACTGTGGCGACGAGGCGATGACGGCGCGGCGAGATGCAGCACAGGCGGCTGCGGCTGTGGCGGCGAGGCGACGGCAGTGGCGCTGCAGTGGCGGCGGTGGGGTGGGTGGTGGTGGCGGGGTCCGGGGGGTATTTAAGACGGGGAGGGGCGGCTTGGGGGAGGGGCCAAGGCGGCGGCGAGGGGAGTCCTGATACGTCTCTGTCGTATCTACTTTTCCAAACACTTTTGCCCTTGTTTTGGACTCTAACTTGTATGATTTGAATGGAACTAACCCGGACTGACGCTGTTTTTAGCAGAATTGCCATGGTGTTGTTTTATGTGCAGAAAACAAATATTCTCGGAATGACCTGAAACTGCACGGAACATATTAGAAAAAACAATAAAAAATCCTTGTCAAAGATGAATACCAGGGGGCCCACACCCTTCTCACGAGGGTGGGAGCCGCCCAACCCCCCTAGGGCACGCCCCCCTACCTCGTGGGCCCCCTGGAAATCCTCCGACGCCAACTCCAACTCTATATATTTGCTTTCGAAGAGAAAAAAATAAGAGAGAAGAAATCATCGCGTTTTACGATACGGAGCCGCCGCCAAGCCCTAAAACCTCTCGGGAGGGCTGATCTGGAGTCCGTTCGGGGCTCCGGAGAGGGGGATTCGTCGCCATCGTCATCGTCAACCATCCTCCATCACCAATTTCATGATGCTCACCGCCATGCGTGAGTAATTGCATCCTAGGCTTGCTGGACGGTGATGGGTTGGATGAGATTTATCATGTAATCGAGTTAGTTTTGTTAGGGTTTGATCCCTAGTATCCATTATGTTCTGAGATTGATGTTGCTATGACTTTGCTATGCTTAATGCTTGTCACTAGGGCCCGAGTGCCACGATTTCAGATCTGAACCTATTATGTTTTCATGAATATATGTGAGTTCTTGATCCTATCTTGCAAGTCTATATTCACCTACTATGTGTTATGATCCGGCAACCCCGAAGTGACAATAATCGGGACCACTCCCGGTGATGACCATAGTTTGAGGAGTTCATGTATTCACTATGTGCTAATGCTTTGTTCCAGTTCTCTATTAAAAGGAGGCCTTAATATCCCTTAGTTTCCAATAGGACCCCGCTGCCACGGGAGGGTAGGATAAAAGATGTCATGCAAGTTCTTTTCCATAAGCACGTATGACTATATACGGAATACATGCCTACATTACATTGATGAATTGGAGCTAGTTCTGTGTCACCCTATGTTATGACTGTTACATGATGAACCGCATCCGGAATAATTATCCATCACTGATCCGGTGCCTACGAATTTTCCATATACTGGTTTACGCTTAGTTACTTTTCCGCTGCTACTGTTACAATCACTACAAAATACCAAAAACATTACTTTTGCTGTCTTTACTTTTGTTGCCGCTACCACCACTATCATATTACTTTGCTACTAAAAACTTTGCTGCAGATACTAAGTTTCCAGGTGTGGTTGAATTGACAACTCAGCTGCTAATGCTTGAGAATATTCTTTGGCTCCCCTTGTGTCGAATCAATAAATTTGGGTTGAATACTCTACCCTCGAAAGCTGTTGCGATCCCCTATACTTGTGGGTTATCAAGACTAATTTCTGGCGCCGTTGCCGAGGAGCATAGCTCTATTCTTTGAGTCACTTGGGATTTATATCTGCTTATCACTATGAAGAACTTGAGAGATCCAAAAACCAAGATCTATCCCTCAACTACAAGGGGAGGTAAGGAACTGCCATCTAGCTTTGCACTTGATTCACCTTCTGTTATGAGTAAGTTTGCGACACCTACACCTGCTTCTACTATTTGTTCTGATATGTCACATGTTATTGATGATGCCACTTCTGCTATGCATGATACTTATGATGAAACTGCTTCTATGCCTGATACTACCGTGCCCCTTAGTGAATTTCTTGATGAACAAATTGCTATGGAAAGAGAAAAAGAAATTATTGAATCTGAATACGATGATGATAGTGATGATGAAAATATGCCTGTTATTCCTGAGGGCTATCTTTTGATATGGAATCTTCTGCCGCTATTTTAGCTTGTAGAGATAGATATGAGCTTAAGAGGTTATTAATTAAATGGAACAAAGAATCACTTAGAGATAAAATGAAACTCGACCCTGCTTTTGCTACTTCACCTATTTGTGTTCCTGATAAGGATTATGAATTCTCTATTGATCCTGATATAATTACTTTAGTTGAATCTGATCTGTTTTATGGCTATGAAACTGAAACTGTTGTGGCACATCTTACTAAGTTAAATGATATAGCTGCCCTATTCACTAATGACGAGAGATCGCGTTACTTTTATATACTCAAAATATTTCTGTTCTCATTAAAGGGTGATGCTAAGATATGGTTTAATTCTCTTGATCCTTGTTGTGTGTGTAGTCCCCAGGATATGATTTATTACTTCTCTGCTAAATATTTCCCTGCTCATAAGAAACAAGCTACTTTGAGGGAAATATACAACTTTGTGCAAATTAAAGAAGAGAATCTCCCACAAGCTTGGGGGAGGCTTCTGAAGTTACTTAATGCTTTGCCTGATCATCCTCTTAAGAAACCTGAAATACTTGATATCTTTTATAATGGACTAACCGATGCTTCCAGAGATTACCTAAATAGTTGTGCTGGTTCTCTTTTCAGGGAAAGAACACCAGATGAAGCTGAAATTCTATTAAATAATATGTTGACAAATGAAAATAATTGGGCACCTCCTGAGCCACCTCCTGAGCCATTTCCTGCTCCAATTACTGAAACTATTCTTAAACCAACTCCGAAGAAGAGAGGTGTTCTATTTCTCAGTCCCGAAGATATGCAAGAGGCAAAGAAATCTATGAAAGAAAAAGGTATTAAAGCTGAAGACGTTAAGAATTTACCTCCTATTGAAGAAATACATGGTCTTAATATACCGCCTGTTGAAGAAACATATGATCTTAATTCTTTATTTACTAAAGAACCTCCTGATCCCGATATCCCGACACAGGTAGTAAAGGTAAATTCTCTTTATAGATTTTATGAAGGTGATATCCCTCACTATAAGCCTGCTAGGCAATGCTTTGATGAGTTTGATAATTTTATTGTCAAACAAGAAAATTTCAATGCTTATTTTGGTAGACAATTGAAATATGATTCCGATATGCTTAAATTATTGGGTGATTATATGGCTAATATTAAAGGTGAAATTAAACTTGTTAGCAAACATGCTTCTATGGTTACCACTCAAGTAGAACAAGTACTTAAGGCTCAAAAAGAAGTGCTTGATGAAATGAATAGTAAGAAAAATGATTATGCTATTAGAGTGGCTACTAGAACTGGTAGAATGACTCAGGAACCTTTGTATCCTGAAGGCCGCCCTAAGAGAATCGAGCAGGATTCTCAAAGAAATAATATTGATGTTCCTAGTTCTTCTAAAAAAAGAAGAAGAAAAATGATAGAACTGTGCAAACTTCTAGTGAACCTATTGCTGAACCACCTAATAATCCAAATGATATATCTATGTATGATGCTGAAACACAATCTGGTACTGAACATGAACCTAGTAAAAATATTAATGATGATGTTCATGATGATGCTCAACCTAGTAATGATAAAGATGTAGAAATTGAACCTGCTGTTGATCTTGATAACCCACAATCAAAGAATCAACGTTATGATAAAAGAGACTTTGTTGCTAGGAAACATGGTAAAGAAAGGGGACCTTGGGTTCAGAAACCCATGCCTTTTCCTCCGAAACCATCAAAGAAAAAGGATGACGAGGATTTTGAGCGCTTTGCTGAAATGATTAGTCCTATCTTTTTGCGTATGCGATTAACTGATGTGCTCAAAACAAATCCTTATGCTAAATATATGAAGGATATCATTACTAATAAAAGAAAGATACCGGAAGCTGAAATTTCCACCATGCTTGCTAATTATACTTTTAAGGGTGGAATACCAAAGAAACTTGGAGACCCCGGAGTACCTACTATACCTTGCTCCATTAAAAGAAATTATATTAAAACTGCTTTATGTGATCTTGGAGCCGGTGTTAGTGTTATGCCTCTCTCTTTATACTGTAGACTTGACTTGAATAAGTTGACACCTACTGAAATATCTTTGCAAATGGCTGATAAATCAATTGCTATACATGTCGGTATTTGTGAGGATGTGCCTGTTGTGGTTGCAAATGTTACTATTTTAACGGACTTTGTTATACTTGATATTCCCGAGGATGATAGTATGTCTATTATTTTTGGAAGACCTTTTCTTAATACTGCAGGGGCTGTTATTGATTGCAACAAAGGCAATGTCACTTTTCATGTTAATGGTAATGAGCATACAGTACACTTTCCGAGGAAACAACCTCAAGTTCATAGTATCAACTCCATTGGGAAAATTCTATCGATTATAATTGGAGGTTTTGAATTCCCTCTTCCTACTGTCAAGAAGAAATATGATATTCTTATTATTGGGGATGTGCATATCCCCGTTGAGGTAACCTAGTGTTATTCAAAATTTCTCCGGTTTCATGATTATCGGAATGAGTTTGTTAACAAGACTTGATCAACCTTGTTAGTGGATTCTTTTTGATGAGCATGAGATGGATGAAACTAGAAGTACAACCTTCTGTACCCTCTCTATACTTTCTGTTATTTATATTAAATAAAGTAAAAAATAGTATTTTTCTGTCTGTTTCCTGACTTATCCGTGCAATATAAAAATATACCGAAAATGAAAGTCCTCAGAATGACATGCCAATTTAATATGATTTTTTTGGGAATATTTGAGGATTTACTGTGCAAAAATTACCACGGGAGGAGCTGCCACCTTGCCACGAGGGTGGTGGGCGCCCCCCCTAGGGCGCGCCCCCCTACCTCGTGGGCCCATGGTGGCCCTCCTCCACTTATCCCAGCACCCATCTTCTTCCTCTGTCTCACACAAACTCGAAAAACCAACTCAAGCACGAGTTCCAGCCACTTTTGCTGTGATTTTCGATCTCCTTGCTCAAAGCACCTCTCGCAAAACTGCTTGGGGAGATTGTTCCTTGGTATGTGACTCCTCCATTGGTCCAATTAGTTTTTGTTCTAGTGCTTTATTCTTTGCAAATTTGTCCTGCATAGGTGACCATGTTCTTGAGCTTGCATGTCAAATTTATATGGTTCTAAGTAGTTCTAATGCTTGATATAGGCTCTAGGCACTTGTAGGAGTAGTTGCTATCAATATTATTGAGTTTGGTTTACTTTTATTTTGAAGTTACTAAAAATTTCAGAATTTTTCAGAGAAAAACAATATGCTTAGGAAGATGTTCCAAGGTGGTTCCTCTAAGAAGTAAGGACCCATGATTGCTATGCGCGATGCTGACGAGGATCCACCAAGAGACGCTCCAGTACGGCCTTGCGAATGGCCGTCGGAAATTTTTATGGACCGTGCGGGAATTAAAGAAGAATTCAAAGCATATTTGTGCAATGCCGGTCTTGAGGATTTTGAGGCTAACAAGTGCCCCCAGTATCATGATCTCACAAGTTCATTTGTGAGGAGGTTTGAGTATTCATCTTCGCGTAATTCTCCTTCAGTCATGTTTGATCTTTATGACAAATCTTATACCATGGACCTAGAGGATTTCACTCTTGCATGCAAACTTCCATCATGGGGTAGTGTTAGGGATCCCCCTAAATCTGAATTTAGAAACTTTCTTGCTAGTATAACTGTAGGGGAATCTAGAGATATAACGCATGCTACCATAGGGAGCATTCACTTTCCTGCTATACATTATTTTGCTCTCTTCATCGGTAGATGCATAAATGCTAAGGATGAAGCATGTCACATGTGTGTCCCTGATCTTAGCATTCTTAGGAGTGCTATGTTAGGAGACCAATTGAGGGAGTCCTGGATTAGGGGGTGTCCGGATGGCCGGACCATACCTTCAGCCAAACTCCTGGACTATGAAGATACAAGATTGAAGACTTCGTCCCGTGTCCGGAAGGGACTTTCCTTGGCGTGGAAGGCAAGCTTGGCGATACGGATATGCAGATCTCCTACCATTGTAACCGACTTTGTGTAACCCTAACCCTCTCCGGTGTCTATATAAACCGGAGGGTTTTAGTCCGTAGGACAACATACACAACAACAATCATACCATAGGCTAGCTTCTAGGGTTTAGCCTCTCCGATCTCGTGGTAGATCTACTCTTGTACTACCCATATCATCAATATTAATCAAGCAGGACGTAGGGTTTTACCTCCATCGAGAGGGCCCGAACCTGGGTAAAACTTCGTGTCCCTTGCCTCCCGTTACCATCCGGTCTAGACGCACAGTTCGGGACCCCCTACCCGAGATCCGCCGGTTTTGACACCGACATTGGTGCTTTCATTGAGAGTTCCTCTGTGTCGTCGCCGTCAGGCTCGATGGCTCCTACGATCATCAATAGCGATGCAGTCCAGGGTGAGACCTTCCTTCCCGGACAGATCTTCGTATTCGGCGGCTTCACACTGCGGGCCAATTCACTTGGCCATCTAGAGCAGATTGAAAGCTATGCCCCTGGCCATCAGGTCAGATTTGGAAGCTTAAACTACACGACTGACATCCGTGGGGACTTGATCTTCGACGGATTCGAGCCACTGCCGAGCGTGCCGCACTGTCACGACGAGCATGATCTAGCTCTACCGCCGAACAGTGCCCTGGAGGCCGCACCCGCATCGGCTTTGACCCTTAATTCGGAGCCAACTGCGCCGATCGAGGATGGGTGGTTGGACGCCGCCTCGGAGGTTGCGATCCCAACGGCGATCGAGCCGAACACTAGCCCCGCACTCTGCGAGACTTGTGACTCCAAGGAGTCGTACTCCTCTCCGGACTCCGAACCCTCCGCGCCCCTGCCGATCGAATCCGATTGGGCGCCGATCATGGAGTTTACTGTCGCGGACATCTTTCAGCACTCGCCTTTCGGCGATATTCTGAAGACACTGAAGTCTCTCTCTTTATCAGGAGAGCCCTAGCCGGACTACGGTCAGCAAGGTTGGGATACGGATGATGAAGAAATTCAAAACCCACCCACCACCCACTTTGTAGCCACTGTCGACGATTTAACCGACATGCTCGACTTCGACTCCGAAGACATCGACAGTATGGACGCCGATGAAGGAGACGATGAAGAACCAGTGCCTATTAGGCCCTGGAAAGCCACCTTGTCATATGACATATACATGGTGGACACCCCAAAAGAAGGAGATGGCGATGGAACAGCGGAGGATGACCCCTCCAAGAAACAGCCTAAGCGCCGGCGTCAGCGGCGCTGCTCAAAATCCCGCCAAAACAAATACGGTGATTCCAGCACGAGAGATAATAATACTCCGGAAAGTGCCGAAGAAAACCCCCTTCAGCAAGATTTAGCACAGGAGGATGGAGAAACCAGCCCTCATGAGAGAGCGGCAGACAAAGAGGTCGAGGACGATAATTATATGCCTCCCTCCGAAGACGAAGCAAGCCTTGACGATGACGAATTCGTCGTGCCAGAGGATCCCGTCGAGCAAGAGCGTTTTCAACGCAGGCTTATGGCCACGGGAAGAAGCCTCAAGAAAAAACAGCAACAGCTTAGAGCTGATCAAGATTTGCTAGTCGACAGATGGACTGAAGTCCTTGCGGCCGAAGAGCATAAACTCGAACGCCACTCCAATAGCTACCCAAAGCGTAGGTTGCTACCCCAATTAGAGGAGGAAGCACTTGATGCGGCTGACCGGCCACCTCATGGCCGCGACAGAGAGGCCTCTTGGCCCTCCACTCAAGCCGCACCCCGTACCAAGGCACGGGAATATGTGCCGAACTTATGAGATATGTTGGAGGACAAGGCAAGGCAAACAAGATTGATCTACGGATCGCGTGGGCGCCCCACGGCTCGAGACGGTAACCGTCACGCCGGCCACAAATTCGGCAGGGCCGAACACAATAGACAAAGCTCATTGGAGCTACGTCGTGATATAGCCCAGTACAGAGGCGCCGCACACCCACTATGCTTCATAGATGAAATAATGGATCATCAAATACCCGAGGGTTTCAAACCCGTAAACATCGAATCATATGATGGCACAACAGATCCTGCGGTATGGATCGAGGATTATCTCCTTCATATCCACATGGCCCGCGGCGATGATTTCCACGCCATCAAATACCTCCCACTCAAGCTTAAAGGACCAGCTCGGCATTGGCTTAACAGCTTGCCAACAGGATCAATCAGTTGTTGGGAGGACCTGGAAGCCGCATTCCTCGACAATTTCCAGGGCACTTATGTGCGACCCCCAGACGCCGATGACCTAAGTCACGTAATTCAGCAGCCAGATGAATCAGCCAGGCAATTTTGGACACGGTTCCTAACAAAGAAAAATCAAATAGTCGACTGTCCGGACGCCGAGGCCCTAGCAGCCTTCAAGCACAATATCCGTGACGAGTGGCTTGCCCGGCACCTTGGACAGGAAAAGCCGAAGTCTATGGCAGCACTCACGACACTCATGACCTGCTTTTGCGCGGGAGAAGGCAGCTGGCTTGCTTGTAGCAACAATATGACCAAGAACCCTGGTAATTTGGATACCAGGGACAATAGTGGCAGGTCACGTCGCAACAAGCAGAAGCGCCGCATTAACGGCGACAATGCTGAGGATACGGCAGTTAATGCCGGATTCAGAGGCTCTAAATCCGGTCAGCGGAAAAAGCCATTCAAAAGGAATCCTAGGGGCCCGTCCAGTTTGGACCGTATACTCGACCGCTTGTGCCAGATACATGGCACCCCCGAAAAGCCGGCCAATCACACCAACAGGGATTGTTGGGTGTTCAAGCAGGCAGGCAAGATAAATGCCGAAAATGAAGACAAGGGGCTGCATAGCGATGACGACGAGGAGCCCCGGCCGCTGAACAATAGTGGACAGAAGGGTTTCCCCCCACAAGTGCGGACGGTGAACATGATATACGCAACCCACGTCCCCAAAAGGGAGCGGAAGCGCGCATTAAGGGACGTATACGCGGTAGAGCCAGTCGCCCCAAAGTTCAACCCATGGTCCTCCTGCCCGATCACCTTTGATCGAAGGGACCATCCCACTAGCATCCGTCCTGGTGGATTCGCCGCATTGGTTCTAGACCCAATTATTGATGGATTTCATCTCACTAGAGTCCTTATGGACGGCGGCAGTAGCCTGAACCTGCTTTACCAGGATACAGTGCGTAAAATGGGCATAGATCCCTCGAGGATTAAGCCCACCAAAACGACCTTTAAAGGCGTAATACCAGGTGTAGAGGCCAACTATACAGGCTCAGTCACACTTGAAGTGGTCTTCGGATCTCTGGATAATTTTTGAAGCGAGGAGTTAATCTGCGACATAGTCCCATTCCGTAGTGGCTATCACGCACTGCTCGGGCGAACCGCATTCGCCAAGTTCAATGTCGTACCGCACTACGCATACCTTAAGCTCAAGATGCCAGGCCCTCGAGGAGTAATTACAGTCAATGGAAACACCAAACGCTCCATCCGAACTGAGGAGCACACTACGGCCCTTGCAGCGGAAGTGCAAAGTAGCCTCTCCAGGCAGTTCTCCAGTCCGGCCATTAAACGACCGGACACCGTCAAGCGCACCCGGAGTAACCTACAACAAGACCGCCTCGCACGATCCGAGCAGGCGTAGCAATGCAGCCCCAACCCCAGCCCTCGCAAAAATGCGACACCAGTACTTCGCGTACATAACTACGCTCTAGAAATACCATGGGTATAGGGGGAGGGGCACCATCACGGCATGCCCGAAACACGGCTTAAACCGCACCAGGGGCTGCCGATTTTTTTCTCTTACTTTCAGGACTCCACTCTTCGGAAGGCCTATTCGGCAGTTCAATTGCCGCACAAACGATGCAAGAACCAGGGAAGCAAACAAGCCACACCGCATTACGGAACTCCCAGGTGGTCTCTATCAAGAGAAGTATACCTGTTTCGCATACTATTCCGCAGCTTGCCCCTAGAACGGACATGTCACATAGTCCAACCTTTTGCTTATCGCATTACTTGTATCGTTCTGCTTTGATCGCAGCCCTCTTTAATAAACAGTGCATAGCTTTTGTCTATTTTTGCATTACTCTTATATATATATATATATGTTCCTTAACGACATGTTGCATCCGTATACTTTGGTACGACCAAAATACGCCAGGGGCTTTAGTACCCCTCAATATGGTGTGAGAAGTCCGAACACTTTAACAAGTGTGGCACCCCGAACTTATAGCATTATATGCATCGGCTCCGAATCATGTCTTGGGTCAATAGTTGGGTTTGCCCGGCTCCTATGTTTTGGTGCCTTACGTTCCGCTATATCGGCTAAGGTAGCACTAGGAGAACCACTGCTATTGTGCCCCAGTTGAGCTGGGTCGAGCACCTCAGTGGAGAAAGCTAAAACTGACTGTCATGATGAAGCGAGAGCTGGTCGCTGTTCGAGAGGTTTTCCAAGTCCCTAAAGACTTATGCCGCTTAGAGCGAGGAGCCGGCTCTGTCCGGCCAAGGCGTGGATAGCGCCCCGAACTCGGTTTTCCGAATACCAGGGGCTTCGCCGAAATTTAAAATTATAGAATTTTATGGCTAAGTGAGAGTGTTCACGCATTATAGTCCGATTGCCTTGTTCGTTGGGATGAGCGCCTCCCTCGAAGGACCCAAACATGGGAAAAAGAGCGCTCGGGTTTATCCCCGAACACCCCAGCACTAGCGGCATGGGGGCAAAAGCCGACGACTTGCCATCTCTCAGAATTGATAAACAGCCGCATAGAAGGTAATATTTTAAATTCCAACAGCATTGCTTAGCGCATATGAACAAGTTTTCAGCGCACAGGACAAAACGAGCAAGTTTCACTCAAAAATTACATCCCTAGAACATTCATCCGCCACAAGGCAGGCACCCTTCAGTACATCCTTATAATAATTCTCGGGCTTGCGATGCTCTTTCCCCGGCGGTGGCCCGTCCTTCACAAGCTTCTCAGCATCCAGCTTGCCCCAATGCACCTTAGCACGGGCAAGGGCCCTACGGGCACCTTCAATGCAGACGGAGCGCTTGATGACTTCGAGCCTTGGACAGGCCTCCACCAGCCGCCGCACCAGCCCGAAATAGCTCCCAGGCAGAGCCCCTCCAGGTCACAGCCGAACTATGAGGCCCTTCATGGCCTGTTCGGCCGCCTTGTGGAGCTCGACCAGTTGCTTCAGTTGGTCGCTCAGGGGCACGGGGTGTCCGGCCTCAGCATACTGAGACCAGAACACCTTCTCTGTCGAGCTGCCCTCCTCGGCTCGATAGAATGCGGTGGCATCGGACACACTCTGAGGAAGATCCGCGAACGCTCCTAGAGAGCTCCGGATTCGGGTAAGTAACAAGTAACTCATGTTTATCTATTTGCTTTGCATAAAGAATGCCTTACCTGCCGCTATCTTCTTCACCTCATCCAACTCCTGGAGGGTCTTCTGGGATTCGGCCTTGGCAGACTTGGCATTTTCAATAGCCACCGCGAGCTCGGACGCTCGCATCTTTGAGTCAAGCTCCAAACTCTCATGTTTTTCCATGAGAGCCTGGAGCTCTTGCCGTACCTTGCCAACCTCGGCCTCATAATTCTCCCGCTCGGTGCGCTCCGTGGCCGCCCTCTTCTCGGCCTCGACCAGCGCTTGCTTAAGGGTCGCCACCTCAGACGTGGCCCCTACAATAGCCACGATAATCTTGTTATTTTTTGCAATTGCACCTTTTTATATATATTTAAACAAGGTATTTCTTACCTTCATTGTCCTCGAGCTGCTTCTTGGCACGCCCGAGCTCTTGCTCGGACCGCTCGAGGTTCTGCTTTAGCGTGTCCACTTCCGCAGTCAGTGCGGCGGACGCAAGCAGAGAAGCCTGCATACGCATATTGACTCCTTTTTATTAGACTCCTGCGAATTTTATTTGATCCTCTATTCGGCTTTTCTTCCCGAACGCCAAACAGAGCATCAGGGGCTACTGTCTATGCGGTAATATTATTTACACATTCTTTACTTACCTCAAAGCCTGTTAAAAGGCTAGTACAAGCTTCAGTCAGTCCGCTCTTGGCGGACTGAACCTTCTGGACCACCGCACTCATAATGGTGCGGTGCTCCTCGTCGATGGAGGCGCCTTGTAGCGCCTCCAACAGATTGTCCGGCGCCTCCGGTTGGACGGGGTCACCGGCACGGTGGGCTTGCTCCTCTTGGAAGGAGGTCCCCCGCCGGACTCTGGAACCTTTGAAGGTTCCGGAGCGGTGTCCGGCCTAGAGCCGGACTTGGAGCCCTGGGGGGTTTCATCCCCTTTACTCCTGGAGTCCGGGAGGTCGCCTTGCGGCACCTCCAGGACCACCTCCTCCCGGCTTGGAACCTGTTGGGACCACACTTCGGTGTCGTCCGTAGGGCGGGGGGAGGAAGCCGTTAGAAGCGAGTTCACATCCGACGAGTCCAGTGAGCCGCTCGACAACGCGTCGAGCCGGTCTTTGGGTGGGCTGCATAAACATATTCGACATAAGGGAAAGCTGTGCAATAAACGAATACTATGAATTACTCTGGTATCCGGATACTTACGATTTTTCCAGGGGCTTGGCCCTGGGTGGCCACTCCTCTCCGTCGTCGTCGGCGTCGGTGGAGTAGTCCGGAGGAAGGGTTTTCCCCTTCTTGGACCCTCCGGCCTCCCCAGAGAGGGCGGCCTTCCTTTTCTTCTCTCCTCCCGCTGGAGGGGGAGAGGTCTCTTCTTCTTCCTCCTCGTCTTCACGGGAGGAATGCGCCTCGGAACCGTCGGATGATGGATCCGACACCTCCTGGCGCCGGGCACTCATTCGAGTCCCCGTGGCCTTTTTCGCGGCCTTCTTCTCCGGCACCACATAGGGTGCCGGAACCAGCAGCTTCGCCAAGCGAGCGTCCGCTGGGCCTTCGGGCAAAGGAGCCGGACAGTTGATCTGTCCGGACATCACCTGCCAATCCTGTCAAAGGTAAGGGAGCTTAGATCCCGCATGGAGTCAAACTATGAAAAATTGATACCCTGTAAAAGGAAAAAACAGCTTACCGCATGAGCGTGACGCTGCGTACTGAATCCGCGATCCTCGGTAGCGGATGCGGGAGCCTCGTCGCCCTTGAAAAGCACCTTCCAGGCATCTTCGTACGTCGTGTCGAAGAGCCTGCTCAGAGTTTGGTGCCGTGCCGGGTCGAACTCCCACAGGTTGAAAGCCCATTGTTGACACGGGAGGATCAGACAGATGAGCATAACCTGGACTACGTTGACAAGTTTGAGCTTCTTGTCCACCAAGGTTTGGACGCATGTTTGGAGTCCGGTCAGCTCTCCTTTTTTACCCCATGACAGGCCCGTCTCCTTCCAGGAGGTGAGCCGCGTAGGGGGTCCGGATCGAAACTCGGGGACTGCGACCCATTCGGGGTCGCGCGGCTCGGTGATGTAAAACCACCCCGATTGCCACCCCTTCAGGGTCTCCACAAAGGAGCCCTCGAGCCATAAGACGTTGGCCATCTTGCCCACCATGGCGCCTCCGCACTTCGCCTGGTTGCCGCGCACCACCTTCGGCTTGACATTGAAAGTCTTGAGCCATAGGCCGAAATGGGGGCGGATGCGGAGGAAAGCCTCGCACACGACGATAAACACCGAGATGTTGAGGACAAAGTTTGGGGCCAGATCGTGGAAATCCAGGCCATAGTAGAACATGAGCCCCCGGACAAATGGGTGAAGAGGGAAGCCCATTCCGTGGAGGAAATGGGGGAGGAACACCACCCTCTCATGGGGCCTAGGGGTGGGGATGAGCTGCCCCTTTTCGGGAAGCCGGTACGCAATGTCGTTAGACAAGTATCCGGCCTTCCTCAGTTTTTTGATGTGTCCCTCCATGACGGAGGATACCATCCACTTGCCTCCCGCTCCAGACATGGCTGGAGAAGGTTGATGTGGGGAGTGCGGACTTGGGCGCTGGAGCTCGAGTGTGCGAGAATGGATAAGCAAGGGAGGAAGAAGGCGTAGGTGAAAAGGCATATCCTTATCCCCTTATATGGGTGGACGCAACTACGTGTCCCCACCAGCCTGGTAAAACTCGCTTATCTCCAAGCGCCGTAATCAATGACACGGTTGGGTTACCCACGCCCGTATTGATGAGAATCCCAGAATAAGGGGACACGATCTCTGCTTTAACAAGACGTGCCAAGGAAACCGCCTCGATTAGGGGGTGTCCGGATGGCCGGACCATACCTTCAGCCGGACTCCTGGACTATGAAGATACAAGATTGAAGAGTTCGTCCTGTGTCTGGAAGGGACTTTCCTTGGCGTGGAAGGCAAGCTTGGCGATACGGATATGCAGATATCCTACCATTATAACCGACTTTGTGTAACCCTAACCCTCTCCGGTGTCTATATAAACCGGAGGGTTTTAGTTCGTAGGACAACATACACAACAACAATCATACCATAGGCTAGCTTCTAGGGTTTAGCCTCTCCGATCTCGTGGTAGATCTACTCTTGTACTACCCATATCATCAATATTAATCAAGCAGGACGTAGGGTTTTACCTCCATCGAGAGGGCCCGAACCTGGGTAAAACTTCGTGTCCCTTGCCTCCTGTTACCATCCGGCCTAGACGCACAGTTTGGGACACCCTACCTGAGATCCGCCGGTTTTGACACCGACACCAATCTTATCATATGGGAGCCATTGTAGCTCGTAGGTTGCATCATAATAGACATAATGGAGATTTCTTTGGAGGAATTTATGCAACCCGCTTAGCTCATTTTCTTGAGATAGACATTCGTGAGGGTGATATGGAATTGCCTCCTGCATATTTAGATTATGACTCTATGGCTTCCCACCAGTTTGTCGAGAGGCCTGAATCACCTCTCTTATATCGTTTAATTTTTGATAAACGACGTGTTTTTCGTATTACTCTCCCTGCTCCTGCCTTCTTTGATTCACAGACAAAAGGAAGATATGTTATTACCAGAGAGGAGGCAGAAGAGTACGAGAGGAGAGCGGAGGCAGCTCGACTCCACGCTGCAGCTCAGCAGGCGATAACCACTGCACAACAGTATGATCCCAACTATTCTTCCTCATCACAGTACGACCCCAACAACTATTATTATGGATATCCGCCAGGCCAGCCGTGGCCATAGACCAACTTAGGCCAAAAGCCTAAGCTTGGGGGAGTACGTATTTCTCACCAACATTACATTTATGTTCACACACACTCATTGCTAGATGTCGCTGCTCATACTTTTTCACTGTAATATCCATGCTAGTTTATTTTCTTTTTCCTATGTGTTTGTTAAACCTTAAGAAAAACCAAAAAAATAGTAGTAGTTTATTTTTCTGCTGTAGTAGTAATAATTAAAAAGAAAACCCAAAAATATTTCCCGTTCTTCTTTTGCTTGTTGGGAGCTTTCCCGTGTAAATAGTTTTATTTCTTTTCTTTTCTTTGGGGGTCAGTAGGAGAAGACCATAATTAAATTGTTGAAGCGGCTCTTATATGCATTATTGTTGATTTAACCAAGAGTCCATATTGCCTTGTCTTCTCCTGTTTATTGAATGCTCGCAGATTCCAGCTTAGTCCAATGCACGTGCACTCTTATTATTATTCACACCGTTCGGTCGTGCAAGTGAAAGGCAATTATGATGATATATGATGGACTGACTGAGATGAGAAAAGCTGGTATGAACTCGACCTCTTTTGTTTTTGTAAATATGATGAGTCCCTCGTTCTTGATTCAGCTTATTATGAATAAACATGTTTGCAATGACAATTAGAGATCATAGTTGCTTGTGCCATGCTTGATTAGCTATGAGTTATAATGATTTACCTTGTCTGCCAACAAGTTATTGAGATGATTATGATGTGGTATGATGGGGTGGTATCCTCTTTTGAATGATTTAAGTGACTTGACTCGGCACATGTTCACGCATGTAGTTGAAACAAAATCAACATAGCCTTCATGATATTTATGTTCATGGTGGATTATATCTTACTCATGCTTGCATCCAATGTTTATTAATTTTAATGCATGTACATGGCTGTTGTCGCTCTCTAGTTGGTCGCTTCCCAGTCTTTTGCTAGCCTTCACTTGTACTAAGCGGGAATACTGCTTGTGCATCCAATCCCTTAAACCCCAAAGTTATTCCAGATGAGTCCACTATACCTTCCTATATGCGGTATCTACCTGCCGTTCCAAGTAAATTTGTATGTGCCAAACTCTAAACCTTCCAATAAACATTCTTTTTTGTATGCTCGAATAGCTCATGTATCAACAAAGGATGTCCTTATCTAATGTGTTAGGCGGGTTATTCTCAAGAGGAGTGGACTCCGCCCCTCACTCACGAGAAAATGGCTGGTCACCGGGATGCCCAGTCCCATGCTTTATGCAAACTAAATCAAAATTAATTGCAAATAAAACTCCCCCTGGGACCTGATGTATGTTGGAGGCACTCGTTGTTTCGAGCAAGCCATGGATTGATGCTTGTTGGTGGAGGGGGAGTATAAACTTTACCATTCTGTTTGGGAACCGCCTATAATGTGTTTAGCATGGAAGATATCGCCATCTCTTAGTTGTTACATTGACAATGAAAGTATACCGCTCAAAATACAATTTATCTCTATTGCAAAACCGAGCTCTGGCACCTCTACAAATCCCTGCTTCCCTCTGCGAAGGTCCTATCCATTTACTTTTATGCTGAGTCACCACCCTCTTATTAAAAAGCACTAGATGGAGAGCACAGCCGTCATTTTCATTCATCACTGTTAATTTATATTGGGTATGACTATGATTGGATCCCTTTTACCATGAATTACAATGTCTAGTCAGTCCTTGATCTTTAAAGGTGCTCTGCATTTATGTTTTGCGGTCTCAGAAAGGGCTAGCGAGATACCATCTTGTTATATCATATTATGATTGTTTTGAGAAAGTGTTGTCATCTGAGATTTATTATTATGACTTGCTAGTTGATTATGCTATTGATACGAGTAATTGTGAGACCTAAGAATTATTGCAAATGTGGTTAGTTATGATCTAAGCTAAAAACTTGAATGCTGGCTTGACATAGTTACAACAACAAGAGCAAACAGAGTTTGTAAAAGTTTTTCTTTCTTTCTTTCAGTTTGTCAACTGAATTGCTTGAGGACAAGCAAGGGTTTAAGCTTGGGGGAGTTGATACGTCTCCATCGTATCTACTTTTCCAAACACTTTTGCCCTTGTTTTGGACTCTAACTTGTATGATTTGAATGGAACTAACCCGGACTGACGTTGTTTTCTGCAGAATTGCCATGGTGTTGTTTTATGTGCAGAAAACAAATATTCTCGGAATGACCTGAAACTCCACGGAACATCTTAGAAAAAATAATAAAAAATCCTCGCCAAAGATGAAGACCAGGGGGCCCACACCCTTCTCACGAGGGTGGGGGCGCCCCCCTAGGGCGCGCCCCCTACCTTGTGGGCCCCCTGGAAACCCTCCGATGCCAACTCCAACTCTATATATTTGCTTTGGGAGAGAAAAAAATAAGAGAGAAGAAATCATCGCATTTTACGGTACGGAGCTGCCGCCAAGCCCTATAACCTCTCGGGAGGGATGATCTGGAGTCCGTTCGGGGCTCCGGAGAGGGGGATTCGTCGCCATCGTCATCATCAACCATCCTCCATCACCAATTTCATGATGCTCACCGTCGTGCGTGAATAATTGCATCGTAGGCTTGCTGGACAGTGATGGGTTGGATGAGATTTATCATGTAATCGAGTTAGTTTTGTTAGGGTTTGATCCCTAGTATCCATTATGTTCTGAGATTGATGTTGCTATGACTTTGCTATGCTTAATGCTTGTCACTAGGGCCCGAGTGCCATGATTTCAGATCTGAACCTATTATGTTTTCATGAATATATGTGAGTTCTTGATCCTATCTTGCAAGTCTATAGTCACCTACTATGTGTTATGATCCGGCAACCCCGAAGTGACAATAATCGGGACCACTCCCGGTGATGACCATAGTTTGAGGAGTTCATGTATTCACTATGTGCTAATGCTTTGTTCCGGTTCTCTATTAAAAGGAGGCCTTAAAATCCCTTAGTTTCCAATAGGACCCCGCAGCCACGGGAGGGTAGGACAAAAGATGTCATGCAAGTTCTTTTCCATAAGCACGTATGACTATATACGGAATACATGCCTACATTACATTGATGAATTGGAGCTAGTTCTGTGTCACCCTATGTTATGACTGTTACATGATGAACCGCATCCGGCATAATTATCCATCACTGATCCGATGCCTATGAATTTTCCATATACTGGTTGCTTATTTACTTTTCCACTGCTACTGTTACAATCACTACAAAATACCAAAAACATTACTTTTGATGTCTTTACTTTTGTTGCCGCTACCACCACTATCATATTACTTTGCTACTAAACACTCCGCTGCAGATACTAAGTTTCCAGGTGTGGTTGAATTGACAACTCAGCTGCTAATACTTGAGAATATTCTTTGGCTCCCCTTGTGTCGAATCAATAAATTTGGGTTGAATACTCTACCCTCGAAAGCTATTGCGATCCCCTATACTTGTGGGTTATCAAGTCCTGGCCGGACTCCTCGTCCGAGGCGGCGGTGGCTCGGTCTCCTGGTGGGAGATGGCGCGCGGGGAAGGTGGGCCAGCTCGGCTGGGCTTCGTCCCAGTCGGGCGCTGGAAGTTTTTTTTTTAAAAAGAAAAACAATTCCGCCGAACAGAAAATAAATCCTAGAAAATAAAATAAAATTCTAAAAATGCCAAAACAAATTTTCACCGTCTAAATAAAATATTTAGAACAAGATGAACATTTTCTTGGCCCTAAAATGCAACTTTGAAAAACGTGCAATTTTTCTAATGCAAATAAAATTGCAATAAAATCCAAATAAAATCAAATATTTGATTTTAATATTTTTCCTCCAATATTTCATTTATTTTGGAGAAGTCATATTATCTCCTATCATATATTTTAATATGAAATATTTTTCAGAGAGAAAAATAATTAAAACCAAAATCCTCGTTTCAATATTTGATAAAAATCAAATATGAAAGCCGAGAAATCCCCAACTCTCTCCGAGGGTCCTTGAGTTGCTTAGGATTTCAAGGATCGCGAAACGAAATACAATAAAATATGATATGCAAGAATGATCTATGTATAACATTCCAAATTGAAAATTTGGGATGTTACACGAGAGCTCAAAGCGAAAAAGATAGAGATAAAACATTTCGGGAGGCATGCTTTTCCTGTTAACAAAAACGATCGAGTAGTTCCCAATACTTTACATGCTAGATATATCATAGGCAGTTCCCAAACAGAAAATGAAGTTTGTTCCTTTTTCCACCATACTTTCACTTTCCATGGCTAACCGTTTCCACGACTGCCTTCCATACCAACACTTTCCAAGGAATTTATTATTTTACAACATAAAGTAAATTCATTTTTCATTTCTGGACTGGGCATCCCTAATACCTTTGACATACTCTCGTGCAATGACAAGTGAATAAACACTCATCTTGAGAATAACACATCTAGCATGGAAATATATCAGCCACCCCCTACCATTTCATGAGCGGTACGAGCACACAAAAGAAAAGTTTATTTTGAAAATTAGAGATGGCACATACAAATTTTCTTAGAATGTCAAAAGAATATCGCATATAGGTAGGTATAGTGGACTCATGTGGCAAAAGTGGTTTAAAGGATTTTGGATGCACAAGTAGTGATCATTCTTAGTGCAAAATGAAGGCTAGCAAAAGATTGAGAAGCGACCAACGAAGAAACAAAAAATCTCACAAGCGAGCATTAAGCATAACTAACACCGAATAATGCACCACAAGTAGGATGTAATTTCATTGCATAACTATTGACTTTCATCCTTGCATTGGGAATCACAAACCTTAACACCAATATTCTTACTAAAGCATAATTACTCATCAACATGACTCACATATTATATCAACATATCACAAAACTATTACAAGGAATCAAGTTTATTTTTCCCAATGATCTTCATGAAAGTTTTTATTATATCCTCCTTGGATATCTATCACTTTGGGACTAGTTTCATATGTAATATGTTGCTTTTGATAACTCAAACAAATTTAAGTGAAGAATATGAGCATAAAAATTTTCTTATCTCAAAATAATTTAAGTGAAACAAGAGAGAATTTCTTAAAAAAATTACTAACTCTCAAATAAATCTAAGTGAAGCATGAGAGCATTTCTTCAGAAATACTAAAGCACACCATGCTCAAAAAGATATAAGTGAAGCACTAGAGTAATTCCATAGCCCAAAAGGATTTAAGTGAAGCATAGAGAGCAATTCTAACAAGTCATGGCATAAATTTGGCTCTCTTAAATAGGTGTGTCCAGCAAGGATTCATTACTAAGAACACAAAGCAAAACAAGCAAAGACTCATATCATACAAGATGCTCTAAGCAAAACTTATAATATGTGATGAATAAAATTATAGTTTCAAGTAAAATACCGATGGTTCTTAGAAGAAAGAGGGGATGCCACTCGGGGCATCCCCAAGCTTAGTTGCTTGATACTTCTTGAATATTATCTTGGGGTGCCATGGGCATCCCCAAGATTAGCCTTTTGCTAATCCTTTTCATCCATCGTAAAGTCACCCAAAACTTGAAAACTTCAATCACACAAAACTCAACTAAATCTTTGTGAGATCCGTTAGTATAAGAAAGCAAATCACTATTATAAGTACTATTGCACACCCATTCATATTTTACTTTTGCATTATATCTACTATATTCCAGCTTTTCTATGACAAAAACTCTTCAAAGAAAACCATAGAATCATCAAAACAAGCACACAATGCAAAGAAAACAGAATCTGTCAAAAACAGAATCGTCTGTATAAATCTGGAGATTTTGAATACTTCTGTAACTCCAAAATTTCTGAAAAAATAGGAAAACATGAGGAATTTGTATGTTAATCTTCCGCCAAAAGATTTAGTATTTTACCGCGCTTCTGTTAAAAATTAAAATTATTTTTCTTGGTGCAAAAGTTTCTATTTTTCAGCAAGATCAATTCAACTATCACCCAACATGATCCTAAAGGCTTTACTTGGCACAAACACTAATTAAGACACAAAAAACACAATCATACCAGTAGCATAATTGTGCGAACACTCAAGAACAGAAAGAAAAGGAAAAAAATAAATTTTATTCATTGGGTTGCCTCTCAACAAGCGATATTGTTTTATGCCCCTAGCTAGGCATAGTGCAAAGGATCTAAGTATTGTCATCTTTGTTTCTAGATCCATATGATGCCCTCATGATTGATTCATATGGTGGATTAATTCTAGTTCTAGGAAAGTGTTTCATACCCTTTCTTAATGGAAATTGAAATTTAATATTGCCTTCTTTCATATCAATCACGGCACCAATAGTAAATAAAAATGGTCTACCAGGAATAATTGGACAAGACGGATTGCAATCAATATCAAGAACAATAAAATCTATGGGCACATAATTCCTATTTGCAAGAATAAGGACATCATTAATTCTTCCCATAGGCTTTTTAATAGCAGAATCCGCCAAATGCAAATTTAGAGAACACTCCTCAATATCGGTAAGACCAAGCACATCACATAAAGATTTCAGAATTGTAGAAACACTAGCACCCAAGTCACATAAAGCAAAACACTCATAATTTTTAATCTTGACTTTGATAGTAAGTTATGTGATGCCCTCGATTCATTCGTACACTAATCATACATGCAATTGTGTACGATCAAGATCAAGGACACACAGGAAGATATCACAGCACAACTCTAGACACAAATTAAAAATAATACAACCTTACATTACAAGCCAGGAGCCTCGAGGGCTCGAATACATAAGCTCGAATACACAAGAGTCAGCAGAAGCAATAATATCTAAGTACAGACATAAGTTAAACAAGGTTGCCTTAAGAAGGCTATCACAAAAGTAGTAACGATCGAAAAGGCAAGGCCTCCTGCCTAGGACCTCCTAACTACTCCTCGAAGCCAAACTCCACGTAGAAACATCCTCGGGATCCTCTGGCTCCTGGACTCCATCATCTGGTTGTGACATCCGAGAAAAATGGAAAAGGGGGAAAAGAGGGAGCAAAGCAACCATGAGCACTCATCCAAAGGACTCGCAAGCAAGGACCTACACTACATATGCATTATCAATGAAATGGGTAGTATCTGTGGACTGAACTGCAGAATGCTAGAATAAGAGGGGGATAGCTAGTCCTATCGAATACTACGCTTCTGGCTGCCTCCATCTTGAAGCATGGAGAAGAGAGTAGCTGGTAAGTTCACCAAGTAACACCGTATAGCATAATCCTACCCATCGATTCTCTCCTTGTCGCCCTATGAGAGAGCGAGCACCGGGTTGTATTTGGCACTTGAAAGGGTGTGTTTTATTAAGTATCAAGTTCTAGTTGTCATAAGGTCAGAATACAACTTCGGGTCATCCTTTTACCGAGGGACACGGCTATTCGAATAGACACTACAAAAAAATACACTTCCGTGATGATACGCTTTTGTCACAGTAGGTCGCTTTTTTGTCATGCATGTACATCCATGACAAATTTATGACAGAATCAAGATAGTCATACCTGTGCCATCGTAGAAGTGTTCCATGACATTACCAAAATTATCATCACGGAAGTGTCCACTTCCGTGACGATAAATCATGTGTCACAGAAGTGCTTTCTTCAAGGGTGACCGACACGTGGCATCCACCGTAACGGAACACCGTTAAGCTATCGGGTCGGGTTTTGGATCCGATAACCCGTTAACAGCCCCGACCAATGGGGATTTTCCACGTGTAAGATCATCATTGGCTAGAGGAAACACGTGTCGGCTCATCGCCGGGACAGATGTCATCCACTCACTGGACAGAAGGCGCCTTTGATATGTCGACACGTGGCACGACCCAACAAGTTTAAATGGGCTGGCCCAACTAAAGGCCCACAAGATTTTGCGGACCATAATGGGACGGCCTAGCTAAAGGCCCACGAGATTTTGCGAACCATAATGGGCTGGCCCAGCTAAAGGCCCACAAGATTTCGTAGGCCATAATGGGTCGGCCCAGGTAAAGGCCCACAAGATTTTTGTGTGCCATAATAGGCCGTCCCAGGTAAAGGCCCACAAAATTCTTGCGGATCATAATGGGCCAGCCCAGCTAAAGGCCCACGAGATTTCGCCGACATTAATGGGCCGGCCCAGCTGTAGGCCCACAAGATTTTGAGGACCCTAGTAGGCCGGCCCATTAACTGGCTGCCATGTTTTGGGCCAAATGCCGGCCCATATTTGATCCGGTCTATTAATGGCCTGCCATGCTCCGGGCCTAATAGTGGCCCATATGAGATCCGGCCCGTTAAAAGCCTACCATGTTCTGGGCCAAATTACGGCCCAGATCAGGTCCGGCCCTTTAAGAGGTTTTGGGCCTAATTATGGCCCGTATCAGATTCGGCCTGTCAAGTGGACACTATGCTTTTGGGCCCACTTGCTAAAGGCCCACTTAGTAATTCGGCCTGATATTAGTTTTGGCCTGTTAAGGGCCCGTTTAACATTTGGCCCTATATTAGTTTCAGCCTGTTAAAAGCCCGTCGTATAGTTGGGCCTAACTACGGCCCGGTTTGCATCCGGCCTGCTCGCAGCCGATATCTGATTGGGCCAAACAAGGACCGAGACAATTTTCGGCCTATTAAAAGCCCGTGATTTGATTCGCACAATCATGGGCCGGGGTTCATTTTGGGCTGCTGCCGGCCCGTGAGCTGATCGGCATGCTTCTGGCCCAACCTACATCGTGATTGCATGAAGGCCCAATTATGTACCGTAATTTTACGGTTTGGCCGGTTTACTGCGAAGACAAGATATATATACAGTAAAATAACTGCAGCATCGTGAATAAGAAAAAACCTATACTATACAATAAAGAAATTATGGCATATTACATCCATTGGGCATCAAAGTTCGCCACTATGATAATAAAGCACAAGCAGACAGCAGATTACATACACTGGGCATCAAAGATCGCCACCAGTGCAAATAAACGCGCCGACAAAATAATATACAAAACCGACAGCACTTCAATAGAGTTCAAGAAAGGTTAGCCCTGCTGGGGAGCTGCAACGCAAGCAGCTGAGCAAGATGATGAGACTGCGCTTGTTCAACACTTATATCTTCCTCACTCTGAAAGATAAACAAGCAAACAGATGACAGGTTTTGCACATAAAAGTATCAATGCTGACAATTCATCACATTTCTTACTGATGAATAAAGTGACAAAGTTTAAATTTGCATTAACACAATATGGTATCGTTCAGGTCAAGACATGGCAGGAAATGACATTGTGAAGGAGTTGGCAGCTTCACGACACCACTGGATTACAGATCAAGAACTCATAAGTATCAATGGTTAGTGTGCTGTCAATTTATATCATTTCAGATTGGCAAATAAAGAGATGGTTTAAATAATAGTAGAATGATATGACATTTTTTATAGTTAAGACATTGCAGAATATGACATTGTGCTGTAGTGGGTAGATTCACCACACCACTGGATTACAGATGAATTATAGAAGCATACATGCAGTGCAAAAGAAGATCACTTGTTCTGTATAGTTTAATTTACATGGTATGAAGAAGGAACTTGGTTGTACAACTGAAAACTTAAATTGAGAAAGGATGAACTTTTGTTTATGAACTACATATAATAAACTTTAAACAAGCAATTTGATGCAAATACCAAAAATAAATAGTTGTTGAAGTCATGCCTAACCAAATATATACAACAAAGTTTGAAGGCTTGAGATGGACAAACTTACATTATTGGTGAAGACAGGCTCTATAAAGGCCTTGTCCATGCTGATGGGGGGCAATTCAAGAAGTTTACCACAGAATCTTCTTCAAAAGCATTGCCTTTATTCTACATTTTGTTAAGAGTAAATATAGATGTGATAATATACGAAAAAATGGAGAATATTTAAGATAAGATGAAGAGTGATGCTACATAACCAAGTAGCTATAAATGTAAGTGCAGCGATACAGGCAAAAGGTACAGCCAAGAGAAATGCACAGCTAAACTTCTTCAGTACCAACCTTATGGTAAGAGTAAATATAGATCTGATGTGTAGAAAATGGAGGGCAAAGGAAAATAAGCTGCAGAGTGATGGTACATGAACAACTACCCGTCATTATAAGTACACTGATAAAGGACAGCATGTACTTACAAGAACAATGCAGAGCTAAAAAAACATTGGCATTGGATATATTCTACACTAATGTAACCATTCATACAGATCAGATAATTTGGAGCGAACAATTGATAAGCAAGCTATCATGCATACTGCTGTCACATAATGAACCATGTATCTATACAAGTACAGTGATACAGGACAACAGGTACTAACAAGAGCAAAGCAGCGGGCAGCATATTTGCGATATCCCGTCGTTCTTGTCAAACCGGAATTCTTCTTCAAGCAGATTTCCTGCAAAAAAGATTCGTAAGGCACATGCGGAAAAGTAGAAGTTCAAATTGTCATGTGATTTCATAGACAGTACCTCATCCTGGGAACGAGACCAGTGCATTTCAAGGTTTTTCCATTCAATGTCTTCTAAATTTAGCACAGGAGACTTCACCGGAAATTCGTTTATAGACTTGCCATCAAAGTGTGATTTCCTCAGGTAACACCGATACTGCTGCAATGCTTCCTTGAAAAGCACAAGCAAGCTTTGCTTGTCATGACTATCCAGATTGACCCTCGCCTAGTTACAACAATGTAATGTAAATCATTGATGTGTTCAATCAGCAGAAAACAGGAAAATAATAACCATGAATAATAGCACTTACACGTAAGTTGGACAGGAAGATGTGAAAATGGTGTTTGTCTTCACAATAATCTTCCCATGATGGGAATATATGCACGTAGTCCCTAACAACATTGAAAGCATTGTCTTTTAAACTAGGAATAAATGGAATGGGGTTCCAATCTGCAGGAATTGTCCATCTCTACAGTTGGGATAGGTCTTCGGCCGGTGGACTTGCTGTACTTTTTGCTGGAGTGAGATTTTTCTGTGGTACAGCTGGTGCTATGGCAAATGAAATCGGTATACCTTTTGCTGGAGTGCAGGTCCTGTGTGGTGGGGCTAGTGGTGTGGCCAGTGAAGTGTGTGTACAGTCTGCTGGAGTCGGTCCTACATTTTGTGTCACTGGTTGTGCAGCCAATATAAGTGGGGTGCTGTCTGATTTCTCCGGCACCACCACGTTTTTCAAGGACTTTGCTGGTGCTCCTTCAGGTTCGGCAATCACCCACTTCCTTTTTTATGTCTGATGCACAAGAACAGCATTTGAGTGGAAAAACATGGTATGATGACAGATGGAATATGTATTGATAATGGATGGGCATGGCATCTCGACATATATGATGAGTAAACTAAGCAGATGGCGGTGCAACAAAGTAGAAGAAATGCAAGACAACATATGCAAGATACACGCAATCAATAAAACCTTACCAAATTAGAACAGGCACCTTGATGGGTGAACAGGACAGGCCATCTGCCTTTGACTCCTCGAGGTTAGAATAGTCATTAGGATGATATTCTGAACAAGAATCAACAGGCGGGGAGCATACGAGTTTCATTGCTTCCAGAATGGCACTCAATGCCTTGCTGCCAATTTTGTAAGTCATTGCAGTGTTCCACAATATTCTTCTGATGCGCGGATTCTGATATTCACTGTAATTGCGTATAATATTTGAGAACCATGAAAACATAAATAGTTGTGAGATTATCTTTGTAATGCAGATGATATTCTAATATAGGGGCGCCCCTGTAAACACTTGTGTGCTATCACTGGATTCTGATGAGAGAGCTCATGTGTGCTGTAATATGGTGCGTGCATTTATATAATCTGGCACAAGTACACAAAAAATAGGCTCCAGAAGTAAGGATAGCTGGCAGATGATAGGTTCATAATATACTGTATAGAGAGTTTATTGCCAAACCATGATAACAAGAGCACATAGAAACTAGGCAGATCATAGTGTACATAACAGGGGTACACCATAACCAGGATATATAAATCGGGAAAGTGGAACTGGCTGGAAATTACGGTGTTGTATTGCCGCTAGTAATTGAAAGCCTATCGATCATGTATAGGCCAGCTCTATCAGCTGTTGACTGTAGATGTCCCTGCTCCCCTTCCTGACAAGGAACATACTATGCTTCCCATACAGAACACCGCATGGGCCGCCGGCCGAACCACCGGCCCCACCGCCTGTGTTCCTCCGCCACCCCCACCGCCGCCCCCACCCGCATCGAGTTTTCTTCGTTTGACGAGGCCCCACCACCGCCCCCCACAACCACCATCCCCACCCGAGCCCCTTCGATCGCACCGGCGAACTCTGGCAAGCTCTGAAAAATCGACTGACCCAATTTTGAAATTTAGTCTACTATGATTTAACTAGTGTGGAATATAAAAGGGGAAAACCATAAGCATTGCGAGTATGGTGTTGAGCGTGCCATGGCGGATCTGAAGGTGCAAACCGGACAAAGGCAACTTCGCAACCAAGCCAAGAAATCAGAGTAAAGCAGTGGCGATCTATTTTCTTGTTGCGATAAATAAGTTGAGCAGATACGAAAGAGTACCGCCTCTGGTGCGGCGCCGTGTACGCATCTGCTGAGAATTTGACGGTGCTACAGTAGCGATGGCTGTCGGCGGCGTGGAAGCAGATCTAGTAGGGTAGATGGTGGTGGCGGGGTGCGGTGGACGAGACGGTCGTAGGAGCGGCGCGAGCAAGGTGGACGACGACGGGGATGAAGCGAGAGGACGGGATGCAAGGATCCCGGTCCGAAGCCTTGGATGAGAGAGGTCGATCTCTTGTAATGGACGGAGGCGTCGGGGTATCAGCTCCGGCATGGTGGAGGAGGGCGGCGGTGGATGGGGTGGCGGACGGCGATGGACGGAGGAGGGTGGGGTGGAGAGGGTGTTTTGGCGCCCACGGAGTATGAATGGGGAAAAGGGAGGTAGAGAGGAAGGGGAAACCATGTATTCAGAGAGCGCTTGTCTCAAATGCGAGGAAATTTACAAACTTAGCCCCTGTTTCAAATTTCTACTACATCACAACAACACTAGTCGGTTGGGGATAGGACGGTAATCTCACATACACCGAATATTTGCCGACGAGAGTTTGTTTTTGGCGCCCACCGTGTATGAATATGAATCGGGGAGGGAGTCAATTTCAGCCGAGGACACATTGTGTTTTGGCGCCCACTGTGTATGAATCCGGGTGAGAGGCGGTTACGTCACGTTTGGGTGAAATTACAAACCTACCCCTATCGAAACCTATTGAAATCCAGCATATAGGCTTTGCGTGGCAGGGATAGGCAGTAGTGATTTCTATCTCGCAGATTTTGGTTTCGGGCGGTTACTGCGACTTTCCCCGCTTTGTTCAAATTTTGCAGAGTGCACGTTTACCGTGCCAACTCAATTTGAATCCCGTTTGTATTCTATTTTTTTCGGGCGAGATCCATTTTCAATTGGAATTACATTCTATATACATCATTTTTTTATATATACTTTCAAAAGCACAACAAAGAATTCTGCTCCTTTATATGTATAATATGATTTACAAATACAACGATCTCGAAATCTTAAGGTTGAATTCGAAATTTTTTAACCAAATTATGTTCTACTAAAATGTATGGATCAGTAATATCTACATATTAAATAACATAGATGTGCGTGAATTCATATGAGTATGCATGTTTGATAGATCAATTTTGGTTCGAGTATGGATTACATGTATCATCATCTCGAATTCAAACATTTGAATCCCTTTTTTGTTCAGTCCTTTCATGCCCATCTCTCTTGCATGCATGCTCCTTCAGGTAGCTATCACTCTCTTTTCTCCAGCTCACCCGCACGCTCACTTCATGTTGCTCCTATCCTCGCAAACATGGTCTCTCGACGTCTCCCTTGAGAAGTTTCACACTCTCCCTATCATTATAAATTACACGGTTTTCATTATCTCTCACGTCTCTACTGTTCTCTGGTATCACTCGGTACCTAAGCTTTCTTTTTCACCGCCAAACACACAGTCTCCACTCGTCTTTCACTTTGTCTTTCTCTCTATGGGATTCTCTCACACACCCTATATGTCTCTACATATGACTCATACCACTAAAATTACTCTCTCTATCTCTCCTGTAGACACAACATTTGTTGCGATCTCCTTTTCGTCTCCATCCCAGACTGACATTATTCATTTGTTTACCGATCAGACAACCCCGACTACCGTCTCCTCTCTCTCTCACACAGACACACACACACAACTCCTGCTTCCACTCCCCTTCCCGACTACCGTCTCTCTCTCACACACACAAAACTCTAGCTTTCGCATCCTGACTCGTATTTCTCTCACAAACATTTATCGACTAGCTAGCCTCTAGATAGGTTTATACACCCGCACACTCGTGCTTACACCATCGCATACATGTCTCTCTCCCGCTCCTTGTATCTATGTAGATTTTTCTTCCCTTCTTGAGACACGCCCTCTCGATCATGCACACACACACTATCGCCTCATTTTAAGCTGATACCTATCGCACACACACTCCTTGTTTCTTTGTCACACATGCACTCCGTCCTCCTCCACTCGCCCTCTCTCTCACACACACATGGGCTTTTTGCAACAACTAGCAAGATGCCCATGCGTTGCACGGAACATCAAGATGCATTTGTATGAGTAGTTTATCTTGTGGGGGAAAAGGATGAACGAGGGAAGGCCTTATTTGCAAATGTGGAGAGGGGTGTGGGTATCTTTTTGCAAAATTGCCATAGTTTCCTTCCTATCTGTCAGATATAGATCGGATGGCCTATATTGCAGGATGGCAGGCACACGATCATCACCGACAATGCTTATTATAAGAGTAGGGATAAAAAATAGAGTTGGTGATGATGGTGGGCCTGCCATCTTGCAATGTAGATCGTCTGATTTATATCTGACGGATAGGAAGGAAAATATGGCAATTTACCCGCACTCTTCACCACATTTGCAGATAAGGCCTTCCCTCGTTCATCCTTTTCTCCCACAAGATCTTGATCTTCCATGCAACGCACAGGCATCTTGCTAGTAAGAGTAGAAATTAGACATATACCACTTCTCGAATCTTGAAACCAACAACATTCCTCCCTTATCTCATCAAAACCGCCAAAGGAATATATTTTGAGTGAAACATAACATATTTTTAGTGATATACGTATTTCAAAGCTAGACTTTTTTCTATCAAATCGGTGAATATGTATTAATCCTGTGGCGGAGACAGGCTTGGGGCAGCTAGGGCTATAGCCCCAGGCCTAGAAACAACTTCCTTTGTAATTTCTTCATGCAAAGCATAGAAAATCATAGAAGTTTATCACTCAACATAGCACAGCCCCAGGCGTAGTATGCATCTAGCTCTGCCACTATATTAATCCACTTTGATCGTGTGGCAATGCATTGGCACATTGCTAGTAGTTATTATAATTTTTTGGACATGAGACAAACGGTGGAGTACATATACGAAGAGAAGAGGCGCACGCACGCAGTCGGCCTCTCCCTGTCTCACACACATGAGTGTTACGTAAAGGCGACGTTAACAAATAAGCCCTAAAACCCTAGGGGCATGATTGCTGCATTCGCGGGTACCGGGTACATGGTGGAGGACCTTTGTAGGAATAGTCAGATCGCGTGATAATTTGATCCGTAGGAGTTGATGGTCGGGACCACAGGTGAATGACTTGGAGCGCGGTGGCTCGCCAGTTGCCACAGATCGAGTAACCACGTTTAAAATATCATTTTTAGCGGGGTTAAGAGTTCCGATTTTCAATGGCGCATTATAAGTAGTAAGTAGTTTTTAGAACGATTGGTATGGAGCGAAAATGGAATTCATATTACTACGTACCTCCTTGGCATATGGTTGTATGGTTTGTTTGTTTTTTGCGATGGAGGTTGTATGGGTTTATGTTGCGAGATGTTGAACCTGGTAGTTCTAGGGCAAATACTATGGTTTAGATTTAGATGCTGGTTTTCTTTAATGAAAATCAGAAGGGGAAACCCTTCTTCGATTAAAAAAACTACTACCTCAATTCTGGTTTACTAGTCCCCATCGTACTTTGGGTCAAAGTTTGTCCACGAACTTTACTTGTAAAATGTGAATGGAAAACGAGATTTCGTTATACCCAAACAAAAAAGGACTAGAGGGAGTGATTGCTCTGACACGGACACGACCTCTCATAGCGCAGGCATTGAACCGGCGCGCCGGCCAAGAGGGCCGCACTCGCTGCAGGCCCGGTTGAGCACGCCTCCTCGCCGCGTGCAACCAGCTTAAGACTGCCCCGCCTGCCTTCATTGAATCCACGTGTGTGCCGGCAACACGTCCTTCCGCGAGCCGGCAGGCATTTTAGAACACAAGAAATGACTAAAATATAATTAATTTATGCATGGTCTTGACTTGTTGTGCTTGCATTGGTAGCAGGAACTAGTAGAGGATTTTCTTTATTTATAACTCTCCTCACATTTTTTTTGGCTTTGAAGTGAATCATGGTTGTTGACATTATGTATGAATGTGCAGATATCTGTGAACATGAGTTTGATGTGGAAGTTGAACTTGGAATGTCGGGCTTGCGCGTGAACTATACCATGTCCAATGCTTCGTCTGTTATTGTTTGGAAAGTAATTGATGTTATTACATGACCCGAAAAAAACATTTTGTGCCACATCAGTAGATGCATGGACATCACAACAGGCATGCTGACTGGATAAATATTTGATCCTAGCTATTATGAAGGAAATTTTGTATTGACAACAGTTTTAGATAGCAGGAGACGCCTAGCCTGCTCTGCCTCTGCTAGCTTATTTCTGGCTTCTTCCATCTCTTCTTTGGCTTGGGTGAAGAGAGCATCTGATTGCTCTTTTCGCTTCTTCAGGAACTCAGCTACATTCTCAAGGGTGCTGCACGCTTTCTTTCAGCCTTTACTAATGCCACGAGGACACGAACAGCTGACGACTCCACCTGGCTTGTGTGTAATCCAACATCATTTGGGAATTTCCACCTTGTGTCTAATCCAGCATCATTAGGGAACTGGCACCTTGTGTGTAATCCAGCCTCATTCTGGAAACATGATCTTGAGGTTGACCATACTTCCCTCCTCGCAGGAACTGCATCCTGACATGAAGTTACTTCTTTTTTAGATCAATACTCATAGCAACCTAGATCCATTTAGTAGAAGCCAGATAAACAGAACACGGAGAAGTGAATTCAAAAGGAAAAAATAAATAAAAACAGACTACAAGGTGAGAACACCCACTTCCTACATCAAGCTAAAAACGAGAGCATTAGGACGATTAAGACTCTTCTTATTACACATCGAAGAACACCATGCTTAAGAGAAACAGAAACTACAACCTATACACATCGAAGAACACGAGGCTACACGAAAGTAATTGAAAGGGTGTTACTTACCAAAGCTTGTTTTACAGGTTTGGTGCAGCTCCTATTTAACTTGCCACGCTCCTTGAAGATGTCCCGAATATCCCGTGTTTGGTCTTCATTGCTCCTCTGCATGTTCGCACTCGTGGTTTTAAAATCTCAACATGGAAAGAAAAATATACTACTAGTAATACTCGTGCATCTTGTGGGCAATATTAAAGCACTTGTCTGCCATGTTAGAGCATCTCCAACAAGATAAACTACTCATACAAATGCATCTTGATGTGTGCAACGCATGGGCATTTTGCTAGTTCTAAAAACCTTTCCATCATTTGCCACACTACCGGTTGCAGATGAAAAACCTACCCAAGCACAACGCGATACAGGAGCGACGCACAATTACAAGCTGATATTCTGTTGGACAATGGAGGCTATAACCAATTACTTTTACGGGAACAATAGCACCCAGGAAATTTGAAAGGTAGGTATGAACAAAATTGGAACTGCACATGAACTGCTAAGTGATTCAATACACACATTACCAATCGAGGAGGAGAACGATGGTCGCGGCGGCCTCTATGAGTCATGGTCGGCAACGGGAGTCAGTTCATTGTCCACGACGGTGGTACTTCTTCGCTTGGCGTCGGCTTCCGGGAAGCAGATCCAAGACCGTGGAAGACGATGCTGGGGAAGAGGCTCTGTGTACGACGACAACGGTGGACCGGCTCCAGTGCGGCGTACGAGGTCGTCGATGAGGCAGATGTGCTGCGGTGGATGAGTGCGTCGATGTAAAGGGGAGGAGCACGAAGGCTGCAGTGTCGTGGAGAAGTCTATTTTGCGGTGGGGATAGAAATTGGGGAGTATTCAGGTGTACTACTCTGGGTGCCGGGGTGGGGTTGGCTGGGTAAGGTGAACCTGAAGTTACGAAAACAGCCCCCTACCAAGCGTCATCCGTAGGCCTGTTCCGAAGGCTATGATGGTAACTTCCCACTGCTCAAATCAGGGTCGCGGGAGATTTTCCCGCCAACCTCAAAATTTTGTGACACTGGAGTCCCCGTGTGGCGTGTTGAGTGATTCGGCCAAGCAACTAGTGAGTAGTAGTAGTAAACTCTGCATATTAGGTTTGACCAAAGTCAAACTTCCTAAAGTTTGACCAAGTTTATAGAAAAATATAAACATTTACCATAACAAATATGTATGATGTGAAAGTACATTCAATAATGAATCTAATGGTATTTATTTGTTATTGTATATGTTAATATTTTTTGTTATAAGCTTTCTGAGAGTTTACAAAACTTGACTTTGACCAATGCTAATACGCGGATTTAAATAAAAACAGAGGGAGTACACATGTTTGTAGTGAACTAATCATTTGTTGAAATTGTGAAATAAATATATTAGGCTATTGACTTCGAATGTAATGGTCTATACAATTCAATAGTTACGATCATTGTCGAATCCCAAGATGTATACAAGGTCTATAGTACTTCACAACATGCTCAAACTCACATAATCCCAGTCAAATGAGAATCTAAATGCATTTCATAGTTATTACTTTGTAGGATGCAGCAAGAACAACTATAATTCTACATCAGCCATTATAGAAGCAACATTTTGACATATCCCAATGTGTGAATGAAACATGCACAGAGAGCTTTTGAAGATGGAGCAGATAGGGCGGGAAAGATTGTATGTATGTGGACGAGAGAGTAGGAGACAAACCTAACAAGACAGAGAGAGATAGAGAGAGAAAGAGAGAGGAAGAAGTTAGGTCTGGGAGAAAGATGCATACATGTAATATACATGAGATGCGTGTGCGTCTGGATTCTGTATACGTGGAAGGAGAAGAGACAACATGTTTGATGAGAGAGCAGGAAAAACATGGACGAGAGGGGAAGGATCTCATGGGTTGAGGGATTGACAATTTTGTGCGGGGGAGAGAGGGATTGGTAATTTTGTGCAAGAGAGAGAGAGGGTGGGGGAGGAGTCAGTCAGCCGTCGTCACATCACACTGCTTCCAAATGACCATGCATTCTCTAGCGCGGTGTGGTCGCCGTCTTCGATCTGCTTGTTGCCCTCTTTCAAGATTGAGGTGTTGTGCATGTTGGGGTTCAAAGAAGCACAAGCGAGAGTGGTCGCCGTATAACCTTGGACGGGGATGAATTGTGTGCTTGGGGGAGTGTGTGTGCGTGTGTTGTGCTGCGTGTGTCTCTTTCTGTGTGTGTGTGTGTCAGATATTGAGAGAAAACAAACCTAAGGAGAGAAATGGGTATTCACGAAGAGATTGTGCGGGCCTTGAGGTGGGCAGGGGCCGGGTGAGGGTGTCAAAATGTGCGCGTTGATGCATGTGTTGCATCGACCGTGCGAGGGACGGACGAATCGAGAGAGATGGTTGTTGTGTTACGGATGCTCCTCTCTCTGTCTCTCTCTCTCTCTCCCTCTCTCTCTCACACACAAGTAAACTAGAGGGCCGTTCTCTCATGTATACACAACGTATCGACATCTGTCTATGTCTCACTCATGCACGATCATTTGCACACTCACACCTCTCTATGTCTGCATCAAGTTCTAGTTGTCATAAGGTCAGAATACAACTTCAGGTCATCCTTTTATCGAGGGACACGGCTATTCGAATAGACACTACAAAAAAATACACTTCCGTGATGATACGTTTTTGTCACAGTAGGTCGCTTTTTTTGTCATGCATGTACATCCATGACAAATTTATGACAGAATCAAGATAGTCATACCTGTGCCATCGTAGAAGTGTTCCATGACATTACCAAAATTATCATCACGGAAGTGTCCACTTCCGTGACGATAAATTGCGCGTCACAGAAGTGCTTTCTTCAAGGGTGACCGACACGTGGCATCCACCGTAATGGAACACCGTTAAGCTATCGGGTCGGGTTTTGGATCCGATAACCCGTTAACAGCCCCGACCAATGGGGATTTTCCACGTGTAAAATCATCATTGTCTAGAGGAAACACGTGTCGGCTCATCGCCGGGACAGATGTCATCCACTCACTGGACAGAAGGCGCCTTTGATACGTCGACACGTGGCACGACCCAACAAGTTTAAATGGGCTGGCCCAACTAAAGGCCCACAAGATTTTGCGGACCATAATGGGACGGCCTAGCTAAAGGCCCACGAGATTTTGCGAACCATAATGGGCTGGCCCAGCTAAAGGCCCACAAGATTTCGCGGGCCATAATGGGTCGGCCCAGGTAAAGGCCCACAAGATTTTTGTGTGCCATAATAGGCCGGCCCAGGTAAAGGCCCACAAAATTCTTGCGGATCATAATGGGCCGGCCCAGCTAAAGGCCCACGAGATTTCGCCGACATTAATGGGCCGGCCCAGCTGTAGGCCCACAAGATTTTGAGGACCCTAGTAGGCCGGCCCATTAACTGGCTGCCATGTTTTGGGCCAAATGCCGGCCCATATTTGATCCGGTCTATTAATGGCCTGCCATGCTCCGGGCCTAATAGTGGCCCATATGAGATCCGGCCCATTAAAAGCCTACCATGTTCTGGGCCAAATTACGGCCCAGATCAGGTCCGGCCCTTTAAGAGGTTTTGGGCCTAATTATGGCCCGTATCAGATTCGGCCTGTCAAGTGGACACTATGCTTTTGGGCCCACTTGCTAAAGGCCCACTTAGTAATTCGGCCTGATATTAGTTTTGGCCTGTTAAGGGCCCGTTTAACATTTTGGCCCTATATTAGTTTCAGCCTGTTAAAAGCCCGTCGTATAGTTGGGCCTAACTACGGCCCGGTTTGCATCCGGCCTGCTCGCAGCCGATATCTGATTGGGCCAAACAAGGACCGAGACAATTTTCGGCCTGTTAAAAGCCCGTGATTTGATTCGCACAATCATGGGCCGGGGTTCATTTTGGGCTGCTGCCGGCCCGTGAGCTGATCGGCATGCTTCTGGCCCAACCTACATCGTGATTGCATGAAGGCCCGATTATGTATCGTAATTTTACGGTTTGGCCAGTTTACTGCGAAGACAAGATATATATACAGTAAAATAACTGCAGCATCGTGAATAAGAAAAAACCTATACTATACAATAAAGAAATTATGGCATATTACATCCATTGGGCATCAAAGTTCGCCACTATGATAATAAAGCACAAGCACACAGCAGATTACATACACTGGGCATCAAAGATCGCCACCAGTGCAAATAAACGCGCCGACAAAATAATATACAAAACCGACAGCACTTCAATAGAGTTCAAGAAAGGTTAGCCCTGCTGGGGAGCTGCAACGCAAGCAGCTGAGCAAGATGATGAGACTGCGCTTGTTCAACACTTATATCTTCCTCACTCTGAAAGATAAACAAGCAAACAGATGACAGGTTTTGCACATAAAAGTATCAATGCTGACAATTCATCACATTTCTTACTGATGAATAAAGTGACAAAGTTTAAATTTGCATTAACACAATATGGTATCGTTCAGGTCAAGACATGGCAGGAAATGACATTGTGAAGGAGTTGGCAGCTTCACGACACCACTGGATTACAGATCAAGAACTCATAAGTATCAATGGTTAGTGTGCTGTCAATTTATATCATTTCAGATTGGCAAATAAAGAGATGGTTTAAATAATAGTAGAATGATATGACATTTTTTATAGTTAAGACATTGCAGAATATGACATTGTGCTGTAGTGGGTAGATTCACCACACCACTGGATTACAGATGAATTATAGAAGCATACATGCAGTGCAAAAGAAGATCACTTGTTCTGTATAGTTTAATTTACATGGTATGAAGAAGGAACTTGGTTGTACAACTGAAAACTTAAATTGAGAAAGGATGAACTTTTGTTTATGAACTACATATAATAAACTTTAAACAAGCAATTTGATGCAAATACCAAAAATAAACAGTTGTTGAAGTCATGCCTAACCAAATATATACAACAAAGTTTGAAGGCTTGAGATGGACAAACTTACATTATTGGTGAAGACAGGCTCTATAAAGGCCTTGTCCATGCTGATGGGGGGCAATTCAAGAAGTTTACCACAGAATCTTCTTCAAAAGCATTGCCTTTATTCTACATTTTGTTAAGAGTAAATATAGATGTGATAATATACGAAAAAATGGAGAATATTTAAGATAAGATGAAGAGTGATGCTACATAACCAAGTAGCTATAAATGTAAGTGCAGCGATGCAGGCAAAAGGTACAGCCAAGAGAAATGCACAGCTAAACTTCTTCAGTACCAACCTTATGGTAAGAGTAAATATAGATCTGATGTGTAGAAAATGGAGGGCAAAGGAAAATAAGCTGCAGAGTGATGGTACATGAACAACTACCTGTCATTATAAGTACACTGATAAAGGATAGCATGTACTTACAAGAACAATGCAGACCTAAAAAAACATTGGCATTGGATATATTCTACACTAATGTAACCATTCATACAGATCAGATAATTTGGAGCGAACAATTGATAAGCAAGCTATCATGCATACTGCTGTCACATAATGAACCATGTGTCTATACAAGTACAGTGATACAGGACAACAGGTACTAACAAGAGCAAAGCAGCGGGCAGCATATTTGCGATATCCTGTCGTTCTTGTCAAACCGGAATTCTTCTTCGAGCAGATTTCCTGCAAAAAAGATTCGTAAGGCACATGCGGAAAAGTAGAAGTTCAAATTGTCATGTGATTTCATAAACAGTACCTCATCCTGGGAACGAGACCAGTGCATTTCAAGGTTTTTCCATTCAATGTCTTCTAAATTTAGCACAAGAGACTTCACCGGAAATTCGTTTATAGACTTGCCATCAAAGTGTGATTTCCTCAGGTAACACCGATACTGCGGCAATGCTTCCTTGAAAAGCACAAGCAAGCTTTGCTCGTCATGACTATCCAGATTGACCCTCGCCTAGTTACAAGAATGTAATGTAAATCATTGATGTGTTCAATCAGCAGAAAACAGGAAAATAATAACCATGAATAATAGCACTTACACGTAAGTTGGACAGGAAGATGTGAAAATGGTGTTTGTCTTCACAATAATCTTCCCATGATGGGAATATATGCACGTAGTCCCTAACAACATTGAAAGCATTGTCTTTTAAACTAGGAATAAATGGAATGGGGTTCCAATCTGCAGGAATTGTCCATCTCTATAGTTGGGATAGGTCTTCGGCCGGTGGACTTGCTGTACTTTTTGCTGGAGTGGGATTTTTCTGTGGTACAGCTGGTGCTATGGCAAATGAAATCGGTATACCTTTTGCTGGAGTGCAGGTCCTGTGTGGTGGGGCTAGTGGTGTGGCCAGTGAAGTGTGTGTACTGTCTGCTGGAGTCGGTCCTACATTTTGTGTCACTGGTTGTGCAGCCAATATAAGTGGGGTGCTGTCTGATTTCTCCGGCACCACCACGTTTTTCAAGGACTTTGCTGGTGCTCCTTCAGGTTCGGCAATCACCCACTTCCTTTTTTATGTCTGATGCACAAGAACAGCATTTGAGTGGAAAAACATGGTATGATGACAGATGGAATATGTATTGATAATGGATGGGCATGGCATCTCGACATATATGATGAGTAAACTAAGCAGATGGCGGTGCAACAAAGTAGAAGAAATGCAAGACAACATATGCAAGATACACGCAATCAATAAAACCTTACCAAATTAGAACAGGCACCTTGATGGGTGAACAGGACAGGCCATCTGCCTTTGACTCCTCGAGGTTAGAATAGTCATTAGGATGATATTCTGAACAAGAATCAACAGGCGGGGAGCATACGAGTTTCATTGCTTCCAGAATGGCACTCAATGCCTTGCTGTCAATTTTGTAAGTCATTGCAGTGTTCCACAATATTCTTCTGATGCGCGGATTTTGATATTCACTGTAATTGCGTATAATATTTGAGAACCATGAAAACATAAATAGTTGTGAGATTATCTTTGTAATGCAGATGATATTCTAATATAGGGGCGCCTCTGTAAACACTTGTGTGCTATCACTGGATTCTGATGAGAGAGCTCATGTGTGCTGTAATATGGTGCGTGCATTTATATAATCTAGCACAAGTACACAAAAAAATAGGCTCCAGAAGTAAGGATAGCTGGCAGATGATAGGTTCATAATATACTGTATAGAGAGTTTATTGCCAAACCATGATAACAAGAGCACATAGCAACTAGGTGAATCATAGTGTACATAACAGGGGTACACCATAACCAGGATATATAAATCGGGAAAGTGGAACTGGCTGGAAATTACGGTGTTGTATTGCCGCTAGTAATTGAAAGCCTATCGATCATGTATAGGCCAGCTCTATCAGCTGTTGACTGTAGATGTCCCTGCTCCCCTTCCTGACAAGGAACATACTATGATTCCCATACAGAACACCGCATGGGCCGCCGGCCGAACCACCGGCCCCACCGCCTGTGTTCCTCTGCCACCCCCACCGCCGCCCCCACCCGCATTGAGTTTTCTTTGTTTGACGAGGCCCCACCACCGCCCCCCACAACCACCATCCCCACCCGAGTCCCTTCGATCGCACCGGCGAACTCTGGCAAGCTCTGAAAAATCGACTGACCCAATTTTGAAATTTAGTCTACTGTGATTTAACTAGTGTGGAATATAAAAGGGGAAAACCATAAGCATTGCGAGTATGGTGTTGAGCGTGCCATGGCGGATCTGAAGGTGCAAACCGGACAAAGGCAACTTCGCAACCAAGCCAAGAAATCAGAGTAAAGCAGTGGCGATCTATTTTCTTGTTGCGATAAATAAGTTGAGCAGATACGAAAGAGTACCGCCTCTGGTGCGGCGCCGTGTACGCATCTGCTGAGAATTTGATGGTGCTGCAGTAGCGATGGCTGTCGGCGGCGTGGAAGCAGATCTAGTAGGGTAGATGGTGGCGGCGGGGTGCGGTGGACGAGACGGTCGTAGGAGCGGCGCGAGCAAGGTGGACGACGACGGGGATGATGCGAGAGGACGGGATGCAAGGATCCCGGTCCGAAGCCTTGGATGAGAGAGGTCGATCTCTTGTAATGGACGGAGGCGTTGGGGTATCAGCTCCGGCATGGTGGAGGAGGACGGCGGTGGATGGGGTGGCGGACGGCGACGGACGGAGGAGGGTGGGGTGGAGAGGGTGTTTTGGCGCCCACGGAGTACGAATGGGGAAAAGGGAGGTAGAGAGGAAGGGGGAACCATGTATTCAGGGAGCGCTTGTCTCAAATGCGAGGAAATTTACAAACTTAGCCCCCGTTTCAAATTTCTACTACATCACAACAACACTAGTCGGTTGGGGATAGGACGGTAATCTCACATACACCGAATATTTGCCGACGAGAGTTTGTTTTTGGCGCCCACCATGTATGAATATGAATCCGGGAGGGAGTCAATTTCAGCCGAGGACACATTGTGTTTTGGCGCCCACTGCGTATGAATCCGGGTGAGAGGCGGTTACGTCACGTTTGGGTGAAATTACAAACCTACCCCTATCGAAACCTATTGAAGTCCAGCATATAGGCTTTGCGTGGCAGGGATAGGCAGTAGTGATTTCCATCTCGCAGATTTTGGTTTCGGGCGGTTACTGCGACTTTCCCCACGTTGTTCAAATTTTGCAGAGTGCACGTTTACCGTGCCAACTCAATTTGAATCCCGTTTGTATTCTATTTTTTTCGGGCGAGATCCATTTTCAATTGGAATTACATTCTATATACATCATTTTTTTATATATACTTTCAAAAGCACAACAAAGAATTCTGCTCCTTTATATGTATAATATGATTTACAAATACAACGATCTCGAAATCTTAAGGTTGAATTCGAAATTTTTTAACCAAATTATGTTCTACTAAAATGTATGGATCAGTAATATCTACATATTAAATAACATAGATGTGCGTGAATTCATATGAGTATGCATGTTTGATAGATCAATTTTGGTTCGAGTATGGATTACATGTATCATCATCTCGAATTCAAACATTTGAATCCCTTTTTTGTTCAGTCCTTTCATGCCCATCTCTCTTGCATGCATGCTCCTTCAGGTAGCTATCACTCTCTTTTCTCCAGCTCACCCGCACGCTCACTTCATGTTGCTCCTATCCTCGCAAACATGGTCTCTCGACGTCTCCCTTGAGAAGTTTCACACTCTCCCTATCATTATAAATTACACGGTTTTCATTATCTCTCACGTCTCTACTGTTCTCTGGTATCACTCGGTACCTAAGCTTTCTTTTTCACCGCCTAACACACAGTCTCCACTCGTCTTTCACTTTGTCTTTCTCTCTATGGGATTCTCTCACACACCCTATATGTCTCTACATATGACTCATACCACTAAAATTACTCTCTCTATCTCTCCTGTAGACACAACATTTTTTGCGATCTCCTTTTCGTCTCCATCCCAGACTGACATTATTCATTTGTTTACCGATCAGACAACCCCGACTACCGTCTCCTCTCTCTCTCACACAGACACACACACACAACTCCTGCTTCCACTCCCCTTCCCGACTACCGTCTCTCTCTCACACACACAAAACTCTCGCTTTCGCATCCTGACTCGTATTTCTCTCACAAACATTTATCGACTAGCTAGCCTCTAGATAGGTTTATACACCCGCACACTCGTGCTTACACCATCGCATACATGTCTCTCTCCCGCTCCTTGTATCTATGTAGATTTTTCTTCCCTTCTTGAGACACGCCCTCTCGATCATGCACACACACACTATCGCCTCATTTTAAGCTGATACCTATCGCACACACACTCCTTGTTTCTTTGTCACACATGCACTCCGTCCTCCTCCACTCGCCCTCTCTCTCACACACACATGGGCTTTTTGCAACAACTAGCAAGATGCCCATGCGTTGCACGGAACATCAAGATGCATTTGTATGAGTAGTTTATCTTGTGGGGGAAAAGGATGAACGAGGGAAGGCCTTATTTGCAAATGTGGAGAGGGGTGTGGGTATCTTTTTGCAAAATTGCCATAGTTTCCTTCCTATCTGTCAGATATAGATCGGATGGCCTATATTGCAGGATGGCAGGCACACGATCATCACCGACAATGCTTATTATAAGAGTAGGGATAAAAAATAGAGTTGGTGATGATGGTGGGCCTGCCATCTTGCAATGTAGATCGTCTGATTTATATCTGACGGATAGGAAGGAAAATATGGCAATTTACCCGCACTCTTCACCACATTTGCAGATAAGGCCTTCCCTCGTTCATCCTTTTCTCCCACAAGATCTTGATCTTCCATGCAACGCACAGGCTTCTTGCTAGTAAGAGTAGAAATTAGACATATACCACTTCTCGAATCTTGAAACCAACAACATTCCTCCCTTATCTCATCAAAACCGCCAAAGGAATATATTTTGAGTGAAACATAACATATTTTTAGTGATATACGTATTTCAAAGCTAGACTTTTTTTCTATCAAATCGGTGAATATGTATTAATCCTGTGGCGGAGACAGGCTTGGGGCAGCTAGGGCTATAGCCCCAGGCCTAGAAACAACTTCCTTTGTAATTTCTTCATGCAAAGCATAGAAAATCATAGAAGTTTATCACTCAACATAGCACAGCCCCAGGCGTAGTATGCATCTAGCTCTGCCACTATATTAATCCACTTTGATCGTGTGGCAATGCATTGGCACATTGCTAGTAGTTATTATAATTTTTTGGACATGAGACAAACGGTGGAGTACATATACGAAGAGAAGAGGCGCACGCACGCAGTCGGCCTCTCCCTGTCTCACACACATGAGTGTTACGTAAAGGCGACGTTAACAAATAAACCCTAAAACCCTAGGGGCATGATTGCTGCATTCGCGGGTACCGGGTACATGGTGGAGGACCTTTGTAGGAATAGTCAGATCGCGTGATAATTTGATCCGTAGGAGTTGATGGTCGGGACCACAGGTGAATGACTTGGAGCGCGGTGGCTCGCCAGTTGCCACAGATCGAGTAACCACGTTTAAAATATCATTTTTAGCGGGGTTAAGAGTTCTGATTTTCAATGGCGCATTATAAGTAGTAAGTAGTTTTTAGAACGATTGGTATGGAGCGAAAATGGAATTCATATTACTACGTACCTCCTTGGCATATGGTTGTATGGTTTGTTTGTTTTTTGCGATGGAGGTTGTATGGGTTTATGTTGCGAGATGTTGAACCTGGTAGTTCTAGGGAAAATACTATGGTTTAGATTTAGATGCTGGTTTTCTTTAATGAAAATCGGAAGGGGAAACCCTTCTTCGATTAAAAAAACTACTACCTCCATTCTGGTTTACTAGTCCCCATCGTACTTTGGGTCAAAATTTGTCCAAGAACTTTACTTGTAAAATGTGAATGGAAAACGAGATTTTGTTATACCCAAACAAAAAAGGACTAGAGGGAGTGATTGCTCTGATACGGACGCGACCTCTCATAGCGCAGGCATTGAACCGGCGCGCCGGCCAAGAGGGCCGCACTCGCTGCAGGCCCGGCTGAGCACGCCTCCTCGCCGCGTGCAACCAGCTTAAGACTGCCCCGCCTGCCTTCATTGAATCCATGCGTGTGCCGGCAACACGTCCTTCCGTGATCCAGCAGGCATTTTAGAACACAAGAAATGACTAAAATATAATTAATTTATGCATGGTCTTGACTTGTTGTGCTCGCATTGGTAGCAGGAACTAGTAGAGGATTTTCTTTATTTATAACTCTCCTCACATTTTTTTTGGCTTTGAAGTGAATCATGGTTGTGGACATTATGTATGAATGTGCAGATATCTGTGAACATGAGTTTGATGTGGAAGTTGAACTTGGAATGTCGGGCTTGCGCGTGAACTATACCATGTCCAATGCTTCGTCTGTTATTGTTTGGAAAGTAATTGATGTTATTACATGACCCGAAAAAAACATTTTGTGCCACATCAGTAGATGCATGGACATCACAACAGGCATGCTGACTGGATAAACATTTGATCCTAGCTATTATGAAGGAAATTTTGTATTGACAACAGTTTTAGATAGCAGGAGACGCCTAGCCTGCTCTGCCTCTGCTAGCTTATTTCTGGCTTCTTCCATCTCTTCTTTGGCTTGGGTGAAGAGAGCATCTGATTGCTCTTTTCGCTTCTTCAAGAACTCAGCTACATTCTCAAGGGTGTTGCACGCTTTCTTTCAGCCTTTACTAATGCCACGAGGACACGAACAGCTGACGACTCCACCTGGCTTGTGTGTAATCCAGCATCATTTGGGAATTTGCACCTTGTGTCTAATCCAGCATCATTAGGGAACTGGCACCTTGTGTGTAATCCAGCCTCATTCTAGAAACATGATCTTGAGGTTGACCATACTTCCCTCCTCGCAGGAACTGCATCCTGACATGAAGTTACTTCTTTTTTAGATCAATACTCATAGCAACCTAGATCCATTTAGTAGAAGCCAGATAAACAGAACACGGAGAAGTGAATTCAAAAGGAAAAAATAAATAAAAACAGACTACAAGGTGAGAACACCCACTTCCTACATCAAGCTAAAAACGAAAGCATTAGGACGATTAAGACTCTTCTTATTACACATCGAAGAACACCATGCTTAAGAGAAACAGAAACTACAACCTATACACATCGGAGAACACGAGGCTACACGAAAGTAATTGAAAGGGTGTTACTTACCAAAGCTTGTTTTACAGGTTCGGTGCAGCTCCTCTTTAACTTGCCATGCTCCTTGAAGATGTCCCGAATATCCCGTGTTTGGTCTTCATTGCTCCTCTGCATGTTCGCACTCGTGGTTTTAAAATCTCAACATGGAAAGAAAAATATACTACTAGTAATACTCGCGCATCTTGTGGGCAATATTAAAGCACTTGTCTGCCATGTTAGAGCATCTCCAACAAGATAAACTACTCATACAAATGCATCTTGATGTGTGCAACGCATGGGCATTTTGCTAGTTCTAAAAACCTTTCCATCATTTGCCACACTACCGGTTGCAGATGAAAAACCTACCCAAGCACAGCGCGATACAGGAGCGATGCACAATTACAAGCTGATATTGTGTTGGACAATGGAGGCTATAACCAATTACTTTTACGGGAACAATAGCACCCAGGAAATTTGAAGGGTGGGTATGAACAAAATTGGAACTGCACATGTACTGCTAAGTGATTCAATACACACATTACCAATCGAGGAGGAGAACGATGGTCGCGGCGGCCTCTATGAGTCATGGTCGGCAACGGGAGTCAGTTCATTGTCCACGACGGTGGTACTTCTGCGCTTGGCGTCGGCTTCCGGGAAGCAGATCCGAGACCGTGGAAGACGATGCCGGGGAAGAGGCTCTGTGTACGACGACAATGGTGGACCGGCTCCAGTGCGGCGTACGAGGTCGTCGATGAGGCAGATGCGCTGCGGTGGATGAGTGCGTCGATGTAAAGGGGAGGAGCATGAAGGCTGCGGTGCCGTGGAGAAGTCTATTTTGCGGTGGGGATAGAAATTGGGGAGTATTCAGGTGTACTACTCTGGGTACCAGGGTGGGGTTGGCTGGGTAAGGTGAACCTGAAGTTACGAAAACAGCCCCCTACCAAGCGTCATCTGTAGGCCTGTTCTGAAGGCTATGATGGTAACTTCCCACTGCTCGAATCAGGGTCGCGGGAGATTTTCCCGCCAACCTCAAAATTTTGTGACACTGGAGTCCCCGTGTGGCGTGTTGAGTGATTCGGCTAAGCAACTAGCGAGTAGTAGTAGTAGTAAACTTTGCATATTAGGATTGACCAAAGTCAAACTTCCTAAAGTTTGACCAAGTTTATAGAAAAATATAAACATTTACCATAACAAATATGTATGATGTGAAAGTACATTCAATAATGAATCTAATGGTATTTATTTGTTATTGTATATGTTAATATTTTTTATAAGCTTTCTGAGAGTTTACAAAACTTGACTTTGACCAATGCTAATACGCGGATTTAAATAAAAACGGAGGGAGTACACATGTTTGTAGTGAACTAATCATTTGTTGAAATTGTGAAATAAATATATTAGGCTATTGACTTCGAATGTAATGGTCTATACAATTCAATAGTTACGATCATTGTCGAATCCCAAGATGTATACAAGGTCTATAGTACTTCACAACATGCTCAAACTCACATAATCCCAGTCAAATGAGAATCTAAATGCATTTCATAGTTATTACTTTGTAGGATGCAGCAAGAACAACTATAACTCTACATCAGCCATTATAGAAGCAACATTTTGACATATCCCAATGTGTGAATGAAACATGCACAGAGAGCTTTTGAAGATGGAGCAGATAGGGCGGGAAAGATTGTATGTATGTGGACGAGAGAGTAGGAGACAAACCTAACAAGACAGAGAGAGATAGAGAGAGAAAGAGAGAGGAAGAAGTTAGGTCTGGGAGAAAGATGCATACATGTAATATACATGAGATGCGTGTGCGTCTGGATTCTGTATACGTGGAAGGAGAAGAGACAACATGTTTGATGAGAGAGCAGGAAAAACATGGACGAGAGGGGAAGGATCTCATGGGTTGAGGGATTGACAATTTTGTGCGGGGGAGAGAGGGATTGGTAATTTTGTGCAAGAGAGAGAGAGGGTGGGGGAGGAGTCAGTCAGCCGTCGTCACATCACACTGCTTCCAAATGACCATGCATTCTCTAGCGCGGTGTGGTCGCCGTCTTCGATTTGCTTGTTGCCCTCTTTCAAGATTGAGGTGTTGTGCATGTTGGGGTTCAAAGAAGCACAAGCGAGAGTGGTCGCCGTATAACCTTGGACGGGGATGAATTGTGTGCTTGGGGGAGTGTGTGTGCGTGTGTTGTGCTGCGTGTGTCTCTTTCTGTGTGTGTGTGTGTCAGATATTGAGAGAAAACAAACCTAAGGAGAGAAATGGGTATTCACGAAGAGATTGTGCGGGCCTTGAGGTGGGCAGGGGCCGGGTGAGGGTGTCAAAATGTGCGCGTTGATGCATGTGTTGCATCGACCGTGCGAGGGACGGACGAATCGAGAGAGATGGTTGTTGTGTTACGGATGCTCCTCTCTCTGTCTCTCTCCCTCTCCCTCTCTCTCTCTCTCTCACACACACACAAGTAAACTAGAGGACCGTTCTCTCATGTATACACAACGTATCGACATCTGTCTATGTCTCACTCATGCACGATCATTTGCACATTCACACCTCTCTATGTCTGTATCACACGCACACCATCTCCACATTGCCCTTTTGCCACAACACACATATGGACACATACACACGTTCTCTCTCAGTCACACACACAAAATCAGTATTAAAAAAAACTAGGGCGCACCTAAAACGTCCAAATCCAAATAAACACGAACTGGAGCTAAATTCAAATATATAGAAATATTGCAACGTCAAGAACTTTCACAGGAAAAAAAGTTGAGTAATATTCGAGGATTGTTTTCACACACAAAAAAAAAGGTTCGGTGGATGTCCTTCGAGCGCGACACGGTGACGCACCGTTCGATCGACCACGCGGCCGCGGTTCATGCGCTTGCACATGATTCCGTATCGTGGCCGTGGTACTAAGGCTGGTCGCAATGGGCAAGAACATAAGCTAGTAACTAATAAAAGCGCTGCCTAAGTCTAATGTTTACGTGTACTAGTACGGTTTTCTTCTAAGTTTGACCAACCTTATATATAAAACTAAAGTAAGCTCCCACACGCGCACTCATCAATATGCCGCCGCCGTTGTGCATGCCGGCGCCCGCCTGCTCCGGCCAACAATTTCTCTCCCATCACCGCCGTGTTGCCGCCATCCCTGTGCCATGAAGCCGAAGGCTCACCCGCTCACGTCGTCTGCAGTCCCTCCTCGCGATGCCGCCGCGCTGCCAAGCACGCGAGCAGCTGGTGGAGCCGCGTCTATGCACGCAGCATACAAAGAGGAGGACGAGCGCGTGCTCCAGCACGCCGGCGAGGAGGAACTAGCGTGTCATTGTCGTCTCCGCCCGCGCGGAGGAGGCGCGCATGGTGGCTGTCGCGGCGGAAGTCGGTCGCGCGCGCGTCGAGCCCGCAAACCGGGTGCGGACGCGGAATCTACCTTCGATACCTTGAATGCCACGTGGATCCTGCAATCTGAAGGAGCAATTTGGGCCAATCGACTCATGTGAGCCGTTTGATGCAACATGGATGGCTAGAAGGGCTTCTTCCACCTCTTCTGCCGTCTTCTTCCTTCGCTTCGTCGAACTTCTTTCACAAATCGACTGACCCAAATTATACTACTAGTACGAACGTATTAAGTATAGTAGGAACACGAAGATACGAGCAGTAGTACCAACTACAAGAAGAACAGTAGTAAGACATAGTACTAGTACTACTGTACATACTAAAGAGTTCAAATAACGAGAAAGAACATAAACATAGTTCTGCTGGGGCCTCCGCACAACACACCCTTGAAAATAAACTAATAAGCAACTAGTCCGCTTGACACTGTAGTAGAACCAGCATGAGCGATGACACTGCCACCTACTTGGAGTCCGAGTCCACATCCTCAACTTCGTCCTCGTCCCTCTTCCTCTTCGCCGACGCTTCTTTGCTTGAACCGAACACTGGGCTCTGCTTCTTCATCCAACCCTTGTAGATATTTAAACAAAGGTAGGCATCCATTGCTGCGTACATGATGTGATCTTCATCTAATGTCTTCGACTCCCATGCATGATGAAACTCGTGATGAGGTTTCTTCAGTTTAGCGTACGAAGGATCAATCATGGCTGCTGCCAGGGTCAGCATTGAAGGTTGAGAGGAGGACACCAGGCTTGCCTTCTGGAGATCGAAGGGCTGGCCTACAACGAGACCTATCCGACACAGGACGTCACTGTCGTTCTTAAAGCCTACAGTAACGAATTTCACTCTTTTGTCCTTGAGAAAGTTCTTAAAATCCTGGCACGCAATGTCGGCATGGCATATGTGGTAGACCAAGCAAACGTTATGTACACAAACCTGGATCACGGCGGGCTTCTTCCTCTCTTCGTCCTTTAGATCCTTCTCTCGTCCCAGGACTGTGGTGTACTCAACATCTAGCCCAGCGACCCACTCATCCGTTGAACTGTTGAACATGCGTAGGAAGCGAGCAAGCCATGCTTTCACCATCTCTGATCCATGTGTGTAGATGATGATGAACTGATCGCCGGTGATGGCTCTAACCTGGTACTCAGCGGCGACCATGGAGATTTGGGAGGCCATGGATTTTGGAGGAGGATTAGGAGAAGTTGAACTATTGTACCCCACAAAAAAACTGGGAGCGAACTAATGTGAAAGGACGGGACGACTGGGAGCGAACTATTGTAAGGTAGAAGACGGGGACGAGTAGGGCGTGCGAACGACGTGGGGTTGCTGGCTTGCCCGGTGGATAAACGGCTACAAGCCCCCAAAGAGTTCTCGAGAACTATGCGGGACGCACTAGATGTCATGTCTACTAGACCCATATCATAGGCCTGACGGTATAGCTTCTGCCCGTTCGCACGCCATGTCGGCGCGTGGATGTAACTTCACTTAATTCCGTCAAACATCGCGCCTCCCACGGCCTTCGCCTCCCTCGTGCGGTCGCGCCTTTTGAGACTTCGACCGGCTATAAATGAGCATTTTTTGCCTTTTTTTAGACAAGCAATTTTTTTGCCTACTCCGCATGCATGATACTCCCTCTGGTCCTTTTTACTCCCGTCAACTGTTTGCAAAGTGTTTGACCAAATTTATACTTTTTTTGAACACCACCTTATATTAATTAACCAGCCACACCAGTACACTCATTCGATACAATATTCACCACACAGGGCGGTACGTTATTTACAAGAATACCAGCTAATCTATTGTCAAAGCTATACTTAGCGATTAAGTGTGCCACCTTATTGGCCGAACGGCTAATCTTTGACAATTGAAGATTGTTGATCAACTTCGAGATGCTCAACGCTTTCATCTTCAGGTCACGCATAGCATACATGTCAATGCTTTGACAGGCATCAATGAAATCCCACGACCAAATTTATACTAAAAATATCAATATCTACAATACTCCCAAAACACTTAGGCACGGTGCATTAACTTCTACCTCATTTCTTGTTTCTTGACATATCAACCAATAGGAGATGTGGGTGTGCATGCTTTTAATGACTTGAGACTACCAAACACGACATGCAGTGGTTAGTTCATTGCATGCAATGCTATTAATTAGCAAATAAACATTAAGTTCTCTCGTTTTCCCCTCCTCCTTGGTCATAGTGCACAATCTAAGATGACTTGCTCACCTAGATGGAGGGAGTACTGATTATAATGAGTATAAGAACCACGTTTTATAATGAGTGTAAAACTATTGATTTGACATTGTGAATGTTGACACGTTGTGGAATAGTTTTTGAAGTCTGCAAAAGTACTCAACTAGTGTTGTCGTTCTACACAAAAAAATGTGTTTACAATGCATGCATGAACACTAGTTACTCTAACCCCCCTCTCTTCTTTAATTCTTTGCCACATCAGCATGTTTGCTATTCCCGTGTGCATGATACCAGCTAAGATACCACCATTATGGCCAGCCTTAATCATTGCATGCAATAATTTAGTGCACCTTGAAATATGAACATGTATGGGGCGTGTTTGTTTTTAATGACTTGAGACTATACCTAGCCCGGCATGCAAGATGACTTATTATGCACCGTTCCCCATACCTGCAGGAAGTCCGTTCGTCTCCAAATATTTTCCTCTCCATGTGTGGAAACAATATGCCTGCCAAACTCTCCTTCTCCCTCCGGCGGTCCCACCACTCCACCCCATGTGAAAAAATCTGCATGCATGACTCTCCTCCCCCACGCTCGTCCAATCCGTTGTGACCAGCAATATTTCCACCCCTTCACTCCCCCGTAATTTACTCCAAAAAATATGCCCACGTAATTGTTACTTAACTGTAGGTGTATTCGGTCACTGACATATGGGCCCAACAGGGGTCTGGCCCACATGTCAGTGACGCAACTGGACCGGCAGTTAAGTCAGTGTAGCTCAGTCCATATCTTACGTAGGTGTGCCATTGCTCGCTATAAATACTGCGCCTCCCACGACATCGCTATCTCCTCCCCCTCACGTTCACGTTCATCGCTATCTCCTCCCCTTCCCTCTCACGTCGACCACCATGGCATCGCCCCTCCCAAGCCCTAGGAGCCCCTCGCTGCACCGTGCGGACGGTCACGCGTCGCCGTTCCATTCCTCGCCGCCACTAGTCGAGGAGGACGCGTCGGTGTTCCGCTCCTCGCCGATACGCAACGCGTCGCCGTTTCGTTCCTCGCCGCCACTAGTCGAGGAGGACGCGTCGGTGTTCTGCTCCTCGCCGCGACGCGACGCGTCGCTGTTCCGTTCCTCGCCGCCACTAGTCAGGAGGACACGTCGGCGTTCCGCTCCTCGCCGCGACGCGTCGAGGTGGACGCGTCGGCGTTCCCAATCTCGCCAGCACGCGCGCCGGAGGACGTGTCAGCTCCCCGCTCCGAGGAGAATGCCACGCCGCCCGCTGAGTCCCCCAGCCTTGAGGATCTTTGGAAAGAAATGGATGTCGCCTTGTGGGAGGCTTTGCCTCCAGCAGAGCGCGCCAAAATAGAGGCGGAGAAGAAGGCCGAGGAAGAGAAGCGCGCCGCGGAACAAGCTGTCTGGGAGGCCTATGCCGCGTCAGAGAGAGTCAGGCAATTGGCTCTTTGGCAGAAGGCTCGTGCGAGGGCCGTGAGGGTGGCGGAGGACGCCCGTGCCGATGCCCTGAGTGTAGTCAGGCCCAAGCGCCTCATCTACGCTTGGCGGTACGTGGACCGGGTGCACGCTTCCAGCGAGGAGGAGTACCTGTTGGCGCCGGATCACCACACCAGTGAGATCGCGCTCGCCCGCCAGCAAGCCACCAATCAGCACCTCGCGAGTTGCGAGGCTGAGGAAGAGGCGTTGTGTCGGTGCGCTGGGAAACGGCCGCGCACCAGGGCACTCGTGGCGCGCTGCAAGCGCTCCTGCGAGCGCCGTGGCTTTTAGGAGGAGTATAATTTTTGTTTCGTAAGGCGATCTCATTAGTTTTGGGACGCAAATGATAAATCCCGAACGTTCAGGAATTTTTAGCGTCCTTAATTAAGTATGTAAAAGGGAAAGTTTGGAAACCTTGTGTATTCGTACGCATTTTGCAAGTACGTGCATATAGCACAAACTTTACTATATACTATCGCACTACACGTCTCTCTCGATATATGCTTGCAGACTGTGCTACTCCCTCCGTCCAGGTCAATAAGTCATCTTCGGTTGTGCACCGTGACCAAGAAGGAGGGAAGACTTATACACCTAGACGGAGGGAGTACTACTATTACTAATGTACGTGCAAATGCACGTTTTAACATTACGATGCGGTTTTTGTAAAAGTAGAAAAACAGCACTAGTCAAGCTTGTGAAACGATTCAATGCAAAACAAATGCAAAAATGCTCGTTTGATTCTTTACTTTTAGCTTCCTTCTTTGTGGTTATTTCTCTGTCGTACTTTGTACGGAGTATCTCACTGGTTGGAAAGGCATGCAAATTCCCAAACCGCTTCCTACACCTTGTATCTCACTGGTTGTCGGCGTTGACGTTGTCGCCCATGTCGAGGACGAGGTTGTCGAGGTCGGGGAAGAAGTCGTCGTTCACGAAGTCGTCGCTGCCAGCAGTCGCGCGAGTGTGCTCCCCGAAAACCTAATCGCCCCTCTCCCGTACAGGATCACGAGAGGCGGGGTTCTGGAGGCCTGCTGTCCCTTCTCCCAGTGCACACCGAAAGGAGGGATGGAGAAGACTTGCTTGGCGGCGCAATGATCTGGAACGGTGGTGAGAAACTATATAGTGCGGGCCAGGTAGGTCGTGGGAGTATAGCTCTGTCCTCGGCTCGGCTCAATCCCGCAACCCGTGGCGCGTCGTGACGAGGCGTGGCGTGGCGAGGCGAGCGAGGAGGAGGAGCGCGCGTGTAGGTCTCCTCTTCTCATGCTCATACAAGTGGTAGAAGAGCTCACCTTATAAAGGCCTACTAGCAAAATTCCAACATCGACTAGGCCGTCCATGAAACGGGAGTGGCTGTAGGGGACGTTGCGCCAGTTGAATATATGAGCAAGTTACTACGAGATTTGATCCGAATAAGCACAAAATAAATCATGACGGCTATAACAGAGATGAAACTAATCATGTGGACTAGCATAGTAGTAGGATACAGAGTAGAAACATGAATTCTACCATGATTTCGAACAGGAAGGACAGAAACACATACGGTGCAACGGGAGCAGCACCGTTGGCGTTGAGGTTGTCGCCCATGTCCAAACACCACGTAGACACGGTCTTTGAGCACGGTTCGTAGTCGTTCCATGCTCGGGCATTGAAGTTTGTAACTATTTTAGATTAGAATATACTACTCCTCCGGTGCTAGTAGTAGAGCAGAGTCCTACTCTACTACTCTACTCAAGCAAGTTAGGGCATAGCATTGTAGGGAGTACCAGTACTGTGATCACTCAAGCAAGTTGTATGGCATCGACATGACCCTACGCTGCTGGTATGTGTCTCGTAAGTCAAGCGGCGTGCTGTAGTCATCATCACATGTCCACTTCCCGCAGCACATATTGGCTTCTCCATCTTTGTCCGCACATAATCTCGTCCAATCTTCCATCCCCGGTAAGGCGCCTCCCCCCTCATCTGAAACCCAAGCACTAACAATGGCAGAACCGAGCAGCGTCCGCTGAAAGAGTGGCTGGAATTCGCTCCCCACAGAGGTAATCAAGCTCATTGTTTCGCGTGTGGACAATCTCAGTACCATGCCGCTCGCCGCGTGCTCGTCGGGGCTGTACCGTTTACTCAAAGCCCTCAGGCCGGAGCTTTTTAAGCCAGCTCCTTGCTTGCTGATGCCGCCTGATCTTCAGAAACGGCGTGTCACCCAGCATAACGATCGTAGGGTGGCGAGCATCAACCCCCTTGACTGCGATCCGATCCCCGTCAGCCTCAACTACATTAACGGTATGTACTGGGTTGGCATGAACACATCTTGGATGGTGCTCGTCGACGGTCGTGGCAGCTGGATGCTCGTGGAGGTCTACACCCGGCGATTGATCCCCCTTCCTTCGATTAACACTGCACTGCTTTGGCACCACGGCCCAGAATACTCGGAATCTTATAGTAGCCAACATGATACCAAGTTTGATTTGCTCAAGGTTGTAATCTGCCAAGTGCCCACAAGATCTGCGAATTATAAAGACTTCAGCCTAATTGCGTTCTTCAACCGCAGTCTCGCCTATCTGACAAGTCACTACGGTAAGTGGATAAATCTGCACGTCCATCGCAGGATCATACATCCTCCATGGTTCTCTGATGCCATTGAACACAGGGGCTTCATTTACGCTGTCGACTCCTTCTATGGCTGGACGTATTGCTGGCCTACTCCGGTCATCGCTACAAACGGCTGTTACAGCAGTATGTTACTTTCATATGATATCATGATGGCTTGCTTATATTACTATCAACATTTGCTGAAAAAATATTCATGATCATAACATGCTGTTCTTAAGATTGACTAAACCAAAAGCCCTTTTTTATTTGACTCCAACTTGATATGCTGTTGTAGGCCGCCTGGTGTCCCTACCCTTCCTAATCCCAGAACCTTTCAAAGAAAAGCGGCATGGCAGTTGCAGGTGATTCCTGGCTCGATCAGACGACGGCGAAAGATTGATGATCGTTCGCATGTACCGGACGTGTTGTTTCACGGAATACAATCACAGTCACTGCAAGGTCTTTGAGCAGGATCCCAACTTCTCTGGGCCTTCAGGAATTTTTGATTGGAGGCTGGTAAGTAGCCTTGGTACACGCTCTCTATTTGTCAGACTGAATTATCCGATTAACCAGGAGATAACCGACGGCAAGGATCATGATGGCAGTGCGGTTTCGTTCATCAGGCAAAACTGTGTGTACACAGCGTACCATGCGTCTCTGCATGCACCATACCCTGATATGTGCCGCCACGCTCTGCAGCCCAAAGTAGGAGAGAGGGTCGCAAGTATCAGACTTCGACCTGCTGGCTGGAGTTTCCCCCGTCAGGCACCCATCTGGTTCAAGCCGTCAGCCAATCTCCGCACCTTAATAAATGGTAACGTCTAACTGAGCCAGTTAGTTAGATGCGTACACTTGGTGTAGTAGGATCTTTATTTAGTTTGATGCATACACTTGTTCTTTGGTAGCCCTTTTGTAATGATGGCTGATGTTTGGTTTGGAAGAGAGAGCTACGTCTTCACTCTTCTGGCCTGCTTACTGCTTCTATTGCACCCCCAGCCCTGGTTGCTGCTGCTGTTTTCAATGTACAATCAGTAGTATATTTCATCTGTTGGTTGAATAAATGTGTTGTTAGAACGACAAACACAATGTTTTGGAAGTCATTGCATGGTTCGATCCTTTAGTGCCCCGTACCGTACGTAGCGCATACTATTTATCGTACGAAACACATTTTTTTTAAAACTCTGAACACATTTTCCACTTGTTGATAACAAGCAGCCCACTGATGAAGGCCCAATAGAGAAGCCCATAATTAACTAGAAGGGAGGCTCTCACATGAATCCGGCACAGGTACATGCTCATCGTCCCCTAAACATAAATAAGTAAATAAATAAATAAAGCTAAATGCTCATGCACCAGTTCTTTGGGAAAATAGGTAGCCCAGTATTTCTTTTTGAAGAATACCCAAGCTAGGCCTATTTGTTTTCTCTGAATTACTGGGCTGCAAATCTTTCAAGACGAGGAGGGATGCATTCCGGCCTGGCTTAAGAGTATGGTCAATGTCTGTTAAAAGTAATATCAAAAGGGGTTGAAAATTCCAAAAAAATTTATAGCAAATGGGATATAAGTTTCTTTTTTTGTTTTTGTTCTTCACTGATATCTTATACGTATTTCATTGGATTTAACATGACATAGTACTCATTTATTTTTAAATTTGTTTTAGTATGGCTATTAATTTTTGGATTAAGAATATTTCGTTCCCCAGCAAAAATTTGCGAATTTTCAAAATTTCCCACATATTTAGTTAATTTTTTGACCCTGGTATTGACCAGAAAATGGACAACAATTCCAAAAATGGAAAACGGGCTGCAATAAATTCCATATGAATTAGAAAATGAGTAAAAATTATAAAAATAATAGCAAATGGGCTGTACACGCCACAGATTTCGAGGCTGACTTGTTTACGCAAGGCTTTGTCAGTGAACACACGATTCTAGCAGCAGTTAGTGTTGGATGTCCATCCAACGGCCGACGTGCTTCTTCAATCTCTGATCTTCCTGCTCCAGCCGCCTAAACTAGCACCGGCGGGACTGCCTGCTCCCTCCTCTTGTGGCCCGCTGTGATGCCGCGCAGGCTTCCCCGGCCCACCCTACTCCCTCCGCTGGTCTGGCCGCACGCAATCAACTGCCTCCTTATTACGCAGAAAAAATGATTCCTCCCACTGACATCTGGGGCGCACCGGTTGGGAGGCTGACCTATGGGCCTACTAAGTTGATGCGTACGCAGGGCTTGTCAACTTAGTCAACAAACGATTCTAGCAGCAGTAACCGTTGGATTTGAATCGAACGGTCCTGCTGCTTCTTCAATCGCTCCTCTTCTTGCACCAGCCGCCCAAACCAGCGCCGGGGAGACCGCCTGCTCCTGCCTCTAGTGGCCGGCTGTGCTACCGATGAGGCCTCATCGCCCCCTACTACTCCCACCGCTAGCCAGGCCCTGCGGCGACGGCAGCCTCACACCGCAGCCGAACCAGTGAACCCTTGTACTCCTCTCCGCATGGGCATCCACTGCCGCGTCTTCCCCGGCTTTGCGTCGTCCCCTTCCTAGGCCTCACCGTCTTCCACCGTCTTGGTGCTCTCGGCGCGGCGTGGTCAACGTGGTCAACGACATTCCATCGGAAGAGTACTGTACGTGGAGAGGCTGACAGCTGGGTCCACGGCCACAGCCCAGTTTTTTTGTGATTTGCCAAGTAAGTCGCTTTGTCAGGCCTGTTGGGCTGCAAATCTTTCAAGACGAGGAGAGCTTTCATTCGGCTGGCCGAGAAAATGGCCCATCAGTAATGAGAAATGGGTTGTACATTTTTAAAACACATCAAACCGGCAATTAGTTTCAAATATCTTTTTTTCATTTAGAGATTTGAAATTACATTAATTTTTATGCGTGGAGAATTTGTTGGATTTTATATTGATATACATTTATTTTTAAAATCAGTTTGAATGTGAGTCGAAATTTCGGGATTAAAAACAGTTCGGACCGCACCGAAATATGCAAAATTTCGTATAATTTTTTAACCGTGGCCACAATATGGGCTGTAATGCTAACAAAAAGAATATGGGCTCCAAAAAAACCTTAATAATTAGCAAATGGGCTGTAAATTATTTGAAATAATGGCAGATGGGTTGTATGCTGTTTTCCACAGATTTGAGGCTTTCCTAAAAAAAGGTTGACGCACAAGCAGCGACTGTTGGATGGCCATCCAACGGCCGTCGTGCTTCTTCAATCTCTGCTCTTCCTGCTCCATCCGCTCAAACAGGCGCCAGCGGGACTGCCTCCTCCCTCCTCCCCATGGCCGGCTCTGCTGCCGCGCAGGCCTCACCGCCCCACCGTACTCCCATCGCTGGCCTAGCCATCCCTCTACTCACCCACACCTGCTGTTATTCTCCGGCGACGGCAGACGAACCAGTAAACTCTCGTACAGTCGTACTCCCCTCCGCGTGGGAAACAACTGCCGAGTCTTCCCTGCCTCCGCGTCGTTCCCTTCCTAGGCCTCGCCATCGTCCACCGCCCTGGTGCTCTCGGCGCGGCCTGGTCAACGTGGTCGACGACCGACATGCATCTGAAGTGGACTTTACGTGGAGAGGCCGACAGCTGGGTCCACGGCCGCACACAAGGAAATTCCTCCTTATTACGCGCAAAATAATGATTCCTCCACCTGACATCAGGGACCCACTGAAAGGGCCTCTGTATATCGCGAAAAAAATGTTACCGCCGCTGACAGCTCGGACCCACCAGCTATATCTTCGCACGCAAGGAAGTGCCTCCTTATTACGCACAAAAAAATGAATACTCCCCCTGTTAGCTGGGACCCAGTATAGTGGCAGGCTGACTTGTGGGCCTACTAAGTTGACGGGGACGGAGGGCTTTGTCAACTTAGTCAATATGCATGATTCTAGCTCCAGTGACCATACGATGTCCATCCAACGGTCGTAGTGCTTCTTCAACCTCTGGTCTTCTTGCTCCAGCCGCCCAAACCAGCGTCGGTCGTGCCTCGTGCTCCTGCCTCCCGTGGCCGGATGTGATGCGGTGGAGGCCTCACCGCCCCCTACTACTCCCACCGCTGGCCAGGGCATCCCTCTACTCACCCACACCCCCTGTTATTCTACGGCGACGGCAGCCTCACACCGCAGCAAACCAGTGAACCCTCGTACTCCTCTACGCGTGGGCATCCACTGTCGCGTCTTCCTCGGCTCCGCGTCGTCCCCTTCCTAGGCCTCGTCGTCATCCACCGCCCTGGTGCTCTCGGCGCGGCGTGGTCAACGTGGTCAAGGAACGGCTTTCATCGGACATGGACTGTACGTGGAGAGGCTAACAGCTGGGTCCACGGCCGCAGCAAGGAAGTGCCTCCTTATTACGTGCAAAATAATTATTCCTCCACCTGACAGTGGGACCCACTGGACGGGCCACCGTATTTCGCCCCCCTGACTGCTGGGACCCACCAGCTACATCTTCGCACGCAAGGAAATGCCTAACAGTCGGGACCCACCTGGTCGAAGCGTACGTAGCATTGTCATTCTAGTCACGAACGTGTACGTACATATATACTAGTCGATGTAGAGGCGCGCACGTGTCGTAGTAGGGCGGTCAGGGTGCAAGAAAGAAAATACGGCCACGTATGTGTACATACGGGCGGGGTCTCGAACGCCTACTCGCGCATACGTACAGCGAGGGCTCGTGTACATGGCTGGGTCAAAACAGAGAAACAACGTCGTCGTGTTCATGGGGAAGCAACGGAATGTGTCGTGTTCATGGGGAGGCAACAGAATGCGTCGTGTTCATGGGGAGGCAACGGAATGCGTCGTGTTCATCGGGAGGGCTTGGACGGAACAGGCGATGGAAACGAGGCCTGGCGTACCGCAGAACGGAGGAAACGGCCTTGTGTTCGACCGACCACGTTCGAAACGGGATCCTGTTCATCAGGAGGGGTCTGGCGTACCGCAAAATGGAGGAAACGAACCTCCTACGGTCGAAACGGGGGTCCTGTTGATCAGGAAGGGTGTGGCGTACCACAAAATGGAGGAAACGGACCTCCTACGGTCGAAACGGGGGTCCTGTTGATCGGGAGGGGTGTGGCGTACCGCAAAACGGAGGAAACAGACTTGTGTTGGAGCGCTACGGTCGAAACGGGTGTCCTGTTCATCGGGAGGGGTGTGGCGTACCGCAAAACGGGACTCCACGGGATACTGTTCATCTCCACCTCCAGCCTCCACGGGCTCCTGTTCATCCAGCCTCCACGGGCTCCTGTTCATCCAGCCTCCACCGTGCGCTACTCCACCGGCTACTGTTCAACCACCCCTCCATCGTCTACTGTTCATCCAGCCCTCCACACCACGAGGTCCTGTTCAACCACCCCTCCACGGGCACCCCTCCACCGTCTACTGTTCATCCAGCCCTCCACACCACGGGGTCCTGTTCAACCACCCCTCCACGGGCACCCCTCCACCGTCTACTGTTCATCTAGCCCTCCACCACACCACGGGGACATGTTCATCCAGAGGCAACGCCACCGCTCACTGTTCATCCAACCCCCCCCCCCCCGCAACGCTCACTGTTCATCCCAGAGGCAGCATCGATCGGCTTCAGTTAGCAGCAGTAGCGAAGGAATCGCTCGATCAGGTTCAGTTAACATCCATCGATCGATCGCTCAGGTTCAGTAACGCGTAGCCTGCAGTGCAATTGCTCGGGTTTAGTTAGAGCCCAACGCCTCGCTTGGGTTCAGTTAGAGCCAACGCCTCGCGCACACACGCGTACGTGTACAAGAGAAACGCGCATCGCTTGGCCCCCGACCTCCCACCGTAACCGGGAACTCCCCGAAATTTTCCTCCCCCTCGCTTCTACCACGGTTTTTTCCGTCATGGACGGCCCAAAGAATGTCATGCAGCTGCGTCTCCGGCCCGCCCAGGACGAAAAGCCCATTTTTTGTCATGATTTTCTGTCGTAGAAGTAGGAGCCCACCACATCTATGATGATACCAGGTTTTGTCATAATTATCGTCATAGAAGTGTCATATGTATGATAGAAAAAAATTTCGTTCGGCCCAAAATGTCACGGATGTGTCTTTTTTTGTAGTGAGATAAACTTCCCTGCAGGGGTGCACCACATTACCCAACATGCTCGATCCCTCTGGTCGGACACACTTTCCTGGGTCATGCCCGGCCTCGAAAGATCAACACGTCGTAGCCCTACCTAGGCACAGCAGAGAGGTCAGCACGCCGGTCTAAATCCTAAGCGCGCAGGGGTCTGGGCCCATCGCCCATTGCACGCCTGCACATTGCGTACGCGGCCGGTGAGCAGACTTAGCAACCTTCATTACAAAGGAAGTTGCGTTACATGGTCTAACCCAGAGCGCCCCTAAGTCGCCGACGTCAAGAAGGCTTTGGCTGATACCACGATGTCGAGTGCCCATAACTGTTCCTGCGTAATTGGTTAGTGCGTATAGGCCAGTGGCTAGACTCAGATCAAATATCCAGATCTTGTTAAGCATGTTATTTTAAAGTAACCGCGGACGCCGACTAGGGACTAGGACCTCCTATATCCTAGGTGGTCGCAACCTGCCCTGTCGCTCCGCCACAAAATAACCATCAGGGTGCTGCCGGGAACCCAGGCCCACCACTACCTGGGTGGAACCACCTGCCCCTTCAGCCCCCATCTCTGAATCATCAACATAAGTATGTAATCTTATAGTATATACCCGTGATCACCTCCCAAGTGATCACGACCCAGTAATATAGCATAGCAGACGGAAAAGAGTGTAGGGGCACTGATGTAATACTAGCAACCTATTCTAAGCATTAGAATAGCAGGTAAAAATATCAACAATTGTAGCAACAATGATATGCTATGCAACAGAATAGGAGCTATCGTCAACAACAATAGCAAACCTAATGCAAGAATAAGAGAGAAGAGAGTGGGAGATATCTGGTTGATCAAAGGGGTTTGCTTGTCTGGTTGCTCTGGCGAGAAGGAGGGGTCAACGTCGATGTAGCCGATCACGGGGGTATCAGCAGCGGTCTCGGGATCTATCGGAAAGAAGTAACGGAGGGGAACACAATAAATAACAAAGCAATCAAAGCATCACAAAACATAACATGGCAATACACGGTGATAGGGGTGACCTAACACGGTACTAGGTGCTACCGGCGAAGGGGGGAAACATCCTGGAAAGTATTCCCAGCGTTAGGCATTTTTGGACAGATGAAACAGAGGGGGACGGTTGCATGCTTGCTTTGTTAGGGACGTGCGGCGGACGAACGGACTACATATTTGGATTCGTCTCGTCTTTCTGAGCAACTTTCATGTACAAAGTATTTTCATCCGAGATACGGTTTATTTTATATTAATTTTTCAAAGTTTTAAACAACTTATTGAATATTTGGATTATTTTAAATTCACAATTAAAAAAACAGAATATACTTTTGTACCCACTGTGGGCTAGCCACTGTGGATGACAGGTGGGGCCAGGGAGTCCAGTCAGCATGCATAGTCAGTAGTTGACCAGTCAAAGTTGACTGGTCAACGGGGACAAAACGGGCCCACATGTCATAGTCTAGGGATTTTCCTTTACATTTTATACCCTTTTTATAGATCTACTAATTTTCAGTGGGGGGCATTGACATTGGTTAGTAGTTAAACTAACTAGTAGTATACGGTCCTAAGCTAATTTGCACGGCCGGCCAGCAGTGGCTGCGCATACATGCGCATAGCACATGCTTTGCCATGGCCACGGCCGTTAGTAGAGGCGGGCAGCAGCTGTAGTAGGAAGTAGCAGCGGCAACGAATGGCAAGCGACAGCAGCAGCGAATGGCAGCAAAGCATAGCAGCTGCTAGCGGCACACAGCAGCAGAAGCACAAATAAGCAGCGGCATCGCAGGAGGAGCAGCAGCACAACGGCAACAGAGCATCGGCGTGGCGGTAGAGGCAGCAACAGCAGCGGGCAGTAGCTACGGGCGGCTGCGGACGTGCGAGCGCGGGTAGGCGCAGGGGCGCATGCGGGGCGGCGAGCAGCGCCGGGCGCGGCCGGGAGCGATGGGCGCGACGTCGCACTCGCAGACAGTGCGAGCTGGCGATGGCGGACACCGACGGGGCGACCAGGAGCTCGCGACGAGCGCAGCCAGGGTGCAGCAGGCACGGGAGTGCGTTGGCCTCATGGGAGCTCCAGGAGCTCGATACCAAGCTCGGGTGCGAGCAACAACAGCTGTGAGCTTTGTGACGACATGGCTGGCGGCAATGAGCTTCGGTCGCTATGGGAACGGCGGCTACGGACACGGATTCGAGAACTAGGTAGAGGGCTTTCGAGCGGGAGCTCACTGGGAGCGCATGAAAGGCTTGGTGAGGGCCGGGAGCGTAGGACGACGACGGGGTCGATGGAGGTGCGCCGGTGGCCGGAGGTTGAAGAAGAGTCCGATCCGCTCGATGTAGTGGCCTCGGGCTCGAACGGTTGTGCGTAGACGGCGTAGGGGACGGCGAGAAACCTCCCAGACGCCAACGGACGACGAACGATAGCTGGTGGCCACGTGTACGGCAACGACGTGGCGATGGCTATGCTCGGGCGTCGAAGAAATCGAGGAGAGCGAGGAAATGGGGAAAATGTGCAGGGGCTAGGGTTGACAACGGGGCGACGGGGTCTTGTAGGGCGAGGCCTTAACCACCGGGGGAGCCACGGGATGGCTGCCACCGCGGCAATGGCGCCGTGGATGGCCGCCACGCCTCCCCCCCCCCCCCGCCTTCCTGTAGCGATAGGTTGAAGGTGCCGGGGTGGGCTGGGCCTATTTTGCTAAAATGGGCCAAGGGGCCCAGTATATTAGGTTTCTTTTCTTTTTTTAGTAGGTTCCTTTTTTTCCTTTGTGTTTTGTTAGTTAATACTGTTCTGTATTTAGTATAGGTACTAAATGATTTTAGTTAAAAGTGCAAAGTATCACATAAATTCTAGGCAATATTTTGGGCTATTCCAACAAGTTTCAAATATTTTTTGATGGTTTACATACTTATTTAAATTAGATTGTTTCGATAAAAAGCTTATGAGTCAGTTTTAAAATGTTTAGGCGCACTTATATATTCTAAAAAATGTTAATTCTTACATAAAAATTAGCTAGTGAATATTTGCAGCCCAACCTACATTTTTATTTTACCTTTTGAAACTTTTAAATTTTCAAGTTGCATTCGAATTTGAATTGGTTTTCAATAAGAGACGATTAAGCTTTGAAAAAAATGACTTGGCATCTTTTTTTAGGGTTTGATGTAGCTTAATTATGGAGGTGTTACAGGTTCCCATTCATCATGCAATTTTCTAGGAATTGAAATCTCTAATTCCAACTTTTCTTCCAAAGTTCTCATCTTAGCATCAACAATATGTTTAGTAAAACCTTTATTTTGTTCATAAGCATGGGTTGAATTTATCATGGATTGCAACAAAGAAATACAATCAATCAAAGAGTAACTATCATTATTAAAGTCTTTGTAATAGAAAAGAGTGGGCACATCACTAGTTAAAGTTTTGACCTCTTCAAACCCATTTTTATCAATTTTCTCAACAAGATTTTCACCCTCCGAATTATCAGGACACCTTCTAGCTAAAGTTGACTCTTCTTCAGTCCCTTTATTATCAATCTTAATTTTACTAAACAAAGAATCAATAGAGGAAACACCAATCATTTTAAGATCTTCATCATTTTTACCTTCTAACGAGATTAGTTTAGCGGCCATTTGATTTACTAGGGTAGCTTGTGGATCGGATATTTTACCTAGCAAACTTTCAGCAAAAGCATACTTAGATTGGAGATTGCAAACTTCTCTACTAATATTGTAACATCCCAAATTTCAATTTGGAATGTTATACATTAGATCATCATTGCATATCATATTTTATTTTGCCTTTGGTTTGATCCTAAAAATTTCTACGCAACTCAAGGACCCACGGAGAGAGTTGGGAAATTCTTTATTTTCATATTTGAGGTTTCTCAAATTTTGAGAATAGGATCATTTGATTTTTATTATTTTATCATCAATTATTTCTATTACAAAAATATGAGAGGGGGAATAAAATGACTTTCCCAAAATAAAGAAATATTGAGGATTTAATAATAAAATCAAATAAGATTTTGTTTCGGAGTTTTTCGTTATTTTATTTGAATTTAGGAAAAATATGCGTTTTTCAAAATTGCATTTAGGCCCCAAATAAATGTTCACCTTGTGCGGCCTGATTTTAGAAGCCCGGAAAAATTTATTTCAGGATTTTTGGAGTCTGTTAGTATTTCTTTTTATTTTTCTTCTGCGCGTAATTATTTAAAAAAACGAACCGACCTACGGGCCGTGTCCGACCGGGACTCCGGCCCGCTAGGCTTTATAAGCCGGGGGGGGAGCCCAGCCGAAGCCAGCCCGCCCGCGCCCCCAAAACCCTAGCCGCCGCCTGCCGCCTCGCCGACTCGCCGCCGAGGTCCCCTCGAAATCCGCGCCGTTTTTTATTTATTTTATTTTTTTTCGAAAAATCGTTCGGTTTTTCCGTCGGTTTTTCGTCGGTTTTTTTAGTTTCGGTTTTTTTAAATAGGTCGGTTTTTTTGATTTATTTAAATAGCGAGCGTTCGTCCGTTCGTTCGTTCTACCGAACGTTCGTCGTTTTTCTTTTTCTCGGATTAAATCCGTGATTTTTCTGATCGCGATTTCAGATCCGATTTTCGTTTTAGTATAACTTTTCGCTCGTTTATCGGAATCAAGCGATTCAAGCGCCTGAAGTTTTGTCTTGAAACCCTCTATCCGTTTAACCAACTTAATCAAGTTTTTGCTACTGTAAAAATTGCCTTAGATGCAGATTAGTAGAACGAAGTTTTTTTCTTTCGCCGTTTGACTTTCATTGCTTCGTTCGATTTGATTCCTTTTGCAAACCGGAGTTCTTAAGTTGAACCTGCTGGTTAGTTTCTCTTATTTGAGTTTTACCTGTGCATTAGATGAGTACTTATTGTGTGCTTGTTTGTTTGCGATAGAGTACCCGAAGTGCGCCGCTTGTTACTTTGAATCGCTAGGTTTCGCGGATCATCGGCAAGGCAAGTAACACTTTGATCATACCTCCTACTACCCGGTTTTATTGCATTAGATCAATCCTCACACATTGCATGATTAGGATCTAACTAAATTGTGGGTTTGGGGAGTAGTTGAGGTAGAACCTATTACCTGTCTATTATCAAACCATTGGGAGTTACTTCTACGTTTGCTTACTGTGCCAAGCTATGCTAGTAGACGTGGATTGGGTGAGTGATATCCATGACAGATGTGAGTATTGTTAATTAATGGTTTATCTAAGGTGGCAACTTAAACACACATCTGGGTGGATTGAGGTACCTAGGTATTCCAGGATTGCCTGTTTATTTTTGGACCGCCACCCAGGCTCAAAGGGATCATGAGATTATTCATACTAGAAACTTCCGTGTGCAGCCATAAGCCATTATGGGCTCTGGCATAGTTGATTAAGTCGTGCGAACTCTTACAGGGTAGACTAGCAGATGTAGGGGGAAGTAGGTGTAACGGTCTATCCATCGTAAGGTGCTAGCGCTTCTGAAAGACTATGTCTCGGTCATCCGTCTTCTCAAACACCATGTAGTGCGAGAAACCAAACGGAGGCGATCGAGTCTTGTGGGGAAAAGTGTGCAAATCTCTGCAGAGTGTAATAAACTAATCATGATTAGCCGTGTCCCCGGTTATGGACATCTTGAGTATCTAGTACCTGAATTATCATGTGAATCTCAACTTGTTACTCTAAATTAATTTTGTTGGGTTTTTGTTAATGATGATGCTTAATTGGGATTGAGAATGCTGTCAACCATTCTCAATGTTTAACAACTACCATGATAGTTAAATAAATTTATTCCTTTGTATTAGGGAAAAATTGGCTTTACGCAAAACTGTAACCATAGAGCTTTCCACCAGCCAAATATGCATATAGTATAGTTGATTCATTCCATTATTCTCTGTGTGTTACTTTGCCAGCATATTCCATGTGCTGACCCGTTTCGGGCTGCAACGTTAATGTTGCAGACTTTTCAGACGACGGTTAAGGAGTTTTTAAGTCGTGGTTCTATACTCAGTGATGCCGTTGGAGTTGATGGACTCACTTATCTTCCAAGCCTTCTGCTGTTATCGATATTAGATGGCCTTAAGCCATATTTATTGTAATAAGTTCTCTATTGAGACACTCGTTGTAATAAGTGTGTGACTGCTACTCTGTTATAAATCCTCCGAGTACTGTGTGGTGTCAGCATTACTGATCCAGGGATGACACCGGAGCACAGAGATCAAACTGTTTGAGGTCTGGTCGCTACAGAGATGGTATCAGAGCACACGCTGACTGTAGGACACGACCACTAAGCTAAAGACCTAGATCACTATTCATTCTCTTCTTTTCTGACCTCTCATCTTTTCTACTATTTAGGATGGCGGATGCAAAGAACAAGTTCACGCAACCAGATGACGATACACCTTTTGGACGTCACTTGAAGGAAGTCACTAGATACCTGAACATAGGAGTACCAAGCTGCACCGGAACCTACAACGCCACTTTACCTGAAGAAGAGCGCTGGATGATTCAAGTTCAAGTTCCAGGAAGGACGTTCATGCCAGTCACTGAGCCCATAGAGTTTTCATTTGATGCACCAACTTGGAGTCTAGGAAAGAGCATGGCAGCACACATCTCCATGGGACGCATTGGAGAAGTCTACCGCAATGATCTCAAGGATACTATCTACCAGATTTGTGGGCGCAGAGATGAGCACTGGGAAATGATCAGCACCAGAAAGGATAGATCAATTGCAGCTTTTATCCAGGAATTAAACCAACACATTCGACGATAGGAGAATCAGATGTGTGCCGACATGATAGATCTGAAGAAGGCTAAGACAAGAATCAATGAACTGGAGGAAGAACTCAAGGCTACACATGAAGATTATGAAGAGGAAATAGAAGTACTAGTGGATAAGAATGCCGACCTAACAATGAAGCTAGCAATATTTATGGGAGGCCCTACACCAGTAGATGAAGACGAAGAACCCAAGGAGATTAGCCTGGAAGACTACATCATCATCGACGACACCGACTCGAATCCAGATGATAGCGATGATGATTATGTTGATGAAGCCAGAGCAGATATCATGGAGTCTGCAACCGAAGAATATTTCTAGTAGACCACCTCATCAGTAGTAGTAGTCCACCATGTAAATACAGTAGTCCGAGCACTTTTGCGATAGTTAGATCGATTGTATGCCCTTGTTTGATTGAATGAAGTGAATTGTTTGCTTTTGCCTCATGTGCATATGGGTAGTGTTTTCTCTTTAGACCCTCTCTATTCTTAACTCTCATCTTTTCTAAACCCTCAGATGCCTCCGAGACGTGACCCTGGATTTACCTTTCCACCGGAGCTCACCCAGTTGATCCAGCAGTAGAACACATTGATGCAGTTGCTAGTCTAGAATCAGAATCAGGGAAACAACAACAACAACAACAACCCACCACCACCACCACCACCACCTGTTGATCACTTAGCCCGTTTTCTTAGGCTGAATCCGCCGGTGTTTTCCAGTAGCACCGAGCCGATAGTGGCAGACGATTGGCTCCGCAAGACAGCTAGAGAGTTGATCACAGCAGGATGCACAGATGCGGAGAAGGTGAAGTTTGCCGCACATCAGCTTGAAGGACCCGCAGCATCATGGTGGGAGAATTTCACAGCCACTTTCCCTGTCGACACTGTCACATGGGACCAGTTTCAGTAGGCCTTTCGTACTGCCCATGTTTCAGCAGGAGCTATGGCCATGAAGAAGCGTGAGTTTCGCAACTTGCGCTAGGGAGGACGGACAGTTGGCCAGTATGTGGAGGACTTTAGTAAGTTAGCACGTTATGCCCTAGATGACGTTGCTACGGATGCAGCTAAGCAGGAGAAGTTTCTGGAAGGACTGAATGATGAGTTGAGCATGCAGTTGATGGTAGCAACCTTCAACAACTACCAGGAGTTGGTAGACCGTGCTCTTATGATTGAAGGCAAGCAGCAGCAAATTGAGAACCGCAAGAGGAAGTATGGACGAGGAAAGTACAATTCAGGAGCTCAGCAGAATCCACGTTTTACCCCTAGATCGGGAGGACATTTTCAGCATACCCATGGAGGAGGTAGCTCGCACAATCACAATGGCACCAAGAATGGTAATGGCAATGGAGGAAGCAATGGCCAGAATCGCACCAACCCATCAACCCTAGCCAAGAAGGACCTGAGCCAAGTCACTTGCTTTAAGTGTCAGAAGACCGGACATTATGCCAATGAATGTCCTGAAGGCCAAAATGGCAATGGAAGTTCTGGGAAGAAGCCGAACCCTTTCAACAGGGGACAGGTGAACCACGTTAACATGGAGGAGGTTGAAGAGCAGCCGGATGCCGTAATCGGTAAGTTTTTGGTTAAGTCATTTACTGCACTCGTTCTTTTTGATACTGGTGCATCGCATTCATACATATTAAGGGGATTTGTGGATAAGTATAACCTGCCCACTAAGGTTCTTAGAACACCTATGCTAGTAAGCTCACCGGGAGCGGAGTATATGGCCAGTCAAGGATGTTTTCAAGTGCCATTGAGTATAGGTAGGCATGTGTTTCCCTCGGATTTGATCATTTTGGAATCACAAGGATTGGATGTAATTCTGGGTATGGATTGGTTGTCGATGTATGGAGGAAACATCGATTGCGCCAGTAAGTCAATTTTGCTTACCACCCCAGAAGGGAGAAGGATCAAGTATGTATCCCGGCATGTGCCAAAAGGGACTCAAGTAAATTGTTTAATAGGAGTTGTACAGGAGGAAGTACCAGTGGTAAGGGATTTCCCTGAAGTATTTCCAGAAGAGTTGCCAGGCATGCCACCGGATAGAGATATTGAGTTTTTGATTGAGCTTTTGCCAGGCACAGGGCCAATATCAAAGAGACCATACAGTATGCCTGCAAAGGATTTGGTGGAAATTAAGAAGCAGATTAAGGAGTTACTGGATAAGGGATATATTCTCCCAAGTTCTTCGCCTTGGGGATCTCCAGTACTTCTAGTGGAGAAGGATGGATCGTTAAGGATGGTTGTTGATTATCGAGGATTGAATGAAGTAACCATCAAGAACAAGTACCCACTACCAATGATCAATGATCTGTTTGATCGATTGCAAGGAGCTAAGGTATTTTCCAAGATCGATCTGCGATCAGGATACCACCAGTTGAAGATTCGAGAACAGGATATTCCTAAGACAGCTTTTACCACTAGATATGGGCTGTACGAGTATACCGTTATGTCATTTGGTCTGACTAATGCACCTACTTATTTTATGAACATGATGAACAAAGTGTTTATGGAGTTCTTGGATAAGTTCGTCATGGTGTTCATTGATGATATCCTGGTTTACTCGAAGAATGAAGAGGAGCATAAGGAGCATTTGCGTTTGGTACTTGAGAAGCTCAGAGAACATCGGTTGTATTGCAAAGTTCAGCAAATGTGAGTTTTGGTTGAAGGAAGTAGGATTCCTCGGACACGTTATATCCGGAGAAGGTATATCAGTAGATCCCACTAAAGTTGATACCGTGACCAAGTGGGAAGCACCAACCACAGTTGGAGAGATACGGAGTTTTCTTGGACTCGCAGGATACTACCGGAGATTCATTGAGAATTTCTCCAAGATTGCAAAGCCTATGACGGAGTTATTAAAGAAGGATACCAAGTTCAAATGGACTGAGGAGTGTGAAGCTAGTTTCCAGGAGTTGAAGAAACGCTAGGTTACTTCACCAGTGTTGATTTTACCAGATCAGACCAAGGACTATGAGGTGTATTGCGACGCTTCACGTCGAGGACTTGGAGCAGTGCTCATGCAGGAAGGGAGAGTTGTTTCATATGCCTCAAGACAGCTTAAGCCTCATGAGTTGAATTATGCTACGCATGATTTGGAATTAGCAGCCGTAGTGCATGCACTGAAGACTTGGAGACATTTTCTGATTGGAAATCATTGTGAGGTGTACACGGATCATAAGAGTTTGAAATACATCTTCACGCAGAAGGAGTTAAACCTCAGACAAAGGAGATGGTTGGAGCTCATCAAGGATTATGATATGAGATTGCATTACCATCCCGGAAAGGCTAATGTAGTAGCTGACGCATTGAGCCATAAGAGCCATGTCAATACACTAAAGACGGGAGAAATACCAAGGGAGTTAGCCGAAAATCTTTGTGAACTATGTTTGGAAATAGTTCCGAGAGGCTATGTAGCAACATTGGAGATTCAGTCAACTTTGATGGATAGAATCAGAGAAGCTCAGAAGACTGACAAGGAGATTGCCTCTATTAAGGAGAAACTGAGCAAAGGGAAAGCTAAGGGATTTCGTGAGGATGAGCACGACACCCTATGGTTTGAAGACCGTGTTTATGTGCCCAACGACCCGGAGATCAGGAAGTTGATTCTGCAAGAGGCACACAATTCACCATATTCGATTCACCCAGGAAATACCAAGATGTATTTGGATTTGAAGGATATTTTCTGGTGGACCGGAATGAAGAAGGATATTGCGGAGTATGTAGCAGTTTGTGATGTATGTCAGAGAGTAAAGGCAGAGCATCAGAAGCCAGTAGGATTGTTACAACCATTGCCGATACCCGAATGGAAGTGGGATAAGTTAGGCATGGATTTTATCACAGGATTACCCAGGACTCGTTCAGGCTATGACTCAATTTGGGTTGTAGTCGATCGATTGACAAAAGTGGCTCATTTCATCCCGGTAAAGACCACTTACACCAGTGCTAAGTTGGCAAAGATATACATGACCAGGATCGTATGTTTGCATGGAGTTCCGAGGAGTATCGTATCAGATAGAGGAACCCAGTTTACCTCAAAGTTCTGGAATCAGTTGCATGAAACTTTGGGTACCAGGCTAGAATTCAGTACAGCTTTTCATCCACAGACAGATGGACAGACCGAGAGAGTCAATCAAATTTTGGAGGATATGCTGAGAGCTTGTGCGCTAGATTACGGATCTAGTTGGGACGACAATTTGCCATATGCAGAGTTCTCTTACAACAACAACTACCAAACCAGTTTAAAGATGGCCCCTTTCGAAGCTTTGTACGGAGGAAGGTGCAGGACACCGTTGTCATGGGATGAAGTTGGAGACCGCCAGTTGTTTGGACCTGATTTGATTAAAGAGTCTGAACAGAAGGTGAAATTGATTCGCGATAGACTCAAGGTAGCTCAGTCCAGATAGAAGAGTTATGCAGACTCTAAACGCAAGGAGACTGTTTACGAAGTTGGAGATAGAGCTTATCTTCGAGTATCCCCACTTCGGGGAACAAAGCGTTTTGGAGTTAAAGGAAAGTTAGCGCCACGATTTGTAGGACCATATCGAGTTTTGGAGCGTATGGGAGAAGTGGCCTACAAGTTGGAATTGCCCGAAGAATTGTCAGGAGTTCATGATGTGTTCCACGTTTCTCAGTTGAAGAAGTGCCACGCGGAGATGGCTGACATACCTTTAAGAGACACAGTGCCATTGGAAGCAATTCAGTTGGATAACGATTTGACCTATGAGGAGAAACCAATTAAGATTCTCGAGTTTGCCAGCCGAGTCACTCGCAGCAAGGTTATCAAGTTTTGCAAAGTTCAGTGGAGCCACCACACGGAGGATGAAGCCACCTGGGAATGAGAGGAAGATTTGCTCAAGGACCATCCTCACCTATTTTCTAGCCAACCCGAATCTCGAGGGCGAGATTCATCTTAAGGGGGGTAGGTTTGTAACATCCCAAATTTTCAATTTGGAATGTTATGCATTAGATCATCATTGCATATCATATTTTATTTTGCCTTTGGTTTGATACTAGAAATTTCTACGCAACTCAAGGACCCACGGAGAGAGTTGGGAAATTCTTTATTTTCATATTTGAGGTTTCTCAAATTTTGAGAATAGGATCATTTGATTTTTATTATTTTATCATCAATTATTTCTATTACAAAAATATGAGAGAGGGAATAAAATGACTTTCCCAAAATAAAGAAATATTGAGGATTTAATAATAAAATCAAATAAGATTTTGTTTCGGAGTTTTTTGTTATTTTATTTGAATTTAGGAAAAATGTGCGTTTTTCAAAATTGCATTTAGGCCCCAAATAAATGTTCACCTTGTGCGGCTTGATTTTAGAAGCCCGGGAAAATTTATTTCGGGATTTTTGGAGTCCGTTTAGTATTTCTTTTTATTTTTCTTCTGCACGTAATTATTTAAAAAAACGAACCGACCTACGGGTCGTGTCCGACCAGGACTCCGGCCTGCTAGGCTTTATAAGCCAGGGGGAGCCCAGCCGAAGCCAGCCCGCCCGTGCCCCCGAAACCCTAGTCGCCGCCTGCTGCCGCCGCCGCCGAGGTCGCCTCGAAATTCGCGTCGTTTTTTATTTATTTTATTATTATTTTCGAAAAATCGTTCGGTTTTTCCGTCGGTTTTTTTAGTTTCGTTTTTTTTTAAATAGGTCGGTTTTCCGATTTATTTAAATAGTGAGCGTTCGTCCGTTCATTCGTTCTAGCGAACGTTTGTCGTTTTTCTTTTTCTCGGATTAAATCCGCGATTTTTCTGATCGCGATTTCAGATCCGATTTTCGTTTTAGTATAAATTTTCGCTTGTTTATCGGAATCAGGCGATTCAAGCGCCTGGAGTTTCGTCTCGAAACCCTCTATCCGTTTAACCAACTTAAACAAGTTTTTGCTACTGTAAAAATTTCCTTAGATCCAGATTAGTAGAACGAAGTTGTTTTCTTTCACCGTTTGACTTTCGTTGCTTTGTTCGATTTGATTCTTTTTGCAAATCGGAGTTCTTAAGTTGAACCTTCTGGTTAGTTTCTCTTATTTGAGTTTTACCTGTGCATTAGATGAGTACTTATTGTGTGCTTGTTTGTTTGCGATAGAGTACCCGGAGTGCGCCGCTTGTTACTTCGAATCGCTAGGTTTCGCGGATCATCGGCAAGGCAAGTAACACTTTGATCATACCTCCTACTACCCAGTTTTATTGCATTAGATCAATCCTCACACATTGCATGATTAGGATCTAACTAAATTGTGGGTTTGGGGAGTAGTTGAGGTAGAACCTATTACCTGTCTATTATCAAACCTTTGGGAGTTACTTCTACGTTTGCTTACTGTGCCAAGCTATGCTAGTAGACGTGGATTGGGTGAGTGATATCCATGACAGATGTGAGTATTGTTAATTAATGGTTTATCTAAAGTGGCAACTTAAACACACATCTGGGTGGATTGAGGTACCTGGGTATTCCAGGATTGCCTGTTTATTTTTGGACCGCCACCCAGGCTCAAAGGGATCATGAGATTATTCATACTAGAAACTTCCATGTGCAGCCACAAGCCATTATGGGCTCTGGCATAGTTGATTAAGTCATGCGAACTCTTACAGGGTAGACTAGCAGATGTAGGGGGAAGTAGGTGTAACGGTCTATCCATCGTAAGGTGCTAGCGCTTCTGAAAGACTATGTCTCGGTCATCCGTCTTCTCAAACACCATGTAGTGCGAGAAACCAAACGGAGGCGATCGAGTCTTGTGGGGAAAAGTGTGCAAACCTCTGCAGAGTGTAATAAACTAATCATGATTAGCCGTGTCCCCGGTTATGGACATCTTGAGTATCTAGTACCTGGATTATCATGTGAATCTCAACATGTTACTCTAAATTAATTTTGTTGGGTTTTTGTTAATGATGATGCTTAATTGGGATTGAGAATGCTATCAACCATTCTCAATGTTTAACAACTACCATGATAGTTAAATAAATTTATTCCTTTGCAGTAGGGAAAAATTGGCTTTACGCAAAACTGTAACCATAGAGCTTTCCACCAGCCAAATATGCATATAGTATAGTTGATTCATTCCATTATTCTCTATGTGTTACTTTGCCAGCATATTCCATGTGCTGACCCGTTTCGGGCTGCAACGTTAATGTTGCAGACTTTTCAGACGACGATTAAGGAGTTTTTAGGTCGTGGTTCTATACTCAGTGATATCGTTGGAGTTGATGGACTCACTTATCTTCCAAGCCTTCCGCTGTTATCGATATTAGATGGCCTTAAGCCATATTTATTGTAAGAGAGAAGTGCATATTTCAACCCTCAACTTTTGCCCTAGTCTAATTTACAACCCCAAACTCCAATACCATCTAAATTACAACCCCCAACTCTCAAAACCGGCCAGGATTCAACCCTCCCCTCTCCGTTGACCGGTTTTGACCAGTCAACAGGTCCAGTCAGCATGCCACATCAGCAAAAAATGCAAAATTTCCAAGGAAACAACCTGTAAAATCGAAGAAAATCCAGGAAAAGAAATAAGAAATCCAATTTCCGAAAAACATGGAAAATAAAAAAACAAATTTCCAAAAAAAATCCAGAAAAAACCCAAAAACTCAAATTCCAGAAAAAAAATCATTTTTTATTTTCCCTAGATTTTTTTCGCGAATAATTTTTTCAGAATTTTGCCTTTTTATATTTTTTTCCTGATCTTATAGATTTTTATTTACTTTTTCTTGAAATTTTGAAAAAAAAATTCTGATGTGGCATGCTGATTGGACCCGTTGACTAGTCAAAACTGGTCACCCCAGGTCAAAACCGGTCAACAGGGAGGGGAGGGTTGAATCCTGACCGGTTTTGAGACTTGGGGGTTGTAATTTAGACGGTACTAAAGTTCAGGGTTGTAAATTAGACTAGGGTAAGAGTTTAGGGTTGAAATATGCACTTCTCTCTTATTGTAATAAGTTCTCTATTAAGACACTCGTTGTAATAAGTGTGTGATTGCTACTCTGTTATAAATCCTCCGAGTACTGTGTGGTGTCAGCATTACTGATCCAGGGATGACACCGGAGCACAGAGATCAGACTGTTTGAGGTCTGGTCACTACAAATATCGTCAAGTTGTTTAGTTATAGCTTCCAGCACAAACGAGTGTTCCTTAAGTTCTTCGGTAAAATATTTATTGTGCTCAAATTGTGTAGTCATATATTCCTTAGTACTTTTCTCAATTTCAAACAAAATATTGGGATAAGGAACATTATAATATTTTCTTTGAGGAATCATGACTATGCAAACAAGGGTGCACAGAAAAACAGATCCGACGAGAAAACGAAGAACGAAAAAGAGGGCGAATAAAACTGCAAATTTTTGTGAAGTGGGGGAGAGGAAAACGAGAGGCAAATGGCAAATAATGTAAATTGCAAGCAGATGAGATTTGTGATTAGGAACCTGGTAGATGTTGATGATGTCTCCCCGGCAACGGTGCCAGAAATTCCTTTTGATGTTTGCTTGAACTACGTCAGTATTTCCCCAAAGAGGAAGGGATGATGCAGCACAGCTATGGTAGGTATTTCGCTCAGTGATGAGACCAAGGTTATCGAACCAGTAGGAGAACCACGCAACACCATGTAAACAACTCTTGCACACAAAGAACAAATACTTGCAACCTGACGTAAGAGAGGGGTTATCAATCCCTCATGGGTAAAAAGATAGGTAAAATTGTAGTAGATTGGATAAATGGATCTCGCGGGAACGCGAGACAAATAAAATAAATAAAAATTGCAGCAAGGTATTTTTGGGTTTTTGGATTAATAAATCTGAAAATAAAATAAAATGAAAATAGATCGCGAAGGCAAATATAATGAAGAAGAGACCCGGGGGCCATAGATTTCACTAGTGGCTTCTCTCTAGAAAAATAGCAAACAGTGGGTAAACAAATTATTGTTGGGCAATTGATAGAACTTCAAATAATCATGATGATATCTAGGCAATGATCATTATATAGGGATCACGTCCAAGATTAGTAGGCCGACTCCTGCCAGCGTCTACTACTATTACTCCACACATCGACCGCTATCCAGCATGCATCTAGTGTATTAAGTTCATGGAGAAACGGAGTAATGCAATAAGAACGGTGACATGATGTAGACAAGATCTATTTTATGTAGAAATAGACCCCATCTTGTTATCCTTAATAGCAACGATACATACGTGTCGGTTCCCCTTCTGTCACTGGGATCAAGCACCATAAAATTGAACCCATCACAAAGCACATGTTCCCATTGCAAGATAAATAGATTGAGTTGGCCAAGCAAAATCCAAATATCTAAGAAGAAATACGAGGCTATAAGTAATCATTCATATAAGAGATCAAAGAAGACTCAAATAATTTTCATGGATAAAAACATAGATCTGATCATAAACTCAAAGTTCATCGGATCCCAACAAACACACTGCAAAAAGAGTTACATCATATGGATCTCCAAGAGACCATCAAGAGACCATTGTATTGAGAATCAAGAGAGAGAGAGAGAGAGAGAGAGAGGAAGCCATCTAGCCACTAACTACGGCCCCATAGTTCTACAAAATACTACTCATGCATCATCGAAGAGGCACAAATGAGGATGATGAACCCCTTCGTGATGGTGTCTAGATTGGATCTGGTGTTTCTGGAACTTGCGGTGGCTAGAATTGATTTTCGTCGACTCCCCTAGGGTTTCTGGAATATTGGGGTATTTATAGAGCAAAGAGGCGGTGCAGGAGGCCACCGAGGTGGGCACAACCCACCTGGGCGCGCCCTGGTGGGTTGTGCCCCCCTTGGAGCACCCCTAGGCGCTTCTCCGGCACATTGGGTGTCTTCTGGTCCATAAACAATCCTCAAAAAGTTTCGCTGCATTTGGACTCCGTTTGATATTGATTTTCTGCGATGTAAAAAACAAGCAAAAAATAGCAAGTGGCACTGGGCACTATGTCAATAGGTTAGTACCAAAAAATGATATAAATGATTATAAAATGATTATATAACATCCAAGAATGATAATATAATAGCATGGAACAATAAAAAATTATAGATACTTTGGAGACGTATCACTACTGTAAAGGAAATGGTCACTGGAAGCGGAACTGCCTCAAATACTTGGCAGATAAGAAGGATGGCAAAGTGAACAAAGGTATATTTGATATACATGTTATTGATGTGTACCTTAATAATGCTTGTAGCAGCGCCTGGGTATTTGATACTGGTTCAGTTGCTCATATTTGTAACTCAAAACAGGAGCCGTGGAATAAACGAAGATTGGCTAAGGACGAGGTGACGATGCACGTCGGGAATGGTTCCAAGGTCGATGTGATCACCGTCGGCACACTACCTCTACATCTACCTTCGGGATTTGTTTTAGACCTCAATAATTGTTATTTGGTGCCAGCATTGAGCATGAACATTATATTTGGCTCCTGTTTATTGCGAGATGGTTATTCATTTAAATCAGAGAATAATGGTTGTTCGATTTATATGAGTAATATATTTTATGGTCATGCACCCTTGATGAATGGTATATTCTAGTTGAATCTCGATCATAGTGATACACATATTCATAATATTGATGCCAAAAGGTGCAAACTTGATAACGATACTGCAACATACTTGTGGCACTGCCGTTTATGTCATATTGGTGTAAAGCGCATGAAGAAACTCCATGCAGATGGACTTTTGGAATCACTTGATTATGAATCATTTGATACTTGCGAACCATACCTCATGGGAAAGATGACTAAAACTCCGTTCTCCGGAATAATGGAGCGAGCTAATGACTTATTGGAAGTAATACATAGCGATGTATGCACCGATGAGTGTTGAAGCACGCGGATGGTATCGTTATTTTCTGACCTTCACAGATGATTTGAGTAGATAGGGGTATATCTACTTAATGAAACACAAGTCTAAAACATTTCAAAAGTTCAAAGAATTTTAGGGTGAAGTGGAGAATCATCGTAACAAGAAAATAAAGTTTCTATGATCTGATCGCGGAGGCGAATATTTGAGTTATGAGTTTGGCCTTCATTTAAAACAATGTGGAATTGTTTCACAACTCATGCCACCTGGAACACTACAACGTAATGGTGTGTCCGAACGTCGTAACCGTACTTTTTTAGATATGGTGCGTTCTATGATGTCTCTTACCAATTTACCACTATTGTTTTGGGGTTATGCATTAGAGACAGCCGCATTCACGTTAAGTAGGGCACCGTCTAAATCCGTTGAGACGACACCGTATGAACTATGGTTTGGCAAGAAACCTAAGTTGTCGTTTCTTAAAGTTTGGGGTTGCAACACTTATGTCAAAAGGCTTCGGCCTGATAAGCTCGAACCCAAATCGGAGAAGTGTGTCTTCATAGGATACCCTTAGGAAACAATTGGGTACACCTTCTACCACAGATCCAAAGGCAATATCTTTGTTGCCAAGAATGGAACCTTTCTAGAGAATTCTCTCGAAACAAGTGAGTGGGAGGAAAGTAGAATTTGATGAGGTGATTGTACCTTCTCTCTAATTGGAAAGTAACACATCACAGAAAACCGTTCCCATGATGCCTACACCAACTAGAGAGGAAGAAAATGATAATAATCGTGAAACTTCAGATCAAGTTACTACCGAACCTCGTAGGTCGACCAGAGCACGATCCGCACCAAAGTGGTACAGTAATCCTTTTATGGAAGTCATGTTATTAGACCAAGGCAAACCTACAAACTATGAAGAAGCTATAATGATCCCAGATTCCGATAAATGGCTTGAGTCCATGAAATCTAAGATAGGATCCATGTATGAGAACAAAGTATGGACTTTGGTGGACTTGCCCTATGATCGGCAAGCCATTGAGAATAAATGGATCTTCAAGAAGAAGACTGATGCTGATGGTAATGTTACTGTCCATAAAGCTCTACTTGTCGCAAAAGGTTTTTGACAAGTTCAAGGGGTTGACTATGATGAGACCTTCTCACCCATAGCGATGCTTAAGTCAGTCTGAATCATGTTAGCAATTGCCGCATTTTATAATTATGAAATCTGGCAAATGGACGTCAAAACTACATTCCTTAATGGATTTATTAAAGAAGAGTTGTATATTATGCAACCATAAGGTTTTGTCGATCCTAAAGGTGCTAACAAAAGTGTGCAAACTCCAGCGATCCATATATGGACTGGTTCAAGCATCTCAGAGTTGGAATATACGCTTTGATGAGGTGATCAAAGCATATGGTTTTATACAGACTTACGGTGAAGCCTATATTTACAAGAAAGTGAGTGGGAGCTCTATAGCATTTCTGATATTATATGTGGATGACATATTATTGATTGGAAATGATATAGAATTTCTGGATAGCATAAAAGGATACTTGAATAAGAATTTTCAATGAAAGACCTCGGTGAAGCTGCTTATATATTGGGCATCAAGATCTATAGGGATAGATCAAGAGGCTTAATAGGACTTTCACAAAGCACATACCTTGATAAAGTTTTGAAGAAGTTCAAAATGGATCAGTCAAAGAAAGCGTTCTTGCCTATGTTACAAGGTGTGAAATTGAGTCAGGCTCAAAGCCCGACCACTTCAGCAGATAGAGAGAAAATGAAAGTCATTCCCTATGCCTCAACCATAGGTTCTATCATGTATGATATCCCGTGTACCAGACCTGATGTGTGCCTTACCATCAGTTTGGTAGGGAGGTACCAAAGTAATCCAGGAATGGATCACTGGACAACGGTCAAGAACATCCTGAAGTACCTAAAAAGGACCAAGGATTGTTTCTCGTTTATGGAGGTGACGAAGAGCTCGTCGTAAATGGTTACGTCCATGCTAGCTTTGACACTGATCCGGAAGACTCTAAGTCACAAACCGGATACGTATTTATATTGAATGGTGGAGCTGTCAGTTGGTGCAGTTCCAAGCAGAGCGTCGTGGCGAGATCTATGTGTGAAGCGGAGTACATAGCTGCTTTGGAAGCAGCTCATGAAGGATTCTAGATGAAGGAGTTCATATCCGATCTGGGTGTAATACCCAGTGCATCGGGTCCAATGAAAATATTTTGTGACAACACTGGAGCAATAGCCTTGGCGAAGGAACCAAGTTTCACAAGAGAACCAAACACATCAAGAGATGATTCAACTCCATTCATGAAAAGGTCAAGGATGGAGACATAGAGATTGGAAAAATACATAAATATCTGAATGTGGTAGGCCCGTTGACTAATCCTCTTCCGCAAGCAAAACATGATTAGCACCAAGACTCCATGAGTATTAGATTCATTACAATGTAATCTAGATTATTGACTCCAGTGCAAGTGGGAGACTGAAGGAAATATGCCCTAGAGGCAATAATAAAGTTGTTATTTTATATTTCCTTATTCATGATAAAGGTTTATTATTCATGCTAGAATTGTATTGATCGAAAACTTAAATACATGGGTGAATACATAAACAAATACCGTGTCCCTAGTAAGCCTCTACTAGACTAGCTCGTTGATCAAAGATGGTTAAGGTTTCCTAACCATAGACATGTGTTGTCATTTGATAATGGGATCACATCATTAGGAGAATGATGTGATGGACAAGACCCATCTGTTAGCTTAGCATATTGATCGTTCAGTTTATTGCCATTGCTTTCTTAAAGTCAAATACATATTCCTTCGACTATGAGATTATGCAACTCCCGGATAATGGAGGAATACCTTGTGTGCTATCAAACGTCACAACATAACTGGGTGGTCATAAAGATGCTCTACATGTATCTCTGAAGGTGTTTGTTGAGTTGGCATAGATCAAGATTAGGATCTGTGATAACCCGCAAGTATAGGGGATCGCAACAGTTTTCGAGGGTAGAGTATTCAACCCAAATTTATTGATTCGACACAAGGGGAGCCAAAGAATATTCTCAAGTATTAGCAGCTGAGTTGTCAATTCAACCACACCTGGAAACTTAATATCTGCAGCAAAGTGTTTAGTAGCAAAGTAATATGATAGTAGTGATAACTGTAACAAAAGGTAACGGTAGTAAAAGCAATGTTTTTGGTATTTTGTAGTGATGATAGCAATAGCAACAGGAAAGTAAATAAGCGAAGAACAATATATGGAAAGCTTGTAGGCAATGGATCGGTGATAGAGAATTATGCCGGATGCGGTTCATCATGTAACCGTCATAACCTAGGGTGACACAGAACTAGCTCCAGTTCATTGATATAATGTAGGCATGTATTCCGAATATAGTCATACGTGCTTATGGAGAAGAACTTGCATGACATCTTTTGTCCTACCCTCTCGTGGCAGCGGGGTCCTTACGGAAACTAAGGGATATTAAGGCCTCCTTTTAATAGAGAACCAAAACAAAGCATTAACACATAATGAATACATGAACTCCTCAAACTACGGTCATCACCGGTAAGTATCCCGATTATTGTCACTTCGGGGTTAACGGATCATAACACATAATAGGTGACTATAGACTTGCAAGATAGGATCAAGAACACTCATATATTGATGAAAACATAATAGGTTCAGATCTGAAATCATGGCACTTGGGCCCTAGTGACAAGCATTAAGCATAGCAAAGTCATGGCAACATAAATCTCAGAACATAGTGGACACTAGGGATCAAACCCTAACAAAACTAACTCGATTACATGATAGATCCCATCCAACCCATCACCGTCCAGCAAGCCTACGATGGAATTACTCACGCACGACGGTGAGCATCATGAAATTGGTGATGGAGGATGGTTGATGATGACGATGGCGACGGATTCCCCTCTCCGGAGCCCCGAACGGACTCCAGATCAGCCCTCCCGAGAGGTTTTAGGGCTTGGCGGCGGCTCCGTATCGTAAAACGCGATGATTTCTTCTCTCTGATTTTTTTCTCCCCGAAACTCAATATATGGAGGTGGAGTTGGAGTCGGAGAGGCAAAAGGGGGCCCACGAGGTAGGGGGCGCACCCCCCACCCTCGTGGCAAGGTGGTGGGCCCCCTGGCCTTCATCTTTGCCAGGTATTTTTCTTATTTTCTGAAAAGTGGCTCCGTGAAGTTTCAGGTCATTCCGAGAATGTTTGCTCCTGCACATAAATAACACCATGGTAATTCTGCTGAAAACAGCGTCAGTCCGGGTTAGTTCCATTCAAATCATGCAAGTTAGAGTCCAAAACAAGGGCAAAAGTTTTTGGAAAAGTAGATACGTTGGAGACGTATCAACTCCCCCAAGCTTAAACCTTTGCTTGTCCTTAAGCAATTCAGTTGACAAATTGAAAGTGATAAAGAAAAAAATTTACAAACTCTGTTTGCTCTTGTTGTTATAAATATGTAAAGCCAGCATTCAAGTTTTCAGCAAAGATTATAACTAACCACATTCACAATAACGCATAGATCTCAAGTTTACTCATATCAATAGCATAATCAACTAGTGAGCCATAATAATAAATCTCGGATGACAACACTTTCTCAAAACAATCATAATATGATATAACAAGGTGGTATCTCGCTAGCCCTTTCTGAGACCGCAAAACATAAATGCAGAGCACCTTTAAAGACCAAGGACTGACTAGACATTGTAATTCATGGTAAAAGAGATCCAGTCAAGTCATACTCAATGTAAACTAACAGTAATGAATGCAAATGACAGCGGTGCTCTCCAACTGGTGCTTTTTAATAAGAGGATGATGACTCAGCATAAAAGTAAATAGATAGGCCCTTCGCAGAGGGAAGAAGGGATTTGTAGAGGTGCCAGAGCTCGGTTTTGAAACAGAGGTGAATAATATTTTGAGCGGTATACTTTAATTGTCAACATAACAACCAAGAGATGGCGATATCTTCCATGCTACACACATTATAGGCAGTTCCCAAACAGAATGGTAAAGTTTATACTCCCCCTTCCACCAACAAGCATCAATCCATGGCTTGCTCGAAACAACGAGTGCCTCCAACTAACAAGAGTCCCAGGGGGGGTTTTGTTTGCAATTATTTTGATTTAGTTTGCATAAAGCATGGGACTGGGCATCCCGGTGACCAGCCATTTATCTCGTGAGTGAGGAGCGGGGTCCACTCCTCTTGAGAATAACCCGCCTAACATGGAAGATACGTAAAGCCCTAGTTGATACATGAGCTATTCGAGCATACAAAACAGGATATTTATTTGAAGGTTTAGAGTTTGGCACATACAAATTAATTGGAACAGCAGGTAGATACCGTATATAGGTAGGTATAGTGGACTCGTGTGGAATAACTTTGGGGTTTAAGGAGTTTGGATGCACAACAGTATTCCCGCTTAGTACAGGTGATGGCTAGCAAAAGACTGGGAAGCGACCAGCTAGAGAGCGACAACAGTCATGAAAATGCATTAAAATTAATCAACACCGAATGCAAGCATGAGTAGGATATAATCCACCATGAACATAAATATCGTGAAGGCTATGTTGATTTTGTTTCAACTACATGCGTGAACATGCGCCAAGTCAAGTCACTTAAATCATTCAGAGGAGGATACCACCCTATCATACCACATCATAATCATTTTAATAGCATGTTGGCACGCAAGGTAAACCATTATAGCTCATAGCTAATCAATCATGGCACAAGAAACTATGATCTCTAATTGTCATTGCAAACATGTTTACTCATAATAGGCTGAATCAGGAACGATGAACTAATCATATTTACAAAAACAAAAGAGGTCGAGTTCATACCAGCTTTTCTCATCTCAGCCAGTCCATCATATAACATCATAATTGCCTTTCACTTGCACGACCGAACGACGTGAATAATAATAATGCACGTGCATTGGACTAAGCTGGAATCTGCAGGCATTCAATAAACAGGAGAAGACAAGGCAATATGGGCTCTTTTTGTCAGATCAACAATAATGCATATAAGAGCCACTTCAACAGTTTAATTATGGTCTTCTCCTATCGACCCCCAAAGAAAAGAAAAGAAATAAAACTATTTACACGGGAAAGCTCCCAACAAGCAAAAGAAGAACAGGAAATATTTTTGGGTTTTCTTTTTAATTACTACTACAAGCATGGAAAGTAAATTAATTAAAAGCTACAACTAATTTTTTGGTTTTTCTTAAGGTTTATTAAACACACAAGAATAAAACATAAAAAGGAAAATAAACTAACATGTATGATACAATGAAAAAGTATGAGCACCGACATCTAGCAATGAGTGTGTGAACATAAATGTAATGTCGGTGGGAAATACGTACTCCCCCAAGCTTAGGCTTTTGGCCTAAGTTGGTCTATGGCCATAGCTGGCCTGGCGGATATCCATAATAGTAGTTGGGGTTGTACTGCGAGGAAGAAGAGGAAGACTCAGCTTGCCACTGGCTGACAATCATCTCCGGATCCCACTGGTAATTAGACTGTCATGAAGGATCAATTTGTGGTTCCGGCTCTGGCTCCTCAGCTGGTGCAGGGTTCCGATAGGCATGAATAGCCTTCAACGGAACAAGGTACGTGCCTACAGATAAATCAAACAAAGAAGGAGCAGGCAGGGTAATAGTCTCAGGATGATGTTTATTAAAGAACAATTGATATTTAAGCTCTCCTTCCCTATTCTTAACAATAAAATCATGTGCCACCATACTTTTATAATCTAGATAAACACGAGGCAGCACTTTTTCTTCCTTCTCAGCATGCCTAATAGGTATGTTAAAGTGTGCAGTTAGGCTTCAGGCATAGATGCCTCCAAAGATGGGGCCCTTGGTATGGTTCAGACTTAACCGTTTAGCAATAATGCCGCCCATACTAGAAGTGTTATCACTCTATAAACCTTGGAGCAAAATAATAATATCAGGGATACTAAGGTTTCCACAGTTTCCGTGACCAATTAAACAACGACTAGCAAATAATGCAAAATAGCTTAAAACAGGAAAATGTATGCTAGTGATTCATGCAACGGAAACCTTCCTTGTTTCCCCTACAATGATAGTATCAATAAACCCCTCCACATCATCGTGATGTGGTTCTTCTGTCTTGCCCTCAAAAGGGACTAAACAAATCCGACAAAAATCATAAAGTGACATCTCCTTATGCTCATCATATAAATGGAACTCCACCGTAGGTGGCGAGTTCCTAGAATGGAAATGAAAGTTTTGCACAAAGGTATTTGTGAGTAAGAGATACTGATCGCATTGGTCGTGGAGGAAAGCGGTGAGGCCTGCATTCTTAGCCAATTCATGAAAATCTTCATAAATACCAGCTGCTCTCAAGAAGTCATCGGAAGGCCATTCACACGCCCGAACCTCCGCGGTGCGAGGCAGATTATACTTAGGCTTTGGTGCCTTTTCCTTCGAGCTTTGGCTCGATGAGCCCCTCAATAGTCTCCTCATCATTTTCTGGAAAATTCTGAAATTTTTAGTAATTTCAAAATAAAAGTAAACCAAACTCAATAATATTGATAGCAACTACTCCTACAAGTGCCTAGGGCCTGTATCATGCATCAAAACTACTTTTGACCATATAAATTTGACATGCAAGCTCAAGAACAGGGTCACCTAAGCAGCAAAAATTTGCAATGAATAAAGCACTAGAACAAAAACTAATTGGACCAATGGAGGAGTCACATATCAAGGAACAATCTCCCCAAGCAGTTTTGTGAGAGGTGCTTTGAGCAAGGAGATCGAAAATGGCAGCAAAACGAGCTTGGACTCGGGTTTGAGCTGGATATTCGTGTTTGTGGGAGGAAGATGAAGTGTGTGGGTGCAGGAATAAGTGGAGGAGGGCCACCGTGGGCCCACGAGGCAGGGGGGCGCGCCCTCCACCCTCGTGGGTAGGTGGTTCACCCCCCTGGTGTGTTCTCGGTTCCATAAATCCTCAAATATTCTAGAAAAAATCATATTTAAATTTCAGGGCATTTGGAGAACTTTTATTTTCAAGGTATTTTTATATTGAACGGATAATCAGATAACAGACAAAAAAATATTTATTTTTATTTTATTTAATATAAATAACAAAAAGTAAAAGTGGGGTATAGAAGGTTGTGCCTTCTAGTTTCATCCATCTCATGATCATCAAAAGGAATCCACTAACAAGGTTGATCAAGTCTTGTTAACGAACTCATTCCGAATAACATGGAACCGGAGAAATTTCGAATAACACTATGTTACCTCGACGGGGATATGCACATCCCCAATAATAAGAATATCATATTTCTTCTTGACAGTAGGAAGAGGAAATTCAAAACCTCCAAATATAATCGATGGAATTTTTCCAATAGAGTTGATACTATGAACTTGAGGTTGTTTCCTCGGAAACTGTATCATGTTCTCATTACCATTAACATGAAAAGTGACATTGCCTTTAGTGCAATCAATAACAGCCCCTACAGTATTCAAAAAGGGTCTTCCAAGAATAATAGACATACTATCGTCCTTGGGAATATCAAGAATAACAAAGTCTGTTAAAATAGTAACGTTTGCAACTACAACAGGCACATCCTCACAAATACCGACAGGTATAGCAGTTGATTTATCAGCCATTTACAAAGATATTTCAGTAGGTGTCAACTTATTCAAATCAAGTCTACAATATAAAGAGAGAGGCATAACACTAACACCGGCTCCAAGATCACATAAAGCAGTTTTAACATAATTTCTTTTAATGGAGCATGGTAGAGTGGGTACACCGGGATCTCCGAGTTTCTTTGGTATTCCACCCTTAAAAGTATAATTAGCAAGCATGGTGGAAATTTCAGCTTCGTTGTCTTTCTTTTTTTTAGTAATGATATCTTTCATATACTTAGCATAAGGATTGGTTTTGAGCATATCAGTTAATCGCATACGCAAAAAGATAGGTCTAATCATTTCAGCAAAGCGCTCAAAATCCTCATCATCCTTTTTCTTGGATGGTGTGGGAGGAAAAGGCATGGGTTTATGAACCCAAGGCTCTCTTTCTTTACCATGTTTCCTAGCAACAAAGTCTTTCTTATCATAACGTTGATTCTTTGATTGTGGGTTATCAAGATCAACAGCAGGTTCAATTTCTATATCATTATCATTACTAGGTTGAGCATCATCATGAACATTATCATTAACATTATCACTAGTTTCGGGTTCATTACCAAATTGTGTTTCAGCATCAGAACTACAAATATTATTTGGATTCTCGGGTGTTTCAACAATAGGATCACTAGAAGCATGCAGAGTCCTATCATTTTTATTTTTCTTCTTTTTAGAAGAACTAGGTACATCTATGTTATTTCTCTGAGAATCTTGCTCAATTCTCTTAGGGTGGCCTTCAGGATACAAAGGTTCCTGAGTCATTCTACCAGTTCTAGTAGCCACTCTAACAACATTATCATTATTCTTATTGTTCAATTCATTGAGCAAATCATTTTGAGCTTTAATTACTTGTTCTACTTGAGTGGTAACCATAGAAGCATGTTTACTAATAAGTTTAAGTTCACCTTTAACATTAGCCATATAATCACCCAAGTGTTCAAGCATATTTGAATTGTTTTTCAATTGTCTACCAAAATAAGCATTAAAATCTTCTTGCTTAGCCATAAATTTATCAAACTCATCTGAGCATGGGCTAGCAAATTTAGTAAATGGGATTTCAGCTTTATCATATCTATAGAGAGAATTTACCTTTACTACCTGTGTCGGGTTATCAAGACCATGAGTTTCTTCAATAGGTAAAGGATTAAGATTATATGTTTCTTCAACAGGCAGTAAATTAAGACCATGTATTTCTTCAATAGGAGGTAAATTCTTAACATCTTCAGCCTTAATACCTTTTTCTTTCATAGATTTCTTTGCCTCTTGCATATCTTTAGGACTGAGAAACAGAATACCCCTGTTCTTCAGAGTTGGTTTAGGAATAGGCTCAGGAATTGGCTCCGGAGGTGTCCAATTATTTTCATTTGTCAACATATTATTCAATAGAATTTCAGCTTCATCCGGTGTTCTTTCCCTGAAAACAGAACCAGCAGAACTATCCAGGTAATCTCTAGAGGCATCGGTTAGTCCATTATAAAAGATATCAAGTATTTCATTTTTCTTAAGAGGATGATCAGGCAAAGCATTAAGTAATTGGAGAAGCCTCCCCCAAGCTTGTGGGAGACTCTCTTCTTCAATTTGCACAAACTTATATATATCCCTTAAAGCAGCTTGTTTCTTATGAGCAGGGAAATATTTAGCAGAGAAGTAATAAATCATATCCTGAGGACTACGCACACAACCAGGATCAAGAGAATTAAACCATATCTTAGCATCACCCGTTAATGAGAACGGAAATATTTTAAGGATGTAGAAGTAGCGAGTTCTCTCATCTTTAGTAAACAAGGTGGCTATATCATTCAACTTAGTAAGATGTGCCACAGCAGTTTCAGATTCATAGCCATGAAAAGGATCAGATTCAACCAAAGTAATTCTATCAGGATCAACAGAGAATTCATAATCCTTATCAGTAACACAGATAGGTGAAGTAGCAAAAGCAGGGTCAGGTTTCATTCTAGCACTTAGAGATTGCTTACTCCATTTAGCTAATAACCTTTTTAGTTCATTTCTATATTCGCAAGCTAAAATAGTGAAATAAGCTTCTTGATCAAAACCATAACCTTAGGAATAATAAGTGATTCTTCATCATCAGTATCATCAGATTCAATATTTTCAATTTCTCTAGCCCTAGCAATTTGTTCATCAAGAAAATCACTAAGTGGCACAGTAGTATCAGGCATAGAGGTAGTTTCATCATAGGTATCATGCATAGAAGAAGTGGCATCATCAATAACATGCGACATATCAGAACGAATAGCAGAAGCAGGTGTAGGTGTCGCAAACTTACTCATAACAGAAGGTGAATCAAGTGCAGAGCTAGATGGCAGTTCCTTACCTCCCCTCGTAGTTGAGGGATAGATCTTGGTTTTTGGATCTCTCAAGTTCTTCATAATGATAAGCAGATATATATCCCAAGTGACTCAAAGAATAGAGCTATGCTCCCCGGCAATGGCGCCAGAAAATAGTCTTGATAACCCGCAAGTATAGGGGATCGCAACAGTTTTCGAGGGTAGAGTATTCAACCCAAATTTATTGATTCGACACAAGGGGAGCCAAAGAATATTCTCAAGTATTAGCAGCTAAGTTGTCAATTCAACCACACCTGGAAACTTAATATCTGCAGCAAAGTATTTAGTAGCAAAGTAATATGATAGTAGTGATAACGGTAACAAAAGGTAACAGTAGTAAAAGCAATGTTTTTGGTATTTTGTAGTGATGATAGCAATAGCAACAGGAAAGTAAATAAGCGAAGAACAATATATGGAAAGCTCGTAGGCAATGGAACGGTGATAGAGAATTATGCCGGATGCGGTTCATCATGTAACAGTCATAACCTAGGGTGACACAGAACTAGCTCCAGTTCATTGATACAATGTAGTCATGTATTCCGAATATAGTCATACGTTCTTATGGAAAAGAACTTGCATGACATCTTTTGTCCTACCCTCCCGTGGCAGCGGGGTCCTTACGAAAACTAAGGGATATTAAGGCCTCCTTTTAATAGAGAACCGGAACAAAGCATTAACACATAGTGAATACATGAACTCCTCAAACTACGGTCATCACCGGTAAGTATCACGATTATTGTCACTTCGGGGTTAACGGGTCATAACACATAATAGGTGACTATAGACTTGCAAGATAGGATCAAGAACACTCATATATTGATGAAAACATAATAGGTTCAGATCTGAAATCATGGCACTCGGGCCCTAGTGACAAGCATTAAGAGCAAAGTCATAGCAACATAAATCTCAGAACATAGTGGACACTAGGCATCAAACCCTAACAAAACTAACTCGATTACATGATAGATCCCATCCAACCCATCACCGTCCAGCAAGCCTATGATGGAATTACTCACGCACGGCGGTGAGCATCATGAAATTGGTGATGGAGGATGGTTGATGATGACGATGGCGACGGATTCCCCTCTTCGGAGCCCCGAACGGACTCCAGATCGGCCCTCCCGAGAGGTTTTAGGGCTTGGTGGCGGCTCCGTATCGTAAAATGCGATGATTTCTTCTCTTTGATTTTTTTCTCCCCGAAACTCAATATATGGAGGTGGAGTTGGAGTCGGAGAGGCAACAGGGGGCCCATGAGGTAGGGGGCGTGCCCTAGGGGGGCAGGCGCGCCCCCACCCTCGTGGCAAGGTGGTGGCCCCCCTGGCCTTCATCTTTGGCAGGTATTTTTCTTATTTTCTGAAAAGTGGCTCCGTGAAGTTTCAGGTCATTCCGAGAATGTTTGCTCCTGCACATAAATAACACCATGGTAATTCTGCTGAAAACAGCGTCAGTCCGGGTTAGTTCCATTCAAATCATGCAAGTTAGAGTCCAAAACAAGGGCAAAAGTGTTTGGAAAAGTAGATACGTTGGAGAAGTATCAATTTGTCACTCTGAGTATCGGAGAGGTATCTCTAGGCCCTATCGGTAATACACATCATAAGAAGCCTTTAGGATCTTCTTGGGTGATTGTTGTTTGATCTTGCTGATAAAAACAGAAACTATGCGCTCAAGAAAATAATTTTCATTTTTTTTACCAAAGAGCGATAAAATACCAAATCCAACTGCAGTAGATCAATATACAAATTTTCCCGGTCGTCCTAATTTCTCAGAATTTTGGAGTTACAAAAGTATTCAAAACCTCCAGATTGCTACAGACTGTTCTATTTTTGACATATTCTGTTTTCTATGTGTTGTTTGCTTATTTTGATGAATCTATGAGTAGTATCGAAGGGTATGAACCATAGAGAAGTTGGAATACAATAGATATTACACCAATATGAATTTAGAATAAGTTCAAACAGTATGAAAAGTGGTGATTTATTTTCTTATACTAACGGAGCTTACGAGTTTTCTGTTAAGTTTTGTGTTGTGAAGTTTTCAAGTTTTGGGTAAAGATTCGATGGACTACGGAATAAGGAGTGGAACAGCCTAAGCTTGGGGATTCCCAAGGCACCCCAAGGTAATATTCATGGACAACCAAGAGCCTATGCTTGGGGATGCCCCGGATAGCATCCCCTCTTTCGTCTTCGTTCATCGGTAACTTTACTTGAGGCTATATTTTTATTCACCACATAATATGTGTTTTGCTTGGAGCGTCATTTTATTTTATTTTGTTTTTCTTGTTGTTTGAATAATATACCAAGATCGGAAATTCTTAAATGTTAGAGAGTCTTCACATAGTTGCATAATTATTCGACTACTCATTGATGTTCACTTATATCTTTCGGAGTAGTTTGTCGTTTGCTTTAGTGTTTCACTTATGTCTTTTAGAGAACGATCGTGGTTTTATTTTGAAGAAATAGATGAACTCTCATGCCTCACTTATATTATTTTGAGAGTCTTTTAGAACAGCATGGTAATTTGCTTTGGTTATGAAATTAGTCCTAATATGATAGGCATCCAAGATGGGTATAAAAAAACTTTCATATAAAGTGCATTGAATACTATGAGAAGTTTGATTCTTTATGATTGTTTTGAGATATTAAGATGGTGATATTAGAGTCATGCTAGTTGAGTAGTTGTGAATTTGAGAGATACTTGTGTTAAAGTCTGTGATTCTCGTAGCATGCATGTATGGTGAACCATTATGCGATGAAGTCGGAGCAAGATTTATTTTTTGATTGTCTTCATTATGAGTGGCGGTCGGGGACGAGCGATGGTCTCTTCCTACCAATCTATCCCCCTAGGAGCATGCGCATAATACTTCGTTTCGATAACTAATAGATTTTTGCAATAAGTATGTGAGTTCTTTATGACTAATGTTGAGTCCATGGATTATACGCACTCTCACCCTTCCACCATTGCTAGCCTCTCTAGTACCGCGCAACTTTCGCTGGTACCATAAACCCACCATTTACCTTCCTCAAAACAGCCACCATACCTACCTATTATGGCATTTCCATAGCCATTCCGAGATATATTGCCATGCAACTTTCCACCATTTCATTTATTATGACACGCTCCATCATTGTCATATTGCTTTGCATGATCATGTAGTTGACATCGTATTTGTGGCAAAGCCACCGCTCATAATTTCATACCTGTCACTCTTGAATCATTGCACATCCCGGTACACCACCGAAGGCATTCACATAGAGTCATATTTTGTTCTAAGTATCGAGTTGTAATTCTTGAGTTGTAAGGAAATAAAAGTGCGATGATCATCATTATTAGAGCATTGTCCCAGTGAGGAAAGGATGATGGAGACTATGATTCCCCCACAAGTCGGGATGAGACTCCGGACGAAAAATAAAGAAAGAAAAAAAAGAGGCCACAAAAAAGGCCCAAATAAAAAAATGAGAGAAAAAGAGAGAAGGGGCAATGCTACTATCCTTTTTCCACACTTGTGCTTCAAAGTAGCACCATGATCTTCATGATAGAGAGTCTCTTATGTTGTCACTTTCATATACTAGTGGGAATTTTTCATTATAGAACATGGCTTGTATATTCCAATAATGGGCTTCCTCAAAATGCCTTAGGTCTTCGTGAGCAAGCTAGTTGGATGCGCACCCACTTAGTTTCTTTTGTTGAGCTTTCATACACTTATAGCTCTAGTGCATCTGTTGCATGGCAATCCCTACTCACTCACATTGATATCTATTGATGGGCATCTCCATAGCCCGTTGATATGCCTAGTTGATGTGAGACTATCTTCCTCCTTTTTGTCTTCTTCACAACCACCATATTCTATTCCACCTATAGTGCTATGTCCATGGCTCACCCTCATGTACTGCGTGAAGATTGAAAAAGTTTGAGAACATCAAAAGTATGAAACAATGGCTTGGCTTGTCATCGGGGTTGTGCATGATTTAAATATTTTGTGTGATGAAGATAGAGCATAGCCAGACTATATGATTTTGTAGGGATAGCTTTCTTTGGCCATGTTATTTTGAGAAGACATAATTGCTTGGTTAGTATGCGTGAAGTATTATTGTTTTTATGTCAATATTAAACTTTCATCTTGAATCTTTCGGATCTGAATATTCATGCCATAGTAAACATAATTACATGGATAAATATGTTAGGTAGCATTCCACATCAAAAATTCTGTTTTTATCATTTACCTACTCGAGGACGAGCAGGAATTAAGCTTGGGGATGCTTGATACGTCTCCAACGTATCTATAATTTTTGATTGTTCCATGCTATCATATTATCCATCTTGGATGTTTTATATGCATTTATATGCTATTTTATATGATTTTTGGGACTAACCTATTAACCTAGAGCCCAGTGCCAGTTTCCATTTTTTCCTTGTTTTTGAGTTTTACAGAAAAGGAATACCAAATGGAGTCCAATTGACGTGCCAATTTTTGATGATTTTTTATGGACCAAAAGAAGCCCCCGGAGTAAAAGAGTTGGGCTAGAAGAATCCCGGGCCGTCCATGAGGGTGGGGCGTGCCCTACCCCCCCCCCCCCCCCCCCGGGGTGCGCCGCCCTATCTCGTGGACGACTCGGGGACCCGGTCCGGCCTCGACTTGTTCCCGACGCCAAAAATTCCTATAAATACAGAAACCCCCGAAAAGAAACCTAGATCAGGAGTTCCGCCGCTGCAAGCCTCTGTAGCCAGCGAAAACCAATCTAGACCCGTTCCGGCACCCTGCCGGAAGGGGGAATCCCTCTCCGGTGGCCATCTTCATCATCCCGGCGCTCTCCATGACGAGGAGGGAGTGCTTCACCCTAGGGGCTGAGGGTATGTACCAGTAGCTATGTGTTTGATCTCTCTCTCTCTCGTGTTCTTGATTCGGCACGATCTTGATGCATCGCAAGCTTTGCTATTATAGTTGGATCTTATGATGTTTCTCCCTGTAACATCCCAAATTTTCAATTTGGCATGTTATACATAGATCATTCATGCATATCATATTTTATTGCATTTCATTTTGCGATCCTCGAAATCCTAAGCAACTCAAGGACCCTTGGGGAGAGTTGGGGATTTCATTGTTTTCATATTTGAATTTTATCAAATATTGAAACAAGGATTATTGATTTTATTTATTTTTCTCTCCGAAAATATTTCATATTAAAAATATATGAGAGGAGATAATATGACTTCTCCAAAATAATTGAAATATTGGAGGAAAATATTAAAATCAATTATTTGATTTTATTCGGATTTTATTGCTAATTTTATTTGCATTAGAAAAATTGCACGTTTTTCAAAATTGCATTTTAGGGCCAAGAAAATGTTCATCTCGTTCTAAATATTTTATTTAGATGGTGAAAATTTGTTTTGGTATATTTAGATTTTTATTTTATTTTCTAGGATTTATTTAAGTTCCAGCGAAATTATTTAAAAAAAATCTCTCAGCGCCCGACTGGGCCAAAGCCCAGCCGAGCCGGCCCGCCAGCCCCGCGCCACCGTCTCCCTCCAGGAGACCGGGAGGCCGTCGCCGCCGCCCCGACCCCAAGTCCGGCCGAGACTCCGCCTCCCCGCACCGCTTGCCCCCTCCCCCAAGCAACCCCTCCTTAAATACCCCGCCACCGGACCCCCCACCACTACCAACCCCGCCGCCTGCCCCGCCCCGCTTGCAGCGCCGCTGCCGCCGCAGCCTGCCTCGCCGGAGCCGCAGCCCCGCCTCGCCGGACCTCGCCGGAGGTATACGCCTCGCCGCCATTCGTTTTTTAACCGATCCGGTTTTTTGAGAAACCCTAGTTCGTTTTTTTTCAAATCGGTTCACCAGTTTTCTCGGTTTCATTTATATAGTGGACGTTCGCCCATACGCTCGTTGTAACGAACGGTTTTCGCTCGTTAGTTACATACAACGAACGTTTGTTCGTTAGCCTGTTCGTCAGTTTTCTTTTTCTTGGATTTTTCCGTGATTATTTTCAATCGCGATTTCTGATCCGATTTTCGTTTTAGTTTATATTTTGCTCGTTTATCGGAATCAGGCGATTCAAGCGCCTAGATATTCGTCTCAAAACCCTCTTTCTGTTTAACCAACTTGAACATGATTTTGGTACTGTAAAATTTGACTTTAGTCTAGATTAGTAAATGGATCTTGTTTCTTTCGCAGTTTGAGTTTCGTTGCTCCGTTTGATTTGATTCTTTTCGCAAACCTGAGTTCTTAAGTTGAACTTTCTGGTTAGATCTTCTTATTCGAGATTTACCCGTGTTTCTTTGCTTGATTGCTTATGTATGCTATTGTCTGTTTGCGATAGAATTCCCCGAGTGCGAAGCGTGCTACTACGAGTCCCTAGGTTTTGCGGATCATCAGCAAGGCAAGTAACACATTGATCATACTCCTTCCATACCCAGTTTTTATGCATTAGTTTCAATCCTCAAACACTGCATGATTAGGTTGTGATTAACTTGTGGGTTGGGAATTAGTTGATGAGGTAGAACCTATTGCCCTGTTATATTCAAACATTGGGAGTTATTTCTACGTATTGCTTATATTGCTATGCTATGCTCGTAGACGTGGACTGGGTTTGAGTGTATCCATGACAGCTGTGAGATTATTAATTAATGGCTCAACTTAAGGTGGCAACTTAAATACACATCTGGGTGGATTGCTTGTAGGGCACCTGGAGAATCCAGTGTTGTCCTAGGATATCCCGGAGTACCCGTGTGATCATCCTAAGGTCCGCCACCCAAGCTCAAAGGGAACTGAGATACTTTCATGCTAGAAACTTCTGTGTGCAGCCACAAGCTATTATGGGCTCTAGCATAGTTGAGTAAGTTACATGAGCTCTTGAAGAGGTGGATCAACAGGTAGAGGGATGTAGGTTTGGTATGGTCTGCCCGGAGTAAAGAGTTAATGTTTCTGAAAGACTGTGTCTCGGTCATCCATTTCTCAAACACCATGTAGTGCGAGAAATCCAACGGAGGCGATCGAGTCTTGTGGGGAAAAGTGTGCAAACCTCTGCAGAGTGTACAATCTAACCATGGTTAGCCGTGTCCCCGGTTATGCTCAATCTTGAGTATCTAGTACTTGGAGTATCCTAAGTATCTCATCACCCTAATTTAATATTGTTGGGTTGTTTATTACTTTAATTGGGATTGAGTTGGAGGAACCTTCTCAATGATGTTTCAACCACCATGATAGTTAAAATAAAATTTATTCCTTTGTTGTAGGGAAAAATTGGCTTTTCGCAAAAACTATAACCATAGAGCTTTCCACCAGCCAAATATGCATGTAGTGATAGCATTATTCTGTTCTTGCTCTACTGTGTTATCTTGCCAGCATATTCCATGTGCTGACCCGTTTTCGGGCTGCAACGTATTATGTTGCAGACTTTTCAGACGAGGAGTAAGGTTCGTTAGGTCGTTGCCGTGCAGCTCAGCTATGCCATTGGAGTTGATGGACTCACTTTATCTTCCAAGCCTTTCGCTGTTATCGTATTAGATGGACTTAAGCCATATTTACTGTAATAAGTTCTCTTTTGAGACAGTCAATGTAATAAGTCTGTGATTGCTACTCTGTTATAAATCCTTTCGAGTATTGTGTGTGTCATCATTACTGATCCAGGGATGTGACTGAAGCACAGAGACTTGACCGTCTGAGGTCGGGTCGCTACAAGATGGTATCAGAGCACACGCTGAGTGTAGGACAGGGCCACTAAGATAAGCCATAGGTCACTCTTCTCTACTCATTTCTGACTCCTCTCCTATTTTCTACTCTTTAGGATGATGGATAAAAGGATCAAGTTCACACAACCAGATGAAGACACACCCTTTGGACGCCACTTGAAGGAAGTCACTAGGTACTTGAATATCGGAATACCAAGCTTCACCGGGACGTACAACGCCACCTTACCAGAAGAGGAGCGCTGGATGATTCAAGTTCAAGTTCCAGGAAGGACATTCACGCCAATCACTGAGCCCATAGAGTTCTCTTTTGATGCACCAACCTGGAGTCTAGGCAAGAGCATGGCAGCCCACATTGCCATGGGACGCATTGGAGAAGTTTACAACAAGGATCTTAAGGATACTATCTATCAGATATGTGGGCGCCGAGATGAGCAATGGGAGATAGTTAGCACCCGAAGGACAGATCCATTGCAGCTTTTGTCCAGTAGTTAAACCAACACATTCGACGCCAGGAGAACCAGATGTGCTTAGACATGTTAGAATTGAAGAAGGCAAAGACAAGGATCATCGATCTAGAAGAAGACCTCAAGTCTACACACGATGGATATGAGGAGGAAATTGCAACACTATTGGAGAAGAATGACGACTTGATAAGGAATATCCGAGTAGTCATGGGGGATCCCGTGTCGGGAGGAGAGGACGACGATTCCACTTGCCCGGAGAACTAAATCATCATCGACGACACCGACTCCGCCCCCAGTGATGATGACTTTGAGGACGAAGCTGGAGCAGACATCATGGAGTCCTCTACCAATCAAAATTTCTAGATGACCACCAAATAATTAGTAGTATTTCCCCCATGTATATAGTAGTAGTTGAGCACTTTAACGATAGTTCTAGACCGCTTGTATGCCCTTGCTTGATTGATTGAGTGAAATGATTGTGTTTGTCTCATGTGCATATGGGTAGTGCTTTCTCATTAGACCCCTTTCTATTCTAATCTCTCCCCTCTAAACCCATCAGATGCCTCCGAGACGTGACACCGGATTTACCTTCCTGCCGGAGCTCACTCAGTTGATCCAGCAGCAGAATGCCTTGATGCAATTGTTAGTCCAGAACCAAGGCAACAACAACAACCCACCTCCAGTTGACAACTTAGCTCGCTTTCTGAGGTTGCAGCCGCCGGTGTTTTCCAGTAGCACCGAGCCTATAGTTGCAGATGATTGGCTACACCGTATAGGAAGGGAGTTGACCACCGCAGGTTGCACAGATGCTGAGAAGGTGCGCTTTGCCGCACATCAATTGGATGGACCAGCAGCCTCATGGTGGGAGAATTATACGGCCACATTCCCCATAGCCAACGTCACTTGGGATCAGTTTCAGCAAGCTTTCCGCACAGCCCATGTCTCAACTGGAGCTATGAGCATGAAGAAGCGTGAGTTTCGCAACTTACGCCAGGTAAATCGTACTGTAGCTCAGTACGTGGATGAGTTTAGTAAGTTATCCCGCTATGCCCCGGATGATGTAGCCACGGATGCCGCAAAGCAGGAGAAGTTTATGGAAGGGCTGAATGATGAGTTGAGCATGCAGTTGATGGTGGCAATATTCAACAACTACCAGGAGTTGGTAGATAAGGCTCTTATGATTGAAGGGAAGCAGCAGCAAATTGAGAGCCGTAAGAGGAAGTATGGGCAAGGGAGGTATAACTCAGGAGCTCAGCAGAAGCCTCGCCTAACCCCGAACTCAGGAGGACTTGTTCATAACCATGGAGGTCATAACCACACCGGAGGAAGTTCGCATAACCACAATGGTTCTAAGAATAGGACTAGGAATGGAACAAACAACAATTAGAACCGCCCTAATCCAGCCACACCCGCCAAGAGAGATCTAAGTCACATTACTTGCTTTAAGTGCGAGAATACTGGACACTATGCCACGGAGTGCCCTGAAGCAAAGAATGGAAACGGCAATGGGAGCACTGGGAAGAAGCCCAATCCATTCAACAAAGGACAAGTGAACCACATTAACGTGGAGGAGGTTGAAGAGCAGCCAGACGCGGTTATAGGTAAGTTTTTGGTTAAGTATTTTACCGCCCTTGTTCTTTTTGATACCGGTGCATCGCATTCATACATATCGAGGGGATTCATGGATAAGTTTAAACTACCAACCCAAACCCTTAGGACCCCTCTGTTAGTGAGTTCACCTGGAGCAGAGTATATGGCTAGTCGATGGTGCGACCAAATACCCTTAACCATTGGTAGCCATGTTTTTCCGTCCGACCTAATAATCTTGGAGTCACAAGGATTGGATGTGGTATTAGGCATGGAATGGACGTCAAAGTATGGAGGAAGCATTGACTGTGCTAGTAAGTCGATTTTTCTCACCACCCCGGAGGGAAAAAGGATCAAGTATGTATCTAGGCATGTGCCTAGGAGGAGCCAAGTAAATACCCTCACGGGAGTTGTTCAGGAGGAAGTTCCCGTTGTGAAGGATTACCCGGATGTTTTTCCAGAGGAGTTACCAGGCATGCCACCGGATTGAGACATCGATTTTTTGATAGAGCTATTGCCAGGTACAGGGCCAATATCAAAGAGACCATACCGGATGCCCGCAAATGATCTGGAGGAGATTAAGAAGCAGATCAAGGAGTTATTGGAGAAAGGTTACATTCGACGGAGTTCATCACCATGGGGAGCCCCAGTGTTTTTGGTTGAAAAGAAGGATAAGTCTCTAAGAATGGTTGTTGATTATCGTGCGTTTAATGAAGTGATGATCATTTATATGATGAGCATAAGGAGATGTCACTTTATGATTTTTGTCGGATTTGTTTAGTCCCTTTTGGGGGCAAGACAGAATAACCACATCATGATGATGTGGAGGGATTTATTAATACTATCACTATAGGGGAAACAAGGAAGGTTTCCGATGCACGAATCACTAGCATACACTTTCCTGTCTTACGTTACTTTGCATTATTTGCTAGTCGTTGCTTAATTGGTCGCGAAAACTCTGGAAACCTTAGTATCCCAGATATTATTATTTTGCTCCAAGGTTTATACAGTGATAGCACTTTTAGTATGGGCGGCATTATTGCTAGACGGTTAAGTATGAACCGTACTAAGGGTCCCATCTTTGGAGGCGTCTATGCCACATGCCTAGCTGCACATTTTAACATACCTATTAGGCATGCTGAGAAGGAGGAAAAAGTGCTGCCTCGTGTTTATTTAGATTATAAAAGTATGGTGGCAGATGATTTTATTGTTAAGAATAGGGCAGGAGAGCTTAAATATCAATTGTTCTTTAATAAACATCATCTTGAGACTATTACCTTGCCTGCTCCTGCTTTGTTTGATTTGACTGTAGGCAAGTACCTTGTTTCGTTGATGGCTATCCACGCCTACCAGAACCCTGCACCAGCCGAGGAGCCAGAACCAGAACCACAATTTGATCCTTCACGACAGTCTAACTATCAGTGGGATCCGGAGATGATTGCCAACCAGTGGAAATCGGAGCCTTCTTCTTCCTCATCATAGTACAACCCCAACAACTATTATTATGGATATTAGCCAAGCCAGCCGTGGCCATAGACCAACTTAGGACAAAAGCCTCACCGACATTACATTTATGCTCACACACACTCATTGCCAGATGTCGGTGCTCATACTTTTTCATTGTATCATCCATGCTAGTTTATTTTCTTTTATGTTTTCTTCTTGTGTGTTTGATAAACCTTAAGAAAAAACCAAAAAAAATAGTTGTAGCTTTTAATTAATTTAATTTCCATGCTGTAGTAGTAATTAAAAAGAAAACCCAAAAATATTTCCTGTTCTTCTTTTGCTTGTTGGGAGCTTTCCCGTATAAATAGTTTTATTTCTTTTCTTTTCTTTGGGGGTCAGTAGGAGAAGACCTTGATTAAATTGTTGAAGTGGCTCTTATATGCACTATTATTTATCTGACAAAAGAGCCCATATTGCCTTGTCTTCTCCTGTTTATTGAATGCTCGCAGATTCCAGCTTAGTCCAATGCATGTGCACTCTTATTATTATTCACATCGTTCGGTCGTGCAAGTGAAAGGCAATTATGATGATATATGATGGACTGACTGAGATGACAAAAGCTGGTATGAACTTGAACTCTTTTGTTTTTGTAAATATGATGAGTTCATCGTTCTTGATTCAGCTTGTTATGAATAAACATGTTTGCAATGAC